>NC_090792.1:16949365-17646240 GCF_040054535.1 Antennarius striatus
GTTTAAACAAGAGGTTTGTGCCTTTGCCAGTTCATCTCTATTATCTAATTTTGAAGTGGATTGTGGGTTACAATCCACTTCATTTTACTTCTATTTCCAAACTTCACCTGAACCATTGTTGATCAGAATGATGCAGCCTCATAGATGCCTATACTGGTTCCACAAGTTATTTCAGATGGCTCTTCTTTTGATTGTGTAAAGTATGATTCATAGCTACCAACCAATGAGGGACTCGTTTCAAAAATTAATTGTCTCAAGTCCAATTTTATTTTTGCAGAAGGGAATTTTTTCTGAAGGGAATTTTTGCAGAAGGGAATTTTTTCTGCCGCTTCATCCACTACGGCGGATGAAACGACAGAAAATGAATGAATGAATGTTTTGATTTGAAATGGTTTGATTTGGTTAACACTAACATCTGTTAAATTGTAAATATTTGCCAATAAATCCAGTGTACAACAGGAGTTGAATAATTTTGGTTTGAACAGTACAGTACATAAATATGGAAAATTGATTTTATGAACATTAATTTATTCATTTGTCTTGTTTCTTCCAGTCTTCTGTGGTAAAATTCAACGACAAGAGGCCTGAGTCAGAGAAACCAAATCAACTCTTTTTTGCTGTCTTTGAATGGCGGGATCCATTTATGCAAGAAATCAGATTGGTGCGTTCCCCAGACAATTTATTACCTATTAGTTTCTAACTGGTCCACCTCAGTGTATTGGATTTAACACAACTTGTTCTTATTTCCAAACAGATAGTGACTGCAAATCCCTGGAACTCTCTAGGCATCCTCTGTGGGTTCTTCTTAGCTCTCTTCAAGGCTGCTAACTTTGCTAATCTTGCTATTGCTTGGATAATCAGGATGCGCAAAAGGCAGTTAAGGAATAAAGCCCGAGAACTGAACCAGATAACTGATGAATGAATGACATGTTCTGACAAACATTTTGATCTGATAAAAGTCAGATTAAATGTTTGTCAGGGTTGTGTATCTCTGAGGACCGTACATTGAAATCAGTGAAAGTAATGTATGTATGAATGTATAATGTATGAATAAGATTTATTGATGGTAGAGGATGTTTATCTTTTAGATAATGCGTCGTGTCCTCACTGAAAACTGGCCAGTTTGATAAGAATTCAGTGAAATTTTACTAATTTCCAGTAGTGTTTGATCATTTTCCCCCCTCACATATTCATTGAAATAGTTTTGTAGGCATGCAAAAGAAATATTAAAGACACTTTATTTGTTGAAAAACTTTTCAAGAATGTTTGAAGCTATGGCTGTTTCAGGTTCAAATCTGGGAAAATGTGAACTTTGGTCAGTATGTTGCAGGTTTTATTTGATTAGTGTATAATATTATTCTAAAGGGAATATTGTAGAGTATTAAATGTTAGTGTTCACTGTATTCAATGAAATATCACAAAGCTTTATAACTGCAACTACCACATTGTTATTTTTGCAGTATTTAGGCTAAGTCTGTCGAAGCTGAATGTTGTCTCACCACTGATTTTATTTCACTTTAGAGATATGTAAATATGTTTCAGTCTTTTCTTGGATATTGAGACAATTACTTGAAATGACGCTTTATTCTTGTTGTCATTCATTATTGTAACTCACTTTTATTATTCACAAATTTAGAAAATAAAAATAAATTTTTCTTCATGAATTTTACAAAGTGTATTGGAGATCCATTCAAACATTATCATTGAATTAGTTACATTTAGATTTTTTTTGTAAGTTCTGTCTGAAGCATCATGTCTGTACAAGATTAGCTTCTATCATGTTAAAATGACACTAAACTGTTTAGTTATCTGCAAGAATCTTTTTGTTTACCAATAACCAGAATCATGTCATCTCATGTCATACAAAATTAAAAAATAGATATACTGAAATTATGATATGTGCTTTGACAAAACATTGTGTAGATTAAGAAATCAAATGCTGGAGCCACTTTCATATTAATAAAATTAATGCATTTACAAATCTTTGTGAGGCTTTTCTTTAAGTAACATGCAGCCATGCATGTTTGTACATACAACACCTACATTTGTGCATAAAATTTAAAGTGTTAATATTTGTCATATGAATGAGTAATTTCCATAAAGATGAAGATGCATAGTTTGAATTACAGTATTATTTTAGCTGTAGCATTTGGTTTGAACTGCAATTGGTGAAGAGACGTGAACGCAACACTTCTGTTCTCCTGAGAAGCGCTGTTCTTGAACGCCTCCTGGTGTCAGGCTCAGGTTGGGTCGAGGTGGAGGAGGATGCAGTTAGCTTAGCACCGGATGAAAATGCAGTAACGTTACTCTCACATTCATTTGAATCTCATAAAGGTATCTAAAAGTCACGTATCAAATATTATTTATTCACTGTATTACCTAAGAATTTAACAAATAGCGAAACATTGAGCCGTATTAGCTGGAGGTGCAGCTGCTGTGTTGCTAGTTAGCATGTTGCTACTAGTCTGTGAACCTATTAAATATGATTAACTCTAACTTTAAAGTTAACTTTTATCAGGAGTTATTTCTCCAACACCTACTGGTATCCTTGTTTGTCTCAACTCATTATGTTTGAAACGCCATTACTGTATATAATTCATGTTAACGAGCTGCTAGCTGCAGTTAGGCTAAACTGTAGCAACCGTATCATTGAGTTAAACTCTGTGGTTTTTAAAAATGCTACAGAGATGTAAAATGAAACAATGTTTCCGCTGAGGTACTTTGAAAGCTGTTAAGATGTCCTTGTCATTTAAAGTGTGTGACGATCGTATAACGTGTTCTGCTCAAAACGAACGTATCGATAATCGATGTGATCGAAGTGCTCTCTGGACGAAGCTGAGACCGTTATGACTTAAAAAAAACAAAACATTTTTAATTAGTTTTAAGCTTCCTCTGTGGTAATTAAAAGACATTTTCTGATTATAGCCAATATGAATAATCTTCAACGTAGAAATATTTGTTATTTTTTATTTTATACTGTAGGATTCTTTTGGTTTTTTGGGGATTTTTTTAATTTTATTTCTTATTTTCTGTGATATTATTGAGGTAAACCATTAAAATCAGAAAGTCAGATAGCTCCACGTGAAACTTTCCGCTGTGGAATAGGTGATCTTTTTAAGAAACTTTTTTTTTTTAAATTTAGAAATGCTGGTACTTTTGGGACAAATTATCTATTGATGTTAAACGTTAAAGACAGTGAAGGATAGCCTTAAGTTTAAAATCTAAAAAAATCTCAGTATTTGAACATCAAAGTCAAAATTTAAATTAAAAAAATCCAAATTCATTCATTCATTCATATAAAATTGGTCAAAGAAAGCAATAGAAAGTCATGGTAGGAGCAATTATAATTTCCTCCCCCAAAAATCAGTAATTACAATTGACCTTTCTGATATGTGGAGGCTGCAGAACTGACTAGTATCTGAACAGAGGTGATGGATACCTTTAACATTACCGTCATGTCAGTGTTGTTATGGCGTTTTAATTATATGCTAACGAGTGAAATGTTGCACCACTTTTTCTCCTTTCTTATTGCTGGCCTGTTGTCAGAGTCTTTTCAGACATCAGTAGTTGGAGGATTAGACTTCACAGTTTTCTGTTTTCCAAGAATGCATAGTCATCATGTTGTTGTGACAGACATGTATGTAAATGATAGTATTTGACTTGACTGATAATTACTTGTCACTTTAAAATGTCATGTGTTGCTGTTGTGTTATATAGATAAATCAATTGCTCTTTGTAGTTCCATGAACATCCTCCATCTTGCACGGGAACTTTTTTGAAAGAGAATACTTTTTTTTTAATTTCAGGATTTTACCTTTCAGTTTCTGAAAACTAAAGAAAATCTGCAGCAAAACTGTTAAAATGAAGATTAGAACATTTCCTCCTCCATATGGTCTCTTGCATCTCGATGTTAGTGTAGAAAAAGCACAGGTATAATGTCGCCAGCTTTTGTCATGTAGTCAGCGTTAGTTTCCCACCCAGTTTGAGAATTTCAAACAAGCCCAGACACAGCCCTGACGCTGCTACGGCTCTTCTGCTGCACAGCTCCTCCATCAACGGACTGAAATAAACCACAGTCCTGCTTCAACATTTAGGCTGTGCTCCTCTGGCATGTTGTTAAATAGTTGGTTGGTGCTGCCTCCAGTGTTGAGCTCCTGCCGATGAGTTGGTCTAGTTGTTGATGAGAGCTCGGATGCAGACATGAAGTACCTGCCCTTCACAGAATTGTCATCAAACAATGAATAATTAATCTTATTCTCATTACTATAGGTAATTGTTAAGTTTTAAAAATGCCAAAGGTACCATCTGACATTTTTCTATTAAAAATAACTAAAATTATTAATCAATTAATATTAATAACAATCAATATATCAGCAATGTTTTTTCTTGATTGTTTTGAATTTGTTAAAAAAAATTTACAGTAATGGGCTGATTTGAACAACAATATGGAGAGAAACAGAAAGTGCATCCTCTGTGAGACCGTCCATACTTCCAAACGGGTAAGTATTTTCTCAAGTTCAGGTTTTCTGGGAAAAGCAATTTTACCAATACCAAAACGGTTTTGTTTGAATCCTTTCTTGGATCAATATTATGTCATTTAATACTTAAATAAGAGTCAAACAGGATATTTAAACTCCTATTTCTTAAAGAAAATATTGATTTTCATTGTGCAGGAGATGGATGAACACATGAGGAGCATGCTGCACCACCGAGAGCTTGAGAAGCTGAAAGGCCGGTGAGACCCCCCCCCCAAAAAAAGTGCAAATACATTTTTTATATTATTCATTAATGTTTATATTATTACTCGTTTTGTCTGAAAATTTGAAATAAAAATAAGTTATTTAGGCTGTCAGTGTCGCAAGTTAAGCAAAATGTCGAGTGTGACAACCTAACATTATATTCAAAACTGTATTTTTAAATGAGTTTATATGTTTAAAACAAAAGGTTTGACTTTATGTTTTGTCAAGTCGGATTTGGGTCATGGTGCATGTGTGCACACAGGCACGTGTTCATCAGTTATCAGGAAAGAGGATACTGTATATGGGCTGGGCAGCTGTCACAGCTGGGATATATGTATATATTTAGACACAATCTCTCCAGAACAGCGAGCGTGACCGATAGAAGGCAACTGGTCATCTTGTGACTCCCATGTAGATTATAAAAGTATGCTGCCTGCCGTTGAGATAGAAGGGTCTAAAGTGAAGTATAACTTCAGTTACGCATTGATAGAGATGGAGGTGAAGTCTATTGCCCCTTTTATGTAGCCTTTTGGTGGTCTGTGATGTAGGATATAAGGTTTTGATGGTGCGTTATGTGTGCAACACACAACCAAGAGATTTATAAAGCAGCTATTGCCAGTTGGCAGCTAATATAAGAACAAAAAATTAAGAAAATCTTTTAAAGTTGGTATGCTACGCTGGTATGCTATCTAAAATTACAGCAAAAAAATCGTTGTCTTCATTTTGCTAGTATTATACAAATTTTGTATTAAAAAGGCTAATACTAAATAACAAAACATGTCAGTAAGAAAAAGTAATCCAATCTCATTGATCAACTTTGCCAACTTCACTGGAGGTCAGGAAATAGCGATGAGCCCTGACACAGATTGAACAAAAATGTGAAAGGGAGCCAAGAGAGTCACTGCTCAGTCAGAATCATAAGATGACATACTTGGGAAGGATTTTCAAGCGGAGGCTACGAGCAGCTGCACATGCTCCTGTTACACGAGCTTTGCTTGGGATTGGTCAGCAGGATGCTCACCCTGTTCTATTAACACACGCTGGCCTGGGGGGAGGGAGGGTATGGTCCTCAGAGCTGAGCTTGAGGTCAAATACAGACGTTGCCTTCTGCAGAGTCTCAGAGCGCAGCGGACACCATCATGAAAGCGCACTAGGCTGCGGGCGCCGTGCCTCTCCCCCCGCCACACATCCCACTGCTCTACCGCGTGGCTGGTCGTTGTGTCCGGACAAAATCTAGCATGCTGCCCGGGTTTGGCCCGGCTGCGTCTCCTGACGTCCCACCGATGGCCTGCTAAAGAAACGAAAAACAAGATCAGGAAGATCAAGATTTTATCTTTACTTAAAACTTAACGAGAGAAAATTCTAAGTTAGCTACCTCCTGATCTGTGACCGATAGATAATTTGGGCAAGTTATTTTCTCAGGATTGTCGAGTATTCTCCTTTCTTGATTTTATTTTGACTTTGAAGTAACAGAAAGTGGAGCCAGAGTACGTCGTCGTCGGCTCCGCAGACAAGGAAATCAGTCCAGACTAGATCAGAACGATGCCCGAAGGAACTGTTGAACGCCCGCTCTCGCCTTCTCTCCCCAGGGACTGCGGGCATGAGTGTAGAGTGTGCAAAATAACGGTGGTGAGTCTGACTGATTATGCCAGCCACATTTCCAGTCCCGTGCACAAGCAGAATGTGGAGGCTTCAGAACACGGGCTTGCTGGGAACGACCAGGACTACTTCGATCAGGTTTTGGTGGATCTGATCGAGAAGAGAAAGGAAAAGATCAGGTAAGACAGTCGAGATGTCGAACAGTTTTATGACACAATTAGGTTTCAAACAGAGACAGTAATGTTGCTTTAAAATGACAAAAAGTTGTTGTATTTATTTTAAGGAAAAACAGTGAAAATACCTGAAGTTTCATGCTTGTGTTGTTAAAGCAAGACTTTGCCTTAGCAAAAGAAAATTATATCTCATATTTTTTTAAAAAAGAAGAAAAAAAGAAGTAGAATTCTACCTCATATTTGTCAACTTATAAACTTGAGTCATTTCGCAATTTTTCTATCAGTGTTTTTTTGTTTAAATGTTCAACATGGTATTTGTTAATATGATTAACCCACGTAAGTGAAGGTAAGTGTTAGCTTACCAGTGCTTGTTTGTGGACATGTATAGTCACATTTTGCTCAGCAGCGCTCACAGACCTGTTTTAGCAGCTGCTTGAAGTCGGGCTGCAGTCAGTGTCATGTGTCAGACCTGCAGCCTAAATAAAGCCCGACTCCACTGACAGAGATCTAAAATACTACGTTGAGTTTACCACGGTCTTGAAATGGGAGTGCATGGGCAGAAACTTTAATTCTGAATTAAAGATTCCCAAAATTTCCCTTGGATATGTGATTGTACTTTCAAGAATGTCAATCCATGTATTTGTTAAGACGTTAAAAGCTTAAATCTGGCATTCAGATGTTTTTTTGGTCACATGTCAGAATGCCGTCTGCAGGTGTGTGCAATCAGTCTTTAATATTATATTTATAGAATTTTTGATTTGATAGTTTGTCTGACAAGCCATTAAATGTCTGCCTCAATTATTAATGAAAACATCTGCAAAATGTATCTGGACACAAGGCTCACGCTTAGTTTGTCTTAGTGTTTTGCACACAAAAGGTGAAGGGATCTATTAGGAATACTAAGATAATATTTTGTGTGTTTATTGTGGTTCTTTTGGTATTTCTGTAACTGAGCAGTTATCCTATGCACTCTCTTCCTGATTCTCCCTGATATTTATCCTAAAATATATCTGCCTTTTGTTTGTAGAAAAGAGAAGGAGGCTGCAGCAAAGCTAGCAAAAGAGGAAGAGGATAGAAAGCGAAAGGAACTTCAAAAGGAGCTTCAGCGGAAGAGGCTGCAGGAAGCTAAGGAGCGTTACTGGCTGAATGGCACCTGGCAGAATCCATCACAGGGGTTTAGCGGATCCAGTCCCCAAAGGTCTTGGTTCTCGAACAGGAGATATGATGCGAGGGATGAGGAGGCCAGGCCCTGGAATCACGATAAACAGGGAAAGAGCGCCACCTGGCATGCTCAGGAGCCTCCCAATTTCCAGAGATGGGCTTCTGGAGGGTTTGCAGGTGGAAGCTTAAATAGCCAGAGAGGTTGGGGCAGTGAGCACCGTGATCAGGTCGCATTCTCTGGCTACCAGCGAAATCGGCTGCCTTGGCTCAGCAATGGAGGCAGCAGTCATGGGCTTTATGGCCGAAACAATATTTCCCAGAACCCAGTTAGAGGTAGACCCCCTTCTATGTACCCATCTCCACCAAATTTGTTTGCCCCGTCACCTAACCAGTTCAAAAATACAGGCAGTGACCAGGGGAGTCAGTGGGGTGACAGACTTCAGAACAGGGAAGAACCAACTGCTGAACTTGACCACAATGGAAGTAAGAGCTCTAAGAACTTTGGTAGTAATCCAAAGTTAGACAAATCCTGTCGCTGGTCACCCTATCCAGTAACAAAAGGTTCTGAAGCTGGATCTCATAAAGATACCCAGCAAAACTCATTGGAAAAGTGCTCCAGCGTCCATAAACCTCAAAGGCAGGAAACGGCACCGGAACCTGATGTTTCTAAGAGGAAGTCTCGACTTGAACAGAAACCAAGGCCGTTGATTTCTAGTGTGCCGAATCCGGTGGAAGAAGTTGGGCATAAAAAGAACCCTACAGCTGAACCAAGAGATGAGAGTAGCAGCAGCAGTAGAAGCAGCAGTGCTCAGAGAGATGATCACGAGAGCTCTGCTTCAGGTTCTTCCAATCAGAGGGCAAATAAGCCAACGCTACACAGAAGTCAGAAGAAGCCCTCAAATTCTGGTGTTAGCTGTGTAGCTCACCTAAACAAGCCCTCCGGTCCGGTTCAGGCCAAATCAAATCCCAAGCAGAGTGGACTCCATCCCCAGGTTCCACAGAGTGGACCTGTTCAGTCAAAGAAAGAACTGCAGCTTCCAGAAATGTTAGATAAAGCCAGACAGATTGTGTCAGAAAGGAAGAGCTCATTGGACAGCTGTAGGAAAAATATGGTGGAAATTGCACAGATTGGAGGAAACAATGAAAGCAACTATCGGCAGAATGCAGCTAAATCAAAATTTCCTGACTCGGTCAGGCCGGAAAAGCAGGCTTTCCAGTCTTCAGACAGCAGTCAGTTCCTTCAGTCTTTGCAGGTCAGCACGTCAACAATGGAGAGCTCAGAGTCTGCAGCCTCAAACAGAAAAGATAAAGGGAACAAGAACAAAATCACGTCAGCAGAAGCAGCTGCTCTACAAAAGGCAATACAGGCTGTGGAAGCTGTGCAGAGCTCAGAAAGTGACACCTCTAAAAGCGTCGAAGCCGGTCAGCCGCTCTCTGTGTCACACACGTCAAGCTTCTCCAAACTCGACCTGCCACCTGGCTTAAAACGTGACCTGACCAAACATATCAGCTCCAAGAGCAAACCAGGGAACCACGAGCCCAACCTGAACATCGCCAGGCGAGTGCGCAACCTGAGCGAGTCGCGGAGAAGCGACACGGAAAAAGATTCTGGGCTTAAACCCACCGTACGTCAACTCATCAGCACCTCTGGGTCTCGCCGCAATGTGAACTGGGACCAGGTGTACCATGAAGTCAGGAAGAAGCAAGACAAAGGCAAAGGCATGCCAAGGTGAAATTTTTGATGTCATGTGATTCTTTCTTGCAAAAAAAAAAAATCATATTAGCTCACGTTGTTCACTGTGTGTGTGTTCACTTTCTTCCAGGTTTGGGATAGAGATGGTGCCGTTGGACCAGGAGGACCAGAGCCAGGAGGAGGATGACATTCGCCTGCTGGAGGGTTTCCACTGGGACTCGATGATGGACACCTCGTCGTCAGTTCCCACCCGAAAGCGCTCCTTATCAGAGAGCAGCCTGGCCCCCACCTCCACTCACTCCCCCCCGATGCCAAAGGAGACCCCAGAGATGGTCAACGTGAACAGCCTCATCTCGGTGAAGCGTGAGTCTTCTGTTTCACCGGGTCCCGTGTTGGATGTCGGTAACAAAGACGAGTGGCGTCACCGACAGACAGAGCAGGTCCTCGGAAAGTTTAGTGCTAAAGCACAGAAGCAGCCGGACAAGCTAACTTCAGCAGCAATGGAGGTCCTCCTGGGCTCCGACGCAGCGATGGGGGACAGCAGCTCAGGAACCGAGCAGTGTGATGACCAGGGAACAGGAAAGAGGAGAAGAAAAACTATGGTGAGTAAACGGAAAACTCCGTTACTCCGTTAGTTTTTACATGAAGGTCACATTGAGGTTAAGATGTGAGTAAAAATGAATAAACTCCTGTATCTCTGTGTGTAGCTCTAATCAGAATCTTTTCTTTCGCCTCTGTAGGATGTTCAAAGTGCAGAAACGTCTTTCTTGGAGCACAACAACAAAAGAAGGAAGCTCAAGTCCAAAAAAGGTTTGTAGGCATGACTTCTGGTGTGTACATCCTGTATTGTACTGCTGATACTTCAACCGTCTGTTAAACTTTAAGAATTGCTCAGTTGTGTCTGTGCATCTGCCGGTGTGATTTCATGAATTTGGTTCAATTATTGAACAGCTTTAATCATCAGTTTGGCCGTCGTGTGGCTCATTCTACTCATTCTACTCATTCTAATTTGTTTGCTTTTTGCGCAGATCGTCTGCAAATCGATGAGCTGCTGGCCGTGTCCCTGCGAGAGGACGAGCTGTGTCGCTCCCTGCAGACCATGGACACCTCTCTGATCCAGGCCAGGGCTGCACTGCAGGCCGCCTACATGGAGGTGCAGCGTCTCATGGTGGCTAAAGAGCAGGTAAAACGGATCGGGTCTGCATTTCTACAATCACATCATATTTGTTTGTGATGGAATCAAGTTTTCGTAAATATTTATTTCTGTTTTCTCACTTCTTTTACGTTTCTAGCTTCAGGGTTAAGGCTGGTCGTATTCCCAATTCACTTTTTAATGAATCCCTTGTGATTTTTTTTTTCCATCTCAGATGATTGCAGAGATGAACTCACTGAGAAACAAACGCATCGAGCTACTGAAAGGAATGCAGGGTATGCACATGCCTTAATACAAAATTGATTACAGTATTTCCTGTACTGCATTGAGGTTACTGCTGAGAGTAGAGAACTCATTTGAGAACTCAAGGAATGGTCTATTTTAAAACTGTTTTCATATGTAAGGTGCACTGGATTATAAGGTGCGCTGTTGGTTTTTGAGAAAATTAAAGGTTTTTAGGTGTGCCTTATAGTGTGGAAAATACTGTAAATGGCTTGGATGGTAACTTCTCTGCCTGTAACAACTTCCTGTAATCTTAAACCGCACTAAATAACGATTGTTTTTGTTCTACAGGTAGTCGGGAGGAAGCGCCTCAGGCCAAACAGAAAGAAGCCAGGATGGATTCAGTGGAAGCTGTGTTACACACCCCGTCCATCATTCCATCCCCTTCCCTTGCAGATGGCGCTGCTGCCCCCAGCCTGCATCCTCCGGCTGAGTGTGCCCCCCCGCTCTCCCCCAGCATTCCCCTCACCATCAAGCAGGAGCCTCAGTCTCCTGTCCATGTCAGCTCGGACCAAGATGCTGCAGGAGACACAACCCACGTCGCTCACAGCACAACTCCAGAGCTGCATGACGCTCCTCCTGCAGCCTCCTCACCAGGTAACAAAGAGAAGCTTTATTCATATCAATAAAAAATTGCAGCATACTTATCCATTTGTACCTGAAACTCCTGCAGCCCCTGTCCATGACCTCCAGTTGTCTCCTGAAAGAATACAGCCATGCAAAGCAAAATATGATTGGGAGAATGTCGGCGGACGAGCAGAAACGAGAGAGAGTTTGTCAGGACTGGCTGAGACCAATGATAAGGCCATCCAAACCTCCAGGAGCTGTCCTCCACCCGACCTCAAACCTTCCATAAAAGTTCTGTCTGCCAGTAGGAGGGACTCTGATGTGGCTCGTGTAGTTGACTGCGTGGACACAAAGTCCCTTCTGCCCCCTCCAGCCCCCCCTGCTATCAACACGCCTGCTTCTCCTTCTGAAGTGAGGAATGGAAAGCGAGTCAGGAAGCTCAAAAAAAGGAAGGTGCTGAAGAAGGCCCAAGGGACGGAGCAGCCTGAGAGCAGCGACACCGAACTAGACGGGGAGGCCATGAGGTTGAGGTTGGTTAAACCACGCAGGAGATCGAGCGGAAGCTCGCAGGTCAGCACCTCCACTCAGCCGTCAGAGGATAGAGATGTCTGCGTACACGCGGAGGGAGGCAAGGAGATCTCCAAGAAGCAGCTTCCAGTCGTAAAGCCTGAGAAGATCGATTCCAAGTCTGCTAAATGCATGGTGGAGCTTCCCCAGATGGCCCCCGCTGAACTCACAGTGACTGTAGACTCAGAAGAAAGCATGGACGTCCCTCCAGCCTCCCTGACGCCCCACATGGAGGCATGTTCTCCACCCCAGATCCCAGACACCACCAGACAGGATCCGCAGAGCCTGGCTTGCAATGAGGTCACCTCCACCAGTGATATGGATATATGTAAATCCTCTGACAGGTGAAGATAAACCTGAACATTCAGAATCCCTTGATTCTCCACCTCTGATCACCACCACTTTCAATGTTATAGAGCAAGCAAAGGATGATCATTTACATCTTCTGTCCCCGCAGTGATGTTCAGGGTGCCATCATATTGACGAAGACGTCACAGATGTCATCAGGTATGTTCACGTCTGGAGAGTTGTTGGTATTGTTACATTTTGAATTATATAAGCAACAAATAAAAAGTAAATAATAGTTGAAATAATCGCCCCACGCTCTGAGCAGCTGGAATCAGAAACGTAATACTCCTTGACCGTGTTAAAATAGACCCGCTTTACCCAAGCGACTTTTCATGGGCAAGATATTCATAGAAGTGTTAGTTGACTTTTAATTAGTTCAGTAAGAAATGGACGCTGATTTCTGAGTATGGTTATATTTAAAGTTGTGATTGGTGTTCTATCCCTAATTTAAACAGTGATGCTCTGATCACCATCTGACACAAAGCTGAGCACTGGGAAACTCGAAGTAGGAGTAGTGTTGGTAGGGAATTTGTCTAAAGAAAATGGGTGAATTTTAATTCCAATTCTGTCTTGCATTTTAAACAATCCTTGGTTTTGAATACAATCCCTAGAGTCTAAGGCCTTGTTTTTTTATTTATTTTTGTGCTAACATGTATTTCTGCACCCGTCCTCTGTCACAGATGTATCATCTGACCACGGTGAGGATGCTTTGCCCAGTGAGGGTGCGTTTGAGGGCCACCAGGAGGCAGTGAATTCCATGCACATCCACAACGGGATCCTGTACACGTGCTCAGGAGACCGGACCGTCAAAGCCTTCGACCTGGTGGTGGGTGTCGACAAAGGACGTGCGGTTTGGTTGGACGTGCCGATGTTGAAATCCTCGTTTTTTGGTGAATCCATAATAGAGTTGGGTTTTCTGTCACAGAGCCATGAATGCGTTGGCGTGTTTGAAGGCCACACCTCCAAAGTGAGCTGCTTGTTGGTGTCTGCGGCGCCGTCTTTGCATCATCGCCTTTATTCTGGGTCCAGTGACCAGACCATCCGCTGCTACAGACTCAAGGTAGAAATCCCCAATCAAATTGATTAGTACTGTAATCCATTTGATTTATTAAGACAAGTTGAGTCAGTCTTTTATTGTTTATCTGGTGGATTTTAGCTGCTCCCATCCCCGTTCCCCAAAATACAAATGATTTGGACCAATTTGTGGATGTTCTGTCACAGACTGGAGAACTGGAGCAGCAGTTCTCTCTGGCAGACAGAGTTCTCTGCCTCCACAATCGATGGAAGTCTTTGTACGCAGGTCTGGCAAATGGCACCGTGGTGACCTTTGACCTGAAGGTGAGTCTCCCGGAGTTCTAAAATGTGCTTTATGAATTTTTAAAAAACGCAACTTCAATAAAAATAATACTGATTTTACTGTACATTTAGGATACTCGTCGAACCAAACATTCATTAACTACTCGCTTAACATCAGATGCAGTTGATTTTCTTTGTCGTGTACAAATGCAAACGAATAGCATGGTGAGACGGTAGATATCCCCTGATATTTTATGGACAAAGAAACAAAAAAATTGGACGAAATGATGAAGACAACCCTTAGTTGCAGCCCAGCATGTGGTATGTGACAGTCAGCACGATCACTAGCTCTATGCTAACATTCATTGCGAGTTAAAATTTGGCACCGGTTTGGACGAAACCTTCATGAAACGAATTTTCATCTTCATGCAGAAGCTCTTCAGAGAAAATGGAAGTAAACAGACGACGGGCTCTTTCAAGTGCTCTCATCTCTGCTTTGCAATTATTTGCTCAGACAAATAAGCAGGTGGATGTGTTTGACTGCCACGGGCCAAGGGCTGTCAGCTGCCTCGCGTCGACGCAGGAAGGAGCCAGGAGAATCCTGCTGGTCGGCTCCTATGACAGCACCATCAGCGTGAGAGACGCCAAGAACGGCCTGCTGCTGCGCTCCCTGGAGGGACACACCAAAACCGTCCTCTGCATGAAGGTGCCCTGAACCTCAGCCAGTAATTAGTACTGAGTGGAATGTTAATGATTGTTTATGCAAAGACCGAACCCTGCCGGTGAGTCGCCAGGCTGACATTAGCATGACCTCAGTGCTCCTCCTGTTTTAAGCTCCACCTACACATTTATGAAATGTGGTGGTGATGCATTTTCTTTGACTGTAAGCTGGAAACAAACCCATTTTCAAAGATTTTTAAGGCCCTAGTTCCTCGTAGCTGCCGCCCAATCACAGGAGGCCTCTTCAGTGATGTCATGGTGAAGAGCCAGTGAGCCACTGCCTCCTATTGGTGGCGTTTATGCAAAGTCCTCAGATGATATCTTCCAAAAACATTTTATAATATAATCCATCCGTTTTTTTATTATTAGTGACTAGCATTTAATAATTGCCAATTTTCGTCATTCATATTTCCCATTGCTATTTTTATAGGGAATTTATTTGCTCATCATCCTTCTCCTCTGTCTGTCAGGTGGTCAACGACCTGGTGTTCAGCGGATCCAGTGATCAGTGTGTCTACACACACAACGTCCATGTGAGTCATTCAAACACAACGGGTTCAGTTCGTAGACAGCAGAGAGCAGCGGAATCGTTTGTCGTGATGTTTCACACACATTCCTAAATTCATTGTTTATGTTCTCCACCCTGCGTTTCTTCCAGACAGGAGAGCTGGTACGGGTCTATAAGGGTCACAGTCACGCTGTTACCGTGGTGACCGTACTGGGGAAGGTGATGGTGACAGCCTGTCTGGACAAACTTGTGCGTGTCTACGATCTGCAGGTCTGGCTGTCTTTTTGTGATTTTTTTTTTTTCTTTTCCCAGTTTTCTCATTTAAATTTTAACATAATTTTTTTTTTTTGTGTTGAAATCTTCAACACGTCCTTTATTAAGGACGTCTAAAGTTATTCTTCTGTCCACAGTCTCAGGAGCTACTGCAGGTCTACGGTGGGCACAAGGATATGGTGATGTGTATGGCGGTCCACAAGAACATGGTGAGAGCTTCTGTCTGAAACATTAGACATCCAATGAAGCTGTAACCTAATGAAGTGTTGTAGTAAACCCAGTATTTACTTTTCCAGATCTACACGGGTTGTTACGATGGAAGCGTGCAGGCCGTCAAGCTGAACCTGCTGCAAAAACACCGCTGCTGGGTAAGATCAGTTTATAGTAAACCCTTGTTACTCGTGGTTAATACGTTCCAGGATAATTTAAAAAAAAAAGAAATTTCACAATATAGCAACAAATTATTTATTATTTATGGTAATTTAAACATTAATGCACCCTCCCCATACTTATATTAAACCACCTTCTATCTGTATTACTTTTTCCCACACTCTTTTATACTTTTCAAAAAACTTTTTTGTTTCACGGAAGTGCGCTTTGTTCCGTGAGACTCGGAACACAGCGCAATTCCGGATGCTGTCAGCCAATCGCATGCGCGTACGATATCACGTGACTACCTACTAAAAAATCTGCGATGTAGAGAAGCCGTTCATCTTGAAGCGCAAACAAGCGAAGGATTACTGTATTACGATGACATCAGAGGTGCTTGTGCACCATCTCGTGTGGCTGGATGTCATTTAATTTTTGTAATGGAAAAAACTTCAGTTGACACCTGGGCCTGTTTTAAAAGTCGATTTTGTGCCCCCAAAGGACTCCAATCCAGATTTTTCACTGAAAAAGAAGTCTTTTGATCATCAAACAATGCTCTTCACATAACCTGAGTTGGTTCAAGTTGTGTTTTGTTGACAGTGGCACGGCTGCTCCCTGGTGTTTGGGATGATGGAGCATCTGCAGCTGCACCTGATCAACGATCACGCCGGCGCCAAATCTCAGACACTCAAGTGCCGCTGGAAAAGCTGCGAGGAGTTTTTCAGCTCACGCACCAGTTCCACACAGGTGCGAAGAGATTTTTGTGTATTTCAACACTATTTTGAGTAGTGAGGACTCAGATTTCCTCTTTGTTGCAGGTGATGCTGGTGCACATGCAGAAACATGCTGAGGAGGAGTTGGAGCTGGAGCCTTGAAGGTGGTAATGGGAACTTGTTTTTCCCTCAGCCCTCTTCCCTTTCCTGCTACCTTCATCCCTCTCTGTTAACCTCCCATATTGGGGGATATTTTCGTGACCCACTTAACTCGGCAGCCCCCCATGCTGTCGAGCCAGATGAGTGGCGTCTGTTGACTCCATCCTTCATGTTCGGTGTTGGAATCCAACCATAATTCAGTCACGACAGGAGGGTCGTCGTCTTTGTTGTGTTGTTCGTGTTCTTTCTCCTTTTTTTTTACGTTCTACGAAACAGACCTTCCTCTATGTCTGCATCTCTGATCACTACCGTTCCTCTTTTCACTGACCAAACTATGACAAAAGAAACTTTTACCGAAGACATTTCGGCGTTGCCAGCGTGAGAGAGCTTTGCTTCGCTTTCCCCGTTGAGATCGCGATGGAAACCAGCGATCTTTTTCTGATTGGTTGGTGACGATATGGCATGGGCTTAAGAGATGTTTTTATTGTTGTCGTGTAGTTGTGGTGAGTCGTGTCGAGCAACCTTTGATTATTTTTCTTTTATCAAGTTGATTATTCCCTCGCTTTATGACAATAACGAGTGTTTAGAAGGGAAAGCTTTAGTCGCCCACATCGGTTTCAGGTCAGCGGTGTGGTGATTTGTTTTCGAGGAGTTTCATTGACTTGTTTTGTTTTATTTTTTTTGGTTTTTGGTTTTCATTTTTAAAAAGAAACAAAACAGATGTGTAACCATGTCTTTGTTTTCGTCGGTTTATTTTTTTTGTTGCTCGGTGTTGACGGGCTCTGGTGCCGTGTTGTGACTTGACCTCAGGTCGCCATTTGCAGTGATAAGACGGGTTGACGCTGTGTGCGTGTTCCTACATCTTCAGTAGAGGTTGAAGCCAAAGAGTGTGACATACTGGTTTTATAACATTTACGTCTTTGACTTGTTTTTTTTTATTTTTATATATTTGGTGCATTGAGCAGAAGGCGGCATTTTTCCAAAGCGAAGGTTGTCTTCTCATGAATCGTGGAGGTGAAGGACGGTTTGAGGAGGTGTTTAATGGAGGAGCTTGAAGGGAAGAATTAGGATTCATCTCCCATGCCATACTTCATCCCCCAAATAGTCCCCTCAAAGCCGTTGCTTTTTAAAATCATTGTAAAACCCTCAGCCGATGCTCGTTTGCATATTTTGGTGTGGTCGCATCTCTTTCTGAGGATTTGTTCTCACTGCTGCCAAACTCGCCATGTCCGCTCGCCGTTCACGACTGGAGAAAGCGTGCAGTTCGCCTCTTACCTGGCATGCCTGAGTTTTCACGTTTTTCAGTTGTTAATTGAGATTTTGAAAAGATATTTTTAAGAAAGTGCAATCAAAACATTGTTAATAATAAAACAAATGCTGACAATATTATGAAAGTTTTCTGTGTCGTCTATCTGAGATTTATGTGTGTTGATTTTTAAATTTATCACAGGATTAGCATTTCCCATCAAAGTAAAAGAGAATATTTGTGCATAAATTAGAGAAATTGAGAGGGAAGAGGGAAAAGATAAAGAAGGTGAAGGGCTTTAAATACTTGGGGTTAACAGAGTAAAGGTGAGTGTGGTAAGGAGGTGAAGAAATGGATCCAATCAGGCTGAAACGGGTGCAGGAAAGAGTCAGGTGTCTGATGGGGCAGAAGAGGAAGTTGTGGAGACCCCAAACGGGACAAGCCGAAAAGAAAAGATCTTTTCTCATTAGATCCACTGGTGACACAGTTAAACCAATGACTACACATTAATTTATTGGGTTAAAATGTTTAAAAATTCCATACACTCATTTGACCAAAGCCTTCATAGGAAAATCACAAAAAGGGAAAAAAAAAAGCTGCAGTCCAACCGATTATCCATATTCTGTCAAATCCATAAAGGTCAGTGTTTAAGTACGAGCTCATCCACACCAAGGCTGATTCTTGTCGATCGATGGGGTGGGGTTTACTTTTCAGTTTGTGGAGATGAGGGGACTGATTTTTTCAGGAGTGTTGGTTGTATTTTCAGAAATATAACAGTTCAGTGTTGGAGTGGTTCACAAGTTTATTCCACCAGGGAGCCCAGTTCACTGGGATGAACAACAGGTGGTTTCTGTGAGGTATCATGACAGAAAAAGAGGTTCTATGTGTTTGACGCCTGAGAAGAGTCCTTTTTTTTTTATGAGAATATAATCTAGCGGCTGTAAGAAGATACTGATACGAGAAGGACGATCAGAAAAACCCTGACGGAACTAGAAAGGTGAAAAACTGAAGATGGTTGGATGTGGAGATGGAGGCGGGAAAGGCTTTTCTCCGCTGGGATGAAGGGAATCACAGCATCTCACCGACATGCTGACGCCACGTCCCATCAGAAGAAGCCTTTGACTTTTTGGAGTGGATGAGAGCTGACGACCATCAGTCACACTGAATATTGAGGTAAAGGCTGGTAGTTTCCGGCTCACCTGGGAGAGGACGGGCCTCTCTAGGCGTACATGGTCAACTGAAGCCACTGCAGGAAGAGCAAAGAAAAGATTACGTCTACCGGAGAGATTAGGATTTTACCCGTGTCCGCTGGTTTTCTAGCTAACATTCTAAACCAGGCGTTTCCAAACTTTTTCCTGTAAGGGCCGCGTAACTTTTCCCTTCTCTGATGGGGGTCCAGGGTCAGTTTGTGACAGGTAAAATGATCACAGCGATGCCTGAATGTAAACATTTATTGTCTTCCAGAAAGCCACACCAAATATTAAAAACCCTTTCCGAGTCATGAAAGAAATAATAACACTAGTATTAATTAAATAAATAACACTATAAATAACTATTCATGAAATAGGATGTTTTTCTGGTGTTGTTCAGAGGGCCCTGCCAAATGTGGAGAAGGGCTGCATCCGGCCCGCGGGCCATAGTTTGGGGACGTCTGTTCTATACCAAACTTTGGGCAATTTGGTGGACGACTTAACCAGACAGGCTAAACAGGTGGAGTTTGCCCAGCCTTGGGGGTGACATGCACCCTACGGTTACTCCTTTCCTTTGGCTGCAGGTTGATGCTTCACTCAGGGGCAACAAACTCTGCCCCAGGTGTCTTAGCACTTACCTCCAGGACGCTGAGTCTGATTGTACCGTCTCCTTCCTGATCGAATGCCTGGAACGCCCCTGGAGAGATTTCAAAAAACAAAACATCACATTGCATCTGACGCAACGCAAGAGTGACCTCGATAGCAGCTGTTGTAGATCTAATGCTGCATGAGTCTTCTGGCAAAAGGGACAGATTTTCTTTTTAGCCTCTTCAGTTTTCATATTTCTTTGGATTTGGCTTTACAGTTTCGACTGTGTGAATAGATTGAATCCACAGGGCGTTAATGAGTTGGAATTTGTGAGCAAAGATGGATATTTTCACATTCAAAATCTCACTCTGTGACGTGCCAAACCAAAATATCTGGGCGGAAACTCCACAGATATAAAACAAAGCATCCTGTGAAAACTCCTAAAATAGACTAAATATTTCTGATGGGAGAGATTTATGAAGCTTCATACAGCAAAATCATACATCCAGATAATATAGTCTCTATTAGCCATTGTGAATATTCTTTCATGATATAAGGATGTCAGTCAGAAAACAATACTCTCATGTTTATTTACCCTAAAGTCCACTGAGATAATGTTTTAATATTCTCTTGTTTTTCATTTGTGAGAAATTTTGTGTGCATGAGATAATTAAGTAAACTCAGAAAGGTCAACACAGCCAGCATTTAATGGAAAATGAAATGTTGTGCTGTGAGAAAATAACTTGGTGAAATAAGATAAGAGCTTGTGCACATATGACAACACATTCCACTGTAATGGACTTCAGGGGCTGCGTGCCCTTCTGATAATGTTAGTGTGGAGTCTATTTGATAATAACAAGGATTAAATTATTTTAATGAGAAGGCCCTGCCTCTGCCTTGGAGTGTAAGGCAAGATGCATGATGGGAGAACATAGTGAAGCAGATTGCTGACAGGGACAGATAACAGCTCTACTTGTAGGAAACACTGAGGCATTGTGGGAATCCTTGCGGGTGAGACGTTGACTTACTGAACATGGCCTCGAGTCGAACCAGACAGCTGATGAAGCTGTCAAAGTCGATGTTCATGTTCTCGTTGGCGTAGCGCATGGTGATGATGTCATACAGCTGGTTGTTGAGACGGAAGCCTGAGCGGGACACAAGACACATGACTGTACAGTGACAAGAACATTTAGAGGGGTGAGTTCAAGCTGTCAATTCAACTGCAGCACACATGATATTAAAAACAGCACATTTACAATTGCAACCAAGAAAATATGACTCCATCATGTCAAAATGTATAAAAATATAGAAGATTATTAAAGGAATAACCTTTTGTAGGTAAATGAGTGATTCCAAAATTGTATTATATTTATATTTTACCCATATCAGACCGCCATCCAGTGGGAAGGATGAGGTACTACATTAATTGTTGACACCCATTTTTATGTCTTGCCATTTAATTCTGAAGCCTCGATGTCCATTCAGTGAATTCCAGCTAGTAGTATAAATTTCATTAATCCTACTTCAACTAAACAATAAAACTAACACATGTCTCCATGTGGAAATTATCTGCATGGATATTTTTTATGTGGATGAATTAAGCTGATAGAGGATTAGATTTTTTAGTCCAGACGTTTACCTGCATCGTTGACAGCGTTCCTCATCTCGTAGCTGTTGATGCTACCTGACTGGTCAGCGTTGTAGTGCTTAAAGATTCCCTGGAAGAGATCATTTGATTTAATCTGATTTCAAACCACCTGCATCTTCACAAACTTCACTGTGAGTAAAAAAACCAGTGTGATTAAAAAAAAAAACCTTCGCTCCCACCTGCCACTGTTTGATTTTATTCCACAGGTGTCTAAACTCCTGGAGGTTGAGTCGACCGGTCCCCTCCATCTAAACAGACAGTTAAGACCATAAGTGTGTCCAATCAGAAAGCAACCGCTTCCATCGTCCAGTATTGATCTGTGGTATCAACGTTCGATTTTCCCCATAAACAAAATGCCTGGCTGTTTTCATTTTTATCACAAACGTTCTATATCTAGTGGATTGTGTAATAATTAAATGGGTTCTCCATCAGGTGAAAACAGAAGGGGAATCCTTCATGTGAGTTATCACTGTGTCTGTGTGGTGGAATGAGTTGGAAATCTCTGCCAAGGGTCTTGGCAGGTTGGGCCTTCTCCTGACAGCGCCGCCAGCCCGATGCACTCGATACAAAGGATACGTCCATCAGAGCAATCATGCTCCTGCAACTTTCCAGGCTGAAGCCCTCGGTGTTCAGGTCCTTATCTGGAGGGAGACACGGCGTCACACTTCACCTACATTCACTTCACAATGTTCACCTTTGGGTTTTGCTTGTATCACAAGACTCAAAAGAGTTCCCAAAGCTCAGGGGATGAAATCCTTCCAATCTCCTTTTTTCTCATTATCTTTGGATGATACTCAAAATAGACTCACGTTTTGTGATCACCCTGTTGAGAACATTTTTCAGTTCGTTTGCTGTGATTTCCATTTCCTGAAGGAGATGAATTTTGAATCAGAGTCTCTACTAATTCCTCCACAAAGCGAAAACAGAAGGGGTGGTGATAAAAACAAACAAACATCAAAACAAAATGATTATTTGTCCTCCTTTTACTCACATCGCCGGCTATCTCCTGAAAAATCGTCCTGAACTGCTGGTCCTCCTCGCTCTCTTCCCCCGCTGAGGCCGGCGCCGGCTGAGGCGCCACAAAGGAGAAAGAGAAAAAGAGAGAAGAAATGAAAGGAACACATGTGGACATCTGTACCTAAACTATTCATGACATGACATCTCCTTGTGTGTAACAGCTTACCACCGGATGATCAGCCTCGATCCTGTTCTCTATCTCCCTGGGTGAAGACCAACAAATAGCAGTCACCATAGTGACAACATCATCTCATGTGGACCACAAGCCTGTGCACTCATCTGTCTACTGCATGTTATTCTAACAGGGCAATCAGTTAAAACAGATCTTCCATTGATTCATATCAGGTTTCTAAAGTTTTATAGTCCCATACTCACTTTGGACTAACGAGAAAAAAATATTCCTTTAATCAAAGCTGTGAATAAAATGTTAGTTCAGTACCAATTGCTAACTCTTCTCTTGATTTATCTTACTTTGGACAGAAAGTCATAGAAAACATCATCCTGCTGGTTTTCAAGAATGTTCAGCTATTTAAGGCTTAATAATAATAAGAGCCTGCTTCCATCCCGGTCCATCGGAATGCAGGCGTCCGATGGCTGCGTGTGCCGTTTGGTCCTCCGGGCAGCAGGTGGCGCCAGAAGATGGATGCTTGTTGAAGCTTGAGCAATGCAATATGGGATTTTTTTATTTTTTTTATTTTTTGAACTTTTACCGGTGGAAGCCCAAATCTGAAGTGGCTTGTCCTAAAAAAGATTCCATAACAGCTTCGAACTGGGGCCGATTTCTTCCAGTTCTATAAATCAAATTGCCGTTAAAATTGTTCTTGGAGGTTTGAGTCCCACCCACCAAGCACAAAGCCCCACCCTCATTAGCAGACAGGCCCTCCTCCCCACCAGTCACCAATAAACTTTCTAGGCTAAATCAGACACTAGAGCTGGGTGATAAAACCTTACATTCATTATCATTAACCTAAGACATTTGTCAAAAAACCCCACAATTTTTTAAAATTAATGTGCGAAAGATTGGGGTTTTCTGTGTTCTATTACAGTATTTTCGCACTATAAGGCACACTGGACTATAAGGCGCACCTTCAATGAATGGCCTATTCTAAAGCCTTTTCCATATACAAGGCGCACTGTCAGTTTTTGAGAAAATTAAAGGCTTTTAGGTGTTCCTTATAGTGCAAAAAATACTGTACTTTTAGTTTTAACTGCTTGTCTAATGGGAAATTAAAAACATCCTTTTCTCATTATATTTAATGGTAATCTGGGTTTTTTAAAAAAATCAAATAAAAGTTTTCCAATCATTCTAGCACTATATGAACACAATATTGTTTCACTGGCTTACTGCCGGGATTAATAAAGTATCTATCTATCTATCTATCTATCTATCTATCTATCTATCTATCTATCTATCTATCTATCTATCTATCTATCTATCTATCTATCTATCTATCTATCTATCTATCTATCTATCTATCTATCTATCTAT
This sequence comes from Antennarius striatus, assembly GCF_040054535.1. Classification (NCBI taxonomy): domain Eukaryota; kingdom Metazoa; phylum Chordata; class Actinopteri; order Lophiiformes; family Antennariidae; genus Antennarius; species Antennarius striatus. The sequence goes on from NC_090792.1 coordinate 16,972,864, forward strand.
CTATCTATCTATCTATCTATCTATCTATCTATCTATCTATCTATCTATCTATCTATCTATCTATCTATCTATCTATCTATCTATCTATCTACTGGTGGATGGATTATCTGGCAAGATAAATCAAGAATTTGACTCATTGGTAATTATCACGTGAATTCCGGTTAGTGTCACTCGCCTTGGTGAGGGGGAAATCACAAATTTATTCTAAATGTGGCTGTGATTTGTGTTTTATTTTTAACACCCATCCCAGTGGAGGAAAACCAAACATCTAAAAAAATCTCCCTGTCTTATCCTATTCTGCATTCTCTTCCTCTTTACTCATCGTCCTCCCCTCGGGCCTTCCCCCTGGATCGCTCTCACCCACTCACTCTGAGGTGTTCCTCTTCTCAGAGAACACTCGCAGGATGAACTCCCCCTCCTGGTGCGGCTCGTAGGTGGAGGGAACGATGACGTACTCCCCGGGGCTCAGGCGGAAGCGCTGCGTCACCTCGCGCAGGTTGATGTAGGACTTGCAGCGAGCTTTGGAGGAGGTGAACAGGAAGAAGTCCTTCTGCATGTGCTGCTTGTTGCCGTGCATCTGCAGGAGAGGGAGTGCTCCAACATTCAAACACGTGTTTATTACTTTTACTAATATTCCAAATACCTCCTTGAATCCAGGATTTTTCGAACTCTGGGGTCACGTTCAGGTCACATTTCCCTGGTTCCTACCTCTGTAACATTCAGGCCAGGTCTCATTGATAAATAAGGATCTCCTTGACGTCTAAGTTACATCACAAGTCAGCCTGATGTATTCATGTGTAATCAATTTAAAGGAACACAACTATGAAAGCTAACAGTGTGATTAACTTGCAAACTTTAGCTCCTCTGTGAGTTTTCTTGGCGCCATCCTTACCTCCTTCGGCACCTGTGGAGACACAACATGAAAAATTCATTTTTCTCGGGCTTCCAAAGATATTAATACTACAGATGTGCTCCAGCACTAAAAAATTAAATTAAAGAAATAGAAACCCCTATCAATGAAGAAGAACACAACACCTCATAAATGGCAAATCCGATGGTGAAGAGGTTGGCGCCCATCTTTCGTTCTTTCCGCCTGTTCTTCTGCATCAGCGCCACCACGAAGGTGCATCCCACTTCGCTCTCCTCGGCGTCGTCGTCCTCCTCCAGCAGACGCAGGCGGTACTGAGGGTTGGTCCAGAACGTGTCTGCCGGTGTAAGATGGCGCCTTTATTTAAAGTAATTTCAACTTTTGAAATTAGATACTCTGATATTAAGATTTGTGTTCTTGGGTACCTGATGATGAAAGCAATTTAAAATGAGACGTTTGAGCTGTTTTAATCAGGCTAAATTCATTTTTCATATTGAAAACAGTCAGAGGTACCTGGGTAGTTCCTGCAGCCCCCGGCGGAGCAGCCTCTCACCCAGCGGCCTTCGTTGACGGAAACCGTCCACTTGTGGATCTTATCGTCCTCCAGCGCGTCGGGGGTGAGGTTACAGATCTCAATCTTAGTGTAGTTCTTCTTGAAGTCCTCAAAAGACATCCTAGGAGAGGTCGGGATATTTGACTACTATATGCTCATGTTCAGTTGAGGACTGCTCTTCTTCCCAGTGGATAAATGATATTTCTAATTTTGTTAAAATAGAAAAAGTTAAGTGACTTTAAATAGTTAAAAAATATCCTAAAGTTTCTTTGGATAGTTTGCGTCCATGGTGTCTTCACTCAATATCTATACATTTATATATGATAAGAACTCCCATCCTCTATACATTTATATATGATAAGAACTCCCATCCTGATAATGCCATTAACGGTGTGATCAATAAACGAATTTGATGAACAAAATGCACTAAAACTTTACCAGAACTCTCCATCCTCGGCACTCTGGTGCTGCAGCTTCTCTTTATCAGCCTTAGAGAGTGTGGCCCACTCCTTAGAACTGTCCAAGAGAACAACAATGAAATTTAACAGCAGGTTTTAACCCCATGGTGTCATAACTAAAAAACAAACTGTCCGTCTACCTCTGCTGTAAGGAAGCAGTTTGATTAAAGAAGATAAAGAGATTAGAAAACATTTAAAACTGCTCACTTGTCGCTCCAGGGACCGTTCCATTCCACTTGACCCCACGGGTTCCTGAGACGCACCAGACGAACTTTGGCGTCCTTGTGCTGAGACGGTTTGCACTGTAGGAGAACACAGTTAAAACAGTTAAAACCTGTTTCCTGTTTGGTGAAACCCTGCAGGATTGATCCGAGTGCATTAAGCCTGATATCGTTTTGTTGTCTGTGATTGGATTTACCTCGTCCACTGCAGTCACAGAGTAGGCGTGACCCTTCACCAGTCCCGTCACGGTACGAGTCTCAAAGCGAGCGGGAACCAGAGACTGCAGACAAACACATTGTTCACATTTAGATTGTTTGTGAAAATACGATTGGAGATGGAGAAAACTTTCATATGATGAGAAGGACTCACATCAATAGAGCAGCCCATGAGGGAGCCCCTTTCCAGAGCTTTCTTCATGATCTTATAGAGCTCTTTGGGAGCCTCCTTCATCTCGTAGAACTCAGTGACCCCACCAGTGAAGTCCTCCATGGCCTCAGTGGTGTTTCCGCCCTTCAGGGCCTCGTAGGAGCCATGCAGCCTGAATAGGGACAATATCACAGTTAGCACTTATCCAAATTATGTTTAAAATCTGGACTGATTTAGACGTATGGGCTCTGCAGAATGCCGGTCAACACTTATTGCTATTCCTGATGAATGGTAGCCAAAAGTGGTTAGGCTTGGAAAGTCCTGAAAATGTGACAAAGAGACACTTTAGGATCTGAACCATGAAGAATTCAAGGGACTATGTGAAACTGGTGCAACTCCAACAAACTTCGTGCAATAAACCAACATGAAAAATCCTAAAATGTAGGCGGAGGGAAACCCCAACTGATCCCCAGTTTTCATTCAGTGCTGAAAAAAATTCCATCCAAAAGCTTCACCGTCCCCCCCAACAGTCCGGCACCTACTTGGCGTAGGCCTTCTCCAGCAGTGCGCTCCAGAACTCGTTCCTCTCAGCGGACTTGGTGAAGACCAACTGGTTGTTGAAGGTTGGGATGCGGTCGTCGATGACAACATCAACCCAGTCGCCGTAACGCCAGAACTGCAAAGATCACGCGTTGAAAGCATGAGAAGACGTTGACTTTCATTCATTATTCAACTGACACATCCACCAATGACGTAGCAGGTGAAGGAGGATAAGATACTAGAGGTAGAACAGAAACAAGAGAGAGGAGACGTGTCCGACCTGGAAGTGGAAGATGCCGCCATAACCCTCAGAGAAGCTCTGCTCCTGGGGAACAACGCGGTACAGGAGCTTCTCGTTCAAGGTGAGGCAGGCAATGGCCGCCAGTAACCAACAGTCACCTGAGCACAGAAAGTCATTTTATTCACCTGGTTACCACACGTATGTAGGGGGTAGAGAAATGTGTACCTGTTGAAATATGTTTTCATGGGGGGTAATAAAGATCCACTCAGGTTTTAACCCTCACATTCTGCACGATTCACTTTGCAGCATTCAGCATTTAAGTAGGATAAATGTCTCCTGCTGTGTTAACTGGAGTTAAACGCATCTCCCGAATGCTGATGCAAGTGTTTTTGTGATTGTCCAGGTGTGTGTGTATGAGTGTGTGTGTATGTGACTGTGTGTGACAGACCCGGAAAACAATGTAAGTTTTTTCAGCATGGGGATGGATTCCATCGCCTTTGTCCCTGTGTTCACTCTTTATACGTGGTCTGAAATGAACAACAATGAGAAATGCTGCTGGTTGGATTCCCTTCCAAAAGAATAAGCACAATACTGGGGAGGCCATGTCCAGGGGATGGTTTGGGATGTTTGCTACCTGCTAGCCCCTAAAACCTCAATACAGTCTGTATGCAGTGTTATATAACCTCCCCAAGGGTTGTCACCACTATTTTGCAACCTGCCTTGTGTGTGTTTTTTGCTTAAATCAGTGAGTTTTACCGATGGAAAGACGCCTCAGAAGGTTTTGAGAGGATAATGTTTTTGTCTAGCGGTTCAAAATATGTTGATTTTATGTAATTGTACAAGAAAAACTTGTGTAGCAATATATTAGAGGCTATCAGCTGACAGTAATGCATCAGTAGGTCATGATTTACCGAGATCCCCCTGGCAGATGTCTGTCCTACTGGCTCCTCCAACGATGAACTGAGGGTTCTCACAGATTTCCTGTGGACAACAATTTAAACAAAGAATTAACTGCATGGCAAAGCCAAAAAAAATTTATAACTCAAGGTAAAAATGATATTCATTCTTGATTCCATCTCCAGGTAAGATCCCACAGCAGCAGTTAGTTTGCTGGGGGATCATTGTGACACCGCCCTCATGTGTGATCCATCCATTCTCCTACCTTGGGCCTCTTCCAGACGATGTTCTTGACTTTATTGGACTTGTGTCCGAGCTCCTTGAAGCCCAGAGACTCCACGGTGGCGGGGAAGGAGTCATCCTCAAACAGGGACTTCCTCTGAAGGCACTCCTTCCTCAGGGTGTTGAAGTCCTGGCTGTTGAAGCGGAGGGGCTTGTTCAGAGACCCTTCCCCATCTCTCCTCTCTCGTTCCCGGATCAGCCGGTCACAGAAAAAGCCAGAGGGCGAATAAGGCATCTCGTCTCAGCTGACTTGTTGTAAACAAAAAACTGTGTTTTGCCGCTTATACTAAAGCCTTACAACCTAAAAACCCTGGCATAAATCCAAACAGCTAATGTCTGATTGGCTCTTTTTTGGAGTGACGTCCTCCTCCCGTTTGTCACAGAGCAGATGCTCGGTGTGAAAGAAGCACTTACGCCACATGCATTCACCTGTGCATTACACACACATACACATATGCACATTATTTGTTGCTTTCCTATTGGCTGAAGCGGACAATGATCTGTCCCTGGCTGTGGTGCTAGGGTGCCATCATTGTGTGGCTAGACAAAGGCCAGCGAGCCGTGGCAGAGGGCATGCAAAGAGGGGTCGGGAGATGCCCTGCCTCAGCAGAAGGCATTCAACTGCTTTAAACCTCTTCTCAATGGAGCTCAGCATTGAGCAGTCTCAGCATAACCAGAGCAGGCTAATGCCATTAGGAGAAGTATCACTAATTTTTAACTTTGCTCAGATGGAACCAGATTCAATCACAGCATTGATTATCATCAGTCAACTTTATTGATGTGTCTGAGAGAGCCACCGACATGACGGTTGTGTTCAGTGTATCCTGATCCATTGTCATTGGCTTTTTCTTTTTTCTTTTTTTGCATTAATGACAATTTATATACGGTCTCTTCCTGGTTTGCCAAACATCATTTGATTGGAAGTCAGCCTGAAACCCAGTACAAACATTAAGATCTCAAGATCCTGTCGCCACAGATGAATTTGACTGAATGAAGACATTTTGAAAGTTGCTATTCAAGTTGTTACCAAGAGATAAACAAACCTAGTTGAGCACATTATTGAAGTTGCTGCGCTACACACATATGGATTCCTCTCACAGATTAATTTAAGGACACTAATTTCACTTATTCTATTTATATTTCTAGTATATTTTTCCAAATTGTATTAGTTATAATTGAAGCTTGAAAAATTATGACATTTTTACAAAGTCTTAATAAAACTACCAAACTAATTAAATAATTATTTAATTAAATGAGGTATCTACCTATCTATGTATCAACTAAATACATAAAAGGAGTGCTTTTCACTTCACAGAATTATCCCTGATTGTGCTAGCATGAGACTAGTTTTTTATTGAATAAATAAAGGACTAAAAAACAGGTACATATTCAGAGAATAAAACATATAATCTGTGTGTATTTAATATAATATTCAGAGGCGCTTCATCTTTACCTAGGCTACATAGTAGCTTAGCTCACACACACAGCCTCCAGCTGGCCGCGCTGAGCGTCCCGCCGCCCTCTGGCGGTCACCGGATGAACTACACCAAGCCTTCTGGACTTGGAGGCGGTTCACAGGCTGATCCGGTTGATGCTGTCATGAAGATGCCCGATGAACGGACGTGTCGGTCATGTTTGCTGTTGTTTGCCGTACTTTGTCGCGTCGCGACAGCGGCGGAGGTTTCCGTATGGACGGTGGATATCAACTCGGTCAGTGCTGCACCGCCAACATTTGTTTTTAGGGTTGTGTTATAACCTGTCGCGATAAAGCTTCATAGCAGCTGTTAGCCCAGGTAGCTTACCTAGCTTCCTTAGCAACTCTCCATTCAGCTCTTTGACTCGCTGCACTTTATTCTGGTTTGGCTAATATTTTAGCTTCTTATTTTGGAATAAAATATCTCAACCCGCTCTGTTTTTTATTATTGTCGGTAGCCATGAGTGTCTCTGTCATTGGTGCCCAACAGTAGTACTAGCTTAAATATGTTAACAGTGGAGCTGACCAGATGTAGGACATCATTCAGGACATAAATGGTACCAGCATAGATCAACCGAACTGAACTAGTTTATAACCGGTAATCCGGTTAGCCTCAGTACATAGCAGGAAGAACTGCTATTAGATAGACATGTAAACAATGTACTCGAGTACAACACAGTAGAGTACTTGATTATATACAGTACTTTCAGTTTACTCCACTGTATTTGTATTTTACTTTTCATCTGCTTGATTACCTTTTTTTTAAAAAAAAGAAAAGAAAATTAACCTGCATAAACCATGATCCTGCACAGTGAATGTTAAAGTATGTCCACATGGATGTCTGAGCTATCAGCAACACAGTGTTCTTTTCTAGGTGATAGTACTCAAAGAAAAGACAGAATTTTGAGTGGAACACACTAAACCTTTTAAATGACTCCTTGCTGGCCTGCAAGAGCTCACTTAGAGTTTGTTGTGTTTTTCAGACGCAGGACGCAGTCTTTCGAAAGACACTGTATGCCAACACCACCATCTTCATGAAGTGTGAGTAGACTGATTGTATTTTTCCGTTTCCTAAAACAATTGTGGACGTGATATAATGCTGCATCTGTGCCCATTTAAATAAAAACATTAACACCCAGTTCCTAATGACAAATTTTCACTGTTTTCAAATGTGGGTTTTCAAGTTAGATGGGTAATGTTCATCTTAAAACAAGGAGAGAGTCAGAAACAGTCAGTGACCACAATTTACCCGACAAGGTTTTATAATATGGTCGGAGAATAATATTTGAAGGAATTCTGACTATAAGCACTGGAAGGACTTTGCATTTTGAAACAGAATATGGGATAGATAGTCAAGGATTTTCCATTTTCTTTAATGTTGTGGGACATCATTTCCCTACTTACTCAAAAACTCCAGAACAGACATCCACAAAACATAAAGGAGAGGTGGATCATGGGCCACGGCAGCATTCTAGCTCTAATCACGTTAAAAACCAAGAAGTACAGCGGTTAGCGACAGTAGTCACCTCTGATGAAGTGAGAAACAACTCTGTATTTTGTCTCTCTGTAGTCCAGGGTGACACAAAGTCATGTGAGGGAAACCTGGCCTTCAACATCAGCTGGTACCTGCGCTCCTCTGTTTGCTACAACGAGGTCTTCAACACACCCGTGAGTTTTCATCAATGCTTCTAATATTCACCCAGAAGTTTAATGTTTTCTAATACACTTCCTGATACTACCAGCTAACATAACCGTTGCTACGAAGTACGAAATCACATTAAAGATAAACGGCCCTGATGGTCTTGAGTTTCATGTAATCTTAGATGTGCTGTAGAGAATCAGTGTCCTTGTTTATGTTGGAGTGGATCCAGTTTGTGGTGTAACTGAACTCTTTCCTCTGTAGGACAGCAAAGCAATGAACATGTTTGGGATGGACCACATGTTGAAAGACGGCTGGAGAGGCTTCTACAGTCAGGGCTACATGTTCTTCGACAACTGCTCGTCCCTCTTCTTACCCAAGGTTTGTGTTCGCAGCAAATTTTGTTCACAAGGAAGAAAGGGAACAGGAACAAATAAATAATGGACACTCTGTAAATAAATGTAACCTCAGTCTTAACTAGCGTAGCTGTGATTCTCTTCTTCTCTATAAACTCACCTAGGTGTATTATTCAGAGTTCAGCCCATACCAGCCTCTCACCAGCCCAAACGTGAGTCACCGGTCATAAAATTATAGAATCATATGAAACATAATGCTCATATGTAGAATTGTCTTATGTTTCTGTTTGTGTTTACTCATTTACTCTCTGTTGTTCGTAGAGCGACCCGTCCAATCAGAGCCAGGTTTGGCCTGACAAGCCGGTAAGAAGTGGTTATGATATTTAATGTGAAATGAACTGAAATCACGTCTTTCTACATCCTGAAAGGTCAGGATTAGAATTTATGATAGGAGGGAAAAGTCCAACAAAGTATGTGGGTGTGGATGTTGACTGAGCGAGAGCGTGAGTCATGAGAGCTTCAGGTGCCTCTAATCAAGATGGCTCCTCCTCTGGTGCCTTCAAGGACATGCAGGAGAACACATACACCTTCCACAATGAGAGCAGAAATGATAAAATAGCATTCCTGAGTCGTCGTTCACGGACGTCTTTTCGCAGGGCATCAGTGCCGTGGCCACTTCGTGGGACGACAGTCCCTATCTGTTCATCGTGAAGGTGCAGACTTTGGTTCGTGGGGTCGAGATTGATGACACTGGAGCAGAGCCCAGCTTCGCTTTCTCAAGTGAGACGTGGCTGCATTTCACTGCAGGAGCTGCAGAAATTCTTGTTTTGTAGAAACGAGGAAGTAATGTGTAAATATTGTCAGCTGATGTGTCTTTCTTTTCTTTTGTAACAGTGAAAGTTGAGATGAAGGGGCCTCATGATTACTCTTCACCAGCAGACTGGCCCCTGATGATGGTGTGTCCTGTCAGTTATAGATGTAATTTGGATGCCGTTGGTTCCGGTGTCCTCCTTGGTGTAATGTAAATGAAATTAACGCTGATTTTTTTTGTCCTGTCCTCAGTTCTTCATGATCATGTGCATTGTGTATGTGCTGTTCGGGGCCCTCTGGCTCTTCTGGTGCGCCTGCTACTGGAGGGATCTGTTGCGGATCCAGTTCTGGATCGGAGCTGTCATCATCCTCGGCATGCTGGAGAAAGCTGTCTTTTACTCAGAATACCAGAGCCTCCGCTACAGAGGAGACTACGGTTAGTTCCTTATGCTCGTCTGTGAAATGCTATCACTTTTTTTCCATTTTGTGTTTGTTGTGATCGTTGTTGTTTGTGCTTCTTCGCAGTTCAAGGCGCTGTCATATTTGCTGAGCTGCTCTCTGCACTTAAAAGATCTCTTGCTAGAATCCTGGTCCTCATTGTCAGTCTTGGCTACGGGATCGTCAGGTAAGTTTACCGAGGCGTCATACATCTCAATATATTTGTATATTTGTATATATGCTGCCATAATAATGGAAATTTCCCCACTGTGGGAACAATAAAGGAATATCTTATTTTATCTTACCATATTAATGTAAATTCAAGGCATATTTATTTTTTGCTGCTGACTCTGAGTCCTCCTTCTGTCCTCCAGGCCCAGGTTGGGGACCACTGTTCACCGGCTGACTGCTGTCGGGCTTCTCTACCTGCTCTTCTCATCTGTGGAAGGTGTGGTCAGAGTGACAGGTGTAAGTACAGTATTCACCGTTGATAAACTCCACCAGCCACTTTTTTTATCACCCATCTGTTGTCACTCGCAATTTTTAATTGCTTTTATTGTGACACAATAACAGGAAGTACTACTTTTATGTACTGGGCAGTAACATAACTGGAGTAAACTGGGTTTTTACCCTGTATTATTTCATGTGGATACCCCGTTTGAGAAAGCTCAAATTCACATTTAAGATTTGAAACTCAGATAAATGGGAATCACCAAATCAACGTCAGAAATATCAGCGACTGTTCAGTGTTATAGGGTGTAAGTACATGAACCGATAACGCTGATGTGATAGCCTGATAAATATCCATCACACCGCCCAGCAGCCGTCTGAAGATATACCAAAATCAAAACCACATCTGGAGACACACTCTCCAGCTTCTGTTTTTATTACAGTTTCAGTTCCTGTGGTGAGCATAAATAAACCCACTGCATTTCAGCCTGTGCAAATAGGACATTATGTGTCGCGGCCTCCGCATGTTGTGTGATGCTGAGTGTGTATTTCTACATAAAAGTCTTTGCCTGGTACAGATTTCAAGGCGGTAAATAACTGAATTAGATTTGAGTAGAGGAGACAACGGAGAGAGAAGGTTATTCAGGGTTTGTGTGATGATAATCGGGAATGACAAACTTGATCAAAGAGAAATATTCAGAAGCAGCCGAAGATGCTGCAGAGGTTGAAAGGGTTCGGAAACATAAACTGACATCAGCAAACTTTAGATAAGAAAATAAGGACGGAGGGAGGAGGTGTAGTTTGAAGAGCAAATGGGATTTATGGGGAGGCAGGTCCAGAGGTGGGAGACCACCGGTGTAACGATGGATGGAAGCTTATCTCGTGTTTAAAAACTCACACAAAAACACACACTCTGTCCTCTCGAATAAGTCTCATCCAATCTTACCCTTGTCTTCTTTTGCCAGGGTTTCTATTGGACGGTTGCTCTTGTGGCTAATCTCAGCCTTTCCCTTATTGACTCCTGCGTCATGTGGTGGATATCCTTTACTCGTTTTCAGAAACATTACAGATCGACTTTGGTTATTTGGACTTGCACAAACAGTTTGCTTTCCTGAATTTGAACTCACATTTTCATCAGTCTGTCTCAAACCACTCGTCTCCTGAAGCTTCGCAGGAACGTGGTGAAGCTGCTGTTGTATCAGCATTTCATCAACACCCTCATTTTCTCTGTTGTCGGTGAGTATCATCCTGGATGGATTTTCTGTCAGGGCTGACATTTAATTTAAAAATAACTTAAAGTCTAAGTTTAAGAAATCATTTTGCATCCCTGCAAGGAGGAATTTAAAAAAAGATCTAACCAGGCGTTTACATCCTTCTCTATCTGAGGCTCCAGGCTACATTAGTGTTACTAACCTAACATTTATCTTCTCTCTGATTTTGGATCCACTGAGGAGGTGTTCACACGCTGTTTATGGTTTTGCATTGCGTTGGCAGCAATCACAGTAAACCTATTGTTTGCTTTTGTGTCCACAGCTTCCATCATATTCATCATCTGGACCACCAAAGTCTTCAAGCTGGTCGACTGCCAGAGGGTCAGTTTGGTTTCTACTGATTGATTAATGGATCATTGATTCCTCTGTTTATTTGGAGATGACCAGTGAGCCTGAAAACATCCGTCTGTGTTCCGCAGGGCTGGAGGGACTTGTGGGTGGATGATGCCTTCTGGCGTCTGCTGTTCTCCACCATTCTGCTGGTAATCATGGTGCTACTGCGACCCTCTGCTAACAGCCAGAGGTCAGAGTCTTTGTGGGTCTGGGAATGATCCTGTTTATCATCCTAGATTGCCAGAGGTTGTTTTTCATTTTTCACCCTTTTTTCTTTCAGATTCTCTCATTCGCCTTTGATTGATGAAGACGACGATGAGGAAGAGGCCAAGGAGCCAATGCTCAATGAAGCTTTTGGTAAAACCGATCGTGATACTGCTGTGAATTGAGGGACCAGACAGGTGGCTAATCAATAATTGATTAGTAAAGTGTTAAGAATGCAGATGTGCACGATTTTAATTTAACATTTTTCATGGGTTCTTTATATTTTATCTCAACTACAAAACGGCGAGTAAAGCTACTCAAAAGAAAAACAAGAAAAAACCCTTAGACTAAATTCTGAGACGGTGGAATCCACAAGGGTTGGGTAGGTTAAGGATTTTCTCGTCTCATGCTGGAGCTTAAATACATTTAATCTCATGTAAACTGACTGAACCTGCTTCTGTCAGGTGTAGGCGGAGATCAGCACCGCCCAAATATTTGGCTGGACCTCGGGTATAGCTCATTAGCTCAGTGTCCCAGTGTGTGTGCTGTTCCGTTTGTTGTTTGTATTGGATTTGACAGTTGTGCATGCAGGGCTGCTGTCTCCTCTGCTGTGCTGCTTAATGGTACGACACACTCTGCTGTACCTCAGTACGAAGCTTAGGTGTCATTTGCACCCGTTTGGAAAACATGCCTGAAAGTTTCTGGTGCACACTTAAAAACTATCGACCGCCATCCTCTGCCAAGTCTTCATATTTATTACTTTATGTTATTGCATTGTTTTGGTCTGATGGATGTCTTTGCTAATGCCCGATGTGACATTAGCATCAGCAAAACTTCCGTATGTTTGAGAAATAACATTATAAATGCATCTGCAAATAATCGTACCTCTGGTGTTACATAACGTGGTATATCTGAGCCCAATCTTTGGCTGATAATTCTCTAGGAGTAGGAAAGAAAAATGAAGTGTCTGGTTGTGCCATTATCATATAACTGAACAAGAGATTTTATGTGATTTTAATTGTCTTTTCTTTTTCTTTTTTTTAGGAGGAATGAAAATGAGAGGCTCAAAGCCTGATTCTAATGGCTCCCAGAAGTTGTTGAGTAAAGAGGTTAATAGAAAGTCGTCTCTCAGCATCTTTTTTTTTTTTTGTTTTCATTTATTGTGTTTACATTCATTATTTATGTACATCTCTAAACTCTGAATTCTTTTATCAGGATGAAGACCTAAAATGGGTTGAGGAGAACATTCCTACAACTGTAGCAGATGTGTACGTTAAGTTATTATGAATTTTAATCACTGGGCTAAAAATGTGTTGGAAGCTGCAACCGCTGAAGTACAAAACATGAATTCATGAGTGATTCTTTCCTCTCCCCACAGAGCTCTCCCTGTAATGCTAGACGAGGAAGAGGTAAAGAGCCCTTTGACTTTGTCCCATGACTTCCCTTCAAAATGCTTCTGTTTACTGTGCTGTCATTCCACCGATCACATGACTGCTTTTGCATTGATCGGTGTTCTTGTTTTCTAGGAAATTCTGAAAACCAAGATGGAGCGATCCAAAATGGAGTAGACGGCAGAAACAAGAAAGCAGTTTCACTCCAGGCAGCAAAGGATGCTTTCTGAGTGAGCTGATTACCAAAAAAAATGTGGGCAAAGCCAACTGTTCTCTCAAGACACTTTACATTTTTAGTTTTATTTCACAGGCATTTTTTACATTTCTCCAGTAAGCTCACAGAAGCGTGAATTGTGCGTTACGTTATGGCTGTACTGTTTGACTTGAAGCTGGTTCGGCTAATCGCAGGCTCAGTACTCTGGGAGGGGGTGAATCTGATGAAACAAGACAACAGAGCACTTCTGTGAATGTTTTATTTTCTTTTTTAATGACACAAACTCGGCCAAAATCAAGTTGAACTGTGGCATTTCAAATTGCCCTTGTGGAAAGTATACTATTTATTAAAATCCTGCACTGTGGTTTTAGACTAATTCAATACTGAAGCAGCATTTCATTTCTTGGAGTGTAAGATATTAAAAATTTGGCAGATTATTCCCCGCCTGTTTCCAATCACAGAAGTGACCCACGATTGCCCAAAGCGATGCTTTCAATTATATTCGAGTACAAATCATGACGTTTGTTGGGTTTATAAACCAGGAAATCAGATAAGGAGTGGAAGGGAAAGAAAACTTCTAAAAGTTATTATGCTATGAAACACAACACAACTGTCACAACTTATAAATGTCGAAAATTCTGTTTTCAGCATTTGTGATATTATCGATCTGTCTAAGCACTATGTGTACGTGTGATCATCCATTTAGCCAGATAACTAAAGAATGTTTTAGTGCTTTTAATGTACCAGTGAGGTCATTTCTTGTCGCTGAGCAAGCAAATTATACATGTATGTCTTATAGTTAACACAACGACATAGCACTAATAGAATAACAAAAAACACTAACACATCTCTTAAAATAACACTTTGTTGTCTAGCTAATTGAGTCATTCCTGAATATACAAATAAATAAGCTGCTTTTACTGTAAGTAAACACAGCTGCATCCGTGAATACTTGAAACATATCACATTTGTCAGGGTAAAACATTTACAGTTGTGTTTTTGTGATCATATCCTTGTGATGAATAGAACACCCTTTTCTAGAGTTGGGAGAATGTCAGGAGCCTTTTAGTAATAAAACCATTTCAAAGTCATAAACACAGTGTGTCAAATTGCCCATTTTGTATGCACAAATAAATTAGATCACTTCCATCAGATGTGATCTAACAAGGAATATTTCAGCCAACTGAATATGTGACTAATGGTTATTTTAAGTCCATTACTGGCAAGTGAAAGACTCCTCATTGTGTGGAGTTATGCTATTAAAAAAAAAAACTTCTGTAGCTGTTTTCAAGTACCAGTAATTAGGTCATGTCTAAAATTAGGGATGTTTTCACTTCTATAAAAAGTTCTTCACTTTCAACTGTGATTGAGGTCTGCTTCATGTTACCACCAAATTTAATTTGTTTTTTAGCGACTGAATCACAGAATCAGTGAGTCTAATCTGTCAGTCTAGCCTCATTGGACTTTTGTTGAGGTCCTAAACCAATTTCTGTGGTAAAAACGCAGTGAAAGATTTCATACACTACAAAATAATCTTGCCTTAACTGGTTGAAATAATCTTTCCGTCCTTTTAAAATCTACTACAGTAATGTGTGGATGTTCTAAATTCCTTAATTTATGTTTGGTTTTTTTATATTTATCCGAGTCTTATTTAGAATATTTTATTGTAGAGAGACATTAAAGCCCAATCTATTGATGTAAGTCTGCATAGTAATGTGAAGCTGATGATATTGTCTGGCTTATTTCCTATGTTCTGCTAATAAATTTCTATTAAAACCCAATTACTGTGCAAGTTTCTGTGTGCATTTAGGATAAGCATGTATATAAATATTTAACTCCCTTGTCTTATGCTATGCTCTGCAACTTATAGCATTCAATGATTGAGAGACTAATATAACACATACAAAGTGTGGCAATTAAAATAATTATGCTTTGTAATACGACAGATGGAAAAAATTACTTCCAACCAGGGATTTCAGACTTCAATAAAATCTTGATTTATTTATATATATATTTTAATTTGTTAATATGTTGCTGACATGACAAAATGAAGTAATTACAAGATTTACACGTGACATAAAATGTAGATAATTATACTTAAGTCTTTAAAACCCTTGTTAGATCATCAGTAATATTTCAAAATCACTGTTTCTTAATGCACAGTAGTTTTTTTTATCGTTATTTTCAATTATTTTCGTGCTTTTATTTTCCTAAATTGAGTTTTGAACTCTCGCGAGAGTTGCATGGTACAATTACGTTACTATAAATTCAGTCACTGCACCTTTAATGCGTTCCTCGTGAGTAAGCGGGTGCCGGGTCACGTGCCTAGTCACGTGCCTGTCAAATCTCATTCGCTCGCGCAGCCGTGAACACAACTGAGGAAGTAAAATTGAGCTAACCAGCAGAACGCAAACTAAGCGATACAGCCGATACGGAGGATAGCATTCGTTTTGACTGACGTAAAAGTTGTGTTCGTCTTTATCGATAAACTAAATGACTGCTATTGTTCGGACTTTTGTTGACATGGAGTTACTTGAGAACAATGTTTAAATAGCTGTAGCTGTTGCTTGCTAACTTCAGGCTAACAAGCTAGCGATGAGCTGTTGTTTTGGTTGGAGAGATAGCTGGCTAACAAGCCTAACCTCATAGCACAACGAAAATCCATGGTATCAGAGTCGTACCCGATTAGGTTTCCTCTCAAAAACAACCGAGACACTAAACCAGTTCCAGTCGTTTGATGGAGACATAAAATCGCAGCAGCCTGACGGACTTATCAGTGGTCACTCAGTCAGCTGATGTTGCATTAACTCTTTTGGGGCTTCGTCCAGGAGAACGGTCTATGATTGAATCAACAATATCACTTCAACATGCATGACGCGTATGAACCAGTGCCTATTTTAGAAAAACTTCCTCTTCAGATTGACTGCCTGGCGGCATGGGGTAAGTTGTTGTCATTCTCTACTGCTAGCCTTCCATTCTTGGACAAAGAAGCTGTGCCTATGGGCGATTATTTAACTGCAATCTCAGTTTGTCATGAATGATGTACTGCAAGCCAGTCACTACTTAAAAACGTTTATGTTACCTGACATGATTGACAGCACACTTTGAAATGTCAGACCCTGATTCTTAGTTCTTCCTTCACAGAGGACTGGCTGCTTGTGGGAACCAAGCCAGGACATCTTCTCCTCTACCGAATAAAGAAAGATGCAGGTATATCAAACAAAAGGGATGTGTCAAACTGTGTTGTCTGCTTCAAATGATGGGTTTAGTCATTTCTGATGTCTTCTATACCCTTAGGTACCAACCGGTTTGAGGTGACACTGGAAAAATCCAATAAGAACTTCTCAAAGAAGATTCAGCAGGTACGTAAGACTTCAGGGTAAGGAGAGAGAGTTCTGCTTAGGTCAGTTATACAACTATCCATTGTATTACCCTTTTTTTAGTAGTGATAATAGGAGTTTGATTATGAAAATGCTCAGCTTATACTCCCACTGATCTGATTTTCATTGGGATGGTTGATATTGATCAGTGCATAATGCACTGCATGTTAATTCTCACATAAATGGATACTTCATGTTGAATTACTCTGTTGTGTTCCATAGCTTTATGTTGTCTCGCAGTACAAAATCCTCGTCAGTCTTCTTGGTAAGTTTATCCCCCTAACATAGATACGAAAGTTCACGTGTGTTAGAATTCATCTGTGTTATCAGTTAAAGACTATTTTATGTCTTCATCTGCAGAGAACAATATCCACGTCCACGACCTCCTTACCTTCCAGCAGATCACTGTGTTATCCAAAGCTAAAGGAGCAACACTCTTTGCCTGTGACTTACTGGTCAGTTCCAGTCGCTTTTAATTCTAAATCGTTATATCAACAACATTATTCATTTTAGTCTCCCAGCATGCAGCTAGCGGGCTGAGATACTGGGCTGGTTAGCTGTCTTACTGGGAAGCTTTTTTGTTTCCAGGGAGCTTTGAGTGAGCTGGTTTATTCAGTTTAATAAAATCAGAGGTTGTGTGCGCGCAGAGCGTTTCACTTTACACCAGCGCTCACTATTTCCTGGAGCTGAAAATGGCTTCTGGCAGTCTGATAATGTGTTTTCTAGTCCTTTGCATTCTATTATCATTTTCTTGTTGTTTTTGGAATTAAGAGTTGAGTGTCGTTAAAAACAAAAACAGACTTAGCAGAACTGGTCTTCCAAGCATTGAACTGGATGGAAAGTAGAGTGACATCAAATAAAACTCGTGATCTCTGCATACCTCAGTGGTTACCTGCTACCAGGAAGTTCAGTCACACATAAAAGAGCGAGCGCTGCTACGGTTGCTGTAATAAGTGACTCTGATTAAACACAGCAGCTTCTTGTTTGTATAACTATGCAGAGATTGAATTGGGGTCAGCAGATGATGGCTGGATTTTCACTTTTGACTGAAGTGTTCTGGGAAACATAAGTAATCAATTATGGTGAACGTTTATCCTAATATTTTACCAATCTTGTTATAATTTTGGGCTTTACTGTCTTTATTTGGAGGTAACAGATGACAGCATGTAACATGAGCTGTAAACATTCCCTCACCAAGGTGCTTCAGCTTTTGATTTGACATAAGGAGCAAGACGAGGGGAAAAAAGTTTAAATGTGCAAAAACAATATACACATTATTTTTTTCCCCCACACTCATTTTCCTTTTGTTCTCAGCAAACCAGCACAGGAGAGGAAAGATTGAGAATGTGTGTTGCAGTGAAAAAGAAACTGCAGCTTTATTATTGGAAGGATCGAGAGTTCCATGAACTGCAGGTAAAATATTGTACATTTGAGATGTGACTCGCTGCAGTTTATTCCAGGACTCATTTAAACATGTTGTCTTTTATCCCTCAGGGGGACTTTGGCGCTCCCGATATTCCAAAATCCATGGCTTGGTGTGAAAACTCCATCTGTGTTGGTTTTAAACGAGACTATTACCTTATTCGGGTGTGTGTCACACGAAAGGATAAACATGTCTTAATCTTACACTTACTGTTTATCTGCTGCTGCCTACAGCTTAAATTGATAATCCACCTATTGCTCAATTACTGACTTATAATAAAGCTTGAGATGTTTTTATTATGGTGTGTCTTTCCACCCTCACTCATACCAACCCTCCTGTGAACCAGATGGATGGCCGTGGCTCCATCAAGGAGCTTTTCCCCACTGGGAAACAGTTGGAGCCTCTGGTTGCCCCACTGGCTGATGGGAAGGTGGCTGTCGGTCAGGATGACCTGACTGTAGTGTTAAACGAGGAGGGTGTTTGCACCCAGAAGTGTGCCCTGAACTGGACGGACATCCCTATAGCAATGGGTAAGAAACACAAACACTAGCTAATACCAGAAAATCCTCAAACCTAGCCTTGGTCATTAACTTTGACCCTGTCGCTTCTTTTCAGAGCACCAGCCTCCCTACATCATAGCCGTCCTCCCCCGGGTCGTAGAGATCCGCACCTTTGAGCCCAGACTCCTGGTGCAGAGCGTGGAGCTGCAAAGACCTCGGTTCATCACTTCAGCTGGGTAACCGAGCCTCTGTGCAGCTACCGCTTCACCTGTTCAGTCAAACTTACCACATTCTTTAAAATTAGAGTCGGGACATTTAATTTTTACCAAACTAGTGTGGTAGGGTTGTATTTCGTTTTAATTTATAAGTTTTGAGAGTGGAAATAAAGAGACATACAAGCCTGCTGATCCCCTCCTGATATTGCAACTGTTGCAAAGCACCCTTAAAAAGACGTCCCAACATAAGTTTGTTGCTCTCAGTAGTTCCCCTGGCTTCTGTTTGCCACAATAATTATACCGCTAATCAGGATGATGATGATTCTTCTTTCCAAAGGAGAACACATTTTAATTCCAGTACGCTCTCTCCTCTCTCTCAGGCCAAACGTTGTTTATGTTGCCAGCAACCACTTTGTGTGGCGCCTGGTGCCCGTGTCGATATCCAGCCAGATCCGGCAGCTTCTTCAGGACAAGCAGTTTGAGCTGGCTCTTCAGCTGGCGGTGAGCTTCACTTCACTGTTAAACCTTGTTATGAAATTCCTCGAGATTCAATTAGTGCTGTAGCTCCGGGTAGAGGAACCTCAAATCCCTTACCTCCATCCTTTAAATGCTCGCCGCTTCTTACATTACAGTCAGCTTGTCTGCCAACCTCTCTGTTTCCTGGGGAAACTTCCAGGAGCAAAACCTTTTGGACGCTAGCTTTTCAGTAGCTGTATACATTTTGATGCCAGTGATACATTTTCTGACTTTCCTCTTCTTTTTGCCAGAAGATGAAGGATGATTCAGATGGTGATAAGAAGCAGCAGATACACCACATCCAGAATCTCTTTGCCTTCAACCTCTTTTGCCAAAAAAGATTTGATGACTCCATGCAGGTGTTTGCCAAACTTGGCACAGGTGAGGTTCTCCTTCCTCCCAGGGGACGCAGTTTGACTTAAGCCAAACTTTTAAGACTGTTGGACTTTCTGTCTTTTAGAGTTGCAGCCTTTTATTGAAAAATTGTACTGAATTCATAGTTTTCTCAGCAACCAATAAATTCCCCCTGGAATTGAATTTTTGTTGTAGATGGAGTTCAAACATGACTGAAAAATCATATCCCTGCTCCAGTTATGATCCTGTTATCTTCTTACAACAACATCCTTTGTAGAAAACCAGCATCATATGGTGTTAGACGTCGGTGACTACTCCCTCTTGTTTATTTTAATCTGTTATGCCCTCATTCAAAATAGAACACTCTCACAGAGGGAATACCTCAGCCAACATTATTATTATTATTAGTATTATTATTAAACTTTGAGCAATAGAGAAATTGTTTCCAGACCAGGAAAATGTTCACCTGATGTGTGTCTTTAGAAGCAGCTGTTCTACTTAGACCCGCACTCACATGAAGGTTTGAAGTAGATCTGTGTGTTGTCGCCTCACTAACATGAATCTCACACTTTTATCCTTTATTCTGCTGACTTTTGTTGAAGTCTTTTGACATCTGCAGTTTCTTCCGTTGACTGATGGAAACGTTTGCATCCACATGTGTTTTCCACAGTCTTGACAGAGTGTTTCTGGCTCTAACAAACTGTCAATTTTGGCCGGTGGAAGTAGTTTTTTAAACAGAGTATTGTGTATCTGTGTCATTAACTCCGACCTCAAATCAGTTTTGCCTTTAATCAAATCCAATAAATAAACTCACGTCTCATTTGTTGATTGAGGTAAATATCCCTTCCTGTGATCTGCAGACCCCACCCACGTGATCGGCCTGTATCCCGACTTGCTCCCACCCGACTACCGCAAACAGTTGCACTATCCCAACCCTCTGCCCTCGCTGTCCGGGGCGGAGCTGGAGAAGGCCCACCTGGCTCTCATTGATTACCTCACCCAGGTGTGTGTGTGTGTGTGTGTGTGTGTGTGTGTGTGTCCTAAGACAATGACAACAACCAAAGGGTTTTATAATAGTAGAAGCATATGTAAGGTGAAAGTGGTGTGAATATAAACGATATCTCTGTCTAACTTTATGATGTCAGAAACGCAACCATCTGGTCAAGCAGCTGAACGACTCGGACCCGTCTTCGACGTCTCCGCTCATGGAGGGAACTCCTACCATCAAAAGCCGCAAGAAACTGCTGCAGATCATCGACACCACCCTGCTGAAATGTTACCTGCATGTAAGCCCAGACTGTCCTTTTTTTTTTCCTGAGTCTTTGTTACTGAAAAGGAGAAATTTCCATATTGAAGTGTTTGACTGGATCATGATGAATTTGCAGCGGATTGACTGTCCTCTGCTCCTCTTTAGTCAAGTGATCGAGGTGTCTTCCAAAAATTACTTGTCACTGTGAAAGATTGGAATTGAACACGTGAATAGAAGCGTATTTTACACAGACTTTTTTTGTTTCAAAGGAACAGTTCACTCTAAAATGAGTAGATTATATCCATCGTAAGCGATGCAGCCGTCTTTAAGTCAAAAAGTAGATGGGGACTTAAAAACATTGCAGAATAAACTGCAGAAAACATCTCAGAATGACTGTGAAACCTGTTTTAATGACTGTATTTGTCAGTGACGTAAACTGTTTCTAACTTCCAAAAGTTACATCAGCTCTTAGGAACTTGGCACTTTTCACCGTCCGCTTCAACAACTAGGTGTTATCACAAAAAAGTTACTGCGACCGTTGAAACCGGCAGTGGGACACGGCAGTCCTTCACCTGACACGCAGCTCAATGTGTTTGCTTTGACAGGTTTGCTTTGAAAGGAGTTGAGGTGTCTTCCAGAGATCACTTAAATGGGTCTGGTATTGATTTAGAGACGCAGATGCCTGGACAGCTAAGAGAATCCTTTGATTTACCCTGATATGGATCCACAAAAACCTCATCTACACTTAAGGAATGTTGTGAAACAGCTGGACTGACTTTCTTTTCTATATTTATCAGCCTGTTCATGTCATTTATGACTCTTGGAAGACTCTCCAGGTGCTTCCTACACCTTTTGAGATAAACTGAGCACTCCTCAACCAGAGAAACCTCCGCGGTTCACCTCAAGGATTATCTCTGTAGTTTCAAGCATCTGGCTTTAATTATTTAAAGGCTGTGATGAATTGATCAGCGATGTCACCTTTTGAAATCCGATGGTGTCTTCGTCGATATCGCGTGATTGATGATTAAAATTTGCTCTCTCCATCCAGACCAACGTGGCTCTGGTGTCCCCCCTCCTCCGCCTGGAAAACAACCACTGCCACATTGAGGAGAGCGAGTACGTCCTGAAGAAGGCCCACAAGTACAGCGAGCTCATCATCCTCTATGAGAAGAAGGGTCTGCATCAGAAGGGTAAGGGTCAGAAGTGTTCAGTGTTTGACTGCAGTCACTAGGGGGCCCTCAATGATAACCAAAACACGGAGTGTGGGATTATGGGAGTTGTAGTCAAAGACTCAGGTGATTATTCTAGAGGAAAAGATGTTTAAAGTTTTATTCTTTTTGTGTTCAGTCACGTTCGTAGGCTTTGTTTCTCTCTAAGCAGGTGATTAAATGAAACTTCTCTCCACTTCAAATAAAATCACAGCAATTGATTTACTGTATGATTTTTTTTATTTGTGACATACAGCTTTAAGTTACAACCAAATCCTGTAACACATCACTGTGTTTTACTTTTACCTCCACGGAATCATAGGGGGAAAAAAAACTAAAAAGAAGGGAAGCATTATTTTGTGGCATAATGGGATATCCTGACATGTTAAAGATGCAGCAGTTTGCTTTGGGGATTAAAGTTTCAATAATAGACTGTGTGTGTGTGGCTGATGTGTCACACGCCTGAGGTGGCAGCGTGAGGTTAGAACAAATTAAAACACCGTCTCCCAAACGCTCACGTTCAAATTAGAAGTCAAATTTGAGGTTTAGTTTCTAAATGACAAATGGCTCGATGCCAAAACCGCGTTGGCCGTCGTCAGCCCCCACACTCCCCCTTGTTAGCTCCCAGTTTAAACACAAGAACCATTGTTTCCTGAATTGGTCCATTATGTTTACAAGCGCAGAGCTGGTAGCCATTTAGCGCAGGTATTAGCTTTGTGCTGGTAGCTAAGCTGCGTTCTGGGCGCCGGCTGAGGCTACACGGTTTATCTCAGGGGAGGTTTCCTCATCATCCGAGCGGATCAGAGCCGTCTTAATAGTCATTTGCTTTCTGGCGGGATCCTGCAGCCGAGTCTGGCCTGCTCTTGTGAGCGCGGCTGGTTTTAATCTGTCTGCTGTAATTTATGCTTGTATAATCATGCTGCTCGGTCTGCCTCTCTGTCTCTGTGCCAATTTGAACCAGCTGCTCCCGTCCACCAGTTAACGCCACATGTGTCTCGTTCAATTCCCGTCGACAGAGGAATTATGTATTGCATTGCCCGTGAGGGGTGATGACTTTGATGATTTTCTTACTTTCCATCACTCACACTGAAGTCACATTGGCTCTTGGTGGTCAGGGTGTGCAGGAGTCACCGGTTTCACGATGCAACGCGGTCTAAAATCCGGTGGGTATCATGTCATGAACATTTGCTTGTTACCACTTTCCTGGCAGGAGAGGAAGATACTGTGCAAAAGAAGGCAGAGAGCAGGAGAGGAGGATTTCCCAGTGTCCCACTCTCCACTTTCATACGACGAGGAAGACTAAAACGACTGACATCTTTTTTCTTCTGACACTGAAACTAGAGAGAAAAATGAACTGAGTTGCACTAATGCCTCTGTTCTCTCATGTAATCAGATAATTAGCGTTATGAGCCTGTAAGAGGTGAAAACAAATGATTTACACTCTTTGAATTTTAAAGATGATCTAATTTTTAATCACATTTCCACTAAAAATTGTTAATGATTCCACTATTATGTGTTTTATTCAACAGAAACAAAGTTAATTCTATTATGGACCATTTTAATGATGACAGCTGCTCCTACTACTACTAATAATAAAAAATGTGCGTGAAACAATCCATAAGAGTGTAGGAAAAGGTAATACAAATATAAGGTGGTTTAGTATCAGTAAAGGGAGGCTTCATAACCGTTTAAATTACCATAAATTATAAAATAAATGGTTAGTCGCTATATCGCGGAATTTTGTTTTTCACAGGTGGTCCTGGAACACATAAACCATGAGTAATGAGGGGTTACTGTTATAGCTATAATGAGCTACCGTTATATCTTTGACTTCCTTTACTCTACCTCACCCGGTTTTCTCTCTCTCAGCCCTGCAGGTGCTGCTGGATCAGTCCACCAAAGCCAACTCTCCGCTGAAGGGCCACGAGCGAACAGTGCAGTACCTCCAACGACTGGGTGAGGACTGACGGCCCGGTCCGGTCTGTTTCAGCTTAGAGCACTGAAGCTGTCACTGCGTGTTTAATCTGCTGTGGTGGCTCTGGCAAAGCCTCTGAGAAACCTTTCACCCTGATTCATTGTGGATATTGGATGTAACGTACAATATTGTCTGCGTTCTGTTGCATCATGGTCTGCAGTCTTTCAAATGTCTGGCGCTGACTGAAGGAGAGTGTTTTTTTCCTGCTGCTTTTTTTTTTTTTATTGCACAGCGTAAGACATGCCAGTAACTTTAAATCATCACTGTAATCAAACGCTGCATGTGTGACTCTGAAACTTGAATATATGCTGCATCTCCATTCCTGCTGTTGTGGTGAAGATAAAGGTTTGTCTTCCTCCCCACAGGGGTGGAGAATATGGGAATGATCTTTGAGTTTTCTCCGTGGGTGTTAAAGATCTGCCCTGAGGATGGCCTGAAGGTGGGACGTGAGATTTGTTTAAAACATCAGAAAACTACTGATTCATTTATTTTATGGATGTAAAATTACTCATCTCTCGTGTGCAGATCTTTACAGAGGATCTGACAGAAGTGGAGACGTTGCCCCGACACAAGGTGCTCAACTTCCTGAGGGAAGGCTTTAAGGAACTCGCCATCCCATATTTGGAGCACATCGTTAACATTTGGGAAGACAGTGACCCGGAATTTCACAACGTGTTGATCCAGCTGTACCTGGAGAGAGTTCAGGGCCTCATGAAGCAGTACCTCAACTCACTGCCGGAAGGTACGAGCAAATTTATTATTTTTCCATTATGGGAAAAAAAAGTATCTAAAATACAAGAAATGATCTCAGAATCTTCTTAAGGCATTACTTTATCAACATGATTCCTAATTCACTGCAGAGTTTTCCTGTGATTACATCACTGCATGTGGGTTTAGTTTTCTGTCACTTGCTCGTCCACAGTCATCGCCAGACACATCATGAACGCCATCCATCTCTCTGTTTGAGCCATTTAATGATCATCCAGGGGGTGGGGTAGGGGGTCGCCTATCGAAACGAAGCCCTCCGCCAGCAGCTCGACATGTGCAGCTCATTAACTTCCAATCTGTCGGAGAATAATAAGAATAATCTGTCATGCTATGAAACAGAATGCATCACACGGCCTGTAATACATTATAGTTTGGTTTTCTGACAGTATTTGGATCATATATTATTAACACTGTAGACCTGAGTTCCTTTAAAAACACTGGATGTACTCATAAATTATATTATTAGACGTGTAACGGGCAGCTGATTTCAGATCTGTCACTTTGCTTGACTACAAATATTGGTTGATTATTAAATTTGTTGCAGACTAATGTCTTGTCAGTCCACCGATCAATTTATTAGACAGTCTTTGCAGGTCATTTAAAGGGATTTGATGTAATTAAAACCCGTGTCCTGCCGTAGGAGTTCCAGCTGTCGCCGCCGGGAAGGAGGAGGGAGATCTGGGCGAGTTCAGGAACAAGCTGCTGTCTTTCCTGGATTCCTCCACCAGCTACGAACCAGCCAGGCTCATCAGTGACTTCCCGTTTGACGGTGAGGACTGTCTTTAACGGTGGACGTCGCTTCTTTTCGGTTAAAAGATCAGTTCCCCAAGTCAATCTGGGATCTCCCTGTTTCCGAAGACTTTGTTTATGTGGTAGCAGCTGTTGTCATTTCATATCTTTTCATGTTTAAAAGCGAAGTTGGCTTCCCTTAATGATCATAGATATGAATAAAAGACTAAAAACGTCTGTCATTTGTGTCAAAGGAAATTACAGATACTATTTTTTCTTAAAATTTCTCACCTGTCCCAAGGCCTCCTGGAGGAGCGAGCGCTGCTTCTGGGACGGATGGGTAAACACGAGCAGGCGCTCTTCATCTATGTTCACATCCTGAAGGACACCCACATGGCTGAAGAGTGAGTACTCCTGCAAACGCCCCAGAATCCTTCACAGCAGGAAGAGCAGTTAACACCAAGCACCAGAAAAACCTGTGTAAACCCTCAGCAGCTGATTTGACTTGAATTAATATTTGACTGTTAAAGAGTCTAAAATGGTGAATAAGTTGATCCGAAGGCGTATTCGTTCTGTGAAGCGGCAAATAATTTACTCCATATTGTGGTTTTATCTTTTCACGTGATCTCTCTGCAGATACTGTCACCGACATTACAACAGTTTAGTCGATGGGAACAAAGACGTAAGTAGCTTTTAATCTAATTTTATTTGAAATTTTTGTTCCTGATCTGTTAATTTTTCACAGAATTATTTTTTTTTAACGCTCATAGATTTTGTTGCTTTTTAAATGTTTCTTTTTCATATTACGTACATCATCTTCTTCTGCCTTCAGCTGAGTGCCTTTTGTCTGCAGAAAAATGCTTGACAAATATAATGGATTATTTATACCTCCGGCATTCAGGGACAAGAGCATCGCTAGTTCTACAAAAATGTCAGAGAAGTGAGCTGATATTGTCTTTCAGGGCTATAAAATATTTGACTGCAACCAATTATTCATCACTAGCCTCAAAGGGCAGGATGATAAAAGATCCCTATTTTGATCCATTAAACTTGTTATTGTGAGGATGTTGCTCAACATTTCAAGAAATGTTTGCTTTCTTGTCGAGAAACGTCTGAAAAGATCATCACCGCTGTCATACACAAGCTTCTAATGGGAATGCAGTAGCTAGTTTAACATAAAGACTCACTTTCTGTCATGTCAACCATTAACATATTCAAATAACGTTCTCAACAAAAAAATTTTCTAATGTTCTAATGGCTGCTTTTCACCTCTTCAGGTGTATTTGTCTTTGCTGCGGATGTACCTGTCCCCTCCTGACGTCCACTGTCTTGGGCCCATCAAGATGGAGCTGTCGGAGCCTCAGGCCAACCTGCAGGCGGCCCTGCACGTCCTGGAGGTTCACCACAGCAAACTCAACACCACCAAGGTAAAGAAGGAACAGAGCAGCGCTCCGATCTGCGCCGGGGGTTCAGTCAGAACAAACCCCCGCGAGGCAGTGCTAAAACTCTTGTACTTAAACCTTCACACACAACAACCTCTCCGGTACTTCAAACTGCTCTTTAATTCGGAAGGACATAGCTGTTTTCTAATTCTGGGATTTCTCTATATTTGTAAAGAATAGACGTCTCTCTAATTTAGTAATCGCTGCCAATTCAGACAAGACATGGCATTGAAAAGGAACCGGATAAGTGTGGCTCATTTTGCCAGGATCTGAATGAGATAGAATAACATGATTAGAATAAAGTCGTGTGGCATTTGGTTTGAATCAAAGCAGCGACTGAACCGAACAAGACTCGTATAAAAGAGAATGGAAAGGCTGCGTTTAATCAGAACGCTGCCTTTGTGATATAAAATACAAAAAAAAAAAAAAAAGAAAGGAGACGATCTCCTTGGAGATTAGGTTGTGATGTGAATCTTTGATGGTTTGACTTCCTGAACCCCAACCCAAAATAGAAACCACTTAATTTATGTTTCTGTTGAAAACTCAAGTCCCACTGATCACAATCCACAAACTGACATCTGGTGATGAGATGAAATCCCTCCAAGGACAGTCCTTATATATATTTAGTTTGCTGCACAATGGAATGTCTAAAAATCAAATTACAACTGATTCATTTAACACAAACTTCCAATAATTAAAGCTTGTTGAATTTCCACAAAGGACGTCTCAGCTTTGTTCTTCAGTAATTTCTCCACTTTCTGATGGTAAAGTCTAGAACTGGTCACCAGTGTTGAACAAGCCGATGTTTTCCAGGCCATCAATCTCCTCCCAGCCAACACTCAGATCCGAGAGATCCGCGTCTTCCTGGAAAGCGTCCTGGAGGAGAACGCCCAGAGGAAACGCTGCAACCAGGTGCTGAAGAGTCTGCTACAGGCCGAGTTCCTGCGGGTGAGTCCTTCGTAGCGGGGTTTCGTGTTGTTTCATGTAAATGGGATTCAAATTTCAGCTTTCATAATAATACCTGGTGTAGCCGCCGAAGCGAAGGATGTTTGCGCGACGTCGAGGAAAACATCAGAAAGAATGTTTTCATGCTGTTAGTCTCCATCCTCTTTATTAAAAACACAACGGGATGTTTTATTGATCCTCTCAGAGGTTACAGGCTTCCCTCTGGTTAACATGTATTCAAATTCACAAATACTTGAAATGAATTGTTTTAATTAATCCAGCATACAGTTACCTCGGGATTAAACCTGATACGTTCCCCGTCTTCAGGTGCAGGAGGAGCGGATCTTCCACCAGCAGGTTAAATGTGTCATCACGGAGGAGAAGACCTGCAGAGTGTGTAAGAAGAAAATAGGGAACAGGTAATCGCTGCGTCGGCGTATGAAGCTTGAATTTCCTCTGAAACTGTTCTGCGCTTAAAGGAACAGAGCAGATGTTATATATTCATGATCGTAAAACATTTCTGGCCGAAATAACCAAACATAAAATGACTGCATATGTTGCGTAAGCTGCTTCCATGTCTTTGATCCCACCTGTTTTCGTGAAGTGACGTTTGTGTGTTAACATAAGCTTCTATTTTTTGCTTTTTGCTCTATATCTTTGCTCCTCCTCCTCTTTCAGTGCGTTTGCCAGGTATCCCAACGGCGTGGTGGTGCATTACTTCTGCTGCAAAGACCGTAACGTGTGTCCTACGGAGCAGTAACAGCTCCGCCCGGCAAACACGCCCATCCACTGTCTCCATGGATTCTGAAGCTCGGACACCTTTGAAACCTCCAGGCTGTGGAATCACGCGCCCCAAGCAGAACAATAAGCGTCGACATTTTTTAAAAACTTGATACGGTTTGAAGTAACAAGGGGTGGGTGTGTGTGTGTGTGTGTGTTTGTTGCTCATCAGAAGAGGAGGAATGAAGATGAAGGAGGACTGACTTCTGAAGCAGGTGTCACTGAAGCGCTAGAAGGACTTCAGGTGCCTCAAGAGAAAATGCGCCCAATCAGCGCTCATTCGAAGAGAACTCGCCGTCTCCCCCTCCTCCTGTAACGTTGTGTAAACTCCAGAAACTGCTTGTTACGCCAGCTTCACTCTGCAGGAGCGCAGTCGGATCCCGTCGGGGACTCTGAAGCTCACGTTGGCAGTGGGTTCACTCGCTTAATTTGCCGGTTAGCATGTACGTGCCCTTACTGATGAAGACAAATGTCTTGTTGTGTTTGATTTAAACACGAGGCGCTTCTTTCATTAACATTGTTCATGACTGTTTGGCTTCAGTTGGTGTGAATGCTATTTATTTATTTTTTTGTGTTTTCTTTCTGCAGACGTACATCAGTGAGTTGTTATAACTTTTGAACGGCAGCCAACGTAGCAACAATCATCTCAGGATAAAACTACAGGGTTTCTCTTTTAATTTTTCACCTTCATTCAAAATTCCATCTGTAAACCTTTTTCTTTAAGCAGGTAGTTAATCTATTTTTGTAATTAATTAATCTGTCGTCAATTTCCCAAAAAAAAGCAGCAATTTGGACATGACATTTATCTATAAATGAAAGTAAATTCATTAAAATGTTAATCAGAAGTAACGTGGAGCAGAGCTGACTGATCGGTTACTATCTGATATAATTGTCATATTTATGTAAACTTGTATTTCTGGTTACGTCTTCTTTATGTTTTACAGTAAACCAGTTAAAATTGACTGAAGATGGGTTCCAACACTGCCACCTGGTGGTGTGGGGTTTAAACGTAGCTCAAAATGAACCGCAGTCATAAAAAGTTTGCGCGTAAACCAGTGAGAATAAATCACAAAAAGAAGATCTAACACTCGAGTGTGTTAATGTTTTTCACACCTCTAACAAGCAGATCAATTAGTGTATCCACCTCTCTTTCAACTCTTCCATTTTTGTCCCACTCCGCTTTTAGGTTTTCATAAATCTTTATTTATAAACGACAAACATGGTGAAGGAAATTTCTCTCATCATTAGTGGGTCTGTCATTCTGGATAATTCTTTAATTCTTTATATTGAAGAAAGACTCCGTTACTCTGTCAAAGGTTATAACATCTCACTCTGACATCTCAAAATAACAGCACTTTAAAAGTGGGTGGAAATCCTGTTTATTCATTGAACTGGAAGGAATGATCAATCGGTATATTTTAACTGCAATTTTGTTGGATTGTGTATGAGTGTATTGTTTGTACGAGGATTCATCCCAGAAGCTAGAACTCCCCAGTTTAACTAGACTTAATAATAAAGCGATGAATGTATGTTTTTAGACTGCTTCGAGGTCATTTGTTCTGTTACTCCCTGGACTTACATGATTGAACATTTCAACCACTAAGCTGAAGTCTGAGGTTTGCACACATTCTCTGCGAAGACTGTTCTTGAGTATTTGTTTTTATTTGGAACATTTGTACCACCGTGTGTGTACCGTGTAAATACAGAAGTATCTCACGACGTTAATCGAGTCTGAAGGTGGTGTAGCTCTGTCTGGCTTTAATTGATAATAAACAAGAATTTCCAGTCGTGTTTGTGTGCGTCACTCATCCCTGTCTCGCACATGTTCGCACTGGTGCTGGTATTTACTGGGTAGGTTGGTCACATTTACATTCAGCTGATTCAATAATAATGTTCCTGTAAGAAATTCCCCAAATGTATGGAAGTCTTTTTATACCAAAAAAAAGTGAAAACACTGATAAGGAGAAAATCTTCCTGGACATCATGATGATGAAAATTATGACTTTAAATGGATGATTTTGCAAACAAATTCCAATGGATACAGATTTTTATCCAAATCTTACATCTCCCATAAAAGACATGGTCTTAAGTAAAACATTCTTATGTCTGCAGGCTGGAATGTGAGTTTATCAAAGATATCTACTGCTTACTGCGTTCCTTTTTCTAAACATGCATTTTAAATGTCCTCCCGTTCTTATAAAGGAGAAAGGGCGTCCTTCCCCTCCTCATCTATTCACGGACAGTCGGCTTCACCCATATTTCATCCTGATGTCCTGTCCCAGATAGACCCATTATCTCTGGAGCTCAGGCACCAGAGAATACCCTCGCTGTTAATGGACTTCCTACTCTGAGCTGATCCAGCTGGAGCAACAATTTCACAACGGCCCGACTGCTCAGCAACAAATTCAGTCACACGTCCACGAGCTTTGGAGTCTGCCGGCCGTCCTCTACCTCCGTCAGAGCCTCGGATGGATCCCGATGACTCCGTCGTCTTGGCAGGGAGACAGAAACAAGCCTGACAAGTGGGCTCAGACCTGCAGAATATGTTCGACCGACAGACGCGTCGCTGGTGCATATGGAGGACGTGATCACACCAGCGTCCCCTGTGAGCTTGTAAAAACAGCATCCATGAAGCTGTTGTGAAACGCTGAATAATTCATCACCCTCCACATCATTGTAGATTTCCTTTTCAGTGTGTGTGTGTGTTTGTGTGTGTTCCCAACTGGCATGCTGTAATGTCTCGGAATTGCGCACCAGTGCACAAATGGAAAAGGTGTTCCAGTTAAAAGCGGTGAGGCAGCAGGAGTTTGACCTTTTTGACCCCAGGAGAAAACGCCCACGATTTATGTGGAGGACTCTGAGTAAAAGCTGAGTCAACCATGATGCTGGGGCTGATGTAAGGATTACTGTCTTTTCTTTTTTCTTTTCTTTTCTTCTCTATTCTTTTCAAACCCCTCTCTCCATAAACGGTAACACCAGTTGGTCCCCCCCCCCCACCGCTGGTCCCACGCTGAAACATTTAACAACGCCGTTAAATTATCTAAAGACTATCAGGTGTCCCTCGGGGTAAAACTTTCTCCACGTTATGATCTACTCTCTGAGAAAGTTCTCATTATTTTTGAACTATTGAGTCATTCTGTTGAGAAA
The DNA here is from genome assembly GCF_040054535.1 of Antennarius striatus. NCBI lineage: Eukaryota > Metazoa > Chordata > Actinopteri > Lophiiformes > Antennariidae > Antennarius > Antennarius striatus. Next base: position 17,004,502 of record NC_090792.1, read on the forward strand.
CTCTGTCATTGATTAGCTCGGCCAAAAGTCCTGTTTCTCATTCGTCTGCTTGTTGTTTGCGGGCCTGCATAAAAAAAAAAAGAAAGAAAGAAAAATTACTCGACAGTTCATGAAGTCGGTGAGTGGTGGTCGTAAAAATACTGGCCTAGGCGGCTGTTGACGTTGAGTCACCACTACTTCATCACTGTTCCTTTATGTGTGTACAGGTTTCCGTGGAAACCGCACAACAACAAATGATGAAAACCCACAACTACTATGTGTTAAACGCACGTGTGAAATTTGAACGTAGTAGCGGTCGTACGGCCCTTCAGACGGCCCTCCATGCTAAGTGTTATCACATCCAGACTCAAAACGGACTGGTAGAAAATCCCAGAATGCATTGTGACCAGAAGAAGCTTAAAATGTTATATTTATATTTATTAAAAATAACCATGTCAACATGTTAAACGTCTTTTAAAGGAGGAATTGGATTTGACCCAAGCATCTTTAGTCGGTGCACAGGAGAGGTTATCTGCAAGCTGACGTGGACGGTCTTTAAAGCAGATGCACACATGGTCGGCCTGACACTACAATCACCCCTTCCAAATAAGGAGGTATCACATGTGACTCTAGGCATGGAGCTCTGATCCTCACCCACAACATGATTGCTGCCATGTGGCCCAATGATCCTACTCTCAGCTCCTTCCTGGTAGGTGACAAGTCCCCGGTTTTCCATGGCAGCTGTCAGGACTTAGAGATCCACGTCTTGATTCTTAAATTGTCCTCAGCTGCTGGTTGCTGTCTGCACCAACACACACCTCTTATTAATCCCATTAGATTCTGGTTATCACCTCAGAAAGGACACCCCTAGGTTGGTATAAAGAGCCCCTACCTCTTTTGTGAGCTTTTTATATCAGTTCACCTTAATGTTCAGGTAAATAGGATGAAGGGATGAAGATTTCTCTCCAAAGATGAAACAATCATTCATTCTCGATTCATCTGAAATAATCCGCAGGCAAAACAAAACCACAAAACAGACTTCCTCTGGAGGTAAACATTTGTTTGTGGTTTGTGTGTTTGTGTACTTTCCTGTTTGGAAATTGTCGTATCCTCTTGCTGTGCTGGTTTTGTATTATTTGCATACAACGTAGCCCAAACGATCGTTTGTTCGTTTGAATATCATTTGGAAAAAAGCTGCAAGCTGCTCCCACGACAGAGAATTTGAATTTAATTTGAGAAAGTCCCATAAATGACATCCGTTTACACAATTTAGGGCAACATCTCAGAGCCATATAGGTGCGCTTGATCCATAAACTGGCGACGTATCTGGGGGTGTACCCCACCTTTCGCCTGATATATGTTGACTCACACTGACATTCTATATGTAGTCAGTCGGCTTAGATGACAGAAAAAAATGTACAAACTGTATCTGATTTATACCAGATTTTTGTTTTCTGGTCTGATTTTGATCTGAGAATATCTGATTCCATGTGTTTCACGATTCAAAACCAATCTGTGAAACGTGGAAGACACGTTTTTGCGCTGTAAAAAACTTCTCGTCATTAAATCCGCTGAAAGTCTGAAAGTCAGCCGGGAACAACAAAGTTTACAGTCGCCTTTCTCGAACCCCTAGGGAAGCGCTTCATCGCCAGGAGATGGAGTGTGCCTTTAAATCTGGAATGTAAAAACGACTTAAGTTATTCAGCGTTGACTCAATAAAGCGGCCTGTTGTGTTGTGTTTGCAGCAAAGCAACATGGGAAACCTGTGCCGGTTCCCACTGCAGCAGGACAGAAGAAGGAAGATAAACGCCTGCTGACGGTGTGTCTGCTGTCTGACATTGCATAACACACACACACACACACACACACACACAAGAATGAACTTGTATGTTGCAGGGCCTGATGGGTAGCGCTGGAGGGTGTTTGGCCGACGTTCCACTATCATCATAGCGAAATTCCACGGAGGCTTACAGGATAGTGTGCATGCAAACATGCTGAGAATTCTTTGTCTCATTTTGGCTGTTTTCAAATGATTATGTGTCTGTGTGTGTGTGTATGTGTGTGTGTGTGTGTGTGTGTGTGTGTTTTGTGGATACAGAGAATTCTGTGTGTGTGTGTGTGTGTGTGTCTCTGTTTGCTTTTTCTGGATTCCACATCCTGGAGCAGTCGTCTGAAATGCCAGTGGTGATTTTTGGCGGAACTAAAAGGCTAGTGATGATCTGTGGGAGTAACTGCAGAAAACACACACATGCACACACACAGCCAGACACAAAGCCACATCTGACACCCCGACATCTCTTTTCCTTCAACATCCTTGAAGATAAAAAGGTCATCTGCCGGGGAAGAAGTCCATCAAATGTCGGCGTAGATCCGGATAAAGTGGGAGGAATCCGGATGTTTTCTACTTCCTTTAAAAAGTGGGTTATTCTGATCACTTCCTACACATCCAGTTACCATGACAGTGGCTCAACAGATCGGGCATGTGCCACATCAAATTTTTGGAGCGGATCCAGAAAAGCCCAGATTTTTTATTGACGTATTTGTGTTTCATTTCCTTTTCCAAGAAAAGACTTTCCTCGTATTTTCATCACTGCACTAAAACAGTACGACGGATTAACATGAACCCTAATGGGGACAGTGGACATGTCCCAAAGAGGGAAAGAATGAACTTGGAAGTGGATTCATTGTACATTTTGTACATTAATGTGTTGGTTGGATTACTGAGTTTGAGAAGAAACTTTAAGGTCATGTGACCCTGTGAGCCAATCACCTGCCAGTCCCTTTATGTCCTGTAAATGACACAACCTCTGCTGAAGGTTGAACCAACTGGGTTTGTTGACATTCCTGGAATGAAAGTGGTGAAATTGAGATTGGTGAAAGTTTGTTTGTCCCACCTTTGTACCGCTTTGAGTATTTAAGATTAGAATCTCATCATTCTGGTCTAACATCATAAGCAAAAAGATTAGGAAGAGCTAAAAAAAAAAAAAGCTGTTCTTTTACATTTATTATAACAGTTCCCACCCAACATATTTCGCCTCGGAAAAAAATCTTCTCCTTTTTCGCATCTGACACGAGAATGTTGGTCTTTGTCTTTCCATGAGTCTCAGGAGAAGGATTGCTGACACGTGCGTTTGACTGAGCGACTCGTGGAAATGCTTGGTGCTTCCTGCAGCTCTTGTCTCCTCGCTGCTCCCACTAATCCTGACAAGACCCAGCCAGTTGAGGTTGCCAGGTCCTGAAGGCTGTGGGTGTGCAGTATTCCCAACAGAGCTGCCAGCGCCAACACCTCACCGCCACTGCCGTGCGTGTTCATCCTCCCCTTGTCGGGATGCGTAGACTTTTCCTCGCTGCTCCGGGGCGTCGCCGTCTTTCCCAAAGATAACAGTGACAGAAGTGCCGCGAGAGGCGCAGCCCTGTCCGTACGAATAACGTCGAATAAAGACAAATATCTCCCAGCCTCCAGCCAGATGTGGCTCTGACCCCGGTGACCTCCTCGCTCTGCAGTGGGTGGATGCGGGGCAGATTTTGTTGGGTGACGAGTCTCCTCATGAGAGGAAGACAGTAGAAAGCTTGGAAAGACCTCTGCCTTGGCTAAATGAAATGAAGAGATGCTCTTTTCAAATATATTTGATGTCAAATCCATCCTGCACAAATCAATATAGTCCAATAATAATCAATGTTACCCTGTATATCGTGGGAAAGATTCCGCAGCCTTTATTTGACAGATTGAAGACTTGCGTGAGCACGGAGGTACGCGGGGTATGTGAGTGTGTGCTAATGATTTTTATCTCCCAGGCTACAGTTCATGCAATCCATTAGAATGACTGTGGATCTGCATTATCTCATCTCCGTATTGATGGCATGTCGCTACTCCTCCGTCTACCGTAATGAGAACCGATGCACGTTTTTCCTCTTGAAAATACAAAATTTAACTAGATCCAGTTGAATGCACGGGTGGAACACAACCAGTTTACAGATTTGTTTTGATTCATTATAATATTGGTGAAGTGTTAGAAAAAAACAAAACATAATAAAAACAACAACAAAGGCCCCATGTATCCCAAGTCGATCCAGAATCCACATCTGGGATGCAAAAAGATGTGAGGATTTAATCTGCCTTCGCCCGGAGTTCTGCCCCTGCATGGTTTCAATCTGTTGGCAAATTTTAAAGATGCCTTCATGAACAACAAGATAGATAGACATGAGAGATCACATGACCTCCTCCAACTCTCACTGGTGAGCATCAAATAGCATCTTTTCAAATGTGTTTGGGATGTCTGCTCTTGTGGAGCGGTGGATCGGATCGTAGGAGCTGTATGGAATCATTTGTATGTTTGTTTAAGGCGTTTTTTAATCCTCCTGGACCATTTCACCCAGAGAAGAAATCTGACTCTCTGCCAACATCAAAGAGAGTAAGTACAGAATAATTTTGAGTTTGTTCCTTGAGAAACTAAAGCGTAGGAGACCATTTATATAAAGAATTACAAAGAAAAACTTACCAAAAATTTACCATCAAAACATAATTGCTTGAATGCATCACGGATTAATAACATGACAATTCTCAGATGCAGATGGGTTTCCCCCTCCTCACTTACTGATTCCATTGTGCTCCTCTCCCGTCTGACTCTGGATCAGATTTTATTTAGCCTCACAGTTCTGATGAGGAAAAACTTGGCATTCCTAGTTCCTGATGTTGGTGCTGGTGGATCCAGCTGTGTGGACGCCTCACACACACTATGAGCGTATGCAGAGTATTTTGCTCTTGGGTGGGGCTGGATGAGATCATACTGAATATTTCTTTTTTTTCTACCAGCGATGGAATAAGATGAAAAAAAATCTGCCTCCTCAGCGCTCTTAAGCCTCTGGGATGTTATTGTGTTGCTTTGATTTCTTTTGTCAAGTCTCTGCAGCAGCTTTAAATTTTTGAGAGCGGTCCTTTCATTCTAATGTATTCTGATATTTTTTCTTACACCTCTAATTTATTCACTCGCTGAATAAGTCAGAGGTCACCTGTGCAAATCCAGATTTATCTCAAGAAGAGCCACAAATTCACGACACGGGAGCTCAAAGGCCGCAAAGGCGTCTCATTTTTCTTTATGATAGATTCAGCTGCGTTTGCTTCATTTGCTGCACGTAAGCTGCAGGCTCTTACTTTAAATGCATATCATTAATTTAAAATGCATAGGCGGGATAATGAGTCTTCAAACGCAGCGAAGATAAATGTGTTGCAGTGATGGTGCAGATTTCAAATGAGCATAGCGTACTTTCTCATAAGTTGTTTTAGATGAAGTTTTGTTTCCAGCTTCTTTGAAACTTTAGACAGAAGCCTCGGGTCAAACGCTTCACAGCGAGGCCTGACAGCGTGTTTCAGGAAGGAGATGCTAACATTCAGTTCTTAAAGGACGTTTTGTGAGCACACAGATTAAATTAGATTTAAAAAATTATGTGCATGAAATCTTACAGTTGGTCAGGTAAATGGGAATATTATTTGGTTTTTAAATGAAAGGAAAGTCACAGACGTTTCTCATGCCGATGATTAATAAGTATTTTTTGCAGAAGGAAAAAAATAATTTCTCTTAGATTTGATTAGAATCTTTTGTCTGTTTCCTGTCTTAGTTGAGTGTAAAATATGAAGCACCACTTTGAACCTTTGGTAAAGTTTTGGATGATCATGTGATTAAATAGAAATCATTTTCAAATATAAACTAATAATCTCAACTTTTATTGTTATTCTACTGTTTTGTTTTTTGAGTTTTTCTTTGTATTTTTTCAAGAAACATGTCGGCGGGAAAAAAAACATGCAGGATGGAAATCTGTTGTGTGCATTTGAGTTGTGTTTTTTTTAATTGGCTTTCACCATTATGAATTGACTGCAAACCATGAAGGGGATTAGAACTGAATTTGGCCACTACAGTCCGCTTAAACTCAAAATTTAAAGGATTCATTGGGAACAAATCCACGATTGTTTTTGTGCCAAAGCTGGAACCAAGTAGCTCCAACAGAAGCAGCTGCAGCTGTCAGATATTTGTGTGAAATGAAGAAACGACTCGTCTTCAATCTGAGAAAATGTAAAAGAAAATCCAATTTGTTTCTCTCATCTGTCAGTTTAAGGAACAGGAACTGACTTGACCTCAGATCTGAAGCGCACTGAACATTTTCTCACATGTGCAGCTGTGAATATGAGGCAAATATGAACATTAAAAAAACAAAACAAAACAGTGCAAAAGTAATTAAAAAAAAGTAATTTAAACTTCATTTGGAATCATGGGGTTGCAGAAGACTGATATTTTGCTGCTGGAGTGATTATGATGGTTTTTGTATGTCTTTATCTTCTTTAGTTGTAGAAGACAACCCTGCATCACTGGTCTAAGAAACTTTACCCAAATTCCCATCTATATCAAATTTAGTAAAGTTATGCAAATTAGTTTTTCGAGTAAATGTACTTGATTACTCTCCCCCAAGCTTTAAATGAAGAAATCAAACAAGTAATAAAGAAAGGCTTTGTGTTTTAAAGGGAAACAGGAGAGATAATCTCGTCCGCCGGAGGTTAAAGCGGTCACCAGTGGTGTCTCCCCCTGATCTCCCCCTCATTTGTAGCTCAAATCGGGACCTCAGCTGCTGGACTCAGGTTGAACCCCCCCCCCACACACACACACACACAGACTCCCACCCCCACCCCCACGGTGTAGCCGGTGGATCGCCGATGCGTAAACGCCTGAGTGCGTGTCTGTGGATGAACTGACCCGGCGCTAGGACCGTGGCTCTGTCAGTGCGCAAATCCCAGCAGAGCGGCAGCGCTCCGACACGGGAGTGTGTTCGTGGGGAGGGACAGAGGCGATCTGTCTTCACGCCGAGACTCAACCCCATCACCGGCTGGAAGAGGCTGCACCATCTGCGCAGGACGGACCTGAACCAGCCGGGCTCTCCTCCGGAGCCCTCCATATGGGCTCACCATGCGCAGGATACGGGCCAACGCCATCGCGATTCTGACCGTTGCGTGGATCTTGGGGACGTTTTATTACCTGTGGCAGGACAATAAGCCCCAGTCGTCGCCTTCGTCGTCGGCGTCGCAGACCCGCAACAGGGGCCACGGGCAGAAAGCGGTGTCCGGTCGGCTGGAGATCCACCGGGACGACAGGACCATCCCGCTGATAGTGAGTGAGCGCGGCTGTGGGTATGGAGGTGGTGGGGGTGGTGGTGGTGGTGGTGGGGGGGGGGTAGAGGGAGCTGCAGGAGAGTGTGTGCTGCATGTTGATGTGCGTAACCTGAGGTGATGAAGATGGGTGGAGGTGTTGATGCACAGCTGTGTGTCAAACTACAGGAACATGTGGCCTGGAGGCGTTCGCGTCAACAGCCGTAAGTGTGCGCGCCGCACCATCAGCAGCCTGCGCGCACACGTAAGAGGCTTTCCATAAGTCCTGTGCGTCAAACCATAATGCTGAGACCTGTCTTGGTTTGCACACATGCGAGGTGAAAACACGGCTCTGACAGGGGAGGAGGAGAGGCGCAAATCCCTGCGCCCTGCGCGCCAGCCTGTCGTTGGAGGCCCCCGTCGGTGAGGTCAGGTCTGCGTCCGCGGGTTGCTGCCTGTCTGGCACAGCGGGAGTGTGGAAATAACCTCTGGTGGGGTGGGGCTGTAGGTGTGGTGGTCATCTGGCAGGCGGGAACCTCTCCGCGTTGCAACACCGTCAGAACAGGGCAGGTTGGCCCCGGAGCTGGGGCCCCTCCAGCCCGGGTCAGATTAGTTTTATGAGGCAGTGATATACAAGAAACACTCCAGGCTTGTGGATGTCTTATACTTGATCAATACATTAACTCATGAGGCACTTTAAAGTGTCTTTGTGGTTCTGATTATGTGTTGCCTTTGCTTGATTTGCGCGCAGCGGTTTGGATAAACGAAAATAGGAAGATGTCACTTTGGGGGGTTTTTGGGTTTTTTTTAGAAACTTTACAAAATCTTTTGAATTCTTCTTGACTAACTGAAATAAATCGTCTGAAGATAACTGATTGAAAATTATAGTTAAAACCCAAGTTCAAACTTTATTATTGAGAAATCTCATCAAACTCTAGGTTTAAAACGTCAAATTTTATTGAATTTGACTAAAATTATAATTTGCTTGTCTGTACTTCCTTTAAGTCTTCCCATTTTACAACTTCTTAGGAACGATAAAAAAATCTGCAGCCTCTTTTACACGACCTGTTCAAGGTGAGACTGTTGCACGTTTGTTGCTGGTGAAAGTGTGACGTCATGTGACGTCACGTTTAGCCAACACACAATTGAAAATCTAATTACTGTTAATTTAGAGGAGCATGGACTCAATAATGAGTCCAAAGTCGTGTATCAGCTAGTGTAGAATATGAACAAGCAACGTTTAAAATATGCCTGTAGTTATTTACTGCATGTCTGTCCTGTCTAATAAAAGAAGAATAAAAAAAACGTTAAAAAATAACAAAAAGTAAATAATCAATCAAAAGCATCTATAAGTTAGCTAGTGGCGTTTCTTTATGCTTTTTATAAGCTCAAATAGAAAACAAGAACCAATGCAGTCACAGACTGCAACATCCCACGACACCCCTGAATTCAAAGGTTTACCCTGACCTACTTGCATAGGTCAAAGATCAAAGCTAGTGCTCTGACCTACTGTCATTGATCAAAGCAGTAGCTTTGATCTATGGTCTTACACTCGCCTTCTCCCTCGTCCTTCTAACTTATCCGGTTCCTGAGTGTACAAAAGTTGAAATTTGAACTTGACCTAATTTTCTCAAGGTCATCATCTCATTTTCGTCCCCTTTGCTGCCCGAGTGATCTGCTTTTCGTTCCATCTTTCTCTCTGCAACGTGTGCTGTGCTATTTTATTTTTTACAAATCTTGAACGTCATTTGCTTTTTTGCGCCACGTAAACAAACAACAATGGCGCAGAGACACGTCTTGTCCGCGGCGCCATCTCTGTGTAAAAAAGGCCCGGTAAACTCCCTGGTTGCAGGGATGAGTCTAACGCCAGTTGGAACTCCATGACAACCATCCTGTCAGACTGAACTCCACACCACTGCTGCGTCGCCACAACCGAAGCGACAATCAGTTAAACATGTGGACCCAGTCGTGCACCGGGGACGGGAACTACAGCGGGATGGATTCTCTTTCAAAATTTACTAGGCTAATAAAATCGTCTCAGCTGTGGCCGCGGATGTGTGCCAACATGACAGGATGTTTCACTCCAGCGGCGGCGGATTCATTAAAACGCTGCTCACAAGGCTGAATAATTCAAGGGCAAAAGGCAAATGATAGAGGAGTTGTGACGTTTATGTTTCATCTGTAAAGGAGGAAGCTGAGGCCAGTAACGTGGTGATAGTCAGAAAACAAACATGGAAGCGTTCAGATGAGTGGAATGTCTTTCAGCAAGCACTGGTCACCGGGCCCCTGGTGGTCCATCACCAGGCCGGCTGGCTGTCTTCCTTTCTGTCTCTTAGTTTCTTTTCCTTCAATTCTTTTTTTATTCTTTCGTTCCAGATTCTTCCTTCCCTCGCTTCCTTCCTTCTCCAGAGTTTTAACGCTTTTCCTTATTATTATTTCATCCTTACTTTTCTGTCCATCCTCATCCCCATTCCGTTCATCTTGCTTCACCTGTTTGTTAATTCCCTTATTTCATTTTTACTTCTATTCATCCTCTTTGCCTTGTTTCTTCCCATTATTTATCTTTAATCAGTAATGCACTTTCCTTTTCTTTTTCTTTTTTTTTCTGTCCCCGTGTGTCTCCTCCTTAATTCTTCTTTTCTTCTTCATTTCCCTTCATATTTCTTGCCTTAACTTTTTCAGCTCCTCATTATTTTCCCTCACCCATTATTTAATTTTCCATCCATCCTTATCCTGATTTCATCCTCCTGTCTTCTATTTTCCTTCTTCATTTCCTACAATATGTCTCCCCTTTCATCTATCTGTCTTTCCCTGTTTTTTCTTTTATCCTTCCATCAATTTTCTTTGCCTCATTTCTTCCTTCTCTTCACTCACCAGTTTGCTAATCTCCCTCCTTTTATTTCTTTATTTCTCATTTACCTCCAACAGTTTTGTTCTACTTTCCAGTGGCTTTATTTCTTTTTTTTCTCTTTCTTTCTGTCTGTATTCTTTCTCTTTTTTCCTCTCCTCCTCACTCTCCTCTTTTCTTCTCGTTCTTGAATCGCCACAGGGTTTGGATGGATAACATCTACGTTCACTCCAACACAGATCACACAATGTCATCATCATCTTTGCTTCCTACTCCTCTTTCATCGCTCGGGGTGCTGGATCTCTCTCCTCATCCGTGTCGTCTAATCTGATAGATCTAATCTCACATCGGACTCTACGTCACGCGTGTTGCTTTCATCACGGCTGACATGAGATCTGTTGTATCAGACGTGTTCCGGAGCGCCGCTTCCAGCTGTGGGCCGTGGATCCGGAGCGACGACCCTCATGACACCGTTATTGTCTTCCTGCGGAGTGTGTTGTCGCCTGTTTGTGTCGTTTGTTTGGCTGTGATGAAACACTCTCCGATGTTTCAGCGATCAGCTGAAACATTTTCTGTCAACATTCCGATTTCTTTCCATCCTTCTCTCCTCTGTTTGTGTCATCCTTCTGTTCTCTATCCTGCCTCATCTCAAGATTCCTTCCATTACATCCTTCCCTTATCCTCCCTTCCAACCTTTTTATCATGTTTTTCTTTTCTCTCTCCTCTTATTGTTTGTTCTTTCCTTCATTCTATCCATCTCTATTTTTTCTTCCTTTCTTCTTTTCCTTCCTGCGGTTCTTCTTTATCATTTCCCTGTCTTTTAACCATTTCTTCTTCATTCGGGTCTTTTCCCTTCACTTTTATCCTTTTCTTCACTCCTTTTCCTTCCTTCTTTCCTTCCTGCCTTCCTCCTTTCCTTTCCTTTCCTTTCCTTTCCTTTCCTTTCCTTTCCTTTCCTTTCCTTTCCTTTCCTTTCCTTTCCTTTCCTTTCCTTTCCTTTCCTTTCATTCTTTTTTTCTCATTTTCCATTTCTCTCTATCTCCAATTCCTTTCTTCCTTTTCTTATCCCCCTTCACTCCCTTCTTCTCCCCTCACTTCCTTGTTTTCTCTCAATCCATTCATTAGCAGTTCATTCACTGATGACATCATCTGTGAGATCTCTCTCCACTGGTTATACTTTTCTCCTGTAGTGGTAACAGCAACTTTTTCTTCTCTTTACAGTGTGGGTCTGTGTGTGTGTGTGTTTGGACACTGCTGTCAGTCCAAATCCACTGTGGCGCTCACATTAACCCGCCGCCTCCCTCCGATCAACACATCTGCCATCATGGCCTGGACATCAGCGGTGCAGACGCTGGAAACATCTGAGCGCACGTCGGCTCTCGTCTGGCTAATGAGTTTGTCTTTACCGTGAAGACGACTCATCTGTTGTTTGATATTCATTAGTGTCAGTTTGTCCTCAGGTTTAGACGCACACATTTTAAACCATTTTACTTCTTTTCTTCTAATCCAGCAACATTTTTAGATCGCCCATGTGACCGAGAAGGTTTATCACCAAATAACTGGTTTAAATGTTAATCGTCTTGTCTGGGAGAGGATTAATCGTATTTTCCATTACATCCCATTTCCAAGAATCCTGATTTAGGTGATAAATCAAATAAATTTGACATCACAATTTTGTGTATCTTGGTTTATAAAATTAAAACAGCGATGGAAGGATGTTTTAACTCGATTCAAATAACTCGAGTTTATTTAGAATTCAGCTTTCAACACTTGGAGGGAACATTCCTTCTTCCATGCCTTTCAAACATGAGCAACCAGGAAATAGTTTCCAGGCGTAGCCACAACAAAAGATTATAATACATTTTCAATTATTTGTATTCATTTGAATGTGAGTGAGACGGGTTGCTTGTGTTTTTGCGTGATCCTATGATGAACCTGAAACTTGTCCAGGCTGCATCTGGCCACACCTCCAAAGTCAGGTGTGATAGGCTCCACCCCTTTGGCTCCGCCCATTTATTTCCTAGCAACATGTCCAGCCCGACACGAATAAAAATCTGTTGTTTTAATTCATAGATGATTTAAAAAACAAAGAATGGAGCTGGTCTCACAGCTGATCACACCGTTGCTATGTGATACGCAGTTCGTTCTCTATGGGATGTCTGTCAGACAGAAGAGCTTCATCTCCGGCCAATCTGCTGGATTTGACTTGCATGTGATTTGTTGTGTCTTATAATTTTGGCTTGAAAAAGCCAGCAGACGTGTTCATCTTCCAGACGAGCTTCATATTTAATTCAGAGGACGGAGGCTCAGCATGCCGTCTGTTATTTTTGTCCTATATCCCCCATCTTTTTATATTTTTTTGGAGCTTTTAGTCTTTTGTGCGCTTCAGGTGATGGTACAGTTATAGTTATGCTGTTTGCTTTAATGGTGACTTATTCTGAAGAGCGTATCTGTGCTCCTTGATTCCTGGTTTTTAAGTGAACCGTGATGATAAATCCAACCCTGTTGTGTCCCGGTTGTCATGGAGACGGCTAGTAAACAGATAGTAATTATTTAAATTCACATGTGTAATACAGCTTGGTGATTAAGCAGGATGGTGCATGCTGGCTGGAGAAGATGGAGGTATAATGTCTGTGAAGGAGCAATTGAACAGGAGCGCTCCTCTTCATCTCTGTCCTCTTCATCTGTTCTGCATCCTCGTACATCTGTCTTCCTGTCACACCATACATGTGGTGGAGCTAATGGTGTTCTGTTGCTTCATGGGATATCATCTCCATACTTGTTAAACTTGAAAGCTTGTGCAGACGGTAAAGTGCTTGTGAAATGAAATGTATCTGATTAAACCTTATAATGATTTATCCTCGCCTGCGGAAGCGGAAGCAGTTCTACATCAGTGAGGATAAAATTACCTCCGCCAGCGAGTTTGTGTGTTTATTTGTGTCCATTTTCAATCCAAGTTCATGATTCAAAGAAGAAAACGCATCGAATTCAAGTGTAGATCTGGTTAAAGGATCTGCAATGTTATTATTGTACAGCGACTTATGAGTTCCTAATTATATAAAAATTATATATTTGTTAGAATTATATAAAAAATTAGGAACATTACTTCAAGAAAGTGAAAAAGAAAAGAAAATGGAAAAGGAAGTCAGAAAATACAGAAGAAAAGGGAAAGAAACTGCTACAGACAGAATAGAATCGGAAGAAAAAGAAGAGAACGAATCAAAGGAGAGAGAGTAACACAGATTTAAAAAAGACAATGTTAGACAGGGTAAAGAGGATGATGGATGGATGAAAAAAAGGAATGAATTGAGAAAAAGTGACAGAACCGTAAAACTGAGTCGTAAAGAAAACACTAACAGGAGAGAAGAGGAATTAAAGAAACAATGGAGAGGAGGATGACAGGTTGTTGGCGTGAAAGTCATAAAGATAAAAATGTTATTGTCTGACAGGAAGTCCCTCCTTAGTATTTAGACTCTATGGGTATATCATTATTGAAGCCAAAGAATAAATCCCAACATGGAGTCCAAACACTGGTGGTGGTGGTGGTGGCGGCCGATGAATCTGCTGAGACTGACCATGCTGATTTGACTCATCGGCGACAGGTGTGTGTGGAAGGTTAGCACGAGCAGAAACATGAATGAGATACAGAGAGAATCGTATGTAAAAATACAGCAGGAAGATGATAGGCTGAAAATGAAGAGTGCCGTTATGCTGCAGCGTGAGACAAGTAGGCTGAATGTCCTCCATGACAGATTGGTGCTAGAAATAAATGTTTGAAATGTGCAAAGGAATCATCTTCCTGGCTGAACTTGGCCTCAAGCTTCATTATTCAACAAACCTTTCCGTCTTTTTAGTATCTATTATCTGTGATGTACGTCGGCGCGATCAGGAGATGTGACCCCTGAAAATGTGAACGTGTACTTTCAAGATCAGACAGACCGTGTATTTTACTCACGAGCCAGTAGCAGCAGCAGTAATCTCAACGGATTTCATGTCCTCGATGTTTTTATTGACAGATTAAAGGCCTGAGGAATCATATGAAGGGAACGATTTGAACATCGCCTAAAGAAGTCTTTTTTATGTCGGTGACTGCAAGATGAAGGAGGATGTGGTGTCAGCTTTATTGTCATTTGTTAGTCCTTTGGTTTATTATCAGGATTAAAGGAACATTACAGGATGTATGTGCACAAAACTGGGTGGAAAGCAAAGGGAAGGAACCTGTTACATTTGGGTGTTTAAAGAGCATTTCCAGATTTATTGTTTACTTTCTATAACGTTGCCATTTTCTGACATTTCCCATGATAGTGCAAATACCTGAGGCGGACAAATCGCAACTAACTGCTCCATTATGCTCACCTGCTGGATGCTAATGTTGTTTGACAGTCATTCCCTGCTGTTCAGGTGGAATACAGTAGGAATTCTTAAGGTCTTAATCAGTGACTGCAGCACAGTGATGTCAAAATTCATTTACAGCTCTTTCTGTATGGCTGTGCGCTGACATATCTGTGTGTGAATCATGGAAACACTGGGGCTGTTCTTCCAGAGAGAATAAAAACGAGGTCAGTCTCACTTGAACCAGCAGGAGCTTCTTCCGAACCCGTCTTTAAAGCGACATTATGCAAGTCTCCATCCACCTTCATTTGGTCCTTTCTCCTTCCCGTCTCTCATCACCCACCAGAAACTATCATCACATTTAATATATTCATTGGCTGTTTACAAACCTCCCACTCAGGAGTTCTAAACCCCTTCGTGGAGGAATCCTATTAATTACAGAGGATTTATACACTGTGTACTCTGATCTGATGAGCGCCTGTCCCTGTTTACCATGTTAGCGCTGACACTGTGACCTGAATTTAAAAATCTCATTCACATTTTTAATCAGTTTGCTGAAAAGTGAGCGTGATAGAATAATAAGTTTTTAATTCTTTTATGAACAGCTTTGCTGCGGGATTGGTGGGCATTTTCTGTCACCTGTCAGGTGCAAAAAGCTGGACACAAGTCAAGCAAGCTAAACCCATAAAATATTGGACATAAAAACACACCTGGTCATGTCCTCCACAGGTGACACAGCCCCAGCGGACAGAGCAGCATTCCCAGCTCCTGGGGGGTTTCGATGAGAAAGCCTACCTGGCCAGCAAGCAGCTGAAGCCGGGGGACGACCCTTACAGGGAACACGCCTTCAACCTGCAGGAGAGCGATCGGCTGGGCAGCGAGCGCGTTATCAGAGACACCCGTCATTACAGGTGAGCAGGGTTCACGCCCCGGCTCAGTCTGTCTGCTTTATCTGCATAAGCAGATCAGGGAGTAATCTTCCTGAGCTGCACGACTGGGACGACTGAAAGTGGTTTGATGGTGCAGTTTAGAATTAGAGGTAAAAACATTCAAATGTGAACTAAAATGATCTAAAGAGCATGTGAAATGGGAAGTGTTTAGTCCAAAAAAGGAATATTTTGAGTTATTTCATGCAGTCTGCAGCTGATAAATGTTTGCTAAATATGATGGAGGTGAGTAAAAGTGGGACAGAGAGTTTCAAACTTGGTTAAAGAACAAAGACGCTGCAATAAAAAAAAGTTTTTCAGTGGAATCATTTTAATTTTATCTGTAAAGCAACGTTCTTTTTTTGTAGCCTTCAGTTTTTGATTCATGCTTGATGCAAATGTAACAAGAACAAAAAATTTTAACACGTGATGACAACCATTTATTCCTCTATATCAGCAAATTGGTGTAAAATATTGTCGTTCATGTGTGACGTTTCATCTTCATGTCTTCAGACCTGGGTTTGAAAACTCTCAGCACCGGGTACCAGATTAAAGCAGAGGGTCAGAAACATGTACTATTGTTGCCTGGCAACTGGATATTTCCATGTCACCACAGCAACAATGCTAAGGCAATTCCACAGGGCAGCAGTTCAAATCACAGCTGTCTAAAGTGCTGCCCGGCGTGTTTAAGTCACTCGTGTGATTTCCGTGGCGTTCGACCTGCCGCCGCCGCCGCCGGCTGATTAATTCTTTTTCTCTGCAGGTGTGCTTCCCTGAATTATGATGCAGACCTTCCCTCCACCAGTATCATCATTACTTTCCACAATGAGGCTCG
Organism: Antennarius striatus; assembly: GCF_040054535.1. Classification (NCBI taxonomy): domain Eukaryota; kingdom Metazoa; phylum Chordata; class Actinopteri; order Lophiiformes; family Antennariidae; genus Antennarius; species Antennarius striatus. The sequence goes on from NC_090792.1 coordinate 17,020,554, forward strand.
CTCCACTCTTCTACGCACCATCAAAAGGTAATGAGGTCGGACACGAATAGACGGGAACCATGACTTATGTTTCCTGGTATTAATTTCCCCTTGTTTCCCTCGCAGCGTCCTGATGCGAAGCCCTCCGCCTCTGATTCATGAGATAATATTGATAGACGACTTCAGCTCTGACCGTGAGTTTCTTCCTTGGGTTATTGATGGAGAACGCTGTGTGTAAAAGGTTAAATGTAAGACATTCGCCAACATGTTTTATGGTATTGGAGCGTTGATGGGGGACGTAGTGGGCTGCAAGCCACATCCTGCCTTGCCAAGGTGTATCAATAAATTCAAAAAATGTGCTTATCTAACATTACTCACCCACTGAGTCATGTTTCTATGAATACGTAGCTTTATGAGCAGAATTTTATTCTTTCTGAAAACCTCCACAGACTAGACAGCTCTTGTCTTGTTCAAATTTTCAAAAGCAGCCTATTGCAAAACTTGTTCTCGCTCCTGTTGCATCAAATACATCAGAAAGTGTGGATAAAGAATGCGAAAAATAAAACCAAATGAAGCCCAAAGCAACCCTTCTCAAGATTCCCAGTGTTCCCATTTAATCATTTAACAGCCCATTAGCTTTATGGGTAACTCAGCTAAAGGAAGTTACGGCTACAGCCAAAGATAACTCGAGCAAACGAGATGGAGAGCAGCGCTTTAGGGTATATTTCATGTTCCCTGTTCCTAAGTTAGTAAAGATGAGACCCAAAAAGGAGTGATATTTGTTTTACCAACTTTTTTATGAATCAAGGTTTTAGTTTTTTTGAAGTGGCTTCTTTGTGAAATCCAGCTAGAAACAGGATCCAAAGCTTGGCAATGCCTCTCCTGCAGGTTTTTTTTTTTTTTTTTTTTGTGCAGGATGCCATCAAAGCCTCTTTGTTGCTTAAAGACTTCAGCCAACCAAGACTTGGTGCAATCTGATAAGATTGTCCTCCTACATTACTTTCCTTTTAATCTTTTTGCCCTCAGGACCCCTTTTCTGAGTTTCTCTAGTAGAAAAACTTCACATTTAAGGTCTGTTGTGAATTTATGTTTATGGCCGGAGATTGTGGAGATCTGTCTCACTGGAGGCGAGGAGCTGTTTTCAATAACGGCGCAGCAGTTCATCCCTTCTTCCCTTTAAGACGTTCGACCTGGGTGTGCTGATTTCACAGAAAAAATTCAGTCTGGATCTCAGCATTTTGTTTTACGCCGTTTTCTATAGTAACAATAACAGGACGAGGGGCTCGCCTTCCTAATCCAGATATTCAGTTTCCAATTATTACAATTCATATTTAGAAAAAATATGTTTAATCCAACAAAATAGAGGAGTTTAGTGTGCGTTCACAAGAATTATGTTTAATCCAGTCAGTTTGGAGAAAGATTTGAAACAGCCTGCGAAAGGAAAAGCATGTTCGGAAACAGTATCAGAATAAATAGTTTAGAAAAAGCAATTAATTAAAAGTTTGGAGCCATAGCGTCTGTGTTACTTAATTCCTGTCTGTGGCCCCCGGGTGCCAGCTCCTTTCATTCTTGCCTTCTGCTATGAATGTGCGTGATGGAAATGTCAAGCGCCGGAGAAAGACAAATAATAGGAAAAAGCGTGGGTGGCAGATAATGTCAAGAGACAGGTGTGGCTCGGGGGATGTCTCACGGTGATGTCTCATATCGCAGAAAATCAGAATTAAAGGTGAGAGCGTCGGGAGGATTTGCCCTCTTTTAATTAGTGATGAATACCGAGGAAATAGAAACAACAGAACAACAGCGGCGGCGGCGGCGGCGGCGGCGGAAACTCCTGTGAGAAAAGAAGAGAGTTATCTATAACTGACCTTGACATTTAGAGAATAAATCTGTATTTATTCCGTATTTATTCATATTTTCATGCAGCTGTGGAATTGAGAAGCTAAGCACACTTTAGTAATTATTCCCCTTGGTCAGCTTCAGGCAGAAAAATTACATGCTTTATGCTTTACAGTGTCCACGGTAGTTTCTGTAACTACCACCACATGTATGGTGTCTCTGTGGGAAGAGCGCCGTGACCTACATCGGTTCTGTTCACACTCAGAGGTGTCGGAGCTCGCCAGGCATTCAAACACAAGTGTTTTATCACCAATTTTTTTTTCTTCTTTTTTTTTTTTTTCGGGGGGGCGGGGGGGCTCTCTCAACCTGCAACCATTGCACACTATGAGGTCAGCGTGGAAACACTTCATAACTACTTCTCCTCTTTGATGGAGACTTTTGTTTCCTCCCTGTATATGGATTTCAGGATTTGTAGCATTGATGTGAAATGTTCTCGGTTCCTGTTTGTGGCTTTTAGTTTCAGTTCAGTCTGAACTAATAACCCCTCCCGTCGACCATCTATTCTGTTTGTCCCAGATCTTTTCTGTGGTTTCCCCGCGTTGCTACTTTCTAAAACTGCTTTGTGAAGTTTTGTTTTGCTCAGAAAGGCTAAATAAAAAGTTTCAAGGCCAATTTAAAGACAGGTATACTCTAAAATTGCTAAATCACTACTTGATGCCAAACTAACGTCAGATTATTTCTTCACAATTGCACAGTATTATAAATATTTATGCCTATTTTGCCTTAATCAGGGTCGTATCTGAGTTGTCGTGTCAAAAATCACAGCTACAACCAAACGTTCTGAAGGTTTTGACGTCACATCCCAGATAAAACTAAGACTCACAAATCATGGGTGCGAGGCAGCAGGGGAGGTTGATCCAAAAGCAGATGGTTTTGGCTTTTAATGATTTAATGAGAGGATATAAAAGGAAATCCAGTTATGAGTCAACGGAAATCATTCCAAAAATAGGAAGGCAACACGTCTTTAAATTACTACAAATCAAGAGATTAGAGATCTAAAAAAACCAGAAAGCAACAACACAACGAAAAACTGAATAGAAGTAAAGGTGGAGGACGGGTTTGTGAATGTTGATGAAGGAATAAGATGCACGTGAGGGGGCGTGAGTCCAACCTTGTGTTGAACTCCCGGTGCCGTGCATTCTCAATCAGCATCTGCTGCACCAGGGCTTATTTAAATGGTGATTACACACAGATCACATCCACGTCCCTGTTGAATCAACATTACCCTCTATGCAAAGTTTCCCATTGTCATTTTAAGGCAACGTCCAGAGTGGTAAAGGTTGTCTTTGTAGTTTGTAGTAGCTGAGAAACGACTGTAAGGAAAATTAGGAGAAGGACTCTTCCTCTGAACTTCCTCTGGTTGTGTTGGTAAATTTAAAACGTTCACCAAAAGTAGTGCTTAATTTGAATGATAATGGAACATAGACCAAATAAAATGAAGAGATAATTCCCCGCAGAAATGCAGCTGGAGTCTTCTGACATGTTGAATGTTAACGTCTGTATTCAAACAGTTGTTTTTTTTGGTGTGTTTTTTTTTTTCAAATTATATTCTGAATAAACCCTGAAGGCAAAACAAGCCTGGTGGAAATCTGTAAATGAAGACCACGTGAACAAGAATTGCTTTTCTGTAAGGCTTAATTCCACATTTCCAAACGGGGCCTGTTTGCAGAGAATTATCTCCACGGCACAGCAAAGAGAAGCTTTTCTGTTGGGCGTTTAAAAAAAACACAACAAAACTACATTGGTTGTGTAAGTGTGAGGCTGTTACACAAAGATGTGCTGAAGATCCCGTTATCTGACTGCTCCCAGGAAATATGTGTGTGGAAAGGAGCAGCTGTTCGCTATCAGGTTGGAAGCACGCTGCTCGCAGTACTTTTCCATTTCATTTGGACTATTGTGTCACTGACAACAGGCAATCACAAAAGATTTGTTCATGTTAAATACGAGATAATGCCCTTCTGATTGGCTAAAATGTGTGTGAGCGATGAATTTAACTGGATCATCATAATAATGAGTGTTTGCAGTCGTCTGCATAGAAAAACATTCATCATCCATGCATTTTCTTGTATGTGAGACAAACACAATCATGGGTCTGCTGGAGCCTATGAAAGGTGGGGTACACCCTGGAGAAAACACCGGCTCATTGCAACAAATTCACCAAGAAATTATTAAATAGATGAGGATATTGAAGTGAGGGGGTTGAGGCGATCCAACAGGTTGGCTTCTGACAGGATGAGCTTACCGGTCAGTAGGAGTGACCCAGCAGGCAGACGTCTGGAGGGGGCGGCGGCGGCGGCGGCGGCGGACGTCTGTCAGCAGCAGGAGGAGAGATCATCCTGTCTGAGTGTAATCCCATTAAGGCTCGCCTTAAAAATCGCAAGGACACCATCCTCGATCAAGGACAGTGATCTTTACTCCGAGTCCAGACAACAGCCTGGGACTCAGGGAGCAGCACGTATTCTAGTGTACGACTTAGGACCTACCAATGATGGACGCGTCATTCTAAATTCTAGGGGTAGGTTTCTAAGGACGAGGGATTAAACGCCATTACGGTACTTAATTTGACACTAGCGTCATCATCATGGTGATGTCATCATAGTGCGTCCTGCACCTCAGGTTCCCAGATGACTTTTTGAGGCTGGGACAAACTCTCTATTTGATATATCTTTTCATGTATTCTGACATTTGAAATTAAACTTCTGTTTGTCGTTTTTCCACATTCAAAACACGGCTAGCAGCAGCAGCACGCCGCCTGTAGTTGTGTATTATACACACACTCGCACACAATCTGGCTGAAAGTACACAACATCTGCTCGGTGGGTGTGACCTTTGACTTTCTGCTCTTCTTCCCAGAGCGGTTTAACCCTTTCCTTCTCACTACACACACATACACACACACACACACACACACACACACACACACACACAATTACACACATACACCAGCTGTCCCCTACTTATGAGCAATACTGAGTCACTAATACACTCCGCTGTCACACACACACACACACACACGTCGCACGTGAATCGACAGCTTAGATGTAAACAAACGTGTTTGTAAACACAACAAATTAAATGAAGTGGGATTACAACTTGTCACGCTCGCCTCTGTCGGCATAAGGTTGTGTCTTTGGTGAGGAGGGGTGTGTGTGTGTGTGTGGGGGGGGTCCTCTTGATCCATCTACAGTCAGTCAGGAATATCACTCTCACTCTCTGCCGCCAATGCTAATCCTCTAAAGCACCTGTGTCAAACTCAAGGCCCGGGGGCCAAACGTGGCCCGTCACGTCATTTTACGTGGCCCACAAGAGCATAAAAGGTCGAAAGTGTCGAAAAATAAATAGGTCAAAAGTGTGCTTTGACCAAAACTACATTACCCACAATGCAGTAATAAAGCCCATTTTGAACAATGTCCGAGTTGTGTTTGATGTTACTTTTCTTTATTCTTTTGGATAGTTTGATCCTTGATTGATGGAGTTCTGTGGGTTTTATAACCTGACAAATTACTAGAGATTTATTTTATAACAGAGAAACAAGCAAACATATTTTTTCCTGTGCAACAGTAATGTTTGTAACTAGAATAAGTAATAAATTCAGAGTTATTTAACATGAAGCAGTAATTACATTTATTTTGCCTTTCTTTTACATTACATTGAGTTACCATTTAGTTACATTTATTAGTTACATGTTTCACTTTGACGGCAGCCGTTGTGCTGATCTGGCCCTCGGTGAAAATCAGTTTGACACCTCTGCTCTAAAGGGTGTGTGTGCATGTGTGTACCTGGTTGTAATGACATCCATTCATAAGTGTGTTTGTTAACTGAAGCTCTGCAGCAGCCGGGTGTGGATGACGGGAACAGGCTGCTCCCTGGATGTGTTTACGGAAGTTGAATTATCCATTGGAATGAGGCCTTTTGTGTTGTTTAAGTGTTTCTGAGTATTTCTGTCTGATCGCGATGCATTTGAGGTCACATGCACTGCTGCACGACTGGTGGCACTACCTCCCGGCGTGACTTTATGTGTTCAGAGCCGTGTGTTTGTTGGTCTGCGAGTGACAAGAGTGTGAGACGAGGCGGCAAGGATGTATATTTTTCCTCAGCGGGTGTTCTGCTAACAACACAACATCCCATCATCTCCTCTCTCTTCCAGCTGAAGACTGCCAGCTGCTCTCTCAGATCCCCAAAGTGCGTTGCCTGAGGAACGGCAGGAGAGAGGGTGAGTTGGGGGGGGGGGGTTAAGAAAAATGGAAAAGAGAATGAAAAGAGCTGGAACGCGCTATTTGTTTTTAACTAACCCAGCATGAAGGCAGCAAATATAAAGAAATAAGCCTTAAATTGTCCCTTTAATTTATTTAAACCAAATGCAAATGACATTATGAACCTACCTAATGAACCTACATGCCTGACCTTGTATTTGATTGTCACTAAAAATATCTTTTCATTTATTCTTTATTCTGCTTTTTCATTTCATCATTAGTCTTAACAATATAATTAAATTTTCTAAATTAAAGTCCAATGGGGGGTTTTTAGGTTCCCCTTGCAATTAGGTTAGAATCATTAGAATAATTTCTGATTTAATAAAGAAAAAAGCAAAGTTGTGATACATGGCTGGAGATGAATGTTTCTTACATTTCTCGTTTAGGAAATGATGTGAACTCAATTATCAAAAATAGTTCTGAGCCTGCATTTTCTGTTAGTTCAACAACAAGAGTGAACGGACAGACGCCGCACTGGGAGAAAAATCAGAGATCCGAACCACACAGTGAGCAATTGAGCTCAATTAATTCAATTTCAGAATAAAACAAGATTCTCAAACCACCAAAAAGGCGGCGGTGTTACTGATTTGTCTGATTTTCAGACGTCCATTCTTCGGGGTCGCTGCTTCCCTCGCTGCAGACGGAAGTCTTCATTTTGGGCTTTTGAGCCTCATGCTGACAAAACACAATCATGATGGATTAAGACCAGCGGGTTCTGACTGGCATCCTCCGCTTGTCTTTAAAGCAGTCTCCAAATCCTCATCACATGCCAGCTTCATCAAAATGTTCTTTTATCAGGGAGGAGGGTAATAAAGAGAAAGAGAAATGTGCGATAATCACTCGTGTCCATTAATCTGTCTCTGTGAGAGGGATTTTAAGATTTAATTCCTACTTCATGCAGCTCAGTTATGGTTTCACACCTACAGGCATCAGGTGGATTTTTCTCTTTCAATGTGCTGCTTCCAAAACTGCTTCCTCAACTCGTCCACACAGTTACTCTGGTCGACTAAATCATCTGCAGACCCGGATCGAGCTTTAAATTTTGGGTAAATTCAGGTTTCTTTAACCCCAAACCATTTTATTTATTACCCATTTATTTTAATACAAGCTAAATTTACCGGTGGCAAAACCGAACAGAACCTTAAGTTGATTTATTTCTGGCGTCTTCTGGTCAGTTCAGACTTTTGTTCTAATTAGAGGAAGCAGCAGGCCAAATGCGTGGTGACAGATCAGCTGTTTGCTCCAATTATTATAGTTCTAAATTGGGTTTAATCAAGCTGAAATGTAGCAGCAACCTAAGGAGGATAGTCTGGGAGAGATTGCTGTAAAATTGAAAAGACCTTTCCTGCCACGATGTTTAAATGGAAAAATGCATTCCAGAAAGACGTGATCAACATGGCCACCCGGTGGATTATGCTCCTCTGCCGGGGTTCTGTTAATCAAAAGAATGATCCCGATTCCCTTGGATCCACCTTTTCATCCAGAGCTGATAAATTCCTGTTTCTTTTTTCCTCCTGGCTCCGCCGTCTCCACCTGGTTTCACGGTAATCCTTCAAGTGGATTAAGCTCAAGTGACCAAAAATGTTTTTAAAAAAGTGGAATAATTCCTTGATCCGCCTTTTTATCCAGTTCTACACCAGACTTTACTGACTTCTGAGCTTAATGCATGTCTAAGAAAGAAATTACATTTCCCACAAAGCAGTAATTAAGCCCCTTTTAGCATTTACAAGAACATTTTGAACAAAGTTAATGTCCTAACTTGTGTTTGATGTGATTTTTCTTTATTCTCTTGGATAGTTTGATCCTTGAGCCTTAAAAAAAAAAAATTGATGGAGTTCTGTGGGTTTAATAACCTGACAAATGAAAATGATTTCTTTTATAACTGAGAAACAAACAAACATATTTTTTCTTTGTGTAACTATAATAAATATGTAATAAATTCCGTTATTAAACATTAAGGAGTAGTTACATTTATGTTACATTACATTGAGTTACATTTAATTACATTTATAACTTACATCTGGCCCTTTGAGGACGGCCATTATGCTGATGTGGCCCTCGGTGAAAAAGTGACGACATCCATAAGGCCCGACTGGACCTTCTTTTATGTTCTGACGAGATTGAACGTATTGAACCCAAATCAGCAGATAAAGTAGGTTAAAACAGACTGATTTTAAAAATATTCTCACATTCCGAGCTTCTGATTAAAGTACAAACACGGCTACACCTTTACACCAATTATTTTTCATGTGATCCTGTAAACAGACAAACAAACACGCAGTCCTTGGCGGAGGTAATCACTCATGGCGACTCGTCTGTTGTAGCGCCCTGTCGACTGAACGCCCTGTTGATTTCTCCTGAGATACCAGGACTTAAACAGGATTGCTCACAGGCTTTCATGTTCATAATAATAATCACACAGAAGTTCAACATCCAGGCCTGCTTATTTTTCCACCTATTTAAAAAATAAAATGTGTTTATTTCTTTTCTTTTTTTTCTTGTTTTAATGATCTTTGACTCCGGCGCAAAAGCGGTGCATCAATTAAATGCAAAAGCAAGAGGAAGAGGATGATCCTCCTCCTCAGTTCTGTGTTAAATGCAAATTGATGGGCAAACACACCTTCATTGCCATTCATCGCCTGCCTGCAGCGATTCTGTTCCCAACTTGGTCTTCTTAAAAATAGATTTTTGCTCTCAGCTCCAAATGAATGTGTTCTTCCCCGGCAGACAAAGTGGTTGAAAGGGCAGAAACACATTGTGTTATCCACTTCACACTAATCCAATTAAACGCTTTCATTTCAAAAGACTGTTTATTCTGTAGAAGCGTTTCCACTTAAAGTTAAATGTAATTAAATACCCTAGAATAAAAGAAAGAGCAAAAAAAAAAAAAAAAAAGCACTTATTTGATGAGTGTTTGGAGCCTAAAAGGAAACTTGACACTGATTAAAGAAGTGGATCGTCGGTTTTTCCGTGAAACGGTAAAAAATGTTCCGTGGAGACCGTTTGAATCTGGCAGAGGAGTTCTGCGCTGCTTAAAACGTCACTTGTGATCAAAGACAAATAGTTTCTTGTCATTGTTAAGATGTTCAGGTTGAAATCAAGGACAAACTGTCAGACGAGCCAGACGCTTGTGTTTCTGTCAAGTCACAGTCAATAAGATTCAGTTCAGTCATCGAAAAAACTCCTGTTTTTTTTTATCCTCCACCTGTACCGGAGCTGACAAAACGTCCACCTGTTGGGCGTCGTTGTTGAAAAACCACCATCTAAACCATAATACAGTAAGTCTTGGCGTTCCTCTGTGGAAATATAAAAGCACAGATTAATTTCATGAAGAGCAAATTAAAAAAAAAAAATCCTTAAAACTTTGTCATGTCTGGAGTTTTGTTGCAGACAATTCAAATTTAACTGTGTGGTTCAATCAAATCAAATAAACTAATCTGGTTTGTCTGCATCGTCCTTCTCACATCTTTGTAAGTCTCCTGCTAATGTTGCATTCAGTTGAATTTTTTTCAATGCCTACCCAAATTTAGAGTCTGTCAGTGAGCATCTGTTTGTGTTGATCGTCAGATTATTTTCTCTGCAGATGTGTGCGATGTCATAAAGAGACACAAGAGATTGTTGATGGTCAATACGTATGATCGACAGGGGTGAAAGCATCGATCACCATCATGTTGGTCCAGCCAAGCCTGCTACATATAATTTACATTGTGCTTAAAATAGATAAAAAATATTTTCTCTAACTGGATCAAAAAAAAAGTTCTTGTAATGAAACACCATCTAATCAAAGTGTACATGTCTTACTGGTTCTCTTTCTTCCCTGTGGGCCTCCCCAGGTCTGATCCGATCACGTGTTCGAGGCGCCAACACGGCCTCGGCCTCCATCCTGACCTTCCTGGACAGCCACTGCGAGGTCAACACGGATTGGCTGCAGCCCATGATCCAGAGAGTCAAGGAGGTACGGACCCACCGGATCGCTGTCTGGCCTCATCCACACCCCTACATGAGACATTTAATGCATGCACCCCCCCCCCTCCTCCCGAAAATGAGGTATTTTATTGGCTGTGATGTAATATGTAGGCATCAAATTTAGTTGAATAAACACTCGATTTGTTCGGTCGAGATTTAAACTGTACTCTAACAGATGCCACTTTACCATTACTGGAATTTTCCCAGCCAATCCATTTTCCCGCTCGATTCCTGAGTGTTTTACTATCCGTGGCGTTTCATGCTGCAGCGGCTGTGTGTGTGTGTGTTTGTATGTGTGTGTGTGTGTGTGTGTGTGTGTGGTTGTGCACGGTGAGACTGTTTGCTCTTGCTTCGGGCTGCAAGCTGCTTCTCTTTACCGATCAGTTCTTTTTTTAATGCGGCAGGAAGATTCTCTGCATTCACCGCCTCCCGCAAATTTAATTATGCAACCCATCAGGGACGCAGCCGTCGCATCCTCACATGAATGTTTTGCACTTCAGGATAAAATGCTGAACCAGACGCTGGTGGTTCTGAAGGGGCGTTGTGCTGGTTTTGGTATTTTCATACGAGCCTTCGAGGGCGTCGGTCCTCTGTGGGTTTTGTTTCTGTGGGTTTTTGTGCATCAGTTTTGATATAATCAACGCGTGCTGCGCATGTAAATGTCTGATTTATTGGCTCCTAAGCACCTGCAGGGACGCGTTTAGTGAGACCTGAGAGGCCGGTATTAATGAAGAGAGCGGGGGAAAAGACCTTCATCACTTATTAATGAGTAACAGGTTGCCCCCCCCCCCCCCACGACTCTCTGCACATTGTTCAGAAGCTGTTTTTAAATATTTTTCTTGGTAATAATTTCTCCCCTTTGGTGTTCTACCCCTCCTGTTGCTCTTATTCATCCACTTCTTGACTTTCAAATGATGCCACATCTATCTCAGTCGCCTCATGGTGCCCCCCCCCCCCCATTTTGTTATCATTTATTCAGAATGACTCTTTAACATTCACAGCTTCACTTACAAAACATTTAGCTCACCTCTCTTCTTCCTTCACTGCTTTTATAGCTGCTCCCAAAGCAGGACACGACCTCGAATTACAAGTTATAGATATAGCATGACATCATAGTGAAAATGTTGGTGGACTGATGTCACTCTAACTATAACTCTAATATTAAAGTATTGACAACCATATTTTGGATGCTTTAGGGACAAGACGTGACCTTTTCATAAACCAGACATTTTTTTTAATTGATGTCAGCTCAGTGCAGATTTGTCAGTCATACCGTCTGGATAAAAAGAGACAATGCTCGTCAAAAACCACTGCATTTTATGTGCATGTTTGTGTGTGTGTGTGTGTGTGTGCCTGTGTGTGAAAGGAAATGAACATCAAAATACCCAATTATAGTCCAAACATCTTAAAACTCCATAAATGTCCCCATGCAGGGCAGAACAACACGTCTGGATAGACTGTCCGCTATCTTCCCTTGACTTCCAATCGAAATCTAATTGAAGTTAGTGTGCACAAAACACAATTTCCACTTTTTCTCAAATTAACGCAGAGTTGAAATGCAGTATGATGAGTTTAAATTTCATTAAAGCATCCATATTTACATGTAGAAATTGCAGCACTCTGCAACAAAACCCGACACAGAAAAGGAACTAAAAGGGGACAGAAATGTCGAGGGATCGTGGGTGACATCTGCTTTTGGAAGCGCAACCTCTTGGTGCTACAGCAGCTCATTAAAAGCCCAGTAAATGTCTGTTGCTTAAGGCTTTTCAGGGCATCGCTTTTCGATGTGCTCTCCAGCACAGAGTGGCATTTCACACTCGCTCTTCCCCCGCATGTTTTAATGCAATGAACACAGAGTTCACAGGAGGTTCGATCTCTGAGCAAAGAGAGGAAGGGCTCTAATTGGAAGAAGTCATTTGGATTGTCCTGATGTTAAACTGTTTGCCTGCACAAACAGACAAACATATATGTCCCCTGTGCAAACAGATGTGTGTGCACAGACACACACAAACACACACACACACACACACACACACACACACACACACACACACACACACACACATACACACACACCAGCAATCAATAGTTCTCTGGAGTGGCGAACAGCAAGAAGAGGTTTAGCTGATAATTTAGCTGCACAGTTCATTTTGCATGGATTTGCGAGGAGTGTATTTTCATCACACTATCAGAAAACTTTTTTTTTTAAAACACCACAGAATCCAAAAAGTGATGTTAAAGTCTGAATCTGTCTGACATGTTTTAATCATATCTACGCTCTACCCGCCTCCCTCCCGTGCAGGACCATACGCGAGTGGTCAGCCCCATCATCGACGTCATCAGCCTGGATAACTTTGCATACTTGGCGGCTTCAGCTGACTTGAGAGGAGGTCAGGACATGACGCGCGCACACACACACACACACACACACACACACACATCCTTCACAGCGATGACTGACAACACAGCTGTAATACAAACCCCTGTGTATGACACCATAATCTCCTCTGGATCGGTTCAAAACCACATGAGAGAAAAATTGGACGGTCGCTCCCGCAGTGAAGATAAAACCATTTGGTTCCAGAGCTTTGATTGATTTGAAATCACTCAGCTGAAATCAGATGGATTTCACTCTTCTTGGCCGTTACTGGACTTTTTAAAAAAATTTTTTATCTCTCATTCTCTTCAGGGTTTGATTGGAGCCTTCACTTTAAATGGGAGCAGATTCCCATTGAACAGAAAATGGCGAGGAATGACCCCACACAGCCAATCAGGTTTGTTTGTCTCCTCTTCCTCTCCCTTTATGGATGAAGAATCCAGAAAACAATAACATAAACCTACATTGTGTATATTTAGTCAATATATTTATACTTGACAGGACTCCTGTCATCGCCGGTGGGATTTTTGTCATGGACAAAAGCTGGTTTAACCATCTGGGCCAGTATGACACCCACATGGACATATGGGGAGGGGAGAACTTTGGTGAGCTCACACAAACAAGCTTGACTTTAGTTAAATTTATTATTTATACTATTGCCTATATATAAACATAATTCTGTTAACAGTAATAGCAAAGTAGAAGTCAATAGAGTCGGTTGATTTGAGCGTAGCTCAGGAAGTAAACACCATCATCCCTCATCTGTCGGCCGGATGCAGCCCAGCCTGAAGGAGTTTGATGAAGACTCTGAGTAGACTGACGTATTTAACCCTTTGCGTCTGTCCCCCTGCAAGAACTTTCGTTCCGGGTGTGGATGTGTGGAGGAAGCCTGGAGATCCTCCCCTGCAGCCGCGTTGGACACGTGTTCAGGAAACGACATCCGTACGACTTCCCAGAAGGCAATGCTCTCACCTATATCAAGTGAGTGGATTGGTCTGAAAGCAAACACGGCGTCCTGTTGGTTGTGTTGCACAATGAGGTGACCACTGCGTTAATGCATTAATGAACTTTTAAATTTGTTACTTGATTCAGTGCATTTAAAGTTCAATATGTTCACATCACAACCTGCCTCGTGACCTCATTAAATGCTTATAGTGTTTTTACACTTAAGTGTTTTAAAGTGATTTAACTTTCTCTAAATGGACTAAAGATTTCAAACAAATGTGCAGAAATAATATTTATCCACCTTCACAGGCTATTTGTCATGTTATTTCTTTGAAGCTGTGTGTTCAGGCCGGTTTCTCTGAGAGTTTTTATTTTTTAAATCACAGATTAACCACAATGAATCACTAACAGCGTTTTGGTTTTCAGCGGATTCCCGACATGAAATGCAAAAAGGATGGGAACCCAGCATTAGTGAACCAAGAAAACTGCTCACACATTTACCACAACAAACTACACATCCGTCAATTTAAGCTGGAGGGAAACAGCTGCGAGTATTTTAAACAAGTCAGAATGGAATGAAACCAACGGTCCCATCTGCTTTTTTCTCCAGCTTCAGATCCACATAGACTTTAAGAGGGGAACTCCCGATGTAGATTGGTCTCCGCCTGTTGCACGCTGTATCATCATGAGTTATGTGTTGTGTCCGTGCAGGAACACTCGGCGGGCCGCTGAGGTCTGGATGGACGAGTACAAACAGTATTATTACTCTGCGAGGCCGTCGGCCCAGGGAAAGGCCTTTGGAAGGTTTGTGAATGAACTGATACCCTCCTGTCTCCTCCAGCAGTCACACACACACTGATTTTGTCCTCATCTGTGTTCTCTCTGCAGCATTACAGACCGTCTGGCGCTGCGGCGGAAGCTGAACTGCAAACCTTTCCGTTGGTACATGGAAAACGTCTATCCTGAGCTGAGGTACGACGCTGCAGCTGTTTGTATCTAAAATTTGATATTTATTCATGGAGTTTGTGTGCAAAGTGGAATAAAAAGAGAATTAAAGTAGGTTAGGATGTGATAAATCATAGTTTGATTGGTTATAAAACCAGAAACAAGTGCTTTATAACCTCAGTCCATTTATCATTTAGTATTAACTTAGATCTGTCTGTTGTGTGGCACTAAGATAACCAATGTTTTCTTCCAGACATTATTAAAAAAAAAAGAAAAAAAAAAAAAAAGAAAACTGCTTTTATAGGGGAATGAAGCAGAGATTATTTTCAGCTTTATTTCCATGTCAAGAGAAGGAAAAAGAGGTGGAAAAAGACAGAAAATGTTCCTGCACCTCTCTGGGGAGTCTTCTCCGAGTTCAGAACCGATGATCTAAATATATGTGATTTGTGTGGGAACCTCTGAGTGAGTTATCAGTGTCTATCCCACCGGCCTCTCCGGCTGAATCAGATTGATGTCATGCCTCTAGACAACTGCGGCCTCATGAAATCTAATTGTATATTTTTATAAGTATGTGTTGTAATAAGGCGCTTTACTTGCGGTGCTGTTAGATCGCTCGATAGGGCGGCCAGTCGATTCCATCCATCTGTTGTTTATTATTGCAATAAGACCTTTGCTGGCTTCTCTCCTCTCTCCCCGGTCCCCCCCAGGGTCCCGGAGCAGGAAGCGGTTTATAGTGTGCTGAGACAAGGCGGGTTGTGTCTGGAGACCCATGGAACCGATTCCCTTGTTCTAGCAGAGTGCAGAGGCATGGGCGCCAACAGGCCACAGGTGCAGGTCAGGACTCCACCAATAGGGGGGGACAGTGGGTCCGATAGCATCAGCAAACGTGAACATGTGCAGGAAGACCACAAAAAAATATGTTGTTGAATAAATCTGTTGAACTTTTTCACTATTTTGGTGCATGTTTTTCAGAGATGGGAATTAATTGAGCCACTGATCAGGCAGCAGGACGTCTGCCTGGCCATCTCAGCTTTCACCGCAGGGTCAAAGGTCAAGATGGACCCCTGCAATTCGAAAGAACCCAAACAGGTGGGGAAAAAAATCATGTTAGCTATTCACATTAATGTTAGTGAACATTCCATAGGCATTTTTTTACATCACATAATCCATGTTAAGAGCTTAATCTTCTTCATGTAGTTGTTCGGAACATGCACCCATAAGTTCAATCCACGCCCCACTCTTTCTCTAGATCTCCATGCTGTGAGTTAAACACTTGAGTCCCATGTGGACGTCAGCGTTGATTTATTGAAAGGGGAGTTGTTAACTCAAACCATGTGTGTGAGTGTGGAGGACAATCGCCAGGTCATCTCTCCTCTCTTTCAATCCTCTGGGACGTCTTTAGGTTCCCACCCACCAGCAAGGGAATGTCTCCGCTGTGGGAGACGTTTGGCGTCTCCGTCCTGAGAAATTTTACTCACCAAAGTAAAGATATTAACTCTTTCACTATTAACTGTAACCTTATTTCTTCAAGAAATTGTAAGTGATTGTGAAATAAAGTGATGATTTGAGTTATTACCCCAAGTCTGATCTTGGGCAGTTATTCAGGGTATTTTTCTTTTTTGTTCAGTAAATCTGTCACCGCGGTGACACGGCTTTTAGAATATCTTGAGTTGGATTTTGCTGGTCTAAACGCGGCTTTAGAAACTTCTCCAGCTGAAATAAATCTAATGACATACTTGGAATTTTTTTCATCAATTGACATATTTCTAAATATGGAAAGATTTGTCCTTAAGATATAAAAATAAAAAACAAAGTGGATGGATGGATGGATGGATGGATGGATGGATGGATGGATGGATGGATGGATGGATGGATGGATAGATAGATAGATAGATAGATAGATAGATAGATAGATAGATAGATAGATAGATAGATAGATAGATAGACAGATCTATCTACAATCCTCATATGGGATTATAGCTTCACCTTTCATTCACCTCTACATTTTGATAAGCCCCTAGAAATCTGTTGCCTCAGGACGGCCTCAGTCGCTTCAATCCTCTATTTAATAAACAAACGTGTTTACCTGGTGAATCACAGACAACCTTTAATAAATCTTGTTACTGGAATTCAAGTTGAAGTGATGTTGTATTGGACTGGAACTATATATTCAGTCCATGATATTTTTTAGTTATACGGTTTGTACATTAATTAACCCTAGGACAAGCTGTCTTTTAACAGGTAGAGAGAGAGAGAGAATCTGGTTAGGATGGCTCTTTGGCGCCACCCTGTGGACGTTTTCTAAATTGGATGGATGGATGGATGGATGGATGGATGGATGGATGGATGGATGGATGGATGGATGGATGGATGGATGGATGGATGGATGGACTTGGAACATTTGGTACCTTATTTCTCACTAGTTGATCAACATAAAAAAGACTTTGATTGATATGGTTCTAATTTTCATTCATAATTTCTTCTTTGAATGGACGCTAACATGTAATTAACGTGGCTCAACAAGTTGTTGATAGACTTTTGGTGCAACAGGGATTTATTTATTTCATGGTTTCTAGAAATTTACAATAGTAACAATCAAAGCTGTTGATTAAATGTATAGGAGGAAAAAACACAAAATTGCTCTGAAATTAAATGAAATAGAAGCACAAAGAAATATGAAGTGAAAACTTAAACCATATTAGTACTGCAAATGCTGTTATTTCCTGTATCTTCACCACAGTCGTACACAGTAGTCCTAATTTTATGACTGAACAAATTGTTCCTTCTCCTTTGGGATGGCACTCTGCTGCATCTGGCTGCATAATGATTTTCCACTGAGTTCAGCCAGTCATTCATTCATGTGATTACCATTATCCAGATCTGGCTCAGTCCATTAATCATGTCTAACGGGAACCTCCTGTACAGAAACAAATTATTGATGAGCAGGGAATAACACAAACCAGACGACGCTCAGACGTCCACATTCTCTGTATAAACCCACCTGACAGGGATAAATCCCATCTTCCTCTGTTTCTCTGCAGAAGTGGAAGCCCAAACGCACGGCCCTGCAGCACGTGGTCAGCGGCCTCTGTCTGGACAGCCAGGCCCCGGCGGGCCCTCTGGTCATCACGCAGTGTCGCCCCCAGTTGGCCAGCCAATCCTGGGAGCCACAGATTATCACCTGAGCCATATTGGATGTGTGAGGAGGAGGGGGAAGGGAAGACAGATTCTAGAGCCGGCCTGCAGAAACACACTCATCTGCACACTTGTCTGTCGCCTCGCTGAGGGATGATGGGAGTGAGAACTGTACTTTTGTGATGTCAACTTCACGCTCCTGCTCTTTGTGTCTTGGTGACCAAAAGCGTCACTGAAAACCTTTTCCAGGCCTCGTCGAGGTCTTTCCTGTACAGAGCTTCATCCCTCCAGGATGCTGCAGTTCTTCTACGTAATCTAAGCTTTTCAATGAAAACTGTTGCACATCTCACTTTTTTGATTTCTGTATCTACGCTGATCATGAATTTGCTTAAAAATTGGAATAGTGGTCGTTAAAACAGATGAATACATACTGGACTGCAGCAAACGTGTTGGGTTGCACCTGATCCAATCCCAGTCGCTGCATGTCCTGCTGCCTAGTCTTAGGTTTAGACATGTCTGATGACTGTGTGGACCGGGGCGGCTTTACGTGTAGCCAACTAAAATCTGAGCTTATTTTGTTGTTGTTTATTATTGTTGCTGGATAGCAGTCTTGAAAGCACCATGCAATCACTGTCAGGAACATTATTTATTGTTTTGCATGGTCAGACCCAAAGAATGTTTTTTTTTTCTGTCTCTCTATAAAGTTTTCTGTAAATATTTGAAACAGATATTGGCTTGTTTTTTGTGTAAAGTACTCTATATGTTGTTTGGAAAATAAAATGTGGTAACAATGGAGTTATTGTATATTGGTTGGTGTATTTGTGCTGTCTGCCATGTGATTTTAATCTACTAGTAAGGGCAGTTTAAGTAGAACACATTCCTCCGCTAAAGCACAACGGTCTCCTCAATGAAATTAACCATAATGTAAATTTCAGTTAATAACCTATAATGGGGCAAATATCCTGCAGTTTGTGATAGAAATGATTAGATCTGCCATTAAATATGTTCTCTTCCTTGTCACATGTCCTTTACCTCCACCCAGTTTCATTTAAATCCATCAAATATATTATGTGTACTTGACAAATATGTTCCTAAAGGCCTCTACCCTATACAGTAATGTCAAAATGTTAAAAGAAATTCTTCAATCCACCTCTTCATACTATTGTTACTTAAAGTTGGTCTGTATTTACTCAGTAATTATCTTATTCGTTTCAAGTAAAAATGCAGGACCTTTAATTGTGATGGATTATTATGGCTGTTATTTCTTCACAACATTTTCTCTTACCGATGAGAAGCTGAAAGATGTCGAAAGGAGGAAGTGACGAAATCAGGTTGCGTTAAAAAAGATTTCGTTAACCGACAAAAGTGGCTGAATGAAGTTACAAAGAGTGACCGCAAGAGGGCAGACGATCACCGCAGATGCACAAGTGGCTCTGCGGTCGCGATTTTGAGATCCTTTACGCAAAGGTGATTGTTGCAGAAGTTGTAAAGAAGACTTTTAAGAAGTTTGAGATGTTTTTGAATAAAAGAAGGAGGACTATAAATGTGTATCTCTGCTTGAGAGACACACATGCTGCATATTCACGGGCTGTGCACGGTACAGGAGTGCATTGGCATGACAATAATCAGCTTTAACAGGCTTGACAACTTTTTGTTAGCCAAAGGTTTTTTTTTTCTTTTTTGGTTTTGCAATCTACCTGACCTCAAAACAAGTCACACCGCAGCTCAGACGATTTCGTAGGTATGTTAGGAATGCGACTTAATGCTGATAAACTTCTGGCCTTTTAAAGGGGCCATGGTTTCATCATGGAGGTCAGGGGGGACACAGGCAAACAGCATAAACTGTACAAAGGCCCTTCACTAATATCAGTAATATTTGTATTGTTTGTTTTTTTTAGTTTATGTGACAAAAAAGCTTGATACTGATTAGCATATAAATTTAAATGTATTTTAATACAAATGTGGATTTTAAATATATTAAACTGTTATATAAAAGCCAAATACAATTTGAATGTATTTTGGAAAGTTTATTTATGTCTGCACCCCATCAATAGTTCAGGGTATCTTTTGAATAAATTAGTTTGGATTAGTCCAATTTATAAACTGCAGATACCTTTTCTATAGTAGCAGAAGCATTAACCTTTTATTCCTTAGTAAGAAGAGAATATTCTACGGGCAGATGTAGTCTGTAAAAAACTATTTCCCTGTTTTCCATCAAATTGAGTGGAGAGGCGGGTCACAGATCAGGCAAACGGAGCAGACGCGGTTTGTTTGGCCTTGATGGATGTATGCGCTCGACTGAGTGCCAGATTCTTTGTTTGTCAGCAGCATTTAACAAAAAACTATTGAACGGATTTCAATTATACCTGGTGGAGCTATGGTGCATGAGCCAGGAAATAATCCATTAAAGTTTGGAAGGTCTGTAAGTTTTTCTCTCTTTATCTAACAGTGTGTAGAATCCTGTTTTTACTATGTTTTCCATAACTAGGTGAAAACTACTGAGTGGATTCTCATGAAGTTTTGTACACAGGTGGTGCAAGAAGAGGTATTGTAGTTTATTTATTTGAAAAATAATAGTACGAATAGAAAATATAACAGAATTAAAATACTTGAGTATTACAGAAGTACTTCAACATGCAACCTAGTTAACCACAATACTCGAGTAATCAAAGAAAAAGTACTTGTAATACTCCACTACCAGTCCGGGCTGCTGCTTTTGAACAATGCAGTAAAAGTAGAGCTCGAGCCAGGTCGCTCTGTGGTCCATCGATCACCTGCAATCTGCACCAGCTGGCCAATCAGGTGTCGCGGGGGCGGTCCGTTGCTATGGACGAGGTTTGGTTGAGTATCCGCGTAGCAGCCATTCAGCAGCGGTGGCTGAAGCGATTGGACTGCCAGCTTCTCTGCCTCCCTTCAACACTTTCTGTGGAATTTTAATTATTGTGGAACTGCACGGTTCGTGACACACAGGTGACGGCTTTAACGGGACATCTTCTGGGTCTCAGCGGTGATCAGTGGTAAGTTAAAATGTTTGGATTTCAACCACCCTTGAGGGGGAACGCTTGTTAGCGCACCGAGCTAAGCAGCGCTAGCTTTAGCTCAGCGGCTCCTAACTCCCCGTAGACTTATGGCAGTTCGGTTAGCTCGCTTTGCCAACCTGGCTAGTGACAGACTGAACTAAATGTAAGATGTGAGGCTGTCTACCATCATCACGGGTGATGGAAAAAGATTGTCCATGACACAACGAATAAACCAAATTAACAGATTAGCTAGCTAACGTCAGTTGAGTAGCTAACGACACCCAACTTTACCTGCCTGGTTAACTTTAGGAGATGAACGTACCTCAGCAAAACGACCAACACGGATTGGAATAAAATGACAGAATAGGTATCAATTGACAAGAAAAATTTACTTTAATTTTCATTATGTAGCTGATATTAACTCGGTTGTCTTGTGTAATCTTACAGTTGCTAATGTTGGCCAGACATGTAAGATTTACATCAAAGTTCAGCGTTAGTTGGTGTGATTGTGGAAGCCGCCTTGACTCGGCCACAGGCAGGTTGATCTGTGCTGTGACTCATGGGATTAGCGCTGAATTTTTTCGAAATGTGATAATGTGTCCTAGATTCTCTTATTTGGTAATAATACCTCTTAGTTTACTTCTGAGAACGACCGGAGATGGTTCGTCATCCCGGTCAGATAAACAGCAGTGATCAGGTTACCCTCCACATGCAGACTTTACAAGGACACCCCCGTGATAGCAACAGCAGCTCTATTCCAACAAAACATACTGTCTGCTGACTGGAACAACATATTGGTACTCAAGTTAAATCACAATTGTTGAGTCATGGGATGAGTAATTCAGCTTTGAATGTGTTTTGATAATCAAATAATTTCTTTTTCGTTTTGTGAGAGAACATTTCTGAATACTTTCTTCTCTGCCTCTTGAATGTCAATTTTTTAAAAAATGTTTTATGCATTCTGTGACATTGAACGTGCCTCAGTTGAGGACACAACATCACATTTTTCAGTGTCGATTATCAATAGTTTTGCATTTTTTGATCCACTTATCAAGTTCAGTGACTCCTTACCTCATCTCTCATGTCATGCAGTGTTTGATTAGGATGAATGTACATATGGAACAGTGATTAGGGAGTTCTCTCCCTAAAATTCCTCAAGCAGCTCATGATTGAGCTCATTATTTTTGGCTGACTGCCACGAAAACCCACTGTGCAAGTCTGTCAGCTGTTTGAGAGGAGGGGAATGTGAGAGTGGGTCTGCAGCTTTGTGATTTTCACTGTGGAAGACACCAGCATTACACTCAGCTGTTCTGTTCTGGTCTGGAGGAGGAGGAGGAGGCCCTTTCCAGTGAGCTGTACATGCTGAGTATTGATGCAACACGGGAAGATAAACCTTCAGATCAATAACAAAGCAATCAAAAGGCTCCACTTTTGTCCCTTGGTAGCAGAGAAATATTCAAGTGTTGAAATTGTGAAAGACATGGTGAAATCAGAGTGATCAGTTTAGCATTTGTATTTATTTTTCATTTTCTGGGCCGTACGCGTGAAACCATCTCTTGACTTCTTGCCTGTCTTGTTTATTTTTTGTTCTTTGGCTGCAGTTGCGTCTATTTCATCATCACCCGTAACCTTTGCTTTTTGTCAACATCACAATTCGCTACAAGCGTGGGCACACTAAGCATA
The DNA here is from genome assembly GCF_040054535.1 of Antennarius striatus. Lineage (NCBI taxonomy): Eukaryota > Metazoa > Chordata > Actinopteri > Lophiiformes > Antennariidae > Antennarius > Antennarius striatus. The sequence goes on from NC_090792.1 coordinate 17,042,753, forward strand.
TCAGGAAAGGCTTAAAACAACACTCATGCGTTACCATATTCAGTTTGATAGGTGTGGGAAGGCCAGCAAAAAGTCAGATGAGTATTGTTGATCCGAAGTGAGAATGTGATCAATGAATGTCGGAGATTGTGAGAAGGATTTAGATGAATTACTATGACCACCCTGGGATTATGTGCAAAAATACACCATGTAAGTGTTTTCTTTTCTGGTTAAACAGAAAATGATCTGGATATTCATTCATTCATCTTCTGCTTCTTTATCTGCCGTAGCGGCTCACAGGGAGCTGGAGCCTATCTCAGCTGGCATAGGGTGTGAGGCGGGCGACACTCCGGGCACGACTCCAGTGCACTGCGGAGCCACACACAAAGACAGACAACCATGCACACACACACACTCACTCCTATGGGCAATTTGGGACCAGCCAATCAACCTAAAGCGCATGCTTTTGGAGGTGGGAGGAAGCCGGAGAACCCGGAGAGAACCCACACAGACACGGGGAGAGCATGCAAACTCCGCACAGAGCGGGATTCGAACCCGGAACCGCGATGTTGTGAGGCGACAGCGCTACCTACTGCACCACCGATTTTAGTTGTAAAATGAAAAATACCTGTAAATTTATTCCAACGATGTATATTCATGTTCTCCTCATTAATATCCAGGTCCATGTAGCATTAGCTTCCCTTCTGCATTGAGTAAAGCTGCATGATGTCTGCACTTGTTAGAGCCGTACACAAAGCTCCATATTCTGAGCTGATTGGGACTCGATCCAACAGAGGCTCTCTGAGATGATTCAACCAGAGGGGAGGTTTTAGAATCCGAATCTCAAGTGTGCAGCTGACCCCATTTCAAAATAAGTAGCCTAAAATAGCCTGTGTGGAACTACAGAGTTGGATTGAACTTGTGTATTTGTTGTGTTTGTCGGTAAGCAGTGTTATCCTCCTCCTCAGAGGGAAATAGCTGTTCGTCATTAATCAGTTTACTTTAAAGGACCTGTACCTGCAGCAGATTGCACGCCGCTGCATGTACTTCAGAGCATCTTTGAAACACACGCACACCAATCAGGTCAAGATCCTTGATAGTGTATTTATCTGTAGTTCTAGAATCTGTTTTCGTGAGTAGTTTTTTTTTCTTCCAGCTTTCTGTACATTAAGTCTTTCCTAACCAACCCCCCAAAAAGAAGTCATGTGATCACCTGTTCCACTGTAATTAAACCTGGACTGCATTTCCTTGAGAGAAAATCACAAAGGCTGTTTCATTTTCACTTTTGCTTCCTTTTGCCAGTCACTGTATTGTCGTCTAGCAAAGTCATGTTAGGTAAAAGCGGCATTGTGATTTTTCGTCTTAATGTTGTTTCGTTGTAGAGCTTGGCTCTCGCTGCACCCATTTCAAAAAGTAAAAAACAACAATGCTAGGCTGGGTTTTTGCTCTGCGCTTCATGGAGGATCACAGAGAGTCCCCATTTGGGACAAAATCTTTCATTTAATTGGGTCCAAGGGGCATCGAGGTCCTCATTTTGCCCCAGCTGTTCCGGCTGGGAGGGTCGGGGGAGCATCGCTGTGTGCAAGGAGTTGCCTTACAGGTTTACACTGGTATCACTCCTCCCTGGATTTGGTGAGGGACTCAGGGGCTCCCTTTGTTTCCCTGGGCAGCTATATAGAGTGATACCTGAGCTCCTCTGGCTGGAACAGCTCATGCTTTATTCAGCCCTCTGATCTCTGGTTTAATTACTCGTGACCCATCAAGGAGAGTGGGACATACAGCCTGTTTACCGGAGTAGAGGAGCCTTTTGTCTTAAGTTTGTATTTATTAAACAAAAGATATTAAAATGTTCTTTCCTGCATTAAGTTGCTGCGACATTAAGGGATCAGGTCATTCCAGTCTCTGCTTGTCATTTCATTGTATAACTTGCCAGAGGTTTCTCTTTTGGATTTCAAGAATTTGGCTTGTGAGTCAAGTTTGTAACCCATTCTTATTCTAGTCCTTCCTTCCGAGTCCTCAGACCATCCAGTATTACATGTACCACCAATATCAAACAGATCATCTACTTTAGATCAATCACAATCTATAACACCCAAATAGTGACTTTAGACCTGGTCCTGTTGGGCCTTGTGGAGGAAGAACACATCCGTACGAATGAATGAGTGGAGAATATGTGTTATGAGAAGGAGGCTGCTAACAAGGTAGTTATTCCTTCTGACAGAAGTGTTTGATACGTGAATATGTAAATACAAAACATTAAATATACAGTATGTACATGTCTGTTTTAGTTCTCCTTTAAGCACCAGTGTGAATATCTGATGGTGTAATGATCGCTGTCTCATGACTGACGTGTCTGTGTTTATATTCAATTACTTTCTGCCCAAAGTGTGTTTAACACTGATACCATCCTATCACACACGATACACCTTATCCGCTGCCCGAGCAGACAGTCTGCACGTGTAATCTGTTGTCGAGCCCCGGCTTTCCTCGGCCCCTCCCACTGTCGTCACCCTTGACGTGTATCAATGTTGCCTTGGCACCGGTTCCCTGGTAACCACCGTTATTGGTTGGTGGGTGATAATATGCCGAAGAGAACAACGTGATCTAATAAAACGATCAGTTTGTTTCTTGTGTCAGGACAGAAAACAAACAGCACAACATGACAACATTTCTAAATGATTCAAGACGTATATTAAAAATGGAGGGATGAGTCTCTGTAGAGGAATACTAGTGAACAGGACTCATGTTTGGAGCTCATCCTCAATCCGCTGCCTGAGCGCTTTTATTAAAATTTGCTCCAGAGTCTTTAATAATGTTTTTTTATGCATGCAGAGTGCTTCCAGTTTTCCTTGTATTATTGTTTCTCCTTCTGTGTACTTGAATGTCACCATTTGTCTCACTGTGTGTAAACTCCCACCAGTCGTACCCCTCCATCACCCCCCCCACCTCACAGTTAATTGGTTGTGGGAAATTCAAGCGATGTCATGTCAAATCGGATTAAGACGGGTCAAAAGTAATGTATAGAAGCAAGAAAAGTGGCCAGATTATTTTGCGTTTCGAAGAAGTCTCACACACGCACATGCACGCTCACCCCTGATCCCTGATTTCATTACATATCAGCTGCTGTTTCAAGCACATCCTAAACACGGTCGTGTTTAAACATTTTATCTGAGACCTTTTTATCCCTGAACTACTTTCTTTATCACACAGGCACAATTTGTCATGCAAACAAGCAAGCACGCTACTTGATAGCCCACTGACGGTATCACTGCCCATTAAATCAAACTCAACTCGATTCTTTCAGCACTTGTAACCGATCTGGATGCGACAGCCTCCGTCCCGGTGTTGGTTTAGTGTGTTCGCACATTTCAGCCATTGTCCAAGTCTTTTTATGGCAGGAAAGCATCATTCAGTGACTACTGGCTGTCACTTGTGTCAGACATTTGTGTCTACATCTTCACGACCAGATGATCAGCAAGTTATTCTCATGACACAAGTATGGCTCAAGGTGTGAGGCTATGAAACTCATGGTTTGATGATTGGACAGAAGTTACAAATAAGTTGCTGTGATTGAACAATTGCAGAGTTGTGCAGAATCCACAGGGAATGGTTGAATTTGCATTAATTGTAACATCTCAAAATTGCGGAGGGACTCATATATTACATGTAGATTTAATTAAAATAAAAGATACTGAAAGGTGTTGGTCTCTTCTTGCAGCTCTGGGCTTCATTGCTTTGAGACTCTCCACTGACTCATGGTTTCAGAAGAGCTCCTTGTGATCTATGTTTATTTTTCCCGAGCTGTGGTTGGTGTGTTACTGCAGTGTCTCCGAGCTGCAATCCTTCTGCTGCTGTTTCTGTTTGGTAACTGTACAGTTAGAGTATGGAAAACAAACACTGGGCGGAAAAACCGTCCAAGGATTTGCTTTAGTTCTTATTATTGTAGCGGTGAGTAGAAGGCGTCCTTGTCGTGTTGACAGTGGAAGGAGTAGCACATGGAAGCCCACATCGTAGCCTAGCCTGATCGATGACAAATGCTCCACAGCACAGAAATGACATCTATAATTAATGAACTGAATACCATGTTCTGCCTCAAGTAGCGAGACTTCTTCCCCATAAATCATGCTGCTAGTTTTTGTGTCACAACTGTCGGATAAAAAAAAAAAAAACCCGTAGCACTTGTGTCTCAGATATCTCTCTCGCACAGCATGTGAAGTCTGGAGCAGTAGTGAAATCTTTCCTCAGTGGTAGGGAAGAGGTTATCAGCGCTGAGGTGCAGCATGGAACATTTCCCTTGTGTTGCATCACTGTGCAGCAAGTGGCGCTTTGAGCGCTGCAGCTATTTGTTTACCACGGAATCAGAGACAGGTGCGTGAGCGGCATGCGTCCGCGCATTTGGTCCGCATATTCTGTTGCAGGAAGAAGGGAAAGACATAAGGTGTGTGTTTGTGATCGTAGGTTCACACGCTGCCCATCGTTCCTCCACCGCTGAGCGGTCTGCGGAGAGTGATGTCAAGCTTGTGAGAGTGCCACAGTGCTGAGTCGACAAGAGGGGAACAATTACTTCACTGTGCTGCCCGTCCTTTTGGCTGCCTTCGTGCAGCATTTCAGCAAAGGGGCACTGGCGGCGCTTGGCTTGGTGAGCCTGTGTTGTCCGGCATTCGCCTGCTGGTCAGTGACCCGTTGTGCCCATGGTGCCGGCTGCTCATCAGACCTCTGAGAGCCGCCGATTATCCCACAGTAATTGGTGCCTGGGCCTGGGCTGGTCAACTTGCACAGCTGATTGGAGAGTCCTGGTATTTTTCCATCCTTCGCCCCAAGCCCTTGATGTCTATCGTGTTGATTCTACCTGCTTTGCTCTTACGAGCTGAGGGTGCCGAGCCGTCCTTTCTCTGTCCTTTCAGAACCTGTATTCCTCTATAACTTAATTGTGGGAATATGGAATTACGAGTTGAATTCAAGGTTGAACCCCCCAGGCACACGGTGTGTGTAACAGTCACGTGACTTGGCAAGACACCTGCACCTCCATCGGTTGCCGTGTCACGTTCCAGTGAGTCACTGCTGCTTGGTGCGTCTGCTGCTTAAAGGTGTGGTGGTGAATGACATCATTTAGTTCAGTCCTCGGTTGGAATGAAAACCTGTAATCCATCAAGCGTGGCTAAATAAGACTTCCTTACAGGCTTGCTCATTAAAGCTCTTTGGAATCCTACTTTTATTTTCATATTATAGCCTTGTGATGGGAGCACTACTGAAGACTTTGCCAAAATGTCTGGAAAAAGAAACCATCTTCCACGACCGTTGAATCATTCCTGGCCTTGAAATAAAACTCTATACCATGGAATATGTTCCGTACTGTTTAGAAACCGTTTTTTATTAGCCCCTGTGAGGTTCAGGCTCGGAGTGAGACTCAATATGTAAAATAAGTAACATAAGTCATCGGTGTGTTTTGATATTAATGACAGGTGAGCACATCCTCTGTGCTGTGTTCATTCTAAAGTCACGTGTGTGTGTGTGTGTGTGTGTGTGCATGTGTGTGTGCGTGTGCGCGTGTGCGTCCTGGCCTCCATGTCTGCCCTGTCAGCAGGAAGTTCTTCCTCCTCTCTGTCCTCCCATCATGACTGCTGCTGGACAAACATTGCTACTGACAAACGGACACTGACTGATGGAATTTGAAGAAAAACTGTATTATTGACTCAGCAGCTGGACCCTAACTTTTCCTTCTTGTGTAATCAGTTCTTTCTCTCTCCCTTGTCTCTCATCTCCTTTGCTTTTTTCCCCTGTCACCACTTCATTTACCATCTTTCAAATCTTTTTCACACTTCTCACACCTCTTTGTACATCTCTAGCACTTTTTTCAAAGAGATCATGCAGTAGCTCAGCTTTGAAGACCCTTATCTACACTTCCCCTGTTTATTTACACTTAACAAACTTAATACCTCTGTGGGATGATGTTATTTCACAAGAATAAGATGTGTGAAATATGACAGAAGTGATCATTTTCATCTTATCCTTCCTGGAACTCATGTTGTCACCCCAAATCGGATGATATTTCTCATTAAATTTCATCCTCCTTGAGTTAGCCACAAACTGCTGTTGGCTTGCTTTTTATATCTACTGGTTGTGAATCGCACAGCTAACATGTCACAGAAATATCACGTCCCCCGTCTATCGCCTGGCCTGCTCCTTCCTTTTATAGATGCTGATTCAGCGCTCTTCCAACCACTGCTGTTAAATTAGAAGCAAAACATCAATGATTAAAACCCCATTCTGCTTCCTCAACATTTATACTAAAAACATGAGCCGTGATAAAAACATATAACAGTTTACTAGGCTTTTTCTTCTCTTTTTGACCACAGCTGAAATTCAAATTATTCAGCGACATGGAATTAGGAGATATGATTATTTATCTTTAGCATCAAAAGAGCATTTTTTTGGCGCTCCTTTTACATCTTGCAACCACATGTTATCTTAGCTTTGTCATCATATTAGCATGCAACCTCAGCAATGATGATTATGCAAAAAGCAGTTGCTAGGATATCTACCGCCTAAAAGCATATTGTAATGGGTCTGTAAGCCACCAGTGACAGCCTGATTTAGAGTTTCCCCAAGTGCATCAGCAGTACTGCTAACAAGATAGAAATATCTCTGTGCATTCTACTTACTCTGGGATTTAAACTCTCATTGGGATCCTGCTAGTTGGGATAACTGCTTCGATGTCTAAGTTGACTCTCGTTCTTAGTAAATTTGCAATCACACAACAGTGGCTGCATTTCCGTTGACGAACGTGAATATTAACAGAGGGTTTATCTCCGGCTGTTGGGCCGATTTTGGTTGTCCGAGCCAGTGCCCTGTAATCATGGGTTCTTTTAAGAGGGAAGTCTGTTTGCCAGCTTTAGAGCAGATATCTCCTCTGGGTCAGCCTAACAGAAGAGAAAGGGGGCTGATGGGGTAACTGAGGAGGAAGACGAGCATAGTGGGGAAGGGGCCTCAGACTTCCCACCAAACAGAAAAGGAACAGCAATCATTTAGCCCCATGAAACAACTTCAGCAGAAGCTGTGGAACATGGTCAGGTCACAAGTAGAACAGAGATTTGAAAGCAACTTTTTTTTTTAATGTTGTACTCAAAGTAATGTCTTCCCTCAGTCATCATGGGGCACTTCATTAGACCTTTGCTTACAGTGATTGTTTTTTCTGTACTTTGTGGTTCTGATCAGTGCCTTGAGAATAAAGCCTGCTTCGGATTGATGCTTTAATGGAGAGCATATTCAGTTATGGGCGGCTAATGATAGCGGTGTGTGTACATCAGCAGTAATGACCATTTTGAAAACCGTGCTAAAGATTGCTTTTTCCCTCCCTGACGTAGTAGATTAGAAATGATGGGGCCAATGGAAGGGAAGAAAAGGGTCTTTAACTGTCCAGTCTTTGGTGATTTCCGAGACCCAAATCGACAATTGTGCGTGTGCCACAGAATTTTGAACATTACACAACAACTGATAACTTCCTGTTGGATATTTAATTTTCTCCTCTGAGTCAGCAGCTCTGAAGACAGTGTGCTCTGCTTCCTTTCTGTTTGCACATCGCTGCCCTGCTTGTTATCACGCCAGGACAACCAGACCTGTTTAACTTCACACAGTGTGTCTGTCGGATGTGCTTTGACACAGCTCGGGATATTTTGCATTTTTAGAGTTAGAATCTCAGCTTGTCTTCAGCATATCTGGCTTCCAGTTTGACATTTTCTGTAGTTGCCCCGTCAAGAGAATGGTTATCAGGGGAACTTTAACCGAAGATTGTGTGTATCGTAACGTTCTTATCCACAAGCACCAAGTTCACAAACTGGCAGTAGAAACGCTGAACAGCCACCCGTTTTTGATCAGCAGAGGTTCTGCTGGATTAGTTTGCTGTTACTCATCAGTATCAGTGCAGCCCAGTGGTATAAACTACGGTCTTAGATTGGCGTTCTTTCCTTGAGACTCTATAAATGTGGCTTTTTTTTCCCTTGTAAGCAAGCCATAAGTAGGATTAATAGATAACATATTAACAGCGCTTTGCAGAGGCCCTAGTGAATATGTAACATTGACTGTTTCCTCAGGTCAGTACAATGTTTGGTTGGGTAGAACACGGCGTAGAGGATGTTGTCCTGATTTCTCCACCTGGCTGCAACTTTCCTAATGGCACTTTAAATCATAATGGAGCCTGACTCTCAGGTCTTTGGGCGCTGCAGCTTTGAGACTATTGTTTTACTTTTTTGATGTATGCCAGGTTCTGTTTGATACGATTGTCTATGCTGTTCTGCAGCTGTGTGTGTGTAATGAAATGATGTCAAGGGGAAAAGTAAACACAGTCTCTATGAGTCGCTTTTTTGCCCAAAGGTTTACGTAAAGTTTCCCGGGAGAGGTCATTTCAATGATGTTCACTCTGAGTCAATGCCTGTGAGGAGGTTAAGTTCCAGCCCAGTAGTTGTCCCCCCTCACCCCCCCACCTTCCCCAAACAAAGAGAGATGATAGCAATTCTTCTCAATTGAAAGAAGGGCACATGACTGTTTCAGGTCAGCCAGGGTATAAACTAGAAGCCACTTTATAAAACTCTTCCCGTGGCCATCACTTTAGTGGGCATCTATTGTGTTCTCAGCAGCAGCCCACCGTAAAAAGGGAGGGGAGACCACGATTAATGGAGTTGGGGCACTCTGACTACTGCATCAAACCTCTCCTAGGAGGACAAATGCTTTTCAGCAGGCCTCGTTCTGCAGCATCTTTACAGCTCCATTAAGCAAATTGAACATCTACTTCATTTTGCAACCATTCAGTTTACGAAAAACAGCCTCAAAATGTCAGGTCCAGGAATGCTTTGGGAATGCCTGAAGGGACACGGTGCCCTGGCAAGATTTGACACTCCCTAGTACCAAGGTACTGCCCTTCTCATTTAAATGTGACCTCAGCTGTTGCCACAAATGATATGTGGCTCTGGGTGTTCATCGTCTGCCTGGCTTGTCGACTCTGTTGGGGCCGGGCCCCATTAATGCCGCGCCTGGCTGGTCTTCCACACAAAAGCCCTGACAGACACTGAATTGCAGACACACACAGATAGACTGATCGGAGGTAAATGCAGGGCAATAACCCACAGTCTGGTCCCTGTTTTCTTTCTCCATCTCGCCCCTAACCCCAGTCAGTCATGTGTACTCAGGAAACAGAGGTCATCGTCCCTTGCTGGGGGCAGGGAACAGATTGAAGGACTCTGAAGTGATTCAGCGTCAGGCAGGGAACTAGCGAACCATGCAAACAGTAGCCAGCTTTCACCATTCCTACCATTTCCTTCCTGTGAGCTTCCCATTTGTACTTCGCTGTTTTCTCTCTAGTTCTTGTTGCGTCTCTGAAAGACAGTGAACCTCCCTAAAATAAAACCTTTTCACGATCTCATTTCCAAGCTGACTTGTAACTGTATTTGCTCAGCTTGCGCTCGTGCAACTTGGTATATCGTTTTGAGCTGCCGCAAAGAACAGACTTAGCCGTAGGTCAAGTTTTTATAGTCTCATGATTGAGATTTGTCTTGTGCTTCTCTTGGATATGATGCATCTTTTAATTTGTAATAGTTGTGATCATTTTGGAGGTATCGATTGTGCAAACTATACAGACAGGTGTAGCAGAGTGGCATGTTTTGATGGAGTGGTTGGCTATGAATTTGACCTGTTTACCGCCAGCTTTCCACCGGCGTGGGCACATGGTACCACTGCTGTGATATTATGTTCAGCCTTTTGAAGTCAGTTATAGCAGCTGACCCTGATGAAGGCGGGGGTGAACCCAACCTGCTCATCACAGCTTTATTTAACATCTGGTAAAAAGATCCTCCAACCACAAAGGCCTGACACAACCTATGATGTCATATATAACTTTAAAACTGAATTTAAGAGGACTCTCTAAATACAAAAGGATACTTGAACTCAATATATAGCCTTAAATAATAATATTCACAAATGTGAATGTCGGTTTGGGCTCAGAAAGAATCCCACTGCTATTAAAGAGTATCTGTAATCAATGCAAAGCTAACTTGTGACAACACAACTACTATTGTCCAAGGAAACGCCTGATCATGCAGAGCATACTGTATTTTTTTAAAAATTGATGGCCTAAAGGCTAAATCTTTAGCAGCTTCAGTAAGTTTAATTGTGCACTGCTCTCACAAATGAATGAACTCTCCAAGAAGGACAAAACTTTAGATGTTGCGTTAATTATCTCTTTAGCGTCTTGGTGTACCTGATAATGTTGTTGTTGGGGAGGAATGTGCTTTACAGTCATTAGCTGCATCTTTCTTTCCGCCAGCCCTTTGGCTAAGCATGCAGCCAACCAACAACTCCGTCAGCAATCCCTCACAACATTGCTGTTTTAGTGTAACGATAAGATTTTTAGAAATGAAGTAAATGTTATGTAAGTAACACGCTTCATCAGGATAATGGATGTAATTTCTGTGGCATTGGAAACTACATCAGACAGGCCTTGTCTGTTTCATTGTCTTTCTTTGAGGTGGACAACCGTTTATTACATATAGCTTTTAACTGTTAAATGTTTGTTAAGCTCAGAAACAGATGTAATTAAAACCACACAAATGGGAACGTTAGTGTGCCAGAAAGCTTATTTGTTGGGTTTTTTTGTGGGTTGATCCATCACCAATATGCCAGGCAGGGCGCATATGAAACATCTGGACCAAATATGTCTGTCTATAGGAAAAACAAACTTCTTCATAAAGCTTCTTTCGTTTTGATCGTTCCATAACTTTGCCTTAGAGTCTAGACGACATGTCTCCACCGGACATATGAATGGCACTGAATGGGCAACATTTAGGTCAAACTACCCGCCTCTGAATGGCACATAATAATTAATTCTGTACTGATTCATGTGACCTAGAATATCACATTCAAGGGTTAGCCTGATTAGCATAAATACAGGGAATCAACGGGACACCTAATCTCCCTTTGTTCTCTTTTACTTGAACACCAAATGTCAGTGTCATTAAATCAATTTCCGCCGCGAGCAATGAGAGTTCTGCAACTCTGGTTGTTGACAGTTTTATTGACTGTTGCGCAATTTTGTTAGCAATATCACTATCGTAAACTCTTCAACCAATATGCCACAAGTCAAATGTCCCTGACCTTTGATCATCCCAGTTGTCTCAACCTTTCCCATGAGTTTCTTTTTGGACTTTCCTTTTTTGTGAACTGCACAATGTTGTCCAGATTTTCTCCTTGTGTTTTTTTTTAAACCCCTCTTTTTATGTAAGTATGCAGAGCTACAAAATGGGGCCCAGAAAATTGGATTATCACAGTGAGGGCATTTTTCAAATTCTCTCTTTACACGGTGTGTTGGGAGCAGCACGGGGGGCACCGTCACCTTGTGCCCGATGCCTTCCCGATAACCTGGCTCGTCAGATATGAGAGCGAGACGTACTCTGATATTAAAGATTGGTGTCCATATTGGTATTGTCATATCTTTCCATATGATAAACTCTGTGCACCAAATTGTAAACAGTGGGAAAAACTATAAAGAGTAATGTCTGGCATACTAATGGAGTCTTATACTGCTGCCCATTCCTTTCTTTCTACCTCTTTGCCTCTCCTGGGCTCTCCCTCCTTTCCCATCCTGTCTGTGAAATCCAACCGTTAGACTCATCCCTACGATCCCTCTGCAAGAATTAATCAGTTTTCCATTCCTGAAGAGATTATTCAAATACTGTTACATCTACAGCCAGTAGCAGGACTCCCCTCCCTCCTTCCTGAGCAGCAGGACAGTGCCGACGGAGGGAAGAAGGATCCTGTTAGTTCTCCTCTCTCCCTTCTCAGTTGTGTTTTCTGACCTGTGTGTCCTCCTTCCATGTGGTCTGTAGGAGCTGGAATTGCACAGAAGAGTCTTTGGACAGCTCGTAGCTCTTTGTTGTTCGGTGTTTTGTGTGTGTGTGTGTGTGTGTATACATCAAAAACACAGAGTATAAATGTTCTTTGTGTAATCATCCTCATTAGCGCCGGGAGGAGAACAGCCAGAGATCTTCCCGGCACCAAGCTGTATGAGCTGTGACGGCTCCAGCGGCGTTCGGATCCTTCTTTCCTTCATCTCCCCACCCTTTTCCCCTCCAGTCCTCCCCCCTTCTCTGTCCTAATCCCACTCTCTGAATTCCCATTCTCCATTTACTCCTTGTTTAGTTGTAAAAAGGCCAAAGAAAGGAGTTGATCATTTTGGGAGCTCTCAATGAGGAAAATTCTATTTGTGACCTGTGGCTTTTAAAGGAACATTTAGCGCAAAACTAAAAATCCAGACGTCGTCAACTCGCCCCCGCACTGATGGACAGTTTGGGGAAGTTTCCTGGTCTGCAAAATATTTCTGGAGGTCGGAAGCAAAACAGCAATGAAGCATGGGTGAATGATTCCTTTGGTAAAACCTACCCTTCATATTATTTTACTTTGTAGTTGTAAAAAAAAAACAAATTTTTAGCGTTCACTCCATTTATATTTAGCTGTTTCTTTATTCTTCACATTAAAGGAGAAACAACCCCAGTCTGTTTCTTTGCTCTTAATTCCCTCGAACATAAACTCTGAAGTGTTTGACTCACACACTTCTACTGCAGGTAACTTTAAATCCTCAAGGCCATGAAGTCGCAAAAGTTTTAATCCATTTGAAAAACAAAAATTTGAATTGGAAGTATATTTTAATTAGAATCAACACAGACCTGAGGCAAATTGTTCAAGTGTCTTTTTACGACAGACTCCCACACATTACGTCTCTGATCTGTTCCCTTTCCCGAGCTTCAACTTTTTCCATCCTAACGTTCCAACTCCCGTCTGTCCTTCTCTCAACTTATCTCAACTTTTCCCGTCCTTAACCTTCTTTTCATCCCTCCTCCCTTCATCTTTGGCTCTCACCTTCCCTCCTTCCATTACTTTTTTCGTTTCTAGCTCATGACCAAACCTACAATCCTGAATCCTCCTCACATGACCTCCACCCACCCTCAACTCACCGCACCAGCCAAACAAACATACCCCAGACCCCATATACTCCTTCTGGCATTTCTATCCGTCTATTCAGAATTCCCAGTCATCCTCATTCCAAGCACGTTAGATTTTGGCAACAAGATTATCACATTCCTGTAAAGGTTGCATGTTATTCATATTTGAAACATACGCTGTCTTTCCCACCCTTGAGTAAATGCCGGCTTCTCTCATATCCCCGCTTTCTCCTTATTTGTCTCTCTGGCTGCAGCAGAGAGAAGGTGTGTGGGTTGTTAAGTTGGCAGTAGCTGAAGTGCTAAGTGATTTAGAAGGTGAGCATCGCGGAAACGATGAAGTATCGCTGGGATGGCATCGTAGTTCAAGACGATTTGAAAAACCCAAAGATTTGGACTCGAAGAAACCTTCTGTACAAAAGATCTTGTATGGCTTTGTCTTGGCACTATAACTAACCTCCCTCCCTCTGGGAGTTCTGTCAGGAAAATGTGTGTTTTGTCACATTGACAAACGTGTTTGCTGTCACACAGATGTGTCAAATTGGTAATGAGATGCAGGGAAACCTGTTTTATACATCACTGCGGTGTCACAAACTCACGAGATGCGTTTTTGTTTGTGTGTGTGTGACTCAGATCTGTTGTGCTTTTCTTAAATCTTTTTTGATTGCGGCTTGGGTCATGCTCATATTAGGTTTTCGTCGCTCTGTTAACACAGGCACCCAATCCTCGATAAATATTTCTATCAAGCGATTCATGTCACAATCCCGCCATTCCTGGTTCTGCGTCTACACACACACACACTCACACACACACACACATGCATCCATACAGAAGTATTAGCTGTTGCTCCACAAAAAAGCTGCTGTTATCAGCATTTGTTGTGAAAAGTTAACACTACAACTACAGATAATTCGAATAATTATCCTTTGGGCTTATTAAAATATTCTCCATTCATTCTTAAAATCAGGGCTTTGAACCAGAATTTTTTGCCAATTACAGAACAGAGGATGGAAAATCAGAGGTAGACAGAGACGTTGCTGCAACTTATGATGCAACAAAGTTTCAAAGCTGCTAAATTTTGAACTCCATTTTGAGTGAATGACAGGAAGTGAAAGGTGAGGTCAGATATTTTCTTCAAGAACAAATTAACCGGTTACTATTATTTTGAATAACCCATTCTGTTCCACAACTTTAAAAAATATAAAGTTTTTGGTTTCATTTTCATTTGAACCTGTACAAAGCCCTGCTTAAAATGTAAAAGTTCAGATGTTTGCACAGTCGAGCACCACAGCTTGCAGCGCTACATCATACAGGAACGCTTCAATTTGCTGCAGACAAATCGAGCTCCTTCTCATTCTGCAACGTGTAAGCATGCAGCCTGTCACTGCAAGCGAGCCTTAAGATGTTATGACCTAAATAAACCACCGGCGCATTTGGATGAAGCGAGATTCCCCTCCTCCCCCCTTTCATTCAGTTGTCTAGATTTGGAACGCGTCGCTCTGCTGCCGGCTGCAACTTGTGCACAGTCAGACACTCACACTTAGTACGACACCCTCAGAGGGAGTTTGCTCTCGTGACCAAGCAGGTGCGTTCACACATCCAAGCACCCGCTTCACACCCACTTAGCTCATTTTTCGCAAGTCGCATTGTGTATTTGTATCACTGTGTTTGCGGCTGATCACGGATCAGGATTGTCTTTTTATCAGTGATGCTATGGACGACACCGTTTGTCCGTTAAGGGAAAAATCAAATCCAACATCTCTCAAAATGTGTCACTGTCCTGTGGCTCGTCCAGTATTAAACACTTTTGTATGAACTGAAAACAGTTAAAATATGAACGCATGCAGGCGCTGGTGGTGACAGTAACAACAGATCAGGTGTTTTGTCCTAATTAGGTGAGACATACTTGATGCTCAAAGGGTGTGTTTTTGTCTTCTGTTGTGTTTTTTTTGTAAATAGTTATTCATGTTTGTTATTTAGTCTTGATATTTCATCTCTGCCCAACCAGCTGCTCCCAGGATATCAGACAACTTCGTGCTCTCACAGTGTTGCTGCCTTTATGGCCATTAGTGACTTTTACGACCGAAATGACGTTTTTGTATCTGTATGTACAGAATGGAGGCATTGTCAAGTGCTGTTCTTGGTTTGAAAACTTCCCACTGTTGACTGGATATGTTTTTGAAAGTTGTGCTTCATTTTTAAAATGTAGTTGTCTTTTAAAATAACTTCAGCAACAGGTCTGTTTAAGTGCAGAAATGGACTGATTCAGTGTCCTGAGACTTTTCAGTTTCCCTCCGGGTTGTCGTCCTTCACCGACAGAAGGAAGTGTGACATACTCGTGCGTTTCGGTGACCAGGCAGAGGCCGACAGGTTTATTGTGTGCTCCCCTCTGAGCTGAGGCCTGACACGAACAGATAAAGTGAGCCTTGCATGAAACGTGTTCTCTGCCTGTGAACCGGGATTGGCTCACAGGACAGGTTTTGCTGTGCAAACAGACAGCTCTGTCCAGTGTGTGTTTTAGCAAGGTAGGTGTGTGTGGTCACTGACGTGCATGTCCGTGTGTGTGCGCAAGGGATCACCATGTCGTTTGCTCGCTCTGGTGTGTATTTATTTGTACAGACAGTCGGTTCTCCTGGATTAAAGCGCTTTAATCTTGCCCGATCCCTGTCAGCTCTGAAGTTAACGGGTGTACCTTGTTAGGCGAGGAGTTTCCTCGGCTCACGTGTCCAAAGTTAGAATGTCACGGCTGAGTGGACTTTGCTCCCCTGGTTGTGATTAGCTGAGGGAGATGTGAGCCAGGCCTTCGATGATGGATGCACCTCTCACTTTTAGTTTGGATCAGCAAATTTTAATTGGGTTTCTGGAGGGTTTTTTTTCTTCTGCTTTCTAATCTTTGTCTGGAAGCCAAGAACACATGCATGCCTGGTTTTAAAGTAGTACCTTTTAGATTTATTAATTGCATTGAAGACAGCAGTTTGACTGATTAGCTGCCACTTTATTCTGCAGCTTAAAGCAGAAGTAAATGAACCTATTGTTGGTACTCAGCTGTGGGAAACCCAAAACTAAACCAGGAAGTGGGTTTGAATGGAATAGTTACAGATGTACAGTACAGTCAATCTATTTTCAACCTTTTAAACTGCGTTAATTGAGTTCATTATTTTCACATTTTAACACCCTCCTGCTTGACTTCTCCTGTTTGAGCGTGACAAATGAAGGCAGTTGCGTTTGCTGACGTTTGTTAGCTGAAGAAATATTGGCATCCTTCGATGATGAATGAGAGAAGGACTAAAAACATAGCGTTGGTTTGGGTCGTTCAATGCCGTGGTGCTTCTTGGTCAGTCGATCTCATTTTTTTTACTGCTGAAATTAAAAATCTACTTCTTTTGGACTGTAGCGCTCATCACTCACCAGGTTGAAAGCTCCAGGAGGAGGAGATGCAGACTCTCCTACGGGTTCTCTCTTCCCTGTCAGCAGCTCATCCTCCAACTCATTTGTTCCTCCTTGTGGGTCTGAGTGACACCGCTCTATTGTGTTATGTCATATTTAAAGCATTCCTATTTACAGACACTTGACAGGATGCGTTAACGTGGCAGTGTGGCGCTGTGGTTCAGGTTCAGCATCTTACCCGCTCTGAAAAACAGGAAGTTGACAAATTTCTGTGTGTGCTTGCATTATTAACCTGAACGAGTTAATATCCCAGACTTAGAATCCTTTTTTGTTTTTCCTTAATATATTCTGCTGTCACTCTCTTTACCTGTTTAATTTACCCACCGCTCTATCTGCCGCTCACAGGGAGCTCAGCGATGAACAAGCTACGGCAGAGCTTCCGTCGGAAGAAAGACGTGTACGTCCCAGAGTCGAGTCGACCGCACCAGTGGCAGACGGACGAGGAGGCGGTCCGCAGTGGCAAATGTAGCTTTGCAGTCAAGGTGACTCTCCACCATCCACACACACACACACAAACACACCTGAATACAAAACACAGGTTCCACAGACGGTGACGACCTCGCCGCAGTGCATTCATACCTCTGAGAATCCTGCACATTGCCCGCCTCCCCAAGGACTCTGCCAGTGATTAATTAGAATCGTTCAGAGACTGTGAGCGTAGCTTTTATCTAGGTTGCGAGATTTTTCTGCTGGCGCCTTCCGAACATGTAGGATGGTGTCGGCAAAATTGATTCCTGGCCGCTAACGGCCAAAACCACTTGAATCATCAAGTATACAGAGAATGAAGTCATGTTCAGCTGACGGAACACAATTCACGGAGCACGAGACACACGAGTCGGTGGAGCTGTATCTGCCCACAAACTCTGTACGTCTTCTGATGCTGCAGTCGATTACGCGGGGAGTTCTCTATATTGTGGCAACAGAAGGCTCAACTTTTGCAAACAGTTGTGCAATGGTACACTTCCCCTCATCAGACGGGTCCGAAAGCTGTCCTCACTCAGATTAAAGGGGAACTCGATAAACCGCAGAATTGAAAAAGAGAAAGTTTTTGTCTAAATATGGAAACAAGTACAAGTTTCTTCCCAGTTTTTTTTGTCTGATGCCGTTCAAATGTTTTGCACTATCCTGTCTTCTTTGGGCGAGAAGCAAGAACTGAAAAAAGGTGTTTGTCTGCAAGACAGAGATGTGAGAATTAAGGAACTTAATGGAGGAGCATGTGTGTGTGTCGGTTCATGGCTTGGAGTCCTTTGACGCTCAAGTCAGTGTGTACTTTGTCTTGGCTTAAAGATCTTGTCTATGCTGTCTTCCAAATGTCCGCCTGCTCCACAAACACACACACTCCACACCTTCCCTCCCCCACCTGCTCCCTATAAATTGTCTTTATCCTCCGTACTCTAAGGTAAATTTACTACGCTCCTCCTTCACACATGGTTGAAGGTGTGGATGAAGTACTTCTCACATTCTGCATCAGTTTGCTGCCCTCCTTCTCTTCCTGGAGGGGCACCGACTGTGATCTTCGTCTCAAATATTGCAGCTATTTCTTGTGCCAAATCTTGATCTGCTCTCGAGAAAACTGTTGATGTAGTGAAAGCAATGGATGAAGATCCATCCTGTCATCCTTTCCTCCTTGCACTTCTTCAGTCGCACGCCGTATTCCACCCTGTGTTTTTTCTCCCCTTTCATCACGCCGGTGCAACCTACCATGCTACTCCTTAGGATCCCTCCTCCCCCTCCCCATCTCCCGCTTTAGGTGCCTCACAGCGAGCCAAGTTGTGTGTGGGTTGCGGTGAAATTCAGACTGCCGCAATGAAAGGTTAACCAATAGAGGGTGGGAGAGGAGATGAGCCGGACGAGGAGACGGGGATCTGGGGGTGTGTAGGGGAAAGATGAACCACATGGTGTTCAAGTGGGGTAAAATGAGCCTTTACTCACTTTATAAGAGTAACATAAGCCCCATCTATGTCACATGAACAGCATATTTATTCCATGTTTGCACCGTTTTCAAGCTGAAATTGCAGCAAGTTATTGACACCCAAAGATGATTGCGAAGGTATTAAGTCACTTTTTTTTGGTCTGGAAATGTCCAAAGGCTAGAAATGTATCTAAAAGTATAAAAAGGTATATGGTGTGTGTTTTCCAAGTAATAAAGGTGAAAATTTAAAGTGTCAACTGTCAATGGTTTAAACTAGAGATATTTTTTGTACTTGCTCGGTGCCTTCCGTTGTTCACACATTAGCGTTCGCAAAGCTGTGCACAGCAGGGATTTATTTTTTAATCCAACTGAATTTTTTTCACTGAAGCAGATTTATGGCCTATAGTCTGGTTTAATTCCCAGAATCCATCTGGAGCGCATCCAGAGGATTACATCGCCCAAGCCAATAACGTTGATTCTCCAATTGATATTGATATGCTATTTGTGAGGCGACAGCTTGCAGCTGCTATCACTCGCCTATGATAATCTCCAGCTACTTATTCACGATGTGGAACCTGTGACCTCCATCATATCATATCTCATCAATCTGTCTCTTCTTTATTGTCCACTTTTTGTCTTTTGCCCTTTTCACTTGATTATTGGCACCCTGAAATGTCAAGTAAATGTGCATTTTTATGAACATCCCAGCATTTCCCATGATATTGCCTTTGTTTTACCTCTGTCAGCACTTTGCAGCTGAAAAAGCAATCGATGGAAGAGCGAATAAAATACTTCACGATGTTATTCCCCATTAAGCTCCATCCTTCCATCCATTTGTCCAGCAAAGAAACTCCTTCAGAGAGTCCTGGATCTATATTGACTCCATACTGGGGTCTCATCCAGACTGCATAGACCTCGAGGCGTCCGAATTATGTGGCTCCCTTTAATGCAAAGGAGTATCACCTCTGTTCCAAGTTCCTCCAGATGTCCGAGCCCCGCAGCCTCTTCTGAGGCTGATCCTAGCCAACATGTGGGAGAAACCCGCTATTCTGTTTAAGTATAGAATTCACAACCATACTTTCAGATTCAAATATGGGCCAAATAATAAATGAAGACCTTGGCTATCCTCCCCATCTTCCCTGCAACTGTCGGCTACAGCTCTCGCATTACTGCTGATACCACGCCCCCTCATCTGTTAACAGCAGATGCAAAACAGTACAAAATTCTTCTCATACAAAATGCATCTGATCCTGGCTCATTGTGGGATTAGTGGAACAAATCCTCAAGTAGGCCCACAAAGAAACCTGGATACAGAACCAAATTACCTTATATATGTACTACACACCACCAGGGAGATGTTAATTTTGTTATTTTTTTAAAGGCTTCTGTTGAGTACATCCGTTAAATGCGAGCACCCCCAGATATTTCCTGCCAGCTAGCAGCTAGCACGACAAAAGATGCTACTATAAAGCATCTGTTATGACACTTCATTCCTCCCTTGTGTTTGCGCATCTCATCTCGGCCAAGTCCAGGGGCCAATCTCCTTTAGCGACGCTATCTGTCTGCTGCCAACAGCTGCCTCTGTGCATCACTGCTGTCCTTAACACACACACACACACGTTTCTCATCTCTGCACATTTACATGCTGGTGTCTGTGTCTGTGCACATTCGTATTCTTTAAATGCTCGCTGGTAACTGCTCACATCTGTGACGTCACATTCTGGAAATAGCAGGGCCGTAAGGCGCGGGCAGACGGGGCGTGGGTCAGCGTCGCTCGATGTGAGTGTATCTCGAAGGAAAGGGTAAGGACTTCCTCTCCGGCACAATGGCTTCTGTGGGAGTCAGGGTCGTGAGTCCAGAGCGACACGCAGCAGGGTGAGATGCTGCTTTGGCTTCCGGTGGAGAGGGGGGGGGGGTCAAGAAGGTTGCAGGAGGCAGGTTTTCCGTTCATTCAGTTGCAGTTAAATCCACTCACAGACTCAAGTCACGACTGATCAGTTACACAGTTCAAACTACATTAAAGACCTGGTTTATATAGTAAAGTTAATTCTAAAGAATAGTCAACGCAAAACGCCATTGACACTCGTCACGTTAGCTGCCAGTGGAGTTTGGCTCGTGGAAACTTCCTGCCCCGCCTTAATAGACAGCAGGAAGCCGTGGAGCGCTCTATGGTTAGAACATACCATGTCGTAATAATTTATGGCTCATTCCAAAAGATGATGCTACTAATAGAAACTTTGTAAAGGTGACGCCATCACCTGGCACGAGTTTTTCTTTCCTGAGTCAGTCTTAGAAGGAAATTTATGACCAAAGAAAGAACAAAAACCTGTCGTGTGTCTCTTGACTCCACTTTCATGAGAACATAAATGATCTCGTTGAAGTGAATTTGCTTATTTGCTTGAGAGTGTTGCACCTTTACTTAACTCACAATTTTAGGAACCAGCTGTAACTATAAATTGTTTATGACCTCAAAAAGGTTAATAATCAGGCGTGAGAATCGCCACCCTATCCAGGGATTTGTGACAGCTTGAACCGATTTAAAAAACTCTCCTCTCATTCTAGAGTTTATTATTGTGACTTAACTGCTGAAAAGAGAGCCTCTGGGAAAGTTTTGTCACAGCGTTTACTCACTTCCTCTCCATTTGTCTCTACCTTGCAGTACCTGGGACACGTGGAGGTGGAGGAGTCCCGAGGCATGCACATCTGTGAGGACGCAGTGAAGCGGCTGAAAACGGTAGGTTTCGCTAGAAACCCCCATCCTCCTCGTACTCCTCCTCCTCCTCCTCCTTCATGCTTTCAGGAACAAGGCTGCTGACTAGCAGGCATCCCACTTCCTTTAAGCTATCTGTTTCTTATCTTTTCCTCCATTAGTTTCCTTCACTGATCTACCAGCATCCTACTGACTCCTAACATTTTATTTTGTGGCAGCACCCCTTTTTGCTCGTTTTTGGTTTTTCATCGTTGTTTGTTCCTGCCTCCTCGTGAGGCCAGTAACTACCGTTCGTCATCGAGGGTTCTCCTCCCATCTCGACCCTCAGACAACCCCGAGAGGTGTTCCGCGTGTCACTTCCTTTCTCTCGCACGCCGTCTCACCCGGGGGAGATGGATCGACATGTATTTCCTGCTGCAGTAGATTCCGGTAGAGTTGCACAAAAAAGGACAACGTCCAATTTGGAGAGCGGGGAGAGGAAAGCGTGGAGTGTTTGCTTTTTTGTCTGCCAGGATCACACCCAGGTCACAACATTAAGTTCTGGAGGTCAAGTCGAAAAACCTGAGGTCTGCTTCCTGGGTTTGTGTCAGAGTCAGTGGAGATGGAATGGAAACACACCCTCCATGAAGTGTCAGCCAGCTCTCAATTTCACTTGAAATGACTCGTTCCAAGGGCTTTTCAATCATTTTGGTAGTACAGCTCGATGAGCTGTTGAGGACTTCTCTAGAGCCATTTGTTAGTTTGATTACACTGGAAGATGCTTAAGAATCATTTGTTTTATGACAGAGTAGAGTAGAACACTTCGATTTTATATCAGTTCAAGTGGAAGAGTGCAATAAAACCAACGCAAATGAGAGAACAGAAACACACAAACACACAGGATATGTGTGTTTAAAAAGATGGATTTTTCATTTGGCTTAGTTTTACATTTTTAACCACATTTGAATTATGGTTTGATTTTAGCATCATTTGGCTGTTAGTATTTTGCCATCGTGGGAGTGTGGCCAATGCATCTCTCTTTGAAATGTTTGGAAATTAGTCCTGCTCTGTTCACCTCAATAGAAACTGGAGTTTGTCCAGTTGGTCCTGAAACAGATGCTCTGGTTTTTTTGTTTTTTACCAATTGAGGCTCCCAAAAATCACAGGCAAATCGTTTTTTTTGTTCACACAAAAAACACACAAGAGGATGAAGTGTATCCAGAGGCGTAGCAGGAAAATGTATACATATGCGAGCGCACAACAGCATGTACACACTCGTGCTTGATGAGGTCAGATGGTGTGTCGCGGAGCCTGAGGCGGTCCGGTCTTATTGAGTTACAGTCATTTTAACAAGGGCGGACAAAATGGAGCCAACTCAAAAGGAGAGGCAGGGGCTTCTGCAAGCATCTGACCCTCCATCTGATGATATTTCCTCAGTCTCCTCTGCTGCTCCCTCCCATACCCACCACCCAGAGGTCCATATTTACCACCCTTCGCAGGCTTCCCCAGAGTTTATCATTTGCCACGTTCATAACAAAGGCCGCGGTATCATTTGGAGGCTGGAATATTTATTTTATGGTGTTTCAACATTAGCTGGTTTTTGCAGCGAAGCTCCTTTTTGTGCTCTTTCAGTCATCGCATTTGAGTTATGACCAGGATGTCGTGGCGTACCTGTGCACACCAGAGGCTCACCTTACAGGAAATGCCTCAAAAGCAGTTGAGAACCTGAGCTGACCAGACCTTTCTGGAAATGCACAAGACAGGAAAAGTGGCATTCGTAGGCTCTGGGAAAGCTCTACACAAACTGTAAAAACACAAGAGATCGGAGCAGTGGAGGGGTAAACAGATGGGGGGGGCGGGTTGTTCAGTGATTGTCCCAACATGCTGTTATCCCACGCTGCTCTGTCTACAATGATACAGCTAAAAAAAGATCAGCGATTTTGCTCACACAGTGAGGTTTGACTCTGGAGTTCTCAACTGATGGTTGGAAACTTAGAGGTTCTGCTTCAACGACGTTTTGAGAGCAGTAATCTGAAAAGAGATGACGTCATTCGGCAGAGAAACAGGAGGAAGAGTTAGAGGACTTCATTAAAAATAAAGTAATTCATCGAACTCATGAACCCAACATTAAAGAATCTGAGAAGAGTATACAGACTTGACGTTAAAGCTATATAAGGGTACGTTATAATTCAGACGCCGAGAACCATCGGGATTGTAAAATAAAAGCATATGTCTTCGGTTACAAGAGGAAGTGTGATATTTGTCACTTCAGTCAGGGAAGGATTCAGATTGTCAGATTTTCTGTAAAACAAACCCAGTGAACTTTATTGTACGAGCAGCTTCGTCCCACCGTTATTCTTTAAAGCTTGATGTCATTTACAGACGTCGTTGTTACGGTGGTCCTCTTGCCCCCCTCTCTCCTGCCAGTTATCTGTGTTAAATCTAAAATGACCAGGCAAGACAAGGGCCACCCTTCGAGCAGATATACAATTTCAGAGGCTCCGTCGGATCCCAGCTCATCCCGATGGACTCTTTAATAAGCTGACTGTTGCCAGGCAACAAATGCAGTTCCTACCACTAAAGGATAGCACTCGATATTGCTCAGCAGTCAACTTCAGAAACTAATAATTACAATGGGTAGCAACCAGAGTTGACAGACACCTGTAGGCACTTAACATTTGGTGAGGGCTACTTCCTGGAAATTAGCAGCCAGACATAACACCGACACCAACCACGGCTGAGTGAGAAGGGAGAGCGAGAACACGTCTGAGTTTCCTCGTGCGACTAGTCGCAGCACCGAGTCGACTCCATCCCAGATTCTACACTTTTGAGAAGATAATGAGAGATCTGTCAGGGTTCTGTGACCCATGACTCAGATTTGAGGACAGAGGTAGGGGGGGCTGCACTGCAGTACCAGCAACCTCCAAAACTGCCGTTTGTGCATTGTCATCACGACATCACTTCCTGCTTCTTTCTGGCCGACATCCCGGGGTTGGAGGTGCATTCAGTGTCCTATTAGTGAGAGTGTTTCCACTGTAACCCAGGAGCTCGTGAGTTCAAAGAAGTGTTGGTTACTATGACGACAGCATCTGAAAGTCAGCAGATGCTCTTAGAAGAAAGGTAAACTTCTAGACATTCAGAAACTAATAGGTTAGAATTTCAAAATATTAGATTTTTTCTCAATTTAATGAGATGAAACCATCTCATCTTAAAATAAACTCACCTTCAAATAAATTAAACAGTTCAAAGTACTGAAACTTTCAGAAAATAACTTCTTAGTAATGACACAGTATTTCAAATTAAGAGGCCAGAAGTGTGGTTTTTCCTTTGAGGTAATGCATTATGACATTTTTTTAAAATATTCAGACACAGTGAGTCATTATTTTGTGATGCCAGCTTATACTATGATTTGTTTTATTTAAAAAGAAAACTTTTTCCTCCCTTGTTTCATTTTTCACCTTGTGGTCTTCCTCCTGATCTTTCACAGCCGTCCATTTCTCCCTCCTGTAGTTTCATCCCAGCTCGTGCATTGAATGCCTGAATATTGTGTCACCTTTTTGTTGTTGTTATACAGTTTTTTTTTTGTCTTTTTAAGCAGGTTTTTATTGTGGTGTTGCAGAGAATTACCTTTGAACCCCCTCCCCTCCTCACCGCCCTCCCATTATATTGATCTCAACCCTGTAGAGGCTTCTTCCCCCCCTTCTTTAACCATGGCCTACTAAAACCGCTCTGTCATCATCTGCATTTCTTTACAGCACTAACATACGCTGAGCTCATTCCAAACGAATCCTGCAACGCTGGCTAACGCTTTAAATCATGCATTAACATCGCGCTCGGGGGTGCCGTCTCCGCCATGGCCGCGTGTCAGGAGCAGAGTTGTGCTCCTTTTTCCGCAGCTTATGGCCAAGGAGAGGAAACTCCTGGGGAGCAGGGGATGAAGGAGGATTAAGACCCAACTGGGGTCTGGTTGTGGTTTATTTCTGTGGTTGTCGCAGCCTAAACTTGACCCCCTGATTCCTGACGAAGGGCGAGTCACAGGTTTGACTCAAGAGGTCAAGCTGCCGTCCGTGGGAATCGGTCTCTGTCGGCTGTGCGATCACGGAATGACCATGTGTGGGTGTGGGGATCTGAAAGAATGGACGGGATTTGGGCTCATTCCCCTCCACGTACTTTCACAGACGCACACCTGAAGGTGTCCCGACAGACCCGTATGCTGTTGTTAAGGTGGTATCGCACTACTTTTGTTGGGTTGTTGTTGCTAGTTTAAACAATGTCTCACAAGTAATGGGGTTTACTAACAGTTACAGTCATGAAGACTATAACCACCGCACCGTCAGGCGTGGAAACGTCCTTCGGTCTGGAGTCACGTGGAGCTACCTGATCCATCGCCTCACTCTTTTACTCATAACCCAGTTTCACGTCCACCAAAAACCCCAAAAACCAAATCAAACCCCCCCCTTCCCTACCCCTTTCTCTGGGTTCAAGACAGATTTCAGTCTTCCTAGGTAACATTTTCATGCCTTGTTCCTCCCCCATCTCCACCCTGTCACCCATCCTCCCCTTCTCCCCCCCTTTTTTTTTTAACCCACACCCACTCCCAGGACAGGAAATTCTTCAAAGGATTCTTTACAAAAGTAAGTTATTGCTGTGTGTGTCTGACTGCCTCTCTCATAATGAGCATCACCATCATTATTATGAGTGTGTTTCCTCCTCTCACGTAACACTTCACCCTTTGATCACGTCTAAAGGCTGGAAGAAACACACTCACACACACACACACACGCACACAGGAGACAAAGGTAATGATGCATGTGTCTTTGAGCAGGTGGGGGTGGTTTAGGCTGGGGTGGGGCACTTTTGTGTGTGTGTGTGTGTGCTTTTGATTAACAGGCGTGCCTTCTTTCCCACCAGCCCTTCTTCCATGATTCAGCGGAACAATGAACAGTTTGTGTGAATGAATGCACACACACAACTCTTTTCTGTCATCATTCTAACCAACGAGGACACCTCTGTCCATCGCATCAGCGCACCAACTCCTCTTTCATTATTAAACTCGGGTTGAATAACACCTCACTCGGAAAGAAACAGTTCTGTCTCTTTATTTACAGGTGTGTGTGTATATATATGTGTGTGTGTTGATGGATATTTTTATTATGAATAGGTTCCTGTGGGGGAAAGCCATTTTTTTGTTGAGGCTGGCGATGTTTCCTCATTTCTGACTCGTCTCTGCTCCTGTGTTTTGTTTGCAGGCTGGAAAGAAGCCGGTGCGGGCCGTGTTGTGGGTTTCAGCGGATGGTCTGCGAGTTGTAGATGACAAAACAAAGGTAATAACAAGTCCCTCGGGTTCCTCCCTTCAAACTGGCCAAACCCCTTAATCAGAAATAAAGATCAGCCAGAGGAAGTACACCAGGCTTTAGTGAAGGAGGAAGCTGCTGAGCCACAGTTGTTAATAATCATAGTGAAGCTGTCTTCCGGTCGAGTGACCTGCAAAAAAACCTGATATGAAATATGTACTCGCTGCACCTGCAGGAACTAATAATAATGAAAGGTTACACTGACCCCTGCTGGACGGCGATGGTACTACTTTAAGAGAGTTAACCAGGTCCTGTGCAGTCGTCGGTGCCGGTGGTGTTACACAACATTTTATCGCCTCTGTAGTGAAATGAAAAAAGGTCAAAGAGTGATAAAGAAACAAGAGGGACATTCTGTGTAGCCTGTACTGCTGCAAATCCTCAGCTATTCTATAAGTAAATCAGATCCGAATTTGTTAACAGTAGACTTTTTAAGAATTTTAATTAGGTTAAGTAAATTAAATTATATTGTAGTCAAAGCATCACTTTCACTTCCGTTCTTCTTCTTGGTTCACCTCCTCTGCCATCTATTTTAATCGCTGCTAAAACTTGGATGAGTTTGAGCCAGCTTTGTATTCATTATTAAAACAGCAGTTTGCAAATGAAAAAAGTTATAAAGTTGAGTGAAACGTTTCTGTGTGGGCTGGTGTGACGTTGGGGTCAGAGGTCAGACCAACGTTTTGCTAGTTCAGTCGTATCCAAGCGCTCTTGACCTGGATCGTTCACATTGAGGCTCATTATGCAGTCGTTCAGCCCACGTTTTGAATTATCACGGTCAAGCATCACTTCACTCCCACACCTATAGTGTTAAAGCACATTATAACGAGAGGAAAATGCCTTTTGCAGGACCTGATCCTGGACCAGACAATAGAGAAGGTGTCGTTCTGCGCTCCGGATCGGAACTTTGAGAGGGCGTTCTCTTACATCTGCAGGGATGGTACCACGCGACGCTGGATCTGCCATTGTTTTATGGCCATTAAAGACTCTGTAAGAAGTCGTTGATCACATGCTCACACCTCCGGTTTAAAGGGATTATCTTTTTCTGCCTACAGCTTTTATGTAATTTTAATAATGTTGGTGTTTAAATAGTTTTATAAAATGTTTTTTGTATAAATCGTGATTTCACAGTGCCCTTGTGTCCATTTGGCGTCACCTCTTTCAGGGGGAGCGCCTCAGTCACGCCGTGGGTTGCGCCTTCGCCGCCTGTCTGGAGCGAAAGCAGAAACGGGAAAAGGAGTGTGGGGTCACGGCGACCTTTGACGCCAACAGGACCACTTTCACCCGTGAGGGTTCGTTTCGTGTTACCACAGCAACGGAGGCAGCAGAGCGGGAGGAAGTCATGAGGCAACTCCAGGACACCAAGAAAGGTGTGTAGACGTCCCATCCTGGAGTCCGTTAATCGTGACGAGTTCATCTAGTTCAGAATAGTTTTGATTTAATTTCCGGCTGATGTTGCTTCGTTTGTTCGTTGTTGCGTCCTCGTCGACCACCTCTGTCTTCCCGCAGCAGAGGCAGACGCGATCGTTGCTGGGAACTCGGCCACCAGTCTAACCAACTCCTCAGTCCACCAGACGGGAGGCTCCCTGTCCCCAACGTCCTCGCCGCCTCCCTCCGTCAGCGCCCTGGGACCACAGGCGATACCGCGCCGCCACGCACCGGCCGACGTCATCGCCAGGCAGGGCTCCTTCAGGGGCTTCCCGGCGCTCAGCCAGAAGACTTCTCCCTTCAAGCGGCAGATGTCACTGCGCATGAATGAGCTGCCCTCCACCATGCAGCGCAAGTCCGACTTCCCCATGAAGAACACGGGTGACTCTGGCGTCTTTATTCTTCATTCTAACCCTCTTTTTATTTGCTTCTGTTAACTTTTCTCTCTTGTTTCCCCTCCAGTCCCAGAAGTAGAAGGAGAAAACGACAGCATCAGTTCGCTGTGCACGCAGATCACCTCAGCTTTTAGTGGACCGCAAGAAGACCCCTTCTCCTCAGCGCCGATGCCTAAACCGGCTTCATCTCCGCAATCTCCCGTGGCGCCAGGTAGCAACAACAGAACACCAACACCTCGCATCTATAGCTGGAGATCACGTCTGTGAAAGATGTCGCCGATGGGTTACGCTGCACCCAAAAATCACCTACTTTTACACCACCACTATCACGCATGAAGCTTATCTAATTAACCCAAAAATGTGAGTGAATTCCATCCCGATGGAAGCTCAGGTGATGTTTCTTCATCCACCAAACGTGAACAGCGTTGCAGTATTCTCCCCACACAAGTGAAGAAGAGAGAGACGACATAGAACGACTCCACACCCAAAGTGTAACTGAAGACCTCAGAAGTTGATCTAAGAAGTTGACTCCATTTTCAGAACTGAATTCTTAACTTGAGCCTCGAAGCTAATGTCAGTAGCTCACGCCAGTCAATAGGAAGAGACCAACACACACACACACACACACACAAACACACAACTGGACTGTTTATTAGCGGCAAACAAGACAAACGCTAAATGTTACCCACAGATTTATTCACTGCTCACCTTCTCTTGTCATTCAGCTTTAACAAATGAATGAAGTAATAATTGTGCAGCTTGTAGTTCAGATGTGAACATGTGCCGCCGCGCCCCCCCCCACCCTCACATTTTCCTCCTATCTTTGTGACATTTATTTCCTATATGATTAATACTTGTTAACTCTGCTGATTAACTGCACGTCTAACAAACGCCATCGGCTCCACGTCAGCGAGACGCCAGCATGCTCGTTCTAGCGTCTGTCTCTCATCCGCTGTAGTGAACGGCACAGCCCCCGTCTTCTCTGTTCCTGCTGCCGCTACTGCTAACCCCCCACTCCTGCCCCCCGCTCTTCCCGCCCGAGAGACTAACCCCTGGGCTAAGACCCCAGCGGGGGCCCCGGCCTCAGCACAGCCAGGTAAGCCGATGCTAAACGTGTGTGTGTGTGTGTGTGTGTGTGTCGCAGCTGCTCAGCATGAGTCAAGTTTTACCTCCAAAGCACAATCAGCAGGAATCACGGTGTTGTCAGTGTGTGTTCTTTCCGCCAACAGGAAGTAGCTGGTCGTCCCCTGCTCCGATGATCGTGGCCCCCCCCACGTCCTCTCCAGTGATGCCGTCCCACAGACGCACGCCATCAGAAGCCGACCGGTGGTTGGAAGAAGTCACCAAGTCGGTCAGAGCCCCGCAGCCTAACCCAGTCGCGGCAGTGACCCCACTTCCCCCCCAGCAGTTTACCGCCCCGGTTCCAGTGCCTGTGGTGACCCTCCCCTCTGTCCCCCCAGTGGCCTTCATGTCCTCTCTGCCCACTGCCGTTCCCATGCTACCCCCTCGCCAGCCAGCCTTCCACGCTCAGGTACCAGCCGCCTACCCGATCCCAAACGGGCTTCCGTTCCCCCAGCCCAGCGTTCCTGTCGTCGGCATCACCCCTTCACAAATGGTGGCTAATGTGTTCGGCTCAGCCACGCCCCCCCAGTCGTTCCCCATCGCGGCGGCGGTTTCCACCACGCCCCAACATGACGCCCAGCCCGTCTGCCACGTCAGCCCGTTCATCAAACCTCCGCAGCCCGCCGTCGTCGTGGCGAACCCCGCTCACCTCCAGCCATCCAACGGCAGCGTGACCTTCAACGGCGCCGACAACTGGGCGGCGGCATCCCAACGCGCTCCGCCGTCCCCCGCCGCCCAGCCACTCCGACAGCCACCCGAAGATGCCTTTGAGGCCCAGTGGGCAGCCTTGGAAAGCCGCTCGCACCAGCGCACCACACCGTCCCCGACGAATCCCTTCTCCACCGAGCTGCACAAAACCTTCGAGATCCAGCTCTGATTTAACGCTGGAAAAGACTCGACGAGAAGGCCACGGATTGAGGGGGCGGGGGGCGGATGGGTAACTGACGACAGAAGAGAGGGGAACGTATTCTCGTGTCATCTCAGACGAGCTCACGGGATTCGGTGGAGAGCGACGGGTGAATCAGGAGGGAGCAGAACTCTGCACAACAGGGAGGGCGGGAAAAAAAAACCCCAGAACAGGCTGCTGACAGTCAGGGTGCAGCTCCCCTGACATTTCATTAACATCGTCCTTATCGTTTTGTTTGTATTGTGGAGCGAAAGGCTGTCAGTACGCTGTGGAATACCTGTGCTGAGCCACGCCCACCTAGATGCGGCGGCGCCCATCCCTTCGCCTGCCTTTTGTCGGTCGGGCTCCCACAACCCCTCACTCACCTGGCAGAGGAACTGCCGCACTGAGAGAACTCTTCCAGACGAGACGTTCTCAATAAAAACTTTTCAACCTGAAGAATAGAGCGAGATGATGCCAAAATCTTTATTTTTATGCATTAAGTATATTTTAAATAGCTTTGGAATCAAACAGATGAGTTGTAAGTAATAGTGCCAAAGGCACAGGCTAGCTACAGTGAGACGAGTTAATGTAAACAAGAAATGACCGTATATATTATACATATATATATATATATATAAAGAATCTATACTGTACACACAGCTCAAAGCAGTGCTAATTTTTATTGTGACGTCAAGAGATTTTGTGAAGGGACAGCTGCTTTACGTTTTTGGTTTTATTGTTTTATTTTTGACGACGGATCTCTTAATTTCTGTCTCTCTCCTCTCGTGATTGGAGGCAAAGAGTCTCACTGTAAATATGGTATCATTGCAGCAACAATCAAAATGGACCTAGCAATGGTGGTGGTACCCAGCTGGTTGCCTCTCTGAACCGTGCTCAGTTTTTAATTTGTGCACATCAGTACTTAATGTTTTTGTTCTTCTTTCTCACCATTCTTTTTTTTTTTTTTTTCCATATATGTGCGTTTGTGGTAACTTTTTTTTTTTTCCAGCTCCGGATGAGTCATCTCATGTTTCTCCGTCTCCTATGTTGTTTTTAAGTAACTCATTTCTATTTTTTTTTTTTTTTTTTTTTAATTTTGCACAAGCACTAAAGTAGATGATTTGACCTCACATGTGATCAGGTTGGGTTAGTCGGTTGAGGTGCTGCAGTAGACGAGAGGTTTCATACGCTGACCATCCCTGACCTCCGTTAGGCTGCTGTGGTTTTGACGGTTAGCAAAAACTGCAGGGAGATAAAGTGGTTTTCATCTCTCACCATCTGGATTCTCTCTGTCACATTTTTTTTATTTTTTAAATCAAACCTGTGAATATGATCTATTACCTGATCTATTTTTCCATTTTGTAATTATTTCATTTTATTCCACTTGTTCGGCTGAAGCTAAAATGTTGAATAAACTGATGGTTGGTAGAGGGAAGACGGGTCTTTTGTTCTTGAGTGAATACTGTCATGTTTTGAATCCAAACATGATGTAATGCAATATTTAAACATTGCTAATTAAACAGATGTTTTTCAGTGGAGTACCAACTAGAGCTGAAGTCATTAGTCTATGAATTGTTTGATTAATTCTTTTAAAATGTTAATGAACTTTAATGACAATCTGTTCCGTGTTCTTAATGTGAGCATTTACCCTTTGGTTCTTATGAGTTCTTAAATTATTTATGTTTGGGTTTTGATCTACTGTCAGAAAAAAACCCAGCCAATTTGACGATTCTGCTTTGTATTTTTGGAAACATTACATCTTTACCTCTGCTGAGGTATAAAGATTTTGCAAAAACTAGGCATACTCCAGAAATTTAGTGTGACGATCAAGAAGAACCAATCAAATTTTTGAAAAGACCCAAATCCATCTGTTTTCACTTTCTAAAACAATCCAAAACAAAATGTGTAACTTTTTTTTGTCATGATAATCAACCTGATGGATTTTCATAAAAAAGAAAGAAGGAGTAACTCATTACATTTTGTAGTGGATGAAAGAGGAGGGTTTTTTGTATGATTACATTTAGTCTGACAATTTTCAGATAAATTAGATAAATATTCTGGATGATGGTCTGTTTGGATGCAGCATGGTTTTGGTGGTCGCTTGTCTCTGTTGTTGGTCCGTCCTTCCGCCAGGGGGCGGTGGCCGAGGAGCGGCGTCCTGCTGCGGCGGCGTCCTTATAAATACAGCCCGGAAGACATCGAGGAGTTTATCGAGAAAACAACTTCACATCAATATGAAAGTGCCGTTGTGTTAGTTTAAAGTGAAAAGGTAAGCCTAAAACTTCACATAGCGAATTTTAAACTGTTTAAATATATTAACGAGTCATGTGACACCGGGACGGCGTAGACTCATACCCGCGTACTGTTGGGGGGGTAAGCAGGCTAGCATGTAGTTTGCTTTGCCTGAAGGAGAGAAGCTTAACGGAGCAATAATGTCATACTGTTGTTTGACAGTCTTTTTTTAGTTTAATGCTGTCGTCACTGGAAATGTTAAAAAGTTGTAGTTTACAGTTAAATGCTAGGTGTTGCTACAGAACGGTGCTAGAATCAAGGATCCGATGCTAATAAGCTAAAGCTCGGTGCTGCACCTGAACTTGTATGAACCCCACTCGTTATCCACTTTACGGAGGTAGGTTGGAAGCTGACACGATTATCAAGTTTTAGTTTTTAGTTTGCGAAACGATTCCTGCCATTAAGTGGCCAATGCGATGCATCGTGATCTCTGACCGCTGTCACGTTTAACGTCGTTGTTAATGCAAACTATTCCGGATTAACTCTGACCACATACTTCACTTCCGTCAGTCGTTGGATGGAAATCGTGCAGCTTGAGCAGAAACTGCAGTGTGTGTTTCCATCTGTGTGCACAACACTGACACCCCTCTAACTGGACCTCATGTAGTTCAACCTCTAATGATACAGAATGTGGAAGGTGTAATGTAGTTACTCTTACAAATGCAAATAAATTCAAGTGTGATGTGATCTCTGATGTTTGGTATTAAAATATTTTTACTGCTCATCAATAAACTTCACAGCTGTGGTTTTCCCTTTTGCTCCAGAGATGCAGTCCTTTTACAGGTCACATAAACAGACCCAGGTTTGTGTGGGATTCCACTGACAAAGGTAAAGGATCGCATGCCATCTAACAACATCTTGCATAGAACATGAGAGTCTGAAAAACAACCAGACGCGTGTGTATTTGGCTCTAGGTTTGCACTATTCAGCCAGCTGAAGATCGCAACCATTCAACATGTCTCATCGAGGGCCTTTAACTGCTGTCATAACCACAGTGTTGGGTGCCGCCCTAGGAGGGCTGCTCATATGGAGAGTTTACCGAACAAAACGGAAAAGGCTGCCTTTCATCCAGAAGGTGGCTGATCCCGTGGAAGCTCCATGTTCAGAAGAAGAGACTTGGAAAGCTGTGGAATTCACAGATGCAGTGTGCCAATACGCCCAAGCTCCACTGCAGGAGGAAGAGCGTGAGCTTGTCGAAAGTCAGGCTCCACAGCTGCCCCCACCTGTCCCGATACCGTCTTCTGAGCAGCTGCTGGGCGTGAAACCATTGATGGTGAGCTCTGAAGAAGAGTGGCAGCAGCTGTGGCCTCTGATGCAAACGCAGTTGGCGGTCTACCCAGTGCTGGGGCTTGACTGTGAATGGGTAAAGACCAACGCCGTAAGAACTTATTTTTGCATGTTTCAATAACCAAAAAAGAAATATTCACCCTGAATGACTTGACACTGATGATTGTTTGAGAGGTTTTTTTGTGTGTGTATGGTGCACATCCAAATTCATGGCATTAACTGAGCTCATAGACGTGTTCTTTGACGCCAGATCAATTTTTTTGAGTGACAGATGAAAATTCAGCCGTTATCAATTCACCCTCACCTCAACAGAACAGTGTGCAAGTTTTCAATTTTTGCTGCGCCGGTGCAAAAATATAATGTAAACCACAAAAGACAGTTAATCAGAAGGGTGGAAGTTTCTTTAAAATTCTAACCATCTAACTTCACATCTCGTTCGTTTTCCTGATCTGTCCGGTCTTGCTGCTGTTGCAGGTGTCGGTTAAAGGCAAGGTGTCCACGGTCTCCCTCTTACAGATGGCCACTTATACAGGTCTGTGCATCCTGGTGAGGCTGCAGACCTTTCGCAACGGCCAGCAGCCGCTTCCTTTCGGCTTAATGGAAATCCTGAGAGACCCACACATTTTGAAAGTCGGCGTCGGATGCTATGAAGACGGCAAGCGTCTGATGCGCGACTACGGTTTGTCGCTGTCGTGTACCCTCGATCTGCGCTACCTGGCCTTAAGACAAAGGTAGAATCAAAGAGACACAAAGTTTCTCCCTTTCTTTTAATTATTAATTGCGTTTGGAATTTGCAGGTAAATTTCTATTGATCATTTCTTTCAGTCTCACTCCTGTGACTAACGGCTTGAGTCTGAAGTCTCTGGCAGCCGATCTGTTAAATGTGTGTCTGGATAAATCTCTGGAGCTTCGCTGTAGTGACTGGGAGGCAGATCAGCTGACACTGGACCAGGTGGACTTTTATTGTGTGACAG
Organism: Antennarius striatus; assembly: GCF_040054535.1. Lineage (NCBI taxonomy): Eukaryota > Metazoa > Chordata > Actinopteri > Lophiiformes > Antennariidae > Antennarius > Antennarius striatus. The sequence goes on from NC_090792.1 coordinate 17,077,498, forward strand.
CACTCCTCACAATTTTCATATTTTAAGGTTTTAGATGAGAATATTATGATTTGAATTATCCTTAATTGTTAAAAGTCCTCATTTCAAGAACCTACATCAAATGGAGGGTATTTTAAAATCGAACTCCACCTCCACTCTTCTTGTTACTTCATTCGATTCCAACTTTCATCCAAATCTTTGTCCTGTCTTCCCTCCAGATGACCTACGCTGCCAGAGATGCTCAAGTGTCCATCGCTCTCTTCTTCCACCTCCTCGGCCTCCGCTCTGAAGCCGGTCCCGCTTCTCCCAGCGGGCGCTCTTACTCCGAGCTGACCACCCGCTGCCAGGGCCTGGTGGACGTGCCTTTCAGGGGTCAAGGAGACGGAGACAACAGGACCGCTGATGGAGAGAAGAGGCGGAGGATGCCGAAACAGCCCACTTTGGAAAGCCCAGAGGTTGGAGATCAACAAGTCCCCGACCCTCGAAAGAATAATAAGAGGAAACCGCTAGGTGTGGGCTATTCTGCCAGGTGAGGAGGGATCGTGCTCGCAAAAAATAGATGCAGCTTTCAGAAAGCACACACACACATGACGCTATTTAATGTACTGTATAGTTTTGTTGTGGATGCATCTGCTGCAAAATAATTCCCCGTTTTTGTGTCACAGGAAGTCCCCCCTCTATGATAACTGCTTCCTCCACGCTCCAGACGACCAGCCTCTGTGTACCTGTGACAAGAAGAAAGCCAAATGGTACCTAGATAAAGGAATAGGAGGTACACTGGATAACTCCCACGTGTCACCACGGAAACACGATGTTTCAAGCTACACCATGCAACTTTTACAATCTCCAAATGTTAATCAGTTTATTCAGTTCAACAGTTCCCTGGCGTTTCCAGTCTTATGAGTGATTAAGCTAGAAACAGTCTTTCCTGCATGTTCGAATAACCTCATCTTCTGCCAGTGAAGCCCAGCAGTTCTGACCTCCTGCAGACTTACATTTCATGTTTTCTTACATTCGACTCACAATCAATCCGTGAGCTTCGGCTGCTCCGGTTCGGGCTGAAGGGACAGACAGGACAGTTCTGATTGGTGTCTGAAGGTGATGTCAGCTGTCGTCACGAAGGCGAAAAACAGGGGCTGTTTGACTCATCTTCCCATTAAGCTGTGAAAATTTGCATGTCTCGCAGTTCTCCTTGAAATAACTGACATTGTCTACCATTGCTGGGGAAAAAAATGATTTGAGACACTTGTTTTCAGCCTTCTAATATCAAAATAAATCTTGGCCTAATAAGCAGCCAAGAAATGCCACTCAAATATGTTCCATGCCGTCGACACTTGTCCTAAGATATAACCTGCGTTAATCCGCTTGTGTCCCAGTGCTCCAGAGCGAGGATCCTTTCATAGTGAGGCTTCTGTTTGAGCCGGCAGGACGTCCCGACTCCCAGCATGACTATTATCTGACTGCCAAGCAGAATCTCTGTGTGGTCTGTGGCAAAGCAGATTCCTACATCAGGTGTGACATTTATTAATCCAGCAGTCTGAAAAGATTTTGTTTTTTCAAGCTGATATTTTAGTTTTTGCTTCATAAATGACTTAAGAGACTTCTAAAATGGTTTGCATATAATTGCTTCAGGACTAAATGTTTAAAACGTTCCAGTTTCGCTATGGAGTGACGTTACAACTTTGTCTCTGCAGGAAAAACATAGTTCCACACGAGTACCGGCGACATTTCCCCACCGAGATGAAGGACCACAACTCCCACGACATCCTGCTGCTCTGCACCGCCTGCCACGGCGCCTCCAACGTCCACGACGGCTTCCTGAAGCAGCAGCTGGCTGAGGAGTTTGGCGCTCCTCAAGGCTGCGAGGAAGGAGTCCGCCTGCTGGAAGACTCGGACCGGCGGCGGGTACGCTCGGCCTCCCGCGCGCTGATCACCGCCGGGAACGGGCTGCCAGAGCAGCGGCGCGAAGAGCTGCAGGCTCTGATTAAGAACTTCCTGAACATGAACGAAGAGCAGGAGCTCACGAACGACATTCTGCAGCAAGCGGCCGGTTTGGAAACACGGTGAGTCGAAGGAAATCCATAATCTATGCTGCTGCGTACCATCTTTTTGTAACTTCTGTTTCTATGCTTTCTTACCTTCTTTGAAGGATTTTTAATGAGGCATACATTCCTCATGGTCTGAAGGTGGTGCGTGCCTACGCCACGAAGGGCTTGAAAGGCCTGATGGAACTGGAGCGCCGCTGGAGGCAGCACTTTCTCAGCAACATGAAGCCTCGCCACCTCCCTCCCCTTTGGTCCGTCGACCACAACCACAGCAAGTTCCTCCGCAAATACGGAGAGGACCTGCCCATCAAGCTCAACTGAGAGCCGGACCAATACGTGGAAACGTGGATTTTTCACATCAGGGCCGAGTGCTGGTCGGATTTGTCAATTTTTTACAAGCCAAATATTTTTTAGTGAGAAAATAAAGGCGTTGATGTACAACCCAGAACAGACGTGACCAAAACTCGTGGCAGCTGTTAAGTTGCCACCGGGGTTAAAAAGGTCGCGACTCGTTCCTGGGAACCAGCCAGAGGCTGCTAGGTGGCCACCTGGACCCTGCCTGAACTTGACTCTGCTCGTGGAAGATATCCAGCACTGAATCTGAAGAACACTACTCCACCGCTGTGGGCATCGTGAGATTCCGTATTTTTTTAAATGGGAAAGGTATAATATTTATGTAACGTTGAAAATTATGAAGTGAATTTTAGTAAGAGCTCCAGCCTGCTCTTAATTTCCCCTAAACGTAACAACCCCCCACCCCCCCCTGCAGGTTGGCAGCTTTTACATCCATCAGCGTGAGACTCGGTGACTTGCTTCGCAGAGAGAGGGTCATTTTAATATGACCTTAAATGATTTGGCGCTCCACCCTGCTTTTGTTCTCAGTCCATTGTCGGTCAGTAGATGGATGAGTTTCCCAGAAGCCCATTGAGAAGATTAGTTTGTTCTCGAGGTGCCTTTGGGCCTGAATGTCAGTTTGCTTTCGCAGTCGGAGGTGAATACTAACCACAGTAAAGTTGGCCGCTTCAGTCGATCATTTAATCTCCTCGTGTTCACGTCCCGCTGCCGGCGCTCTTAATCCCCAAACCGGACTGGAGTCGCCAACGTGGGACGTGACTCTTGTTTCCAGCCGTTTCACTACGACGTCGTTTTCACAACCCAAATTTGCACAGAAAAAGGAGAAGAGGCCAACTCTAATGTGACTGTTTATAACATCCAAATTATCCCCTTTTGCAAGGCAAAATTATGAATGTGATTAATGCCCAGCTGCTTTGTATGTGTTATTCTTAAATGTGAATGATAAAAAAGAAAATAAAAGTATTGTTTGTATTCACCTTGCGACTTGTGTTTTCACTAAACACTTCACACACAAAAACGATTAGTTTGGGGTTTTTTTATTTCTTACAAAATCACAGTTTAATAAATAGTCTGTAAAAATGAGTACAAAAGCGGTTTTCTTAACATTTCATATGAATCACTCGTGACTTTCAGGTCAAAGGAATCTTCATCAGGAAGGACTTTTTTTTTCTTTTTTCTTTTTTTTTTTTTTAATACTACAATCTAGTTTTGCTGAATTAAGGCCTCTTGATTTTGGCATCAGAACAATCTGTCAGTCAAATGTTTTTGTATCTGGAGTTGAATTATTGTAAAGTTATGAGCTCCCCTGGTTTCACAGTTCAGTTAAGAAAAATAAACCTTTACAAATAAATAACAAAATGGCTCAACATGCAGATGTGATCCCTTTGTCCTAAAATGCTGAGAAAACTAAGCACACTTCTAATGGTCAGTGTTTGACACTGCAGACAGTAACAATGGCACATGAGGCTGCTTCTTTGAAAGGGATTCCACCAAAAGCTTACACGAGAATTTCTCTTTTTATCTCGGGCAAATATCAGGAAAAATTTTTTTTTTTTGGTGGCATTTCCCTTTGAAGAAGTTTAGCTGGACAAGAAGTGCAATCCTGTGTTTGAAAGACACGCTGACATCTTTACTGCATTACGCTGAAACCTCTGAGGGCATGAACACACCTGAAGGTTCAAAGTCTCCTGTCGTCTTTTATTTTGGCACAATTTCTGTTTTGATCACACAATTTGGGATTTGTAATAAATTTGATACCTCATGTCTGTTGGTTCCAGCAGCCATGTAGCTTAACATAGCATTGCTAAGCTACAAAATACGGTATTTTCCGCACTATAAGGCGCTAAGCTAAGCTGTAGCTTTGAATTTACAGCACATGAGGTTGGTATCAAATTATTTCCCCCAAATAGGAAACTAGAACGTAAATCCAGTACTGTGTGTCCATGCATACTACTGCAGAGGATTTCATCATTAAACTACTGCATATTATAACTCCTTTTGTTTTTTGTTCAACAAAAGACAATTTAAAGAGAAAAAAAAATATTTTTTTAAATGACCATTTAAGACACAAGAAAGGCCTGTTTGATTTAGCCCCAAATCTCTGGAAGTTGTTTTTCTAAGAAGGGACGCAAGACTTTCACATTTCAGTATTTTAAAACATCGTTAATCATCTTTCTTTGCAGATTCTATTTCCGTAAAGGTACAATGAATTAAAAATAAGGCATATTCAAGACATTTCCAATCTATACCAAATGATGCACATTTTCAAAAAAAATTTTTTCCTATTCTGACCTTCAAGGTAAAAACCAATCTGCAAAGAAAACCTTCATGAGGGAGTCACACGAATGACCTTCGCTCTCAAAAACAGAATTTCCTCACAGACCGACAAGATTGTCACGTTAACGTAAGATGCCGCGGAAATCATATTGCTCCACAGAATAAAACTCAACACAGCAAATTAATAAGTTAACAAATAACGAGAATTCTAAATGAAGCAGATGATTTCCTCTAGGGGTTTTTTTTTTGGTCATAGGCTGTTGGATGATGCAGAGAGGCTCTGTACAGTGTGTTGTGGAAAACAGCTGCAGATTTGGTGTTGTTGTTGTTGTTGTTGTTGTTTTTTAAAATGGATCATTTCTCATTTTATCCTCCGAAACAAAAACAAAAAAAATCAAGTCTTAAATTGACTTTTTATCAACTTGCACCTGGGCCAATGATAATTCAGGGGAAGTTGCATGATGCAAGATTGTAAACAAAAGCTATCGCGCAAAAGAAAGTGTCCAGAGAATCCTAAATGATTCCAACTTTTACTCCTCTCTAAATAATATCTTTGCTAATCAGTTATGCATCTGGGGGGGGGGGGGCTTCTGGGGGGCTCGGATCACATCCTACAAGCTGTACAGAAACCTGTTTGATGCAAAACGCCATCGCATATTTCTCCTAAAGAATTCAAAGAAAAGCTCATGCGGCGTGGGCGACGTCTCCAACTGCACCGAGAATCTAAATTAAACTAAAAGTGTTTTTCTTTAACTTATTGGCTACAGATGAGTGTAAACACCTGGATCTGGATCTGAGCTCTCACGCTGCCCCAAATCTTCTCCTTTCCATCAGCAGATAAGAGCTAAACTTTAGTATTTGGTTGAACGACAACAAAAAAAAAGAAAGCATCTCACAATCTTCCAGTTTTCCTCCCTCCTCCTCCTCCTCCTCCTCCTCGCTGCACCACCGCCGCTCCTCACAACCAAACTCATTATTGCTTGCATGTTAAGACAAAGTATGAGAAATCATTCATGTCTCAGTAAAATACAAATGTTTCACAGTCAGACTCCAGCATGACACAAAAAAGCATGACAGCCTAATTTTTTTTTTTTTTTTGTCCCCCTCGGGTTCTTTTCTGCTTCAACAAGGACAGACTCCAGTTTGTGGGAAGAGACACATCATGGACGTTTGCTGGTGTATTCAGGATGTCACAAATTCTTTGGAGTTTCATTCGATAAGCTGAGATGAAGGAGCCTGCAGAGGGGGTTGGGTTTCTTTTTTTTTTTTGTGTACTGTCCCGCCGCAGGATGAAAATGTTGTCACGCATTCCCTTTTACATCCACGCAAAACTGACTTTAAATAAAGACGCACACTCTCGCTGCCTTTCTCTATTGCAACTCATCTGAAAACACAAATTGGCACGATTTATCAAAATAAATACCCTGGAAGGAAGCTTGGCACTATGCAAAAAAAAAAAAAGAAATTTCACTTTTTTTTTTTTTTTTTTGGAAAGAAATCTTATAAAAAACTATTGAATAATCTCAGTCTACTCCACGTTTTTCGTTATCCTCACTATTACTTATATACTATATGCTGATGAAGGTTACACCAGTGTCGTAAACCTCTGAATGACTCAACTACCACTGAAACAATATAGCTCCTATTCAAATAGACTTTTTTTTCCACAAAGGTACATCAAAATGAAGTATCTAACATCTATCGGACTATAGATAGTGCCGTTGTCTGCATCTCTTTATAGTGCCTTTGAATTTTTTCCTCCTATCTCAGTCAGTTCCGTAAAAGAAATCTCTGCAGCCCGAGGAACAAAAACTCGTTGCTCTGGGAACAAGATAAGAAGTCACCCCCCCCCTTTTTTTTTTGTTTCTGTCGGGCCACATTACCTCACAGGTGTCCCTCCAGGATGCTGGTGACAGCCTGGTCCAGCGAGGGGCCGGACGCGGCCCTGGACGGGGCGGCGGACGGCCCCTGCAGCCGCTGGAGCTCCAGGATGCTGTCGATGGCGCTCTGCAGGTGTTCGCTGAGCATGTTGTCTTCCTGGAGGGGGGGCAGAGGAGGAGGAGGAGGAGGAGGAGGAGGAGGAGGAGAAGGAGGCGGCGGGGGGCTGAACCGCTGCTCCTCCATCCGAGGCGACGCATCCAACCTGTAACATTTCAGTTTGGGGGCGCTGACATCTCTGGGAGGCGTCTCCAAGCAGCAGGACGGCGGCTCCGGGGTACAAAGGGGGTCCGGGGGTTTTAGTTTGGAAGTGGGCGCCGTCCGCGGGACGTCGTCCGCCGCCTCGCGAGGCAGCGCGCCGTTGGAGATCTCCTCGTCGGGCTGAGGTCGCTGGGGCGCCTGAGGGTGGCGTTCGTTCACGCCGCCGTTGGTCAGCTGACCCGTGTGGTCCCGCTTGAGTCCCGGGTCGCAGGCCGAGTTGTGGACCACCTTACGTGACCCCGACTCCTGCTTGATGGTGAGCCGGAGGGCCCCGCGGGAGCTGGACCGGTACGTCTTCAGGCCCGGGGGCCGGTCGGACAGTCTGGACCAGGCCGGCGGAGGGGAGGAGGGGCTGCCGGAGGAGGAGCAGAGGTGGGAGGAGTGGGCGGGGCCACGGGGGGAAGACGCCGATGTCGCCAAGGCCATCATGAACGACTCTGGAATAAAGGAGATGCACGTCATTTTCACTCCCTACATTTCCGGATCATTCTTTTCATAAGCAGGCAAAAGCAGCCACGCCTGACGTCTCACATTCTCCAGGAACCCCCCCACTACCACCACCACCACCCACCCCCACCTCCCTCCCTCCATCCCCCTTTACAACTTTTAATTAACATAACAGCCCCGCTTTAATTTGCTCTTTACCTCCCACATGTAATTTTCCCGTCATGATGCGGAGTCATTCTCAGCACGACCCCCCCTCCCCCCCCTCCACATTTACACAGCTTAATTACACTTTCACACCTGGGAGCTGCTCCGGAGCAAACACGCAGGTTAAGTGTTGCGCTCCGAGGCTCGGCCAAATTAAGAAAAAGAAAAACACAAGCGTGTCACAAATTAATTCCCTACCCCCCCCACCCCCACCCCCACTCGCATATTTCTGTCTCAGCCCTGGGAATTAAAATGTAAAAGTTTTTTTTTAAAAATCACAGCAAATCACAGCCAAACGCTGACCTGGGTCTCTGCGCACTCGCCGTCGGTCTTCCGCCAAAGCGCATCGCTCCGCCTGGAGGAAGAGACGCTCCAGCATCACCATCTCCGCCGAGGGACTGTCCTGCTGTGGAAAACAGCATCACTCACAGTTCACCCCCCCACAAAACCCCCACCAGAGGGACGAAAGGTGTCGCTGCAGGCTTACAAAATAGAAGAGGTCTTACCTGGGCTTCTCTCACCAGTAGCTGCCTGTATTTGTTGACCATGTCCTTGGTGCGTTTCAGCAGGAAACCGGAAACGGTGTCGAACTCCTGGTCCACTGCGGAGAGACGACCCGCCAAAATAAAGTCCGTTAGAAAATTAGCAGTGAAATCTTTCTGATAATGTTCTGGATTTTGAAGGATTTGGTCACAATCGATCGAATTGTGAGGAGAGCTTAAAAGATTTTATCCAAGTAGCCCATAAATAATTGGACAAATAACAGATTTTCAAATTAAAAGTCACTTCCTTTGTTTATGTGTGTATGAAATGATTTTACTGCTGATTTCTGACTTACATGCTTTTTTTCTAAACGGCTCTATCCAACATAAACTACATATTCATGTTCTCTCTGTTGGGGGGTGTGTGTGTGGGAGGTATCACAGCAGGGTCATGCAATTAACATTTCCCTTAATATAGACGTGCCCTATTATTTCACCCATCTGGATCCCATGCATTTTTAATCAGAATGATAAATTTTATGAGTCATCACGATTAAACACACGTAGGGGGTGAACGGCACCCCCCCCCCCCTACCTCTGTTAAATATGAGTGCATTTGTTCTGGACAGAGTCCTCAGACTGACCTAAACGGAAGGCGTCCTGATTGGGCAGGTGACCGGCGCAGGTGTGGTAGGGCAGCAGGCGTCTGACGGCGTCCTTCAGCGTGGAGAAGGCCGGGCCGGTGAAGGAGTTCTGCACCGCCGCGTGGTCCAAACACATCCGCTGCTGGAACCTGGAGGGACGCAAGGAAAATCTGGCGTCAAGCTTTAGCAAAAAACCATCTGGAAATGCATCTAAATATCTAAAAAAAAAACGCTGTTCCGGTTTAAGATATTTATGAACGATTTATTGAGGATATAAAACTGCTACAGCGATAATACCGATAATAATGAGCTGATTTTTGTTTTTTTTACCCGTGCCGGCGCATTGCTGGTGTGAGCCTCTCCTCTCTCTGCTGCTCCGGAGGTCCTGCCAGCTGGCAGCCGCATAACATTTTGGAAAAAGGTCAAAGGATGGAGAGAAGTGTATTTTAGAGTCATTAAAGACACGTTTGCTGCATTTACAAGAGCTTGATTTCAGAGAGTCGTCTCCAAAAGATTAGAATCAATTCACTTGAACCCACAGAGGGACTTATTCTGTCTGTTGGAACAAAGTTGCTGTTGGTCGCATTTTATTTTTTTAAAAAAAGAAGAAGAAAAAAAGCTTAAATTATGAGTTGTCAATGGATAAAAATGTGAATATTTGCTGCTTTTGAAAAGATAATCACTCCGTAATGTTAATGCGTTCCAGGAATCACACGCGATTAACAAATTCCCTGATAGAGCGACAAACTATTAATCTTATTATTTACGGTAATATAAACGTTTATGAACCCTCCCCATACTGATATTAAACCATCTTCTATCTGTATTAACTTTTCCCACACTCTGATAGACTGTTTAAAACACCTTTGTGTCTCACGTAAGTCTGAGACTCACGGAACACAGCGCACTTCCGGATGCCTGTCAGCCAATAGAATGCGCGTACGGTATCATGTGACTGCGTTGATGCACGAATGCATGAGGGCGCACTGTATTTAAAATCTGGAAGCTCGTGTTAATCCCGCTTTAAGGATGTTTTGCTCACCTTGGTGCCTGCCTGCTGGCTTGTCTGGGTGGGGGCACCCTCTCTGGGAGGCGGGGGCCTGTGAACCTGGACACCCTGGGCTGCAGGAGAGGGCGGACGGATGTCGAGAGGAAAGACTTTACTCTCCACGACCAAGGCAGCTGTTGGCTCTGAAAGGGAACGGAACCAGGAGGAGGAGGAGGATGGTGTTGGAGTAGATCTCAGATCGATCAGAGGGATGGAGTCTCTTCCTCCTCCTCCTCTTCCTCCTCTTTTGGAATCAAACTCACTGTTTTGTGTGTGCTGTTGGACAGCAGCGTCGTCTCCGTTGGAGAGACCAGCAGCTGTGGGATCCGGCTGCTGCCGAGGCACCGAGACATTCAGGGGGGAGGGACAGCTGTGGGCTGAGGTGTCGACCGAGGACGGAGGCTGGGAGGAGACCGACGACTGGACCTGGACCTGGATCTGGACCTGGTTCTGGGCGAACAGGGCCTGTGAGACCTGGAGCTGATGAGGGATCTGGAACTGGACTGGAGGCTCCATGTGAGGCGGGGGGGCTTGGATCTGTGGGACGGAGCCGTCGGGTTCAGACATCTGAGACCCGGCTGGGGGGTTAAAACCAGTCAGAGCCGATGTGTCCGTGTCGGGGAGGAGCGGGGAGATGACGGGCGTGTCCTCCGGGTCGGAGCGCAGCGGTGAAGCCTGGTCCGGCATGACGCTGCAGGAGTCCTGAGCGGGGGCCGTTTGGGCGTCTCTCTCGCTGGGAACCGGGGAGGCCAGCGACTCCAGCGGCACCACTGGCAGCGCTTCGGCCAACAGTTCTGATGCGATGGGAGAACTGAGTGCTTGCTGTTGTGGAAACGATGAAGACGAAGAAGAAGATCAGCTCGGTAGACATTGATTTTCTCTACTGCATTTATTTCTCCTTTATTATACTTGAAAAAAGTTTATGAAACTAACAAAAGAACACCAAAACTATTTTCTGATTCATTCGTCTTTAAATATGCATTCTCTTTATGTTTACTGTACAAAACTGTTGATTTTTATAGGAGCGCTCAAAAAGAATCGAAGAAAATTGTTGCTGTCATTATGATAGAGCTGTATGAATAAAGCATTACGCCGCATAAATAACGATAAATATAAAGCATAATAGGAATTTTTTTTCTATCAAAATAAGACAAAAATCTACCATTAAACCAATCTAAGATTCAGTAATGAAAATATCTCTGCTCATAATGCTGAAGAAGACTCTGTGTAACAGATTTGTCCTTCATCCCATCTCAACCTGTTTCAGAACATTTCAAATGTTCAGAATATTTTTCAAGCCCTCTTGATCAATCAATCAACAAGAAATAGAGGTGAAAATTGAACCTCTGCAGCAGTAATTCTTAAAGATCGCCCAGCCTGAGTGTCGCCACGGTAACGGATCAGCGCAAACCAGCATCGACATCTCATTACCGAAATACCAAAACGCGTCTGAAGCGCTGACCTGCTGCAGACGCTGCATGAAGGCCTCGTTCTGACTCATGGAGCGGGTCGCCTCCTCCACCACCTGGGTGATGTCAGCAGGGGGCATCAGGAGTTTAGGGATCTCCACAGCGGGGTCCGGGGCCAGAGGGGGTTCTGGAGGAGGGTGCAGGACTGTAACCACAGGCGAGGAGGAGGACTGCAGGCCTGCAGGGGGGGGCTGGACGGAGACATGCTGGAGGACGTGTCCGTAGGGCTGCAGCGGAGAAACCAGAGGAACCAAAGAGAGAAATATGGAATATATAATGAAACATATTTGCACCGCTATCGATCGAAATCACCGAGAAGAAAGCTGGGCTTTTATATGTGATAAATATCGGGTTGGAACTTTGTTTGGTTGAATATATAAAATCTTTATTCCTATTTGCACACATTCCACAAAGCTTCATGAAGTCATTAAGACATTCAAAAACAAAACAAAAAGATATTTTAGGTGTTTGTTTTACATTCATCTACAATTACACGTTATACTTCTTCTCTTAGCCCACATGTGTCAAACTCAAGGCCCGGGGGCCAAATGTGGCCCTCCACATCATTTTCTGTGGCCCTCAAGAGTATAAATGGTCAGAGTGTCTAAAAAAAAACATAGATCAAAAGTGTCCTTTAACCAAAAACTACATTTCCCTAAAACGCAGTAATCCACAAAAAATCCACAAAAAGCAAAGTTGAGTTTTCTTAAATAATTTGAGTAGAAATCATTCAGTAAAACTCATTCCCACTAAAATATGGCAGCTCCATTTGCTAACGCAACCAGAGGATTTGCCCCTGACCTCCGAGCGACGGTGTCTCACCTGTGGCAGCTGGTGGAAGGTCTCCTCCGGGGGGGTCCTCTCCTCCTGGACGCTTCTCTCAGGCAGCAGAACCACAGACGCCTGCTGGAGGCTCAGCTGGGATTCTGCCACCCCCGTCTGAGGGGTCGGCGCTTGGGCGGCGAAAGGCAAACCCTGAACCACGGAGGGTCCGTTAACAATCGAGATGGAAGTGAGATCCGGGGGGAGCACCCCCGAACTGTTGATCAAGGTAATATGGTTTCCAAGAGCGGGACTGTGGACCAAGGTGGCGCGTTGCCCCTGCCCCCCTGCTGCTGGGGTGTAGGTTCCCGCCAGTTGCGCTGGCATCTGGAAGACAGTAGGGGGCGCTGACTGCAGCTGCAGGGGTCCGGAAAGTACGGTGGCCTGGCGGAGCGCTAGCTGCCCCGAGGGGGTGGTGAAGACGGGGCTGAAGTTCAGCTGTCTCTGGGGCACAGTTAGGATCTGAGAGCCGTCCAGGGAGGGAGTCAGGCTGTGGATGGAGGGGGTCTGGTGACTGGGGGTCAGCAGCGGTCGGGCGGGCTGGGAGATGGTAACCGGGCACTGGCCTGGAAGAAGGAACTGGTTTTGGCCTTGGAAGAGTCCCTGAGGCTGCAGCACGAAGGACCCCCCCTGGTTGACCAGCTGCAGGCTGACCGGTTTAGGGAGCTGCTGGGTCGGCTGCGTCGGGGGCGCCGCGGGCTTCTGCCCCGGAGGCGGCGACAGCAAAATATTGGGTGAGGCGGTCCCGGGGACAAACGTGAGACCTGGGGTGTGTTTTTGCCCTGGAGGCTTGGGGCTAATTTGAACCAGTCTGGGCTGGATGCTGATGGGGAGCTTGGGTTGGATGGGGAGGGGGGCGCGTTGCAAGACGATCCCCGGCGCCGCTGCTGATGCTGATGCCGCCGCCGCCGCTCTCAGGGTGGGGGTGATGAGGGGCCGGCCGGTCACGTTGGGAACCGCTTTGTGGATGATCATACTGGAGCCCTGGGCAGGACTCAGGGAGAAGGGGGTGTCCGGAGGGGCGGCGGGGAACACGTTTCCAGGCAGGAGCCCCATCAGCTGAGGAGGGGCGGCGGGTTTTAGAGAGGGGCAGCCCGGCCCGACGGCTAGTAAGGAGGGTTGGGGGGGCTCCACTGCGGCTTGTGTGTCTCTGGGCAACGCTGGGGCCACGGGTAAACTCACGGGTTTGGGGATAAACGGTCCGGTCGGGGGAGACAGAAGGGGGGTGGGTGAGTACAGAGACAAGCTGTCCCCCGTCTGGGCCAGACCCGCCTCCAGAGCCATGGTCTGCTCCGTGATGTCGGCCTCCTGCAGGCTCTGCTGGAGGATGTCGCACGCCACCTCCGCCTCCTCGGCTTCCTCCAATTCTCCCTTTTTCGCCTCGAATTCGGCCTCCACAGGTGCGCCGCCGCCCCGCTGCTGCCCCACCTGTGTGTCCTCCCCACCCTCCGGCGATGACAGGAGGGCCTCCTCCAAGAAGGACAGATCCACACAACCGGGTGGAGGTGTGTCTGGGGAATCCCTGCCATCTCCCAGCAGAGAGACGGGGCTCTGGAGGAAGAAACAGCGGGAGAAAGACACAAAAAGGGGGGGGTAGACAGGAAAAAATTTTAAAAAAGGAGGGGAGGACAATGTGTGATTAGTAGGAGTTAACAGGAAGCAGTTTTCTGGAACAGAAGGGGGAGGAAAATGATTCCGTCCTGGGGGAAATGGTGGTTGTTGTGACGCTGCTGGCTGTGGATCCAGACACTCACCGGGGCATCGGCGAAGAGGGAGGGCTCCCCAGAGGAGGCGTTAATGAGCAGGTCTTCAGTCTGCAGCTGGTGGGATGAAATCACACCGATTTTAAGTGGGGGGGGGGTGGCAAAGTCGTCGTGTTGTCAACGCTCTCGCGCCGCCGCAAACATCTGGAATTTAAAATCTGCGCTATTGATTTTGCGTTACCTCATTGGTCCCATGAAGGAAGTCGTTCAGGGCTTGAGGGTCACTGTGAAGACCAGGAGATTCAAATCATGTCAAAACAAAAACACAGATCGATCGATGGATCGATCGATGGATCGATCAGTTTGACATTCTGAAGAAGTGCGGGACTCACCACAAAACATCAAGTAGACAAGTCCCATCTTCATCCTCCATGTCAACTAGGAGGAAGATGAGGACAAATGCAAAAGTGTGAACAACATCTGAATCAGCTGTTTTAATCTCTAAATGATTATTATGGAGGAGTTATTAATAATATTGACTTGAATTTTTAATCCACAGCCTCACTAAAGATTGGAAATAAATTTCATCTTAATATAAGATTGTGATTTTTCATTTTTGCACTGTGAAATTGCTGTAAGCCATAAATTTAAACATGAGATCTAGACTCCAGATCCAGATCTGATGGAGACGTCATCGTGTAACGTTTGTCTAAGCATTGTCTGCATCATCGAGACACCAGAATTAAAAAAAAATCTCATTTCCTCTCCTATCCTTAAAAAACAAAGAATCATCATCTCCGAGTGCCGGGTGACGATCAGGATCCAAACCAACGTCTAACGGATCGTTCTGTCGGCCAGAACCTTTCCTCTGGAAGGAAATATTATCAGACATGTCTCAGTAGGACTTTGTCGTCTGAGCAGATGTGAAAATATGACATAAAATAAATTTAAAAAAGTAAGAAATTCTACATTTCTAAGCAACTAAATAGGAATTTTTCGTCCTTTTATTTCAGTATGAAATGTTTCTACCTGTAACCCTGACACCAGCTGTGGAGTTCAACCAGAGTTCACTCTGATTTTTTTTTAATTTTATTATTATATACGGCAATAAAAGGTGGCAGCTTTCATTTTTCTATAACTTAATATATCTGAGGCTGAACAGAATCACCTGACAGAACATTTTGAAGACAAGCCGATGGAACGATTTGCCATCATCCCCACCTAGAAATCATTTTCCCTGGGGAGACAAGACCAGAATATGAACCTACTTCATAAATAAGAGGCCCCATACAGAGCGGGTCGAGCTGAGTTCTGGTGGTGGCCTCATGGAAGGTGGTGGCCGGGCTTCAGTGTCTGGAGGCATCGGGATACCAGTCCGGGGCGGCGGGATGGAGACGGGTCCTCCCTCTGCTGCTGCGGCATCGCTGCGTCCTTCCTGGGGGGTGGGGGGTGCGGGGAGTGTGCGTTAAGCCGGTGGACAGGCTGGGGTGTGATGTGGAGAGGGTGTGCACACAGACGCCACATGCTGTCAGGTCACATGAGGTTACCACAAGCCCAAACATGCCCCCTCGTCTCGGGGGTGAGACGTTCAGATCGATATCTGCCTTGGTTGGTTGTTTTTTTATTTATTTTTTTTTTTTTTGGGGGGGGGGTGGTTTGGCGCGGAGACATCTGGACCAAAACCTTTCCCGATAAACGCATCATATTTCCGGACCGTATCGATCACGCCTGAGGCTGATGAGGGAAAAAAAAAAAAAAAAAAGAAGCTATTGTTGTGGCAGGAGAAGCTGTGTGTGTCACCTGTCCTCTCTCCTCATGGTTGTAGAGGGGGGGGGGGGGCAGGCGGGAGAGGAAAAACAACGAGGAGAACCCAATTACTGAATTACGCACCGCCTTGTGCTCAATTTCCCGAGGAGATCCCCTCAAAAAACTGAACCTCCCTCTCCGGTTCAGCTGACATATTTTTTGTTTACACCACGACAACTGCATTAACACCCCTCAAGGTACCGCATCGCCCAATGAAATCCACGCAAGCGACCCCTCGTCTAAACCCGCAGCAGGCGAGCGCACCGCGATTCTCAATAACAGGGACCGCGCTCCGGTGATGCATATATAGGTTACGTAAGGTGAACGTGTGTTTGGTGTGAAATGAATGATGAAGGATGCCGATTTTGCTCTCATTGTGGTTATTTTTTCCCCCCCCCCACCAGATCCTTGTTTTATTTATTTATTTATTTATTTATTTATTTATTTATTTTTCCCGGAGTGGGACCACGGCAGCTGCTGTAAATCATATCGCGCTAACAAAAGACGCCTTGTGTTAAATTTCCACGCAGCCAAGCCCTGATCGCTGTGCCATTTAGAGTAATTCAGCAATTCACACACACAAGGAAAAAAAAAAAAAAAAAAAAAAACAAGCAAGAGGAGGGAAAAAAAAAAAACTCACCCCTTCTTTGTGGTTTATTGTCCTGTCAAGCGGGCCTCTGCGCCATCGATTCTCACTCAGTGGTCTTTTCAGATGCTAAAAGGAGGAGGATGGGGGTGGTGGTGGGGGTGGTGGATGGGGTATGGGTAGGGTGGGATAGAGGAGGAGGAGGTGGAAAAGGAGGGGTGTGGAGGGGTGGGTGTGAGAAACAGACTGGGAGAGCCGATCACAACACAAAGGTGGAGAAAAACCGAGAGGAGGCGAGGATCTGGTTGAGGAGTGACCGCCTTCTGCGCTCCACCAGGCGGCGGACACCTTCAAACGTCCCCCCCGCCCCCCCACCCCCCAGTCCCCAACACCAACACGCACCTCACCGTGGATGGAGTGCTCCCCGCCGGACGTGCTTCGTGCATTTATATTGATTTTCTTCTTCTGTCCCCTCAAGTCCAGAAAAGTGTAAATACTTAGATGTGGGGAAATCAATATTCGGAGCCGGGTTAATTTCGCCCCGCGTTGTGCCAAAGGCAGGAAATTAAAACGCGCAAAGACGCAAAAACGCTTAGTAGTTTGGTGCTAAAGAGGGAGAAAGGGTGAGGAAAAGAAGGAGGAGCAGTGAAACCATAAGGAAAGAAAGAGGGGGGGAAAAAAGGAAAATGGGATAAAAACAGAAAGTTTGTCGAATAAATCCTCAAGAGCGCATCGATGCAGAGAGGAACGCAGTGTTCAAGATGCTGTTGAGAAGTAAAACACAGGGAGAAAATTGTAAAAATAAATTAAAAAAACAGTAAATTACGGAAAACATAACTAATAATATTAAAGTAAAAAGACAAAATATACAGCAAAAGAAGAAACGCATTATTTATTAGTCAAAAGCCAAGGAAAATTTATTCACATTTATTTTCAAAGCATCACTGACATCAGTACAAACAGAAGAAATAATACAGAGAAAAAAGTTTATTCTTCCTAAATGGGGTCTACTTTGGAAGTTCAGGAAACTGTTGATATTCTTAAACTGGAATCAATAGGGTAAAAAAAACAAAATCATAATTTCTACACTGCATCTTTGCTCCAGTATTGACTGAAAAATAAGGAAATTATCATGAGAACTACTGCAAAGCAAAAAGACTTCCTCTGCATCGCTTATGTACAGGCACATTCCAGGAGGTGGAAGGTGAAAAAATAACAAGTTTTATGTATTTTTTACTTTTTAAAAGAAATATTTTCAGCATTTTCCCCTTTTTGGTATAGTTTTCTTTAATTCTCCTGTTTTCTTGAACCTTTGCATGAATTTTTCTGTTGTTTTTATTTGAAATACTTGAAAACTACAGTAAGCAGGTCAAATTGTTATCCTCATGTTGATTTCATATTTGACAGATGAGTGAAAGACAAAAAGTAGGCTGGTACGTGTGCGTGTTGGCCCGATACCGGCCTATATCTGCACCACGTGGTTGGTGACGCACACCTGAGCGCACACCTGAGCGCACAGCCGCTCCATCCTCCCAAACAGGCTGGAGACTTCCAAGATGTTCGCTGTCACCGGCGGTGGCTGATCCACGTGGTGAGAAACAAACGTGGGAAGGTTTTCCCCGCATTCCTACATCACTCTGAGACAAGTGTTCGTGTTGTTGGCGTCTTTCTGTGGCCTTTCATGGGAGACGCACGGTTCAGACGTGGGACAAAGTTCAAACAAAACTTTCTTTGGCGACTCGATCCACTCTGTGCCAAAGTTCTTAACGGCTAAAACAACGATCTCATCTTTATTCAGTGTATTTAACAGCGAGTAAGTTTAGTAAGTAATCCTCCACAATAACTTAACCATCAGTAGTCCTGTAAATCTCTGGTGTCGTTTGGCTCTTTGTCATTTTTCTAGCCATGTTTTCACGCGTCAAACAGAAGGTAACACATCTAGAAAAGTCCACGGACTAATGACTTAAAACATAACAGCTTAAAAACATAAAAGCTACAAAACATGCAGAGGTGTGTACTTGTTTGTTGTCCTCCGATGGATAGAAAATATGGCATAAACAGTACAATGTAGTACTAGGTAGTAAGTTCAATGTATTTTCTACTTTTTTGAAAAATATTCTCTGCATTTTTCCTGTTTTGACATAATTTTCTTATGTCTTCTTCACATTATCTGAGCCTTACCCCCCTATGTTTGTTTTTATTTGAAATACTTGAAAACTGTGGTAGACAGAACAGATTGTCATCATCATGTTGATTTCATTTGACAGCAGGCGAGTGAAAGACAGCAGAAAAGAAATATGAAAAATAAGAACCCAAAGCACACAGGAGAAAAGAACGGAATGACAAAAGTTTTGACAGCACGTTGTCTTAGCGGTAGGAACCAAAGTGTTCTAGAGGGAGCAAAGAAAGCAGAAACACAAAAGAAAAAGGAGAAAAAGGAAACAGTGGAAGGATGCGAAAGAACAAATAAGTACATAAAACACATTAAGAGAAAAATTCAACTCAGAGCTTCTATTACTGAAAGCAAATCTTTATTAATAAGTCATACTTTAAAATACAGAATACACCTCCACAAGAAAGAAACTTTTTTTGAAAAAACTTTTGGAAACAACTTCAATGAAACAGTTTGAACATGAGAAAAGATGACAAAAGAAGGTTTCGAGCACCACTCCTCCTCTTCCTTCACTTCGCTGCCAGCTGGGCTTGACGGCGAAGTAGCACGTAGATCTTCTCTTTGATCCAGTCCTTGTTGTATGGCTGGTACGTCTGCGTGTCGGCCCGATACCTGAAGCATCACCAAAAATTTATGTCAAATATTTTTCAAGTTTCTCTGATCACATTTTGCATGTTCAAAGGCAACTGAAGGATAGAAAAAAAAACCCCCATAAAGGTCTTTTAATGCCCAAATAAGGACACAAATTATTACATAGCACCATTTTCTGCAAAAAAGATTCATGTAAAATAACCAAATAGAAATGCTTCTTATTACATTCTTATGTATTATTCTTAGTATTTACAAAGAAAAAGTTCTTGCTCATATCTAACACGCATGTCAGAAAATGTAAAATATGAAGGTATAAACTACAATGATAAAAAGAAAATGCAAAAGAAGTTTGAGGTGTTTCAGTCTTTGTGGAAAAATTAAATGAAAGAGCACAATATGAAATGATAGAGGCTTGTCTATGGTTAAATAACAGATATAGCCACACTGCAAAGCCCTAATTACTGGTATTGTGTCAGCACTGGGTGTCAGAAATATGAAGGGGAAAAATGGAAAGGAAAGTTTCAACTCTGATTAAATTAGAGCTTTTACTCTTTACCCAAAGCATAATTGCATTAAAAGCAGCAACAGGGTATGCTCCAGTTTGGGAGTACTGGAAGAGTAGGGTTAGGGTTCCCAAAACATTTCTCATTCAGGTAAAATATCTTGTATTCTGGTTAAAAAGTTCTGAATGACATAAAAGTCTATCTCTTCCAGTTACTCTGTGTGTAATTCCCCCCAGAATGAAGTCACCAGACAAGCCTGAAGCATATGTTGTATAACAATAAACAGACTTCTAATCTCATTGTTTAAGAGCTGCATCTTTACATTAAATCTTCAAAAATCCTTCTCTGAAGGGTTAGGGTTAAATGTCTGAAGATTGTTTCCTTCCAAACTTACACCAAGCAGCTGAGGTCAGCCAAGTCATCGATGAAGTCAAACAGCTGACTGATGTCATACGTTATCGAGGGACTGTTGGGATTCACTCTCTTTAAATGCTCCTCATACATCTTACAAACACCTGGGCAGGAGACAGAAAAATAAAATCACTTATTACATCCGTCTTTGTTAAACACATTGAAAAGAGATGTATACTTTATTTATCCTGAAAGAAAAATGTATATAGATAGACAAGAGAAAAAAAATCTCCACCTGATCAGAAGAGCAATTTCTGTGCAGGTATTTTACATTTCTGCACAAAAGCTCTTCTTCTCTATTTTCTCTGTTCATGGAACACTAGTTCCAGAATATTTGCAGAAGGATCTGCAAATCACTGCTTGTGCTTATTAAGGGCAACTGGATTAAATAATAATAATTTTTTTAAAAAAAGCCAGGCTAGCATCTTGTGTTGTGTAAACTACTCCATTAAAAAGCACCATCATCTTACCTTCCATGCACTCGTTGACAGATTCATAATCTGCATATGTCCTTCCCTCTGGTCTCTTGGTGGGCTGCACCAACAGAATGGTGTGGGACTGAAAAACAGACACTCTTAAACTGTACCTTAGAGAATAATACTTCAAATAAGTAAGATTTACAGCCGAAACAATCTATAAAAACCGGTGTTACATTCATGGATCATTTGGGTTACAATAGAAAAATTAGCAGTTGTGTTACAAGAGTCTTACTATGTGATTATAGGTTGTCTTGGTATATCTGATGATGAATTTGTCAGAAAATAGACCGCAGGTATTCAACAAAAATTAGAAACCCTAGATTTCGGTATTATTAAAGACATTAAAATGCAATAAATCAGAGACAAAGAGACGCACGTCTCAGCGATTTAGGCTATTTATGTACATTAGATAAATATTAGCCACCACTGACTTAATGTAAAAGTCGAGTACATACATCAACTGGTACACTGATAGTTCAGTGGTGATGAACATTGCAGCTGTTCCGAGTGCCAAATGCCCCCCTCGTACATGCTAACGTTAGCAGCGAGCTTACAGCCTCATTTAAAAATCCTGCTCGAAATAAGTGGCAAAATCTACATTATCACGTGAAGATCTCAATAGAAACGCAAACACATATACATCACATGTTGTAACACGTCATACTGACCATGGTTCTAACGTTTTCAGCTGGTTTCGGTCGATTTTCTCGGGCCTTGCCTCTTCACGGACGATTTGACCTTTGACACAGGAAGAACAACGAACCGCACGTAGTTTTTTTATTTTTCAGTCCAGTGTTTTGTTTTTTTAATTTAATTTAATAAAATAGTCGTTGTTAGAATGCTAACAAAAAGTAAATTCAGATTTAGTAATATAAATAATGTATCAAAAAACAATATTTCAGCTCTCTCTTTCTCTCTCTCTCTCTCTCTCTCTCTCTCTCTCTCTCTCTCTCTCTCTCTCTCTCTCTCGCTCTCTCTAGTATTGACAGTACTACTGAAAATCCTCTTTACGTGAATCTCTTTTGGATTTTGTGTCAACTTGATTATTTTGCAATTTGAATTTTATGAATAAACATGATGTTAAAAATCAGAATATTTCTTTCTCTCTATTTTGTAATTTGACTTTCATGAATAAACGTGATTACAAACACTCAAAACAGTGAAAAGACACTCTGATCTTGAACACTCCTTGGTCGCGCGAGAGCAGGAAGTGGTTTACTCTGTCGGCCCGGATACGCTGTGAGACGACAGGAACAACAAAAGGGAGAAAGTACCCGGCTTATAAACTCCACCAGCTCGCCAAAAAACGGTCTTTTTGTCTAAAGTATGTGTATTTAATTAGTTTAAGCCTGCTAATCAGGAACTGTATTTTCTTTGAGTCTCCAAACCTTTGTAGCGTTAGCCGCCTAGCGCGGCCGCTTTGCCGTTATAACATTGTGGCTAACTAGCCATTTTAGCCTTTCGGTTACAATACAGTGTCCCTGTTTGTAATAATGATGTGTAATGGTAGCTAATTAAGACTTACAGCCCTCTTTCTTATCGAGTAACAATAACAAATGAAATTTAACCAGTAGTTGAATTATTTCTTTTTCTATTTAAAACCGGCATTTAATCTGTACCATAAATTTTATATTCCCACCGTAGGTACTTGTTAATATTGTAGCGTTTATTTAATTATTTATAATTCCAACGTAAACTCCGCATAATTTTCTAGTTACTATCAAGTGTCGCTTATTTTTACGATTCGGTGACATATTTTGATTTTTTAATTTAATTTTCCTCATGCGTACGTTTAATCAATTCCTTCAATGACTACCGCCTCTGCACGCTCTTTTTTTTCCTCGTACTCTTCAAATATTGACTGATCTATTCTTTGAAGTGACTTAGAAGCAGGATTTGTGGATTTTTCAAATCTCTGTCAAGATTGGTCTTTAAAATCTACAGTATTACTACACGTAACACCCTCTGTCTTTGCAGCCCTGAGTTGAGGCGATGCTGTCACGTGAATGCCTTCACCATATCAATTTCCTGTTGCTAAAGCGTGAAATTTTCTCCCGTTCTCTTTCATCAGAGCAAAATAATTTGGTTTGCATGTAAGGACATCAGTCTGCTGAGCCAACCATGGCGAACAATGCAGAGGATATTGAAAACAATATGGTCAGTGTGAAAGAATACATCACATTTCCTCTAAAATGTTTAAACTGTCTGTGCTGATGTTCTTGTTGGCAATCCTGTGTTTCCTTCTCAAATGATGAAAGATACTTCTGGTTTTTTTGTAAAAATGGATGGTTATGCTCTGAAAAGGAAGATCTTGGGTACTGAATAAGTAGATATATAAAGAACAACTGCCTGCATTTATCGTTAGTTGTAAATAAAGGTAGGGCCTCCGGAATGGAAGTCAAAGTTCTGCTTTACTGTCTCAGTACAGTTAACTAGTCTTTGATAAATGTTCTGTTTACTCCATAACAACTGTATGGAGTAAACAGTGCCTTGTAGTTCAGTCTCAGAACTACAAGGCATGTCACACCGTATATTATGCTCATTCATAATGATAAGGTCATACTGGTATAAGAATTATATTGTTTTATTCCAGTATTACAACCCTACTAATTAATTTATTGTCTAATAATGCCATCGTTGGAGTAACAATACTGCATAGGGACAGTGAGGTCATTTTGTGTGGCAGTCTGTTTAGTAACTCTGGGTGTTTTCACTCAGAACACACCTCCCATCTTCATGATTGTACCTGGTGAGATTGCTTCATGTCTGGGCGTCCACATGCCTTGACTCGTCTGACATTCTGACATTTTAAGTTCACACACTCCTCCTTTTTCATTTTGTCCTGATGGGGCAGATTGGGAGGTTGTATGGGAGCATGCCTGATGTTGTTATGAGAAACTGGTCTAGTAAGTGTCAAAAAGTAAACACAACTGACCTGATAACAATTTGCTCAAGTGTTTGAACATCCTGTAGACACAAACAAATTAAATATTTGAGGTTGACTCTAATAATATTTTGTTCAGGGTGAGATGTATATTAATGTAGAAACAGAAATTAAAAAAATTAGTTATACATGTATATTCATTTGGTAAATTCTGGTCTCAGGTTTGGCAGTATGTCTGGTTTCTGAAACTTGCTTGACTTCATCAGTAAATTTGTAAACAAGAATAAAAATTATCTTTGTGGATCTGTTTCACATTGCACAAAAGCAGCTAGCAGCTTATATATCACATGTTATTTTTGTCTGCTATTTTTATCTCTTTGTTAGTACACAGTAGGGAGTGACTGGAATCACAAGGAGAAAGTGTCGCAGATTGAACCAGCATGATGTCTTAGACCTTTATGTCACTGTATTGAATTATCCCAAAATATAAGATTTGATCAATAGACATGTTGTTATTTCTTCATTTCTGTGCTCATGGAATATCGGTTATTGTTTGTTGGTCCAAGAAATAAAAATAAAAACATTTGTGTGCATTGAGTTCTCTAAAAAGGTGATTGTTCTCCCACATCCAAAGGACCAGCAGGAGACCAATATGACCCCTGAACCCACCCAGCAGCCACAGGAGATGGCAGGGACCAGAACACGATCCAGGGGCGGCTTAGGACCTGGAGGGGGCAACGGTAGCGGACCAGAGCAGAACGGGCAGCCCCCTGCCCCTCATCCACCACAAGTGGTTGAAACTGAGGAGGACGAGGACGAAGAGTTAACCTTGAAATATGGGGCCAAGCACGTTATCATGTTGTTCGTGCCCGTGACTCTCTGCATGGTTGTCGTCGTAGCAACCATAAAGTCTGTCAGCTTTTACACCCAGAATGATGGGCAGAGACTGTGAGTGTCTTTTTTTTATTGGACTACAGGGGTATAAGAGATTTGACTTGTGCCAGATCCAAAGATCAATATGTCTTAATTTTTATTTTCTTTATTTTTGGATGAATTGCGATCATGTCCTTGTGCTACTAGGAGGGGTTAATGCAGTACTGTGTATATACTACCTAGAAAGCTAGAAATAAGTGTATTTTTTCATAAATTAAGCTATAGATATGTTCCTATTTCCTTTAATGAATGATTTTCCGTGATTTCGTATGTCCTGTCCAGGATCTACACGCCATTCCCTGAAGACACAGACACTGTTGCTCAGAGAGCAGTCAATTCCATCTTGAACGCCACCATCATGATCACCGTGATAATCGTCATGACTTTGGTGCTGGTGCTCTTGTACAAGTACCGCTGCTACAAGGTACCGGCTAAAGCTTCTCAAATCACATGTTATTTTTGTCCAACTCATTGTTAGACCTTAGTATGGATGGCATGTGTGTAACCAGTAATAATTACAAGATAGTCATTGCATTGTCAACTGATTTGTTGGAACAGCTATTTCCATTAAATCTCATGACTCTGCAGGTGATCCAAGGCTGGCTCTTCCTCTCCTCCCTCCTCCTGCTCTTCTTCTTCTCCTACATCTACCTCAAGTAAAGCTACACACTCTTGTAAATGTCAAGACGACAGACAATGTTGGATGGAGTGTTTTCAGGAATTTTTGTCACGTCTCTGTTCGGTCCAACAGGGAGGTTTTTAAGACCTACAACGTGGCGATGGACTATTTCACTCTCACGATGATCATTTGGAACTTTGGAGTGGTGGGCATGATGTGTATTCACTGGAAAGGACCACTGCGGCTCCAGCAGGCCTACCTCATCATGATCAGTGCCCTCATGGCCCTGGTCTTCATCAAGTACCTACCACAGTGGACCGCTTGGCTCATTTTAGCTGTCATCTCTGTCTACGGTAAATTCTCCTGTCTCTTTTGCTTTGACATTTGTTTGCTTAGTTATCTGGTTATTTATTAGTGCTTGAAGAAAAAATATCATCAGGTGTTCTGGAATCATAAAAAGGAACCCAAACTTTTTAAAACATCATATAACCTGCTAGCTTGATACTTGAAGTAAGTGTTGATAAAAGTCATAACTGATGGTTTTAAAGAATCAGGCCGTAACAGCCTCAAAAACATTTAAAACATGAGTTAAGGAAATCTTGGTTTACTTTAAAACGGCTGTTCCATTAATCTATACATCAAGTGTGCTGGTGATAAAAAACATTGCTTAAATTGATAGAATTGTTAAATATAGTGTGCTGTTGTTATAGTTGTTGGGCTTTTCGTTTCTCTTCACACAAAGCCCTTTGATCGGTGGATAACAGCGGTCTTCTTGACTTCTTTCTTTCTTTCAGATTTGTTAGCGGTGCTCTGTCCTAAAGGACCTCTGAGGATCCTGGTGGAGACGGCTCAGGAGCGAAACGAACCCATCTTTCCAGCGCTCATCTACTCATGTAAGACAAACGACATAAATTCATTACATTTTTACAATATTAAGTGCTGAGAGAACAGCTGATGCATCAACACAACCAATAGTTTCTGGTGCTCACACCTTAGCTACGACCAGTTTTTTTAAGGTGTTTCAGTTGTTTAAAACATTTATTTTTGAGAATTTTAACACTTTTTTGGATTTTGAGGTTTCTGCTTGTAAAATTTTGGCACTTTTAATATTTTTTACGCTCTCCAGCTACAATGGTGTGGCTTGTCAACATGGCTGACACTGAAAGGCCACAGAGGAACTCGACAGAAGCAGCATCACCTCATCATGATCCTCCAGAAGGTGAGCGGATTGGAAAATATTGTCAAGATTGAGTGAGACATGAATGGCCTGCTTGGTGTTTAGCCTGACGGTTAGCGCTTGTTTTTTAGCCGTGGGGTCTCCGACTCCCTCCACCCTGTCGCAGGACGATGGAGGCTTCACCCCCAACTGGGTCAACCAGCAGCATCACCAGCTGGGGGCGCTCCACTCCACTGAACAGACCAGACGTGAGATCCAGGAGATGCCTTCTGCTCGTCCGGTTGAAGATGACGATGAGGAAAGTGAGTGCTTGAAGGTTGAATATTTTTGCTAAGTTAACCAATGTAGATTTTTAATTCTGCATGGACCAGGCTCAACTTTTCGCAAGTGGGGAATTCTGTTATTTTTTTCTTTATCCAGTCATTTGGAGTTATTACTTTAAAGGAAGTCAGTTTTTCCTTTCTATGCAACAGCAGATTTCCTGAGTTCATCACTATCATTTATCGACATGAGGGAATGACATTATAATCGATTTTATGTTGAGCTTTCAATCCTAATATGAGGCTGAGCTCTTGAATTCAGAGCAGTGTATTCCTCGATCATCCATCTCCTTCATGTGTAATCATCATCCTTCTGTTACCTCTGATCCGAACATTTAGAGGAACTTTTTACATGTTCCCTTTCCTGTGAAATTGGTACGCATGTAAAGACAACATACATGTTTAGGTTAAGACGCAACTATTCACAGCAATTGCTGGGTTTCATGTCTACTATTTGGGGGCCATTCAAACATAGAGCTCCAGTAAATACGGGGTCGGATGGTGTATTTGTACTTAATTACAGTAGTGGAATGGGTCCTGTGGGGTTGGAGGGTGTGGGACTGAAGTGGATCTCAAGTTTGAACTGACTCCACCCTGAGTGCGGTGTTCTCCTGTGTTCTCAAGGGGGGGTCAAACTCGGACTCGGAGACTTCATCTTCTACAGCATGTTGGTGGGAAAGGCGTCAGCCACAGCCAGCGGCGACTGGAACACCACGCTCGCCTGCTTTGTGGCCATCCTCATTGTAAGTGACTTTTTATTTTGGTGCCACTGCGGTCTCATCTGTCTCTTGACGTTTTATACGGACCACCGGATTGCATAACAAAACACGTCTGACTTTTTCACACGATCTCACGTCTGTTTATTTCTTCTTTGTGTTACTTTATGTGTCCACGCCACCACAGGGCCTCTGTCTGACCCTCCTCCTACTCGCCATCTTCAAGAAAGCACTCCCTGCTCTGCCCATCTCCATCTTTTTCGGGCTGGTCTTCTACTTTGCCACAGACAACTTGGTACAGCCCTTCATGGACAAACTGGCGCTACACCAGTTCTACATTTAGCAGGACGCTGCTGCGATGACCCTCACCCACGTAGCCCTCAGGCCGACAACACGAGAGCAGGGCCCTCGCAGACGGGCACCAATGAGCAATGCAGGGCTGCTTCTCGCCCCCACGTCTCCTCCTAAGATTTCATGATGATGGGACACAAGTTGATTTCGCTCTGCCTGGCACCAAGGGAGGGGATTGCCCACGATAGCTGTTCTTAAATGTTTTTTTCTTTTTTTAAAATGACATTTCCCACCAGACTTGGGACCCAGTCTTCACGTCATTGACGGCTGGTCTCAGGCTCCAGCCAACCTGGGAGAAGTTGGTGGGAGTATGTTACTGTTATTTATGCAGGGAGGCTTCTTTGTTTGCAGCACCCTGCTTAACATGTTTCACACTGGGAACCAACCATGGGCTTCTAC
This sequence comes from Antennarius striatus, assembly GCF_040054535.1. Taxonomy (NCBI): domain Eukaryota; kingdom Metazoa; phylum Chordata; class Actinopteri; order Lophiiformes; family Antennariidae; genus Antennarius; species Antennarius striatus. The sequence continues at coordinate 17,105,119 of NC_090792.1, forward strand.
ATCTGGGGCTCTACAGGTGCCTTGCTCAGGGACACCTTAGCAGTAGCTGATGAGCAAAGGGAGCTGGTTTCAATAAATCTCTCTACGATCAGAGTTTTTGTTTTTTCTCCCCAACGCCTGAGCTACCAGCAGCCCCAAACTAAACCCAAGATTAAAAAGCCTACAACAAGCCAATGGACGCTCTTCGATGATTAATAAACGTGTCGTTTGATTATGCTTGAGTCGTCGACGACCAGACATGCTTTCCTCACTGCTGTCAAGATTAAGATGTGTTCTTTGAAAATTAAAACCCTGAAAAACAAAACAAGACCTGTTCTCACTGGAGGACGGTGGAAAAGTGTCGCCCGAATTAAATTATCATCTCCAATCCACATTGAAATCCACGGCCCACGTAGGGGAGAGAGTGTCCACACACTGACACCTCAGTGCTTGCCTGCCATGTCTGTCATGTACTGTCAACCACTGATCAGTTCTCCAGGAGCAGTTGGAGGTTCAGTGCCTTGTTCGAGGGCATTTCAGTAGTAGACACTCATGTTGTCATTGGATGGAAATATGCTTTTCATTTTATTGATTGAAATGTTAATTTTCTCACCCTGTCCAAGGATTGTAACCTGTGATCTTCTGGTCATAAGCTCTGAACCTTTAGGCTGTATCTGCCCTCATGACACTTGCCTGGTGCTGTCTGGAACTATGCTACATCGAACTAATCGTTTCACAGATACTGTTGTTGTTGTTGCTGTTGTTTTTCCAAAATATGCAGACAAAAAAACTTTTAATTTGTTGAAACATGAGGATAAATGTTTTTTTCTCACACACATTCCCATAATTCTCAGAAAACAAGAAAACTGCATTATAAAAAAAATCCTAACAAGTGAGGAGTTGATTTAGTTTAATTTGAAACTTGAAATTGTGAACTTTTTTTGAAAACTTAATTTAAATCATAATTCACTAATATATGAACAAGTTAAAAAACAAACCAAAAATATGTTTAAGATGTGACTACAATACTATCTATGAGCTGCACTGATTGCTTATCCGTGATTCCGCTCAAGTTTCACGCTGATGGAGACGAGGGAACAATGTACAAATTTTTTTTTTTTTAATTTTGTCATCTTTTTTTTTTTTAGGGAAATTGTTGGGTTTTTTTATATTCTTCACATGCATATATGTGTGTTATGCAAGGTTATTCAATTCAAATTTTGTTTTTTAATAAACAGTGAAACTTAAGATGTGCTTATTGTTTGTTTAAACGTGACAGACTGATCTCAAGTCTGTAATTTAGATTTTTTTTATTGTGTGATGGTTTCCCCAGCCGTTGTAGACCACGATGAGACACTTGTGGTAATGAGTTGTCTTCTAGCTTAGGAGTTAAAGAAACATTCCACCCAAAACATTTTAAACTGCCTTTCAGTGTTCTAAACAACGAAAAAAGATGGAGACTTATTTTAAAATGCATTTTAAAGAAATTAACTTTAAATAACTGTACAGTTTGTAACCCAACCTTCCAGAAACCCCAACAGTGTTTCATGTTCTTAAGTTGGAACTCTTTGCTGTAGCTTCCAGGCTAAAAGTCTTAGCTTGCACCTTTACCTGGTGCACAAGCTCAAACGATCAGCGAGATAAGCCATAACAGATCAGTCTGGTGACAGCCTCTGGGTAACAGGAAAACATCAAGAGACCTGAATTCATCAGGTCTTTTCCAGCTATGCATGTACCTGCAATGATCATGTTTGAGCTTGATTCTGAAGTACAGTATTAAATGACATTTCTCAAAAGTGGTGATGGAGATAGTTAACATATTGTACAGTATATCTGAAGTTAAGGAGAGCTACTAGAAGTCTTTGTCATGCTCTTCATCCTTCAATCGTTGAAGGAGATTTTAAATGCTGCACTTATGCAAATCAAAATTTTAACGCTGCAGTTACTCGTATTAAACAGTATGAAATAAAGAAAAATACAAAAATGGCAATATAATAGGAAAGAAAACCATGAGCGTGTTCTTTTCATCTTTTATATAATGAAAGATGACAATGTTTAGTTTCACATAAATACTGTAGTTGTAACTGGAGGCCTAAATCACTTGTTTTTATTTTTTGAAGTGTTATACAGGCTGATTCTATGTTTTCTACAAATATCTGAGGTTTCCTGTCTGATCTGTTTTGGTTTGCCTTCTCATGGGCTCAGGGTGCAGAACAACTGGAGCTGTCTGACTTACACACATTCACATAACACTGTTGTCTCTCTGCACCGACTTGTTCAGAGACTGAACCCTTCTGGGATTGATAAGCAGCGCTTCTGCAGATGGTGGGAATATTGTGGAATTTCCTCGACGTGCTGATGCCCTGGCATCCCGGCTCCGTCATACACCATGCCAACCGGCTGACGGGCGCTGCTGGCACTCTGCCTGGAGCGTTGGATGCATAAGCTGTCACCATGGGGACCGTTTGGCCCTGCTGCCGGGGCCATTGGCGGTTTGCCAGAATGTTTTCCTCATACTGTGACCTAGCTAACAGCCTTCTGTGAGGACTCAGTCTGGCATGTGAGTTAATTGCATGAGGCTTCATCTACTCCAGACACCTGTTCCATTCAGATTAGGTTACAACAAGCACTTAAAGCTGTTTGCTCTCCTCCTGCAGAAACAAACCTTCCTCAAACATTATGACTCCTTAACCCAGGAGTGTCAAACTCTTTTTCACCGAGGGCCACATCAGCATCGTGGCTGTCCTCAAAACGGCCAGATGTAACTTATAAATGTAACGTAAATTAAATGTAACTACTCCTTAATGTTAAATGACTGTGAATCTATTACTTATTCAAGTTACAAACATTATAGTTGCAGAGAAAAAACTGTTTGCCTATTGCTCTAACATAAATTCAGAATCAAACTATCCAAGTGAATAAAGAAAAATAACATCAAACACACGTTAGGACATCCATTGTTCAAAACTTTTTTTGTCAAAGTTAAAATGGGTTTAATTACTGCATTGTGGGAAATGTAGTTTTTGATCAAAGCACGCTTTTGACCTGCTTATTGTTAGACACTCTGATCTTTTATGCTCTGGAAGGCCACATAAAAGGATGTGGCGGGCCACATTTGGCCATTGGGCCTTGAGTTTGACACAAGTGCTCTAACCCATCATTCCCTAATAATCATTCTGCTTCTTGTTGTCTCCTTGCAGATGTGACATCATGATTTTGCAGGCCTTTAACCTTGTACCATGACAAGCAGTGACACTAGAATGAACTGATGTAATCTGCATGGACGGGCCGTAAGCGGGTCACGTTATGGCTGCTTGTCGCACTAGTGTGTCAGAGGTTTCCCAGGATAGCTCTGCTAAGGGGATTAACGTGCAGAGAGGGATATCTGTTAGACTTCAATAATCACTCCAACCCGGAAACAAGTACAGACGCTCACCACAGGTGGAAGAAGACGAAACTCAATCTACCGTCAAGGTAAATTAAAAACATTTCGGAGATGTCAAAAGAAAAGCTGGAGAGCTTGGTGAAGCAGATGGAAGAGACTCTGTCAGAGATGGAGCTGCTGAAGCTGCGGTGTGGGAACCAGAGCGAGGAGCTGAACCGGCTGGTGGTGGAGCTCCGGAGAGAGAACCAGGAGCTGGTGGAGAAGTACAACCAGCTCACTATGGAGATGAAGGAGGCTAAGGAGATTATTGAACAACTGCAAGACACAAAATATGCCTTCGATGCGAAGGAAAGACAAGCGCAGAAGCTCAGTCGGCAGCTGTGAAAGCCCACGAGAAGGTTGGAAGAACGACTTCAGGTGGATTCGACCTGCAGTGTTGAAAACAGACGGAACCAGGATGGAAAATGGAAGATCTTTAAGTACTGGGTGGGCAGGAAGGCTAAACTGGGCACAGTGAACATTGTGTGTTTTTTTCCTCCAACATATATGTTTTAGATCCTAAAGGGATGGATGCAAAGCTCAGTAATTTAAATGTTAACTTAAATCCTGTGGCTTAAGCCTCCTTTTAAAGCCATGGCTAGACTTAATGACCCAGAATCAAAACAGTGGAAGTGGAAAATGTGGAATCTGGTGAAAGTGTTTTTCCCAACATTGTACATGAGGTATTAGGTTTCTATAATTAAAGCATGCCGGGCAGCGAGGCTGCACTGCCCTGTAAAGATTTTATTTGATGATAGCTACTCAACATTATTTTTAGATGTTCAGTGACCAAAAGATGTGGGTGGTCACCTATGTTAAATCTCTGTAGAGTAAAGTTGTAAAAAGTACCTGATTATCCATCCTTTCCTGCCCGTCAACTTTGTGAGAGGGTGCCTCCCTCCAAACCGGCTCCAAGGACACAGAAACTGAGGCAAACACGTCTTAATATATATATATGTTATCCATGTATCTCAATAAAATATCCCTCATGTTCAGCCAACGCAAGATTACACAGAAAGTCAAGTTTGATGGGTTTTTAATTCAACCTCAGCGGTCGTACTACATGTGCTCACTGGATCAAATATTTGCAGATTTAACTTTAATAAAGAATAATTATATACAAGATGTCTAATATGTCAAAAGTGAGTTTCTCTGAGCTGAGCAGGAAAAAACAAAAACAAAAAACAGCATCGCTTGACTCACATTTCTGAGCTAGTTAATGAGGATATCTATCAATAAAACATTTGTATAAAAAAAAAAAGAAAATTATATGTTCAGGGGGAAAATTTGTAATTGGTTTTCCACTCTTAATGCTAAGTTAGAGCTAACCATTGCCTAAATGAACATTTTAATGAGGAGTAAAATTAAAAGGACAAAAGCTGCTCTTTGATGGGTTTCTAATTCACCTAAATCTGGTAGTAAATGTTTTTGTTGAATCTCACAAAAAAACCCACATTTGCCTTTTAAAACATATGTGGGTTTACATTCTTTGACAACAGTTCTAAACACGGTCTTCTTCTTAATGTGTTGCATATTAAATGAAAATATCATATGTAATAAAATACTCAATATTTTGTGTTAGAGACTATACATTTGATGAAAACCACTCGGTTTATGGTGCATAAGCTTGTCAAAGGCTTTAAAATTGGCATACCTGGTTTTTTTGGGAGCCTTAAATCAAAGTTGGCCATTCTTTTGAGATATTTAAGATGCGACTTTGAGATGTTCCTCAAGTTCTGTTTGATGGTCCATTGAATTTACCCTATTATTCTACTTATGTTTCACTTAGATAAGGGTAAGTATGCCGAGCATGCATTCTATGTTCAAACCTATGATTGCACATAAGATTCATCCTTTTTAAAACAATCAGTTACACTAAATCCTTCCAGACTGACCTAAACATGGAGAATTATCCATCAGTACAACAAGATAAACAAACAGTTGGTTTCTGGTTGACATAACTTTGGTGCCGATGAATTTTTTTTTTTAACGTAATGGAAAAACATCTCTGGAGCTATTTCACACCCAGTCTGAATGACTCGAAGCCAAAATAAATCATGAAACATGAAAACAGTACAGAAGACAAATACACATTGCTAGTGAGATATTTTTTTACACAAGCCCACAATTACATAAGTTTCTCTCCAGTAGTTTTTTGGGTTTGGGATGTTTGGAACCACAGAAGGGAGGAAGGGAAGGGTGAGATGGTTTTGGGAATCAGATTGGCAGATGCTTAAACACAGCTCTGGTGGTGGCTGCGGAAGCTTCCTCTTTAAAAACCAAAACATGCTCCTGTCCATGCTATTTTGATGCAATTTTGCTTTTCAGACATGTTCTCAGATTCTTTTATTCAGACTAAATGTTTAGATCCACTGAAAACCCATAATAAATAATGGGAGTGTTCGTTTTGGAATCTGGTGACTGCATGCCCTCTTTAAGAGTACAGTCACATACTCATCTTGGTTTTATCTTTGTGACGTTTTCTATCTTGGTGAAGATTTATTCCAAACACAATTTTGAAGAGAATGTATGTTTAAAAAGTCTGTCTCAAATTTTAACATGTGGTCATATGTACTTATCCCCCAAAACCCAAACGAGTCTATTCAAATTTATGTTAGCGGTGTTTTATAATAGCTTATTTAGGTTTCACAGAACTCCACAATAACATCACAAATCAAAATAATTATTTAAAATACCACCAGTAATTAACATCTAAATAAATCATATAGTTATTCCGCAATTTTTTCAACAGTGGTTAGTTTCTGCTACCAGATTTAATTTATCACTAGTAAAAAGAAACATCGAGAAAAAAAACAAAAATATGACTGATTTTGTTGTCTTTCTTTGCATTCATACAATGACTGGAAAATTTCACATGGAAATAGATATGGAAAATGTTCTTTACTAACACATGAACAAAAATATAACAGTGAGAACCTGAAAAAAAAAATAGAAGTTATTCTAATTGGAGAAACATGCCTCAAATGACGTCACTGGAGTCAGCACCGGTTGGAGCGGAAAAGGTAAGCTAATGAGTCTGTGACAATTACTCCGCAAACACCTGATTTATTTGTGCTGTCTGTAATTATTTGGGATAACGTTTTGAATTCAGTAATTGTAAATTAAATTCTGCTACAAATGAACAATTACATTATTAATCACAATGATTTATAATGACAATTAATCTTGAGCTAACTTGTTCCTGTGCTATCATACATAACCCCATCCGCGTTATAGCTAAGCAGCTAAAGTTGCTACTAGCATAGCACTAACTCCGTTACGTCAGGTTGCATTGTGGGTAGTGTAGGCAAAAGTTTTTGACAATAAAGAACAACGCATTCAGTTTCTCGTGTTTTTGAGTTAACAAAACCTAAATAAATTTATAAGCTAAGTCTTAGAGATCGTAAGGTCACATTTAGTAAGTATTTTCATACAAATTACAATCCTGCCTGTCAGAATATTCACTTCGGATGATCTCCCTGCATATAAAGTGGGAGAATATAATAATACGGCTCCAGCAAAGTGGGAAATAAAGATTTACACACACCCCACATGGGCTTATAGCAGAATTAGAACAAACGCGCTGATTAACTGTTATTTTTACAGATTTAAATTACACACTGCGCGTAAAACGATCCCCGTCTCTCTAGGAAGGGGGTGCGGATGGGCTGGATGAGCTGCTGGTTAAATGAGGCGCACATGACGCTGCGGAGGAGGTTTCCTGTCGGACGGGGGAGAGAGAGGGGGGAGACGGACAGCCTGTGAGCCCTCATCGTATCCAGGACACCGCAGCGCCTTCCACACGCATCTCCAAGCCGAAGCTCCGGAGAGAATCCAGCTGTCAGTCCCGCTGCGCCCCGCAAGGACCGTTCGCAGGTTTAAGGCTCCAGCAAAGGGCTTCTGGAAGCAGAAGGTCCGGTGAGTAGTGGAAGGATCGCTCCCTAAACGTCACGGACGTTTATTCTGATGTCAGATTCTCTGTTCTGATTTATTTCTTACCTGATTTGCGCATTGGATGTTTTGGACAAAAGGAGTTTTAAAGAAGCGTTAAAAAGAAAGATTTTTAAAAAAAATGAGTAATAACTAACCTGTTGTCGATGTTTGTGCTCAATGTAAGTGATTATGTTTTGAATATAATGAGGATAAAGGGTTCAGATATATTAATAAAGTCATAATAAACCACAATATATAGCCTAAAAGTCACACTCATTGATTTTCAGACGTAGAAATTTCCTTCCTCATCCTATTTTTGCTCACTCAGGGCAAAGAACATAAGACACTATTTGTCTTTGTGGATTAAAAGTGATGAATTAATGTGTAGCCAAAGATTAAACACTTCATTAGCTCATATATAAAAAATGAGGGATATTGGAATGTCTCACAAACCATTTTCAACAATAGGTGTTTGATTCTAATCAACCTTACCGAAAGGATAACCGGTCAAATTAATCATTGATTCACCGGATTATTAATTCTAATCATTCATCATGCAAATTATTTTCTGTTTCCAGTCTCTGAAATGTGAAGTTGATTGGTTTTATTGTCTAGCACAACTTCCTTTCAACATATTCTTTAAGTATTTAATGTTTAACGTTGTGTTTGGATGTTGCTGAGGAGCGGTTTCCTTAAAGGAACAGTTCACCCATCTCCTGTGTGTCCAGGTCTACAAACAATCATGGAGCTTCATAAACAAGTAACCTTTAAACATTCTCTTAAATAACTCAAGAAAATGATGAGTCATAAAATGAAAAGTCCTACAGTTCTAAACTGATTTGAAAAGACATTACTGTACTTACACCATTACATTACACAACTTAACATTGACACAAGGTTGGGTGGATGATGACTTAATTTTTGTTTTTGGGTGAACAGTTCCTTTAAAATCATTCATTCTGTACTCTTTCATGGCTAAACACTGATTATCATCTGTAAAAAAGAAGAAACAATTATCGCTTATACACTTAGGTATCAACGGTTCAGGAATTTGTTATAACTTATCAATGAGATCCAGTGCTTAGCATTAAAGTATTACTTTCCTTTATTATATAAACGAGTATATTTGGATTCCAACCATTTCTTGGACAAAACAAGCAATGTCAATCCCCCTGGATTCTAGAAACGTGTAATGTTGTTTTGATTGATAGAAACAGCATTACCGTTGGGAATTACTTGCTTCATCTCTACAGTAATTAACAGTAAATGACTGCTGCCAGCCTAGACAGAGGTGAACACTCCCGGACTAACGCCACCCAAGAAAGTTGCTCAATTCTGGGCGTTTGGTGTAGTGACTGTTTGTATTTCAGATCAGACATGCTGACTGTATGTCTTTCAACTCTCTGACATCATCCCTTTGACTTCTCCACTGTTCAGCGTGGTGCATTCAAGGCCGTGGTTAACTTTCCTATCTGTTGGGGCAGAGGTGTTTCAACAGGTCCAACCCCCTCTCTGTCTTTTTGCCCCGTAAATAAACCAAATAAACATCTTCTCTGCACATAACACAGGATGTTTTCAGCTCATTTAAAAATGTTGAGTTAGCAGAGGGAAATGATAAGGCTTCTGTTAATGGAGATCTCAGGAAAAGCTTTTAATCATACAGGCAAGGCTAAAAAAAGATATATTTCAACATGTCATTAGAACAGAAAATACATATTTGCGTCATTGTCACATTTTGAGTTAAGGGTGTGACTAAATGACAGGATTTGATTTTTTTTCTGCTAATCACTTTCACTGGAGTGTTACCTTGAGAACTACATACTTTTAATAAAGAGGTGTAAACTGAACACAGTCACAACATTCAGTAAAAGAATTTTGTACATTTTCAATGTTTTATTAAAATTAGCTACTTTGAAGTATCTCCCTTTCTCTGTTAATTGTCACCGATAACCATCAGGTAGACATATTTCCACAAGGAAGGAAGAAACAACAGTTAATTATTTAATAGAGCAGATTAAATGAGTCTTAAGAGTCTTCAGGTAGATTATATGATTGGAGGACAATCACAAAATCATTTAGCGACATCAGCATAGAATGAAATCCAGACACTGGTGGTGGTGGCTGATGACTCTGCTGAAACTTATATAAACATGCGAAAATCTGTGTGGCCTTCAGAATAACCAGAGCCTAATGATATCCTTCTAAACATCCCAGATCCAGCTGTTATCTGTTATCTGCTGTGATCGATGGCTGCAAACCAAACCACTGAACAAGATGTTGCATCATTAGCTGTGTGAACTCAGTCTGTTCTCTGTATTTGCATCACGGAACAAGATTTCGCTCAGAAATGTCTTGCAAACGTTAACGTTCGGTATCATTTCTCCTTACTCTGACTTGTTTCCAGAAAAGTTGCTCAACAAACTGCCGTAATGACTAATTCTGTCTGTCGTGGGGTTTTTTCCCTTCTAGGGAAAAAGGAAGATGCTGCTGGCCGTGGTAATCGTCCAGCTGCTCTTGGCTCCGGCGCTCACGGTAAACTCCCTGAGGAAAACATAAACACAGAAAACAGTTAAAGCTGCATGCTAAATGTCGCGTCGCAACCTGAGACGTCCATCGGTTGCTGAACTAATTTCTCATTTCATTCATATGACTTTGAAAAGTTCAGTCTTGTCATTCGAAACAGTTTTCTGTTGTGAGGCTGGGGTTATCATTTGATGTGAACCACTCTCTTATGTCCAGCTGCCCAGTGTGGATCACTGGGAATCCTGGGGTCCGTATGGAGAATGCAGTCGCAGCTGCGGCAGCGGCGTGACCGTGAGCACCAGACGCTGTATTACCCACAGGTATGCTTCCCTATGAATACTTAATACACCTACATGAACATGCTTGTGCCTATTTACACGTGTGTGAACACAGTGTTTCCTTTCCCCTCGTATGAATAAAGCTGTGAGCTTCACAGACACGGAGTATCCTGATTTTGAAAGAATGCCTTGAAGTCGCAAAGGCGTGGGCTTGTTTTCCCCTCAGCACAGACTGCAGGGAGAAACCCTTTCACATTAATACTCTACTTTTTTCTGGGTGTTGCCTCTTTGCTGCTGTCGAGGATTAGATGAAGATAGGTAGAGGAAATTCCTCTTCCTGGAAGAAGAGAGTATACCTTAAGGCAGGAGTGTGTTTAAAAAATGTAACATCTTCATCATTAGTAGTTTAGGAATGGTGAACAAAAATGTGACTCCCTATAAGAATTCCAGATTATTATTAATATCATCTAGATATCATATCTTACTCTATCTTTCGTCTAGGGACGGATCTTGATCTTGATGACTTTTTCACTTTCTTCAACATTACGAAAGAAATCTTTTTTTTTCCATTGTCAAAAAACAAATCAAAATAGCAATAGTGTCTTAAAGTAATACAGAAAATTACTGTACACTATTAATAAAATTTGCATCGTATAAATAAATCTGTTTGTAAATGAATGAATCTCTTTAGCTTCTCAATGTGTGCTTGTGTAATGGGGTTACAGGAGTTTGGTTTGATGTAAAGACTTAAACATCAAGAATGCTGGTTTAATATTCAAAAACTAAAACATGTTTTAAAGCTGATCTCAGTGGTGATGGAGGAGAAGTACAAAGCTGGCCTACCAGGGAGATGAAGTCCTCCACAAACATGTCCGTACACTTTCCTGCCTCACCTTGTTTGACATTTGTTGTGTTTGAGTTCGGTCAAAACTGTTGGAAAATCTGTCACTTTAAAAGTTTGCACAAACAGGGGTTGCTGATGTTTGACACGCTTCTGTGATGATTCTTGCTACACAATGCCCGTCACCGACATGTTGGTACAGTGAGCCGTTCTGTTTCCTCGTCGGCTGAATGAAGGATGGATTGTTGCATCTTGTCTGCCAGCTTTTCCCGGATCACGCCTTCAAACGCTGTCATTAGACAGCTGTCGACTGGTTTTGCGCTTTACAGGAATTCTGTTCATCAGTCATTTCAATCGCATATTTCTTGACTTCCATCCAAATAGTTCATACAATTCACATTTGAGCAATTCATAGCCTGTAATCATTTTTATCCTGAGTGATCAGTTATTTTCAGTAAACACCCTTTTCACCTGTCACTCATTGTTCGTCTTGATGCCCGTAATGTTTATTTTACCCTCCCAGGTAAACGGTGAAAGCCAGATTTTGTCGCTGAGTGTTTGGACATGTTTTGGCATCGGTTTTGCTGCTCTGACAGACGCATCTTATTTTTAACGCTGGAGGGCAGTTTCTTTTCCGAGGAAGTGATTTAATCATGACTTATCAGACAGCCAGGACGTATAAAGGCTGGAACAATCTGCTCACCGACGTGTGTGTGCGCTTACGTTTGAGTTTTAAGGTCAACGACGATGATGTCAAGGCTTCGGCTTCTTTTCTAAAGGCACAGATTAAAGATGAACGTCTTGATGTCATTTAATGAAGCCTGTTATTTCTCCACTTGCTAACAGACTGAATTGTGTTTGAGTTGTTTCTGTGTCTCAACACAGTTTAAATGACATCATAAAAGGAGGTTTTCAAACCATAACCGATAAAAACACATGCTTGTGTGACAGGGACTAGTTTGCCTGCCACAAAAACTTCTCAACATGAGAACACTTGCCCCATAAATCAGTATTCTAATCGTAATTTTTAAATATCCTGTTGACTGTAGCTGGTCTTTACTTCTTTATTGCATTGGGAAAAATAGACACAGATATACTATTGTCGTTTTATATATGGAATACTGGAAAAAGAGAAAAATGATAATAAATACCAATCTAATAGTTTATTACTGTATAATAAAAACCTCCACCATTGTGGTTTTGAATAGTCCTTGATGGATTTCCATGTTGGTCCTGATCTGGATCAGTTCATGGGGAGGTGGGCCATTGATCCGGAAAATTGAGCAGATGTGTGTTTGTTCAACCTTAGTGGAGGTGTGTGCTCTGCAAAGTACCATTCACATTTCAAACCGATCTCTCATTTTTAAACAGGACAGATGGAGGACACAACTGCGTCGGATCGGAGAAGTCTTACCGCTCCTGCAACATCCAGGTGAACAAACATCTGACAGCTTCTATGATGATTCTCCAATAAAACGCTCTGTAAAATTGATTATCACATATGTGGGATGATATGCATGTATGCTTTGTTTTTAACCTGTAGTCATTTGGCTTCTTGACTGTCTCTCGTATTTCCGTGCAGGACTGTCCTGAAGGATCCAAGGATTTCCGAGAGGAGCAGTGCTCCCAGTTTGATGGGACTGACTTCCAGGGGAAGCTCTACAAGTGGCTCCCGTATTACGGAGGTAAAAAAACAAAGCAAAAATCCAGCTAGAGGGCATCCAGTGTGGAAAAGAACTATCTCTTATCCCAGCTCTTATCCTCATATACATTCCGATAGCGGAGAACCCCTGTGAGCTGAATTGCATGCCAAGAGGAGAGAACTTTTTCTACCGTCACCGGACCGCCGTGGCTGATGGGACACCCTGCCACCCTGGAAGGAGGGACATTTGCGTGGGTGGCGTTTGCAAGGTAAGATTTATTTATGCACTTTTTGGTCATTTCTCTGATCAAAACTGACATCTTCTGCATTTGTTTGTTGATAAAAAATATTTTGAAGAAAATGTTTTTTATGCACTAGTTAGGTATATTCAGATGTAAAAATGTCACAAATGCACATTACATCTAAACAGTAGTTCTAAATGTGATCTTTATGTTTAGAGGAGCACATTTTACCCAGCATACTTTACCATTGAAGGAAGTTTATTGCACAGGATTCAGGATTTTTGCACCTTTTATGTCATTATTCTATTCTATTATATACATTATTCTTTATGTTTGTAATTGTGTTCAATCAGTAGTTCTTTTTAACATGACTGGTATTAACGGTACTGGGATCTGCCCTCTGCCCTGCCGGCGGCCGCTGAGGTAATAGAGGATGACAGGGTTAGTCTACCAGTTAATGAAACCACACACAGCCTCACCTCATTAATGAGAGTGGACACGGTCAAAGGATTACTTTGATTCATCCTGTTATGATGTCAAACATTTCTTCTTCTCTTCCTGAAACACCTTCTCTGTTTAACCTCCGTCATCACGTCTTTATCACTTCCTGTCTTTTACACCTTGTTAAAGCTAAAAAAACCCAAAAAACTGCCACCAACTTTTTTTACTCTCTGAATATTTCTCTTCTTTTTCCCTGTGCAGCGTCTGGGTTGTGACAACATGTTGGAGTCTCCACAGCAGGAAGACCCATGCCTGCAGTGTGGGGGTAACGGACAGTCCTGCACCCAGGTCAAGAACAGCTTCTCTTTACGCAACCTGCCGACTGGTAAGCCGCACATTTTTCAACCCAACAACACACAACCTGAGCCAAATTCCCTCTAAATCACTAAAATATGGGAACGATGACATTAAAGATGTCTAACGTTCATCTCAGGCTACAACCAGATGTTCATCATCCCCGTTGGAGCCACTACCATCAGCATCAGGGAGACAGTGGCTTCACGCAACTACCTGGGTGAGCGTTGGACTCTTAAGAGAACCAAAAAATAATTAGGACCACTCACTGCTTTTTTTTTTTTAATGTAATCTCTACATCTCAACTGTGTTCAATCAGCTATTAAGAACCTGCGTGGTGAATACTACCTCAATGGCCACTGGGTAATTGAGTTTTCCAGAGCAACACCCATTGCTGGAACAATGCTGTACTACCAGCGAGGAGCTGAGGGTGACAACATCCCTGAAACCATCATCGGCCGCGGCCCCACCACCGAGCCGCTTGTTGTTGAGGTGAGATTGATCTTATATATAGGGATCATACCTTTATGTTCTTCATGTGACCACAAACCTCCTTCTGAAACAGCTATAATAACTCCTACTGCTTGAATAGAAGCACTTTTGCCGACTATATTCTGCCTTTGGTATCAGTAAACTCTGATACTGTGTGAATCAAAACTTTCATGGTCTTGATTAAATGAGCAGTGCCATATTAAGTCTGTCCTGCAGGTGGCACTAGACTAAGGGTCATTGGGTCGTGAAAGTCAAGGGATTTCATAAATATTACCATATATTGTTGTGTGTCCATCTATTTCCTCCTGCCTAATCCTGAACTGAGTCCTGTTGATGGAGTTTTTCAGTGAATTCTGGGTCATCATTAAAACCAAAGGACCAGGAATCTGGAGCGGAAGTCTCAGACAGACTGGGATCACGTTCAGTGAATCCACTTAGCCTTTGTAAACAGTTTTCCATCTTTATGTTTATCTTGTCCTCTCAGCTCATCAGCCAGGAACCAAACCAAGGAGTGGAATATGAATATTATCTTCCAGTGGGACGCTCCAGAGAGGGCTACTTCTGGAGCTTTGGATCCTGGTCTTCCTGCAGCAAGGAATGTGGATTAGGTCAGACTCTTAGAAAAATTACAAATGTAGAGAAATCCTTCCTTCAGGAAAATAAAACATGTTTTCCTCTCCCTCCGTAAGGCTACCAGTCTCGTCTGGCGTTCTGCACCATCGATAATGAGTCCTACCCTGACTATCTCTGTGCGTCTCTGCCGAGGCCACAAACCAATCGGACATGCAACCCCCATCCGTGCCCAGAGATCCGCAGGTAAATCACATTTCATTGGTAAAATATAATGAAGTTACAGTTTGTCAGAACGGGTTGGAATAAACGTCAATCTGAGTTCAGCAGTACTTTGGTCAAACAGTGGAGAAAATATGAACTCACTTTCAGCGTTTTTGACTGTTGTTGGTTGTTGTGACTGTCTGGAAGGATGGCCTACCTGTATCCACCACAGTTGTGGAGATCCTCAGAAAGAGCCAGAGCCTGTGTACTCAGGTAACCCAGGATCTGGGGCTGTAGTCACTTTGTAGGAAGCTGGAAACATGGGGGGGGCGCGGGGGGAATTAGATCACCTCTTTTTCTGGTTCCTGATTTCCTCATCGCACATCACATCCTTCACAATCATTCCAGGGAAACAATTTTAGCTGCAGATGAATTAATTCAAATGTTTCGTCACAAACCGTCCACGCTCAGATGCGTTTCACTCTAGCATCTGTTAGCATCTGTGTTTAGCGTCAATCCCACAGTTCCCACACGTAGGGTGAGAACGAAGGTGCGCCGCAACAGTCCAGCTCAGAGATCTCATTTCAACCTTTTAACGATCCTCGTTCGTCTCGGACAACACCCTTTCTCCGGGGAGACCTCGCTGTGATTTGATGCCAGATTTTCCATCAAAGACCCCCCCCCCCTGCCACAACCTGTGGCCCCTGATCTGATGCCTGAGCTGGGCTGCTGCGCAGCGGCTGTAGCAACCTGTTAGTCTTCCTGTCTTTGTCTATTAGTAGCGTAGCTGGTGTGTTGTGAGGTGTTCATGGGTTAAAGGTCGTCCTGCAGCGGGCGTTGGGGATTGTGTTCATCTCAATGGGACACAGCAGCGGCGGTGTCGTAGTAAAGAGCCGGGGCTTCGGTCGTTGACTCTCTGGTATTTCCTGCTTCTTTTCTTTGATGCTGCTGCTGCTCAGAAACTTGAGATGTTTATGAAGCTCGAGTGACGCCAGCCGCGCCCTCATTATCCCGCAATTGAAAGAGATATAGCGCCAGAGACGTGTGCGCTGAAGCTGGAGCAGATAAAACGTTCACGGGCCAATTGTTTAATTTGTTTATATTTAAAAATCTGCTTCCAGTAATCAGTGTCTATCTAAATCAACCAGGAAGTGACAAAAACTTTGTGTCTCTCAGCAGATGGACTTTCCCACTCCATTTACACCTGGAATCAAAATATCTGTATTATAAATGGATTTGTGTTACATCTGGTTTTCATATATCAAATCACACATTTAATATTTAATACTTTTTATACCTATGTAACATCCCATAATAGGTAGAGCACAATTCCTGACTTCTACTTCCTGTCCCCACGCCTTCACGCTCCGTTCCCCAGCTGGAGAACCGGTGAGTGGAATACCTGCTCGGTTTCCTGCGGCGGGGGTTCTCAGGTGCGCAGAGTGGACTGCGTTTCCCACGATGCCTCAGGCCCCCGTGTGGTGGAGGATGCCGTTTGTGCCGCCTCTGCCGCCGCTCCGCCGTCTCTGCAGACCTGCAACATGCACCGGTGTGCGGAGTATCGGGCGAGCAGATGGAGCGCGGTGAGTGAACCGACAGATTCACTTCAGACGGATTCAACCTGGAGGAAGAAGAGCAGAAGAGAAAGACGAGCCTCTGCTGCTGTGTTTGCAGTGCTCGGTGACCTGCGGCTCAGGCGAGCAGACCAGAGAGGTCACCTGTATCGGCTCAGGAGGAATGAGGCTGGAGGAAACGTCCTGTAGCACTCTGCTCCGCCCATCTGCAGTCCAACCCTGTCGGATGGCGGCCTGCCCGAGACAGATCGGCTGGCAGGTCGGGGAGTGGGGGCAGGTGAGAGAACACAGCAACGCTTCGGTTTTCTCGCTTTTTGGTCGAAAATAGTTTTGATATAATTGCGCTCTCTCCTTTTCCCAGTGTTCTCGGAGCTGTGGCTCCGGCTCCCGGGATCGACAGGTGATCTGCTCGGACCCAGAGAGAAACCTGTACCCCGTGGATTATTGTAACACCCACCCCAGACCCTCCACGATGGAGCGCTGCAACACTCAGCCCTGTCACAGATCGCAGCGTGAGCGTAGTTCAGATGAATGAATGATGGATGATTTTTTTATCAGAATAAGATTGGAATGAAACTATTTTCAACATCTCCTACTAGCGTAGGTTTTATACCAGCCTGCTGTGGTGCTCGCTAGTAGCTGTGTGAAGTTTGATAGTTTGATAACCGCTTGATATTTCAGGAAACAGGCTGTGAGATCCTAACAATAGGTGCGATCCCACCGTAATCATTGTTTCCCCGCTGTTCCCCCGACTCCCCCCTCCCATCCGCTGACGTAAGTCGTGTCACTTCGTGCCCGTCAGCCCCACCCCCCTCCATCCCCCCACACAGACCTTGTCCCAGCACTAATTATCCAGGCCTGATTGACGTGTTTTCCACAGAATGGATTAAAATATTTTCAAACCACTGAAGTGTGCGAGTCCCGGCGGGGACGTTTCTGGTATGTTCTGGTATTCTGCATCCCAGACCAGTCGGGATCATAAGTTTATGTTCTGTTTATACCGATCACATGTCATCTCAACTGTTCCCTGCTCTGTATTTCCAAAAAAACAAACAGATTTTTTTGTTTGTTCATTTGTGTAATTATGTGTTTTTGTGTGTTATTGTGCTTTAACTTCCCATAAAGACTAAATTCTCCCCTTCGGTTTCATCTCAGCCCACAGGCCCGAGATAGACGCGTCCCAGACCAACACAGTCCACGACCCCCACGGCTCGGCCCCCGCCCTCCACTGCAGCCAGTCCTATTATGGTTGCTGCCCAGACGGACGTACTTCAGCTGGGGGCCCTCAGGGTCTGGGCTGCCCAATGATCCAAGGTCCTAATCCTGTGCAGCCGTCCTGCACTCAGAGCAGGTACCCCGCTCCAACATGTCATTAGCCTCCGGATGAGGTTGGGGTTAGCTTTTATCCGTGCAAACACTCCATCCAGAGATGGTTACCACCCTCAAACTGACCACTAAGTACACAGACACTCGTTTTTGGCTCAAGCTTTGGGTACAAAGTGTTTTATTGTTTGTCCCTTCCTGTTCTGTTTTTCAGTTACGGCTGCTGCCAAGATGGAATGACGGCAGCTCAAGGCCCGAACAGGGAGGGCTGCACGGAGCACGGAGCTCCTGTATCCGCTGTAAGCAAAGACGCATGGAATTCTCAGTGTGGGCGATTTAGTCCAAAAATCTCATAATACTGTCTGTCTAAAGCAACAGCTTAGAAAACAGTTACTAGAATAGAAGTTCAGGAAAAGAAACTCGTAAACGTCGCTGACAAAGAAAAACCATCAACAGCAGCTATAAAGGGAGTTTTATGAGAACAAATACGCCCCGACCCATTTCTGTGGTCTGATCCGTGACATCGTGTTCCCTCAGGTCGATTCTCTTCCCGCTGAGAACGCAGTTCAGTGTCGTACCACCACCTACGGGTGCTGCTACGACCGAACCACCCCCGCAGCAGGACCCAACGGGGAGGGCTGCCCCAACCCGCCCAACCACAGTAAGACGATCAGTTTAAATCATGTTCAAATAGATATTAATCTGTAATGATCAATGAAGATGATTGAAAAAAAAAATTGCTAATAGTTAGAGAATCCGTGTGCGTCTCTGCAGTCGAACGCTCCTTCTGCTCCCTGCCTCGCGCTGCCGGCTCCTGCGACACCTGGAGATCTCGCTACCACTACGACGTCCTCACCTCCAGGTGTAAGCAGTTCTGGTATGGAAGTTGCCATGGCAACAGCAACAACTTCATGACCCTGGAGGAGTGTCAGAGGGCGTGCCAGGCCCCCTCCTTGAGCCACCGGGGCCCGGCGGAGGTCGATCCAGCTCCGGAACCCACTGCTGAGAGAGACCCTACCGCTGGAAGGACCTCCCCCAGACCCAGAGGAGGATCCAGGTCTGGGGGAGCCACCTCTGGGGGGGCGACGCGTGGCGGATCGCGCCAAACGGGGAGGGTCGCTACCACCTACAGGGGCGTGGCTGCTGCCACACACGCTCACAGGGGTAGACTTCACCTCCGTTACCGCCAGCCTCCCCCAGCGACCGCCGCGCAACATGCTGGTCCAGCAGCGAGGTAAGACCCCGGGGGTCCAGCGAGAGCGATGACAAGCTCGCCCCCCACCTTCCACCGCCACTGACGAAACCCTGGTGGGCCGGGACTGAGTGAAATCAGAACGAAGTTACCACAAAATCACCCCCCCCCCGCACACCACCACAAAAATCCAGTTGTTGCTCGATTTGTGGAAATGTACTTTGAGTGTAGTACTGAAGCAAACTTGAAAGTTTTAACCGATGCAGGGTGTTAAACAGCCCCCTGTTGGGTTTTATTTTAAATAATAATCACTGCTTTTGAACTTCAGCGGAATATTTTGTGCATTTTGCTTTATTTCATGCAACATTCTGTGTAAAATCAGTCGACTCTTGTTGTTGTCGCGATGCCGATGTCATCCAAACCTTTGCTTTGTGACGTGTATCACCGCCACGCCACCGCACTTCCAGCAACACACTCTTTCTACGTAGCAGCAGCTTCCATTTAAAACTGTGTACAAGAACCTGATTGGACGCCTCTGTTTTGTGCTTCTGGGACTTTTCACCGTCTTACACCTCTTGTGCTTATTTGTTGCCTCCTGTCACACTGTTTTTGTCATCACCATGTTTGTGTTGTCACCTTGATGTCACTAGATGGAACTAATAAAGGTTCTGCTGTGAAGCTTCACCTCCGGTTGTGTGTGTGTGTGTGTGTGTTGTCACTAAACTCCTGTCTTTCCTCACCTGACGTCTTTGTGGATGTTTGCACAGGGTTCAGCTTCCTTTGGGGTTCACGTTGTTTTGTTTGGTTCGTCTTGTCATGTTTGCTTAAACCTCTGAATCCAGGTTGTGGGCGATCTCTAGTCTTGCTTTGGTGACGGTTAATCAAACACCGCTCGGCGTAAAGTGACGTCTTCATCTCCCTTCCATTTTCAATTCCTGTGTCTTTCCAACTGTTTTTTTTTTTTCTCACTCCGTTACTTCCCTCCGTCCTCCCATCGCCTCCTGCGTCCTCAGTTTGACTCTGGGAGAAGTGAACATCGATAAAAGCGACCCGTCAACGGTGGAAGCTTTGGTCGGCCAGACGGTTGTGCTGCCCTGCAGAGTGAGTCCTCCACCGTCCTCCACAGTCACCGTGGAGTGGAGGAGAGACGGCATCCCGCTTTCTACTGGCAGGTTAGGAGGAACACCTTCTTCAATTATTTAATATGGAAGGCTGTCAGCAGCAGGAAAGGAGTAGGACCTGACCTGTTAGTGTAAAGATCAGGAGTCCATTTTCAAGAAGGTTTTGAAAGTGTAAAGGGAGGAAGTGATGTCTCACACCCTTCATGTTCATTTCTGTGGATGTGATCTTTTTCTTCAGGCACCACCAGCAGCCCAATGGTTCCCTGTTGGTGGGTCCTCTCACCAAGCTGGACTCTGGTTGGTTCTTATGCCTAGCGATGCGGGAACAGCAGCGAGACCACCGCTACATCTACCTGTCCGTCACAGGTAGCAGCAGATCTCCTAATCTCATAGTTTAAGTCAGCTAACTGCTAACTTTTAGCAGGATAAAAGTTAATGTACTTTTTTTTTTTTTTTTTTCATTTTTAAAAGCACGTTTATTCACAAAAAACAAATGACAAAATAATCAAATTCACGTGAAATTCACATTCAAAAGCAATTAATGGTAGGAAAATAATAAACTAAACTAAATATAATTGTAATCATACAAATTTGCTTTTGTGAAGTATGAATCAATTGAAAATTGGTTTGCTGAACGCTCTGATAAAAAAAAAAAAGTTATCCAATGATCCTCACGGCTGTGTCTCACAGAGGGATCTCCAAAGCTGCCCCCCACCTCCCTGCCCGGTGACGGTCCTTTCCCTCGGTGAGAACAAGCCGACGTGACGTCGTCATTTCTGATGTAGGATAAACGTTTGTGCATCACAGAAGTCATCTTTCTGTTGCTGTCATTTCTCCCAGGTTCACCATCGAGCGCTCGGGTTCATCTTTGCTGGAAATTCGATCTGGACAAACTGCCAGGCTTCCGTGTAAGATCGCCCCTCCCTCAGCGCTCCAGTCTGTCCACATTCAGTGGACTAAAGACGGACAGATCCCCACTGACTCCAGGTGAACGCTACAGCTCAATGCTGGAAGAAAAAAAATAATATTTGTACTAGAAAGGAATCTGATCGAGTTTGTAGAATGAAAAGGAGATTGTTGAAGTAAAAATGGTGCTGCTGCTGTGTTGTAGGTACACTCATCGTTCAGATGGAACATTGGTCATCACCTCTCTGACGTCGGAGGATTCAGGTGTTTACACCTGTACAGCCTCCACCCAGCAGCAGCTGGAGCAGAGGCAGCTGCAGCTCCGAGTGCAGAGTGAGCGTTATTGTAGTTCACAGAGTCACCAGCAGAGGGCAGCAAATCGGGGCAGCGTCACCACAGCTCCTCTGACTGGCTGTCCCGAGTAACTGTGTGAATGTCTGAGCCTGTTTTAGTTGAAAAAAATAGTCACTGTGAAGTTTTTTTGGTTTTAAATATTTTGTCCAGCCGACCTGAGGATCACCACAGCTCCCAATAACGTCCAGGTGTCTGAAGGCAGCACGGCTCTGCTCCCCTGTGTGGTTTCAGGAGACAACGTCAGCATCGGCTGGTCCAGGTCGGCAATTCTAGCATCACCGAATCAGGAATCCCATCATACCAAACCCACAAACCACACATTTAAAGTGTTAAAGTGACATATACATTATAAAATAAGACTTTTCCTCATTGTTTTTATTTATTAGATACTCATAAAAGCATATTTTCCTTTCATTAAAATTGAAATGTTCGTAACTCAGAATTCCACTTAGAAATCAAAGAAATACTAAGAACAAACAGACACAAATTTTACATTACAAAAATTTAGCATAAAGTAAAAAGACACTTTTCTTTTCAACGATAGAAATGGTGTCCCGGTGCGTCCGGATGGTCGCAGCATCCTGGTGTCCTCTGATGGCAGCCTGATCCTGAATAACGTGAAGCTGTTGGACGAAGGCACGTACACCTGTAACGCTTACACCGGCATCTACTCCGTCAGCGCCACGGCCGAAGTCAGAGTCACCAAAGACACACAGCACGGTGAGAGGAACAGGTCATTTATGTTTGCGTTGAGGCAGCCAAAATCTCACATGTAAGGAGTAATTTATCAACAAGATCAACCAGATGGGACTAGAACAGAACTCCCATTTGTGTGGGGCAGGCAAACTGTTTCTAAGAGCCACTTGAACTCTCCTCCAGGAGCAGATTTGCCCCTTGAATGCGTGGACCAGCCTGATCTTGCCAACTGTGAGCTGGTAGTGTACGCCCGACTGTGCTCGCACCAGTACTTCACCAGCTTCTGCTGCGCCAGCTGCACCAGGCATTCTCAGAGCAGCGGCCTCGCTCGGCTGGGCTGAAGCAGCAGGTCGGACGGAGACTCAGGAACGGGTGGGGGGAGGAGAGGGCAACCGCTTTTGAAGATGCCATTTTGAAAATTCTCCATTATTGAACTTATGCAGCTGCTAAAACCAACAATTCATGACTGGAAACGGGGCTGATGGCTGTGGATCAGGAGGTGGCAGATTGTACGTGTGAAGCACTGAATAAGACAACATTAAACGGTAGCGTCAAAGTGAAAGGATTCACAAAACCACATCAAATCTACTGAATATCATGAAGTGAAATTGTAACTTTCAATCCGTGCTCCATCTTTAAATAAGTTATTTACTCGTTGGATCTGCTGAATATGTTCTCTGTTTTCTAGAGAATCGGTTGTCATTAAAAGGATTTAACATGTAAATCCTTCCATCTCTGCTGTACGGCTATTTTTGAACTGTGTTTTTACTTTTCTAAAAGGTTTGTCCTTGCGTTGTACATTTTTTGATAATAAAAACAATATTTTGGTAAAAGGTCTTGGTTTTTGGCTGATGTTCCAGTTTTCACCACAAGGGGCGCTCATGATCTCATTTTAAGTACATGAGAGTTAAATGTTTCAAACTAGAAATGAATGAATGAATAAACCCATAATAAAACACTAAAGGATTTTGGTCCAACAGAACCTGGCCTCTACACTCAATCAATTCTGATCCTGAACACTGAAATAGAAGCTGATCATCATACACGCTCAGGGGAAGATGTTTATTATTATTTTTGATTTAAGTTTTTAGTACCTGAATTCACTTTATTCCTGAAATTGCAGAGTGAAATTTACTTTAATCTTTTCTTCAACAGGTATTTTAAAAAAAACAGTGGCTGGGTTTACAGGAGAGAAGTTATTCTCTAGATGACAGGTGTTTCCTGTTTATGTGACTCTGAGGAGCCCAAACAAACAAAATTGAGAAATTCAAAAGTGTTTTTTCGCAGTGCGGTTTTCGCAGTTTGACGTCAACACATTTAAGTCAAATATAAAGGTTTTCGAAAAGCTGCTTCACTGTAATTACTTCTCTGTTACGTTTTAGCAGCAAATTTGGTGAAAATTTAAGCATATTTAATATTTTACTTTCTATATATTTTAAAACAAAAATTCATTACATTCTTGTTAGAATGTATTGTATTTTATAGAGAAGACAAGTCAGTAAACTTGAACTCCTAAAAATACTAGCAGCAAAAAGAAACACATTAAAGAACAATAACTATGTTCTAATGATATATTCTGAAGTTGGTCGTTTTGCATAAGGACCAATTTCACTCTCAGTGTTTTATGAGTGTTATTTTAAGTAGATTTGCAATTTTATTTCAGAAATAATATAAATGATGACAACAACTGCATGATCCTCATGATTTTTGTGAGATGCAGAACAAACAGTTTATTGTTCGGTTGACAGCTGTTCACTCAGACGTGTTCTGCATGAAGCCGTTCGCTGCAGAGATGCAGGTGCGAGCTGGAGGTTGCATCTTCGTTATTTCTCAGCACACACAGCTCTGCAGACCACATCCTCTCCTCTGCTGCCGGTCTCTGCTCCTATGCGGGGTTTCAAACCCACTCTGCAACAACAGCTCTGACCTCCTTCAGGAGGCAGATGAGACGGATCGTTTCCTGTTGTTGTGTGATAGATTCATTCTCTCATTTCCTGTTGAGAACACTTGAACTCAATCTTCATGAAGAGACTAGAAAATGTTATGAGCGAGTTGCGTTGGTGCAAAATTTTGAGGACTGAATATATAACCTTAGTATGATCTTCAAACAGATTTGTTAACAGCGTTCATCAATAAAATATCACAGGAGGGACTCAGTGGAAAAACTCTGACTGATCTGGAGCTCTGATGTTTCCACAAACTATAAGGAGGTGAAAAATGTTTCTCAGAAAAATCAAGCAGCTAAAAATACCCCTTGATGTCAGAGCTAAGGAGATGGTAGATGTGATCTGCACCAAAAAGAAGTGATCTCTATTTAAATCAACCATCGTGACAAATAAGATGGCTGATGTGAAGAAAGAGTCATATATCAGAAGGAGTCGCTAAGGACGAAATGATTTATTTGGAAAAAATACACATGAATACACAACTCACAATCACAAACAGTATTATCACGGCAAGGATTTATAAATGCCACAAGAAGCTTGAACATTACATCAATGCGACGTGATGAAAATGTCCCGCGATGCATCTGTTCAGGTCACATTTGCTTTCCGGATGAACCCTGCAACACAAGACCATAACTGTTTTTCCTGTTGGATTCATTCTAATTTAAATCTTGGCCTTTAATTGTTCTTAAAAACAAAAAAAAACCAAAACACCAAATATCTCTGAAGGACATAAAGTCAGATTCCCATCAGGCGAGCTGAACTGACCTTAAGCCTCCACACCAGAAACGCCGCAAAGGCGCCGTAGATGCTGCTCTTGACGATGAAGACGGTGTAGGAGAGTTTGGCCGCCTGTGTGACCCTCAAGTAGGTCTCTGTGAGGAAGGTCAGACAGAAGCAGAATGAATGGCGCTGCTCACTCGTTTAACGCCGAGACTGCATTATTAGGACGGATGGAATATATTTACCTTTTTCCTCGCTGACTCCTGTATCTGTAGCTGAAGGATGGAATCAGATTAGGACACATCATAACTCACATCTTTCCAAAAGAATCCAAATGAAATAATTTCTGGGTTCCAGATCAACATACCTTCAACACCAGCAATTGACATTACAATGTGTTCGTGATGTGTCCCATTGTAGAAGCTGACATTGCAGTGGAATTCAGATTTGGGCGAAGACCACTCGCTGTAAGAGACCCTCAACCTGCTGGTGATTTGGTAAAAGTCTTGTCCCAATGGCTTCAGGGCCCGCTGGTCGGTTGCCACGCCGTCAGTTTTAACGCCCGTGCTGTTCAACCAGGATACACTGACGTGGTCCGGATAGAATTCACTCACCACGCAGACCAAGGTCTTCTTCTTCTTCTTCTCATCTTTCTTGTTTCGACACTCATTTGGCGACGGTGGAAGCACTGTCACCGTTGGTCGATGTGGCACCCGATTCTTTTCTGCAAGAACACAAGGCATAAATCATGACTTACTTTAAAACCGCTTGAGACAGCAAAAAAAAAAAAAAATCCTAGAATTTAGACATACAAAGGTAGAAAAAGACATTAGATGTTGGATTTTAATGCTAAGATCTGGAACAGGTTACATGATTCATAAAAAGGTCTTGTAGAGCTTGAAATGAACGCGTTAATCTTGTACCTACACACCCAGTTCCACCTGCAAGGTGTAAAAACAGCAGGTTTTCACAGCCATGAAGATGGAACGAGTTCACAAGATGAACAGAAATGTGCTATTTGAATCTCTTTCTTACCCAGAACTGTCAGCCTGGTCCCGCCGCCAAAGAAAGCAGGATAATAATCACACAGATACAAAAGCTGCAGGAAAAACTGCTCAACCCTCAATGCTTCAAACAGGTTCTTTCTTTCATAATATCTATTTTTAGATCAACTAAAGGGATCTATGCATAAAAAAACACACAAATAGAACACCTTTAAGGCAAATCATTAAATGCTTAATCATAATAATCAATATGAGTATTAGAGTATTAAATAGTATTAGAAATTACCCTTAACTCCAGCTGATCCAGTTTAACATTAAATCCTGTGGATCATACATTACTTTATATATTAGTTTGTGTCTTACCTAAAACGGTGAGTTTAGTTCCAGCTCCAAAGTAAGCTACTGACTGCCCAAACACAGTAATTCACCCAGATGATAATAACTCCATGTCAGAGAAACCTTTTTTTAAAATTGCTGCAGCAGTTTTAAAAAACGTATCCTTGTCTCTCTATATGCAAAAACCTCCACCTTTGGATTTTTAAAAAACTTTTTTTTTACTGCCTTGCTATGTGAATTAGTTGTGAATCATTTTTATTGCAGGTTTTCTTACCTAAAACAGTGAGTTTAGTTCCTGTTCCAACCCCCCCCCCCCAAAAAAAAAAACCCCAACAACAACACACACCCCACAATCACAAGTATTTGTACTGTAAATATTCAAACTTATAGACTTAAGGACTTAAATTATTTTTTTTCCAATTCAAAATGTTTTCGGAGTCCTTCACACTTGAAAAAGTATTTCTTACCCAAAACTGTTAACCGTGTTCCTCCGCCAAAATAGGCCGGCGAAGTGTCACAGTGCACTGTATCAGTGCGCAAACGGATGCTTTTACTTTCCCTCTGATTATTAAGTTACTTTCCGTGTTTTATTGATTGAAAAAAAAAAAGCATCTTAGTTTTCTTCAGTGAAAGACAAACGTTTATGTTTGTACGGAAATGTGATGTGTTACTCACTGAGAACAGTCAGCCTTGTTCCCTGACCGAAGTGTAAAATACTCACTTACCCAAAACAGTGAGTTTAGTTCCTTTTCCAAAGTAAGCTATAATTCCGGAGTCACACTGAATGCCTCCTGCACCAAAACGTCCGTGAACGTCTCATACTGTCATTGAGGCTGAAGGGTTTTATTTATTTATTCATTATTTATTTATTCATATTTATTTTGCGTTTTGTCAATTTGAGAAAAAAAAAAAAACTCCAAATGTTTCACCAAAGAAATTAAAATCATTTTTAAAACACAGGAAGGGACGTATCAATGTCAGTAAGTCGCTGAATTCCTCCTTCAGACAGATGATGTTTAGGTTAGCCCCAAGTTAGCATGTAGCTGTCTGAACAATGGGTGTCAATGGGAGGAGGTTTTTGTACAGCGGCTCTATGGGACTGTATCACCGTGGATCCCTGTCCCCACCGTGAAAAAGCATCACACAAAAACCTGAAGTGGCTTTTGTTCACTTCTTCCCCCTTCCCCCATCCAGCTCCTCCGTATCTCAGCCTCCATCTCCTCCATCCAGCAGCTGTCAGACAGATGAACTATTTCTGTAACAGCTAAGAAAAGAAGCAGGAACGGAGGAAAGTAAAAACAAACCGGTCTGTTTGCTCTCTTCACAGGAAGTGACGTCCCTGCTGGCCACGCCTCTTTATCCACCTGTGACGAGGTGAATGTTTGTGATGGGAAGGAACTTTTCTTTTTTTAAATCATAACTAGAATAACACAAAAGTCATGATTCAATAAACTATTAATCATCGGAAGGATAATATGTAAATCATTATCATCCTATATCAACATACGTCCATTATTCATTAATAATTGTCAAATGACAATTTTCAAAACATTTTTGTTTATTTTAGATTTAGCACATTTTTGGTAAGTATTGACGTCACAGTATCTGTCAGTCCTAAAGGAACAGTTTGACCAGAGATTTTGTCACAAAAAATTTCCGACACTACAACAAATATCATTTTAATATTGTGTCTTTACTGCGGCAGTGTATTATGTAATATCACAATTGTTCTGCAGAGCTTACCGATGCGTTATGGGCTGATTATTCACTATTATTCCCTCTTTGTCTTACATTATCATCCGGACCTGTACGATCACAAGTTGACTTGTCATGTAGTTCACTATGACTCCTGTAGAGGTCAGTGTAAGATCGTCTTACAGTATTTTGCTGTACACCAAATTATAAAAATATAATAGCGTATAGAGATAAATACAGGAACAACAGTTAGATGTTAACACCTGCTCAAATTTTTTTCAAGGTTTTTAAAAAAAAATTCTGTTGGCCTTCATTGTGAGACAGAGACAAATTGCTTTAATAAAAGAAATCCAATCCACAGCTATCAATTATATATTTTATAATTTCACACAAACATCATCTTCTTATACAGAGAATACATAAACCTGTAAATAAAACAACCGTACAAAATAAAATGAATTTCTGTCACACAAGAGAAAATCAAGATCTGTTTTTTTTTCTTTGTTTTGAATCTTATACATGTGGAACCACTTCAGAAAAATGGAAACATCCCAAAGTAAAGTGCTTTGACTTAGACATTTACTCTTTATCATTGCATTCTTTTCTTAGAGTCTCTTTCCAGGCCTTTCTATAGAATCTTTAAGTCACTTATGATCCAGCTGCATCCTGTCTGTCTGCATCTGTGACATACCTGTACTGGTATATTTGTTCGACTGTTTACTGTGTGTGCATCACTGTGCCTTGCGACGCAGTAGTAGGTGCTGCTGTCGCTGAGAAGCAGCTCTTTAATTTGTAGAGAGAAGATGTTTGTGGATGCATCATTAAATGCCTGGAAGCGACCAGCAGATAGCTGGTACTCTTTTATGAGGAACTCCACTGGAGCTCCGTAGTGGTTTTGTCGGTACCAGAACATGGTGTAACTTGACATTTCGACCTCCTGACCCAAGCTGCACCTCATACTCACTGTGACTCCAGGTCGGGACAAAATATCTCCAGACTGAAGAATTAAAAATGTGACACCTGCAGCACATGAAAGATGATATTTTACTGTATCTCACTTTAATATAGCGAAAGTAAACAGGAACTAAACCCAAAAACAGAGTGCAACATCATAGAAAGCCCTACCTGAGTGCAAAAAAACACACAACAGATAAAGGGATGTGACAAACATCTTCATGATACACCTTCATCCAGCAAATAATGCGGCGAAACTTCAACGCAAAGACAGCACAAGGTCACATGACCAAAAGGTTGGAGGGGAAGTTATTCTGCTGAAGAGACTGAAACTGGCAAATAGACTTTCACTTGAAAGCTTAAGGACGTCAAACAAGTTTAAATAACTTAATCTGCTCCCAAGAGGGCACAGTTGATTAGTTAGGATTAGAATTAGTTTCTCTACATTAACTAATAAACAAACTAGAAAACAAATAAGCAAACAGCTTGTTGCAACTCAAGCCATGCATAGCGATTCTGGGTTTTTGAGAAGCAACACTATAACTATCAACAACTAGAGTGTCTCAAAGATTGTACTACGATTAAATTTGGCATCAAAGTCAAACATGTCGATCTATAAAACCCTCAAAGCTGCAAGTGTTGAAGATCTGCAGGCAAGCTAGAAGAGAGTTGTTAATTGCCTTGAGGAGAATCAACCACAACCACTGTTTGATGAAAGTCTGTTGATGCTTAGGGTGAAATCTTAGATGCCGTGTTTGTCAAAGTTGTTTTTTCCATTTATGTCATCTTTGATAGATTGAAAACTTAAATTCAGCTCCCCATTCTTCTTTTTTTTTATTTTTATTTTTTTTAGCATAAAATGACTTAGTAATCTTTTATTTTGTATGAACACACGATCCCACCGACTACAGATTTCTCAGGTCTCTCAATTAAGAAGGGAGGTGTTTTAAAGATGTTTTTATGAACTTAAACATTATGGACGTAAATTGTTCACATAACTTCAGCCGGGTTTTGTTTCCCCCTGCTGGTGATAAAAATAATGGCGAGCCCAAAAACAAAACTTTCCTCCTTTTGGTTTCGGACTGGTGCACATCCATCACTTCTTTCCAGCTGCATTCAATTTTCGTCTGTTGGCAAACTGCTTCATTGTTTGTAATGCATTTCATTATTTGCACTTCATTTTATTTTTTTTTGACTGCTTTAGTCATTTTTATAGAAGTGTCATTTGGGGACTTGCAATGTTCTTGAGGTCGAGGTTCGTATTCTAACCATTATATTAAAGTATTTTTCCTTGTTTTGTGAAAATATACAGGTACTAATCAATTTACGAACATTCAGAGAGACGAACAAATATATGCAGCCCTATACAACTATTGTCCTGCAGTTCCTCTTTCTGCCACAAACTCCACAGGGGGCAGCACTGCTGCATTCACTCACCTCCAACATTTCTTGTTGTTGTTTGTTGTTGTCTCTTTTGATCATCTCAGAACTTCAGGCTTGGATACTATACTGTTCTTCATGGATGATAAAGTAATGACTGGTGAAAATAGTGGTAGTAGTGATCTGACTCTGACTCTGACTGACAATAACCCCTCCTCCTCCTCTTCCTCCACCCTACAGGTAATCTACATGCTACATGCTAAAGTACTGTAGAGTGGCTGTAAGGAGGTAAACAGTGGGAATCCACGTATCTGTATCACAGAAAAATATTAGCAATGAAAATACCCTGGATTTTTAGCCCTGCTGTCAGTCACAACCCAACTTCACTGCACAACAGGTGTGTTTCAGGGCTTTAAAAATAAAGCTGACTTGACTGTTGTTGTTGTTGGATGATCTTAAAAACTAGTGGTAAGTTCCTTGACGTTTTTTCCTATTCCTCACCTCAATATATATATATATATATATATATATATATATATATATATATATATATATATATATATATATATATATGCATTTTAATATGATTACATATTTTAATTGTTATGTATTGTATGGTAACATATTAAGTGCTTTTAACAATTTTTTTAGCGATTTTACAGTCCAGTATTTGTGGTGGACAGAGTGAAATTATGTGAACTTTATTATTTCTTTGCATTTTTAAACCGACGTACAATCAAGAACGACTTAACTTGAAACCAAATTTACCTGTATTTTATTAATTACGTTTACCTGTGTTGATGTTCTCATGTTTTTCTCATGTGAATAATGTGGAACCAAAAGTTTTCAGGTTAGGTTTCTGCCTGGAAGCATTAACTGACGCTAACGCTGAACTCTGATTGTGATGTTAACCATTAGTCGTGTTGACTGAGAAACTTAATAGAAATAAAACAGAGCAATCAAACATGAAGGGGCGTGTCGGACTTTGCTGACCAGGAAGTGCATCAGCCAGTTATTCATGTAAGTGCAGTGGAAAACCTCAGTGGATTAAGGCTTATTTTAGCCTCTGCAACCCCAGGATAAAATTCATTCTTCAGTGGTAAAGATTTTAAAGTTACATTACGGTACTACAGGATTTTATTTATTACGTGCTGTTTTTATGTCCTGTTACTGTTTTTTGTAAGAGGACATAGGAAATAGTACGTTCTTATTTAGATTAGTAATGGCATTTAAATGACATCAAGTGGTAATTATAGATTGGGATTTAATAAATAGCAACTTGCAAACTATTCAACTTACAAACAACCTCTTGGAACAAATTATGTTTGTATGGTGAAGACCACGTGTATCGGTGTAGATTCTTCAGATTTAATCTGCAGTGATAATTTTTACCCAGCAGATGGCGCTGTCATCATGAGTTAGCTGGGCCAGTAAGACTTGATTCTCCACATCTACAACCAGCAGCTGGAGCAGAGAAGGCTGCAACAAGGCCCTGATCAGACCTGGTGCTAATGCCCATCTTGTGGAAGCACCTGTCCACTACCTTTAAGGTAAAAATGTAATTCTATAAAAAAAAAGGTTTTTTGGATCCACTCAGTCGGTGTGTAACAAATTTTCTTTCTTGCTCTAAATCTATCATCAGACATTTGAGATGAGAAACTAATGATGCACAGTCCACCAGATATTCCTGGTGTGGTTTTACAGCATCAGCGAGTCTGATGATGTCACAGATTATTAGAGATTGTTAAATGTTTCACTTTTACAACCATCCCTGACTTTATGTATGTTTGTAAAAAAGCTGAAGCTCTGGGTTGGTGTCAGTAGATCCACTTTAGGTCCAACACAAAAATGAAAATGAAAATTATTATTTTGCTATATTTCATACTGAATATTTGTCCACTGGACACAATTCAATGAACTTTCATACAAGCCTTGTAGGGGCTTGTGCATCTCATAATTATTTTACTCATTTTTAGGTACATTTTCAGATGTTGTAGTCGATCCACACCAGCACAGGAGTAAGGTTGCCATCAAATTATTTATTTATTAGAAATAAACAGAAAATCACTTTTTGTAACGGGGTCCTATTATAAAAAACAATTTTTTTCGAGTCTCTACACACACACACACACACACACACACAAATACAGGTACTGTATCGAGTGTACAGCCCACACACTTGTGAAATGGTGCAGAAACGCACTGATCACAATCAGCTCCTGTCGTGACGTAACCACAAGAGTGATTTGTATATCCCCACCCCGTCTGCACGAGAACACTCCCCTCTCCCCGGATTTGTGGCCGTTTCATCCTGACGTAAAGATCTGTGTGTCGCCATGTCGTCACTCAGTTAGACACGCACGTTGCTCAATTGTTGGATTCTTGCTATTCTTGTATATTTCTGTGTATTCTCATATATGACTGTATGTGACTGTGTGTGTGTGTAAGCAGAGGCTGATAATTTCCCTTTGGGATTATTAAAGTGTTCATTCTTTCATTCATTCATTCATTCATTGTATGTACAAATCAACATAATTGCTCCCAACCATATGCAACCTAGCAACTTATCTTATTTACAGTTGCTTATGAGGGTTGTGAAATCAGCTCGTAGTTGGCTTACCAGTTAGCTCCACTTCGGTTCCCTCTGCAACGACCTTTGAAGCGAGTTTCATGTTAACAAAGTGGGGGTTGACAAGCGACTCTGCCCCCCAATTGTGTGTATATATGTGTAACCTGTTTATGTGTGTGTATGTACGCACATTTAAACATTTAAAGGTGCAGCCACAGAAACAGCCTCATCTCAGTAGAGCTCAATTTCAGCAGAGTTTGGGGCAAAACATTTCAAACGTCTGACAGCTGTGTGAAATTGATTAAAAAGAGCATAATATGGGACCTTTAAAATCAGTGTTTGTAGAACATGAAGTAACTGAGCTTATAGATGTTGTCTGTAAAGGAAAAAAACATATTGTTGTTACTGGTTGTTGTTTTTTATCTGAGTGCAACAAGAAAATAAGAAACCTGCTGCAAATGTTAAACGTTCTAACGTAAATGTCTGCACCAGATCACAACAAGCAGCTGTTGTTTGTCTCTGACGCTACGACAGTTTTCCAAGCTGTTTGCTCAGAGATGTAAATTGTGTGTGTGTGTGTGTGTGTGTGTGTGAGCGGATGCAGGTGTGAGCAGGATGTTGTGGTGAAGATGAAGGTCGTGTCTTCATCACTTCTCAGCAGAGAGCAGCGCTCTGCAGACCACATCCGCTGCTCTGCTGCTCTCGCCTCCTCTGCAGCGTTTCGGTGTTTGTCACTTCAGCAGCAGCTCTGACCTGCAGAGGAGAACTAGTACTTCCTGTTGTTGTGTAGCAGACTGACACTCGCCTTTATTTTAGCCGAATTTGAACAAACATAATATGTGTTGATTATTAAGAGAATTTAAACCGACATCGACTTCTCTCATCTGCCGAAAAGTGCGTACATACAGTATGGATGAAATAAAATTTAAACCTACACAAAGTTCATCAGTTCGACTAAAGTCAGAAGCTTTGGGTCTCTTTTCTTTTTTATTTTACCGGCTTGATTTTAAAACTGCAGTATGAAATAAAGTTTCAACCACAAACTTTTCTTGTTCAGGTCCATGCTTTGTTAAACCTGATCATCTTAGGACTCATATTGTGAGCATGGACGAAAAGTCACAGAGAAATGAACCAGTTGGAGCTCGGACATCCTTGTATTAAACTCATCACATGATTTCACAGAGGTTACTGGAAAAAGTCATTTACACTGTTTCGGGATCATGCGTCAACCCTTCCTGTGAGGTTAGCAGTGTCTGGTTGTGTCTCAGCTCAGCTCAGTTGGGCTGTTTTCCACCTGAACCCTGCAGCAGACAGAAAGGACATTGAAAAAAAAACAGAAAACACAACATTGTTGTTAACGATTGCATCAAGATATCCTTTGATATCATGTCTATAATGCATTTTCCATGTCAGATCTATTTCTCATCTACATCTACAGATGTAAGAAATCATTATAAATGACACAATTTTTAGTTTATTTTGTCCGGTTGCGCATTCTTGATGGATCAGTCCTGTCTGTCTTTCATTTGACTGGATTATTATTATCTTTTTGTGCATCTGTACCATGATGAGGCACATTTTATGGATCACATTTAGAACTAAAGATTCTCAGTGGTGCAAAAGAATTTGTCTGCATGTTAGTGTTTCAAAACAACCATGAGATCAGGCAGAACAAACCTGGAGTTTCCACACCAAAATGGCCACGAAGGCTCCATAGATGCTGCTCTTGACGATGAAAACACTGTAGGAGAGTTTGGCCGCCTGCGTGATCCTCAGATATTGCTCTGACAAAAAATCAGCAAATATTCAGACAAGTAAAGGACAGTCTACTCCATGCTAAGTGAGAGAGAACTGATTACTTACCTTTGTTTGCGACTTCTTCTTCACCTCCTTTCACTGCCTCCTCTGTGATAAAACAGATAAAACCAGGATGGAATATTACATTTCCTAGAAGAAAAAAGATTCATTTTCATTCATTCCTGAGGGCTGACTTTACCTTGGACACCGGAAACCCAGTTGGAAGGATAAATGGTTTTTGTTCCATCATAAAAACTGACAATACAGGTGAAATTGTTGCCCACTGTGTTCCAGGACTCTCTAGAGACCCTCAACCTGCTGGTCATTTTATAATCCTTCCCATCCCGCTGGGCGAAGTCATCAGTCGCCACGCCATCAGTGATTTTGCTCCCGTTGATAGTCCAGGTTACTTCGGCGTGGTCCGGGTAGAAGCCTGTGACCACACAAACCAAAGTCTTCTTCTTTATGTTGTCCTTTTGGTTTTTGCACTCCTTTGACGAAGGTTGGAGCACTTTCACCGTCGGTGGTTGTGGATTTCGTTCTTTTTCTGCAAAGATGAACAGAAACACTAAACTGAACCTGTTACATCAGAAACACTTGATTTACACAACATGATCGTCATGGCGATCTGTTCTCATGAATCCCATTCCTGCTTTAAACCATCCTGAACTCGTCGGCTGGTGTTCCTTCTCCTGAATGAACAGGACCAGACTACACCAAAAGAACTGCCTTCATTTACCAGTTTAAATTTTCTGTTTGCTTTTGTAGTGTTTTTCCAATAATCAGAATTTTTTCATTCATTTTTTTTAGAACTTTTTGCAAACAAATGAAGCTTTTCTGGTCCGCTTATGCCAAAGAAAAGCAATTTTACATGGAATTTTTGCAACAAACACAACAAACATGTCATTTGCTTTACAATAACGGCACATCTCACAGCTGAATGAACACTTAGGGATGTGATTTGATCATTTTCTTACCTAGCACTGTCACTTTGGTGCCACCGCCAAAATAAGCAGGGTTGTAGTTGTTCACACTGACAAGGCTGTAGACAAAAACCTTTCGGGACATAGTGTACCGACCGTTTTTTTTTCTTTACTTTTATTCCCATATATACTAAACCATTTAACAGTACAGCTGTTACAATTCTGGAAATACATCTACAAAATAAAATGACTGATTTACAGCTAAAACAACATTGATTACAACAGTAAACCCCGGTAGTCATGATTTGATACGGTTCTCTGTGATAAAGTTCTCTGTGAAATACTGTGATCAAGTATTCCACAGAGATTATAGGCTCTCATGTGAGAGTGTTAATCTGGGCATACTGTCACTTTCTTTAAAATCGCTGCAGTACTTTCCCTGGAGAACAATGATTCTCGATTTCACTGGGAAAAAATAACGCCTGCATGAACTTCTTTCATTCTGTTGTTCCTCTAATTTATTCACCACCATCAAAACACGCTGCTTCAGTTTTGTTCTGTTTTCTTACCTAAAACGGTGAGCTTGGTTCCAGCTCCAAAGACAGCCTTGTCGTAGGTCCACACAGACCTTCCACTGCAACAAAACCCGACCCACTGTCTCTCCTGACACTTAATCCTATATGTCACTGTTTTCTAATCTCCTTGTTTAGGTAACTTCTTCTTCATGCGCCTTCACATCTAAATACATTTCCTATGTTTCATTTATGTTTTAAATATACTAACATCAAGTGTTACATTTTAATCAGTCAACCCTTGGAATACACGAAGAACGTCTGAGCAAAATAATACCTGAACAAAATGTAATGACTTTTAAATTTGTTTTTTTTCCCCATAATTTACAATTTTGTCCCTCCTGCATTATATACCTCAGTATTAACATGATTCAGAAATATTGGACTTGACACTTTGAACAAAATTATCATTGACAAGTTTAGTTAATGCTCTATTTACACTGAAGTGTTTCAATAATCTCTCTCTGTATATAGAAATAAAATCAAATATTTACCTAAAACCATCAGTTTGGTTCCTCTCCCAAAGTAAGCAGGATCGGTGTAGATCACAGTGTTTTTACTCCAGCTCAATAGTTTAGCTTTGTTTGTTCAAATGGTTTGTTCCTTTTCTTTACACTGTTGTGAGTTTGTTGCAGTGAGGCGAAGTTTAAAAGAGTCAGACTTACCTAAAACAGTTAGTTTAGTTCCTTTTCCAAAGTCAGCTCTCACTCTGGAGTCACGCTGAATGTGTCCTGCGCCGAAACGTCACCAAACATCTCATAATCAGGACTTTTAGGCTGAGTCTTATAATCTGGAGGCTGGAGGAGGTTCAGACGTGCAAAATGAGCATCATAATGAACTTATTTTGCTTTTTGTCAACATGAGAAAAAAAAAAGATAACTCCAAATGTTCCACATAAGAAATGAAAATCATTTTTAGAATAACATTTCAATGCCAGCGTGTCATGATATCTTCTCTTCCCTCATACTGCTGATGTTTAGGTTAGCCCCAGGTTAGCATGTAGCTGTCTGAACAATGGGTGTCAATGGGAGGAGGTTTTTGTACAGCGGCTCTATGGGACTGTATCACCGTGGATCCCTGTCCCCACCGTGAAAAAGCATCACACAAAAACCTGAAGTGGCTTTTGTTCACTTCTTCCCCCTTCCCCCATCCAGCTTCTCCGTATCTCAGCCTCCATCTCCTCCATCCAGCAGCTGTCAGGCAGATGAACTATTTCTGTAACAGCTAAGAAAAGAAGTAGGAACGGAGGAAAGTAAAAACAAACCGGTCTGTTAGCTCTCTTCACAGGAAGTGATGTTTCTACTGGTCACGCCTTTTTTATCCACCCAGCTACCTTTGGTCAAATAAAACATACTTTCTGAGAAATATTCACTGCTTCAGTGACTATGTCAACAGTCAATTCTCACATAAATCAAAAATTTATAAAACGGTTTTACTGAATGTTTCAAGAAAAAAAAAAATCCTGGATTTTATTGATTGATTTATTGATTGATTTATTGATTACTGCTAGTTTGTTGCACTGTCAGCTCCTACCAACATTTCAATCAGGAGACAGTGGTTGTTGAAGCAAATGATATTTGGTAATTAGTTTGTTTGAAAACCATTCATTAGGGAGGATTAGCAAAAAATATATCCCCCTTTGTAATTGATCCGTTAGTAACATTTACACCAAATGTAGTAATGAATTTCACAGCTGAATATGTTGATCATAAACCTTAACATTGTTCTCCACGTTACTATAGATGGCTGCTATATTTGTGAGTTGCTTATTGAGTCTATTTTTTTGTGCTGAGATTCACTTTTTTCTTTGAGTTCATTAAATTAAACTCACAAACAGTTTCTGTCCTCTCACTCTAGACTTTTTATTCATTATTAAACTCTAAACAGCATTATTTTTTTTACCACAAGCTGATGGGAATCAATTCACAGACCAAGACCATCTTAGTCGGAAAATAAGAATATCCAAGTATGAGAGTTATGAGATATAACCTGAGTATCTTTTGCTAGACCTCCATTTGTTTGAATTTCCTTTATTGCTTTTATCAGTTTTTAAAAAAAAACAAAACCCTAATATAAAACAGTACAAGCTTTGATGTTGACTTTTAATTTGAATAGTACAACATCAATCTGTTTTATGTGACTCTCATTAATCTCGGTGTTGTAAATGTTATAATATGTTTGCTAATTTTTGCTTTCAGAATTTAAATATTACAAACACCACCGCATTCAAACCGCTCAGGTTGAAAACCCTTTAATGAGCAGAACAGTATTTTCTAACAAGAGGTTTGTGTATTTTGTTCAACTTTAGTGTCTTCAAACAGAAGTAAATGACATGAGGAATGAGGCGACCACATGTGACACTTCTCAGGGTAAATATGTTGTGTGAACACCTGCTCACTTATCTGAACGGATCAGTTTTTGGCAGGAAAGTCTGAATATTGTAGAGGCAGTTTTTGTCATCTTTAATAAACAGGCGTGTTCATTTTGCTTTGAATAACTTCTCCAATCTAGTGGATTTCCCAATGCTCACTTTCACATTATAAATTGCATCTCATGTCCTCTTCCTCATGTCTTTAACCCCTCTCCATCCTCTTCATCCTCTCTTCCCTGATTTCTCACAAGGTTTTTGTGTAGCTTCGTAGGCTTTCTGAAGCGCTGTGCTGTCCTGCTGGCGCAGTAATAGACAGCTGAGTCTGCAGCTTCAACCGAACTTATCTGCAGAGACGACTTCAGCATTGTCGGCCGGTACATGCGGCTCCTCTGGGAGGGATCTTCAACATCTGTAGTATCTTTGCCAAGAGAGTACGCTACTATCTTTAAAACGTTCCCGTTGAAGTTTTGTCTGTACCAGTACATGTAGTAGTATTGACTGTCATCTTGTTCACACTCCAAAGTGACAGAAGGGTCTCCTTCACGGCTTATCATAAATGGATGCTGTTGAATTTTTACACAGGAGGAGAAATCTAGAAAGCAAGAAGAGAGTGGTAAACAAACAGTGTTTGCAGTAGTTAGCATCTGTTTTCTATCAGCTAAATTTAAATGTTCTTACTGCAGAAGATTAGAAGTGCAGCCGTGAGGACGATCATTTCCACAGTGGTTATAGTTATACGTTGTCATTAAAGGTAAGGTATTCACTGTGGTGCAGCCACTTTTGCTTTGCAACCCAAAAACATAGTTGAGAAACAAGCTGTGATCCTCCTCCTCCCCTCTATTACCTGAATGCAGCTCATCTCTCAACCCCTCCAGTCATTCCTTTTCTGGTGCCCATTTTTAACAAATCCTTTTAGTGAGTCCTTATTTTTGAATCTGATCCGGATAAAAAACTTACCGGAACAAGTCAACACTGTTTTCCAGCAAGAATTTATGTGACACTCTGATTCCAAATTCTAGGAGTGACCCCTAGTAAAGGGGTCATTTGTGGGGGGGGGGGGTTGTGTGTCAAACAATCATTACATGAATAACTCATTTCTAAACACATACCTTTATTGACTCAGAGATCAATTTCCCCTGCCTTTTTCTCTGCTTTATTACTGATTAGTTATTGAGAACAAGAATTCTCTGAGGAATTCTTTTTCTGTCCTGCCACCTATTGGTCAAACCTCCATCCATCCATCCATCCATCCATCCATCGATCTTCTACCACTTATCCATAGTCGGGTCGCGGGGACAGCAGCTTCAACAGGAAGCCCCAAACTTCCCTTTCCCCGGCCACATCAACCAGCTCTGACTGGGGGTTCCCAAGGCGTTCCCAGGCCAGTGTCGAGATATAATCCCTCCACCTGGTCCTGGGTCTGCCCCGAGGTCTCCTCCCAGCTGGACGTGCCAGGAA
Organism: Antennarius striatus; assembly: GCF_040054535.1. Taxonomy (NCBI): domain Eukaryota; kingdom Metazoa; phylum Chordata; class Actinopteri; order Lophiiformes; family Antennariidae; genus Antennarius; species Antennarius striatus. The sequence continues at coordinate 17,144,936 of NC_090792.1, forward strand.
CACCTCCCTAGGGAGGCGTCCCGGAGGCATCCGCACCAGATGCCCAAACCACCTCAACGGACTACTTTCCACGCGAAGGAACAGCGACTCTACTCTGAGGTCCCGTCCACACGATAACGGAAATTTTAAAAACGCAACTTTTTTGTTGCGTTTACGCCTTCCGTCCACACGACAACGCAGATATCCGGAATGAAAACGCAACTTTTTAAAAACGCTGGCCGAGGTGGATTTTTAAAAAAAACGCTGGGTCTGCGTTGTCGTGTGGACGGCGTATCCACGACTTTTTAAAAACTCTGACGTCTTGCCTGCGATGAAAACCGCTGTGACGTCATATTTATGGGCCCGTGTGTTGTGACAACAAAACACGGAGGATTCCTATTTGATAAAATTTGACTCAATACTGCCACCACATGGTTTGGCATGCTTATAGCCATCTTCAAAAACGCACTGGTGCATTTACGTGTGGACAGAGATTTTTAAAAAAATGCTGTCGTGTGGACGGGAATCGTTTTCAATGCTTTTGTAAAAAGTTCCGTTTTTAAAAAAATCCATTATCGTGTGGACGGGGCCTGAGCCCCTCGTGAACAGCAGTGTTTCTCACCTTATCTCTAAGGGAGACACCAGCTATCCGTCTGAGAAAGCCCATTTCAGCCGCTTGTATCCGCGATCTCGTTCCTACGGTCATGACCCATCGCTCATGATCATAGGTGAGGGTAGGAACGAAGATTGAACGGTAGATGGAGAGCTTTGCCTCTCGGCTTAGCTCCCTCTTTGTGACAACAGTGCGGCAAAGCGACTGCAATACCGCTCCTGCTGCCCCAATTCTCCGTCCAATCTCACGCTCCATTGTTCCCTCACTCGTGAACAGGACCCCAAGATACTTAAACTCCTTCACTTGTGGAAGGACCTCATTCCCCACTCGGAGAAGGCAGTCCACCGGTTTCCTGCTGAGGGCCATGGCCTCAGATTTGGAGGTGCTAGTCCTCATCCCCGCCGCTTCACACTCGGCTGCAAACCAGACCAATGAGCGCTGTAGGTCACAGGCTGATGACGCAAACAGGACCACATCATCTGCAAAAAGCAGCGATGCAATCCTCAGGCCACCAAACTGTAACCCCTCCTCACCACGACTACGCCTCGATATCCTGTCCATGAAAATCACAAACAGAATTGGTGCACAGTCCTGGCGAAGGCCAACAGCTACTCGGAACAAGTTAGACTTACTGCCGAGAACCCGAACGCAGCTCTCACTTTGGGCGTACAGGGATTGGATGGCCCTGAGGAGAGGCCCCCTCACCCCATACTCCCGCAGTACTTCCCACAGTATATCCCTGGGGACTCGATCATACGCCTTCTCCAAGTCTACAAAACACATGTAGACTGGATGGGCATACTCCCAAGACCCCTCTAGGATCCCTGTGAGAGCAAAAAGCTGGTCCATTGTTCCACGACCAGGACAGAACCCACATTGTTCCTCCTCAATCTGAGGCTCGACAATCGGCCAGACCCTCCTTTCCAGCACCTTGGAGTAAACTTTCCCAGGGAGGCTGAGGAGTGTGATGCCCCTGTAGTTGGCACACACCCTCTGGTCCCCCTTTTTAAAAAGAGGAACCACCACCCCAGTCTCCAAGTGTCCCCATCATTGCCGACGTGTGCATTGAAGTCCCCCAGGAGAACAATGGAGTCCCCTGCAGGGATCCCTTCAAGGACCCCATTTAGGGACCCCAAGAAGGCCGAATACTCTGAACTGATATTTGGTGCATATGCACAAATAACAGTCAGAGTTTCCCCCCCCCACAGCCTTAAGGCGTAGGGAAGTGACCCTCTCATCCACCGGGGTAAACTCTAATACAGCGGCGCTCAGCCGGGGGCTTGTGAGTATCCCCACACCCGCCCTGCGCCTCACGCCTGACGCAACTCCTGAGTAAAACAAGGTCCAACCCCTATCCAGGAGTTTGGATGCAGAACCAAGGCTATGAGTGGAGGTAAGCCCCACCAGATCCAACTGGTAACGCTCTGCCTCCAACACAAGCTCCGGATCCTTCCCCGTCAGTGAGGTGACATTCCACGTCCCCAAAGCCAACTTCTGCCGCCCGGGTCTGGTCCGTTGTGACCCCCTGTCGTCACTGCCACCCATATGGCAGCTCACCCGACCCCATCAGTCTGCCCTGCGGGTGGTGGGTTCACAGGGGTGGGAAGAATCTACGTTGCCTTTTCGGGCTGAGCCCGGCCGGGCCCCGTGGCAGACCCGGCCACCAGGCGCTCGCTGACGGGCCCTCCGTCCAGGCCTGGCTCCAGACGTGGGCCCCGGGCTTCCTCCGGGCAGGGTCACATTTTTCCCTTTCCGATTTATCATGGGATCTTCTGAACCATTCTTTGTCTGGCCCTTCACCTGAGACCTGTTTGCCTTGGGTGACCCTACCAGGAGTACAAGACTCCCGACAACATAGCTCCCAGGATCCTTAGGGCACACAAACCTCTCCACCACGATAAGGTGATGGTTCCTTGGAGAGATTGGTCAAACCTACTTATGACAAACATAGACTCTAATCAAGAAACATGTATCTAGTCTGTACCACTCATATCTTATTCATAATGCTGATTAGTTGAAGATTTATGAAGCTCCAGCGCCACCTACTGGAAAACATTAAACTTGACCTTGAGTTTCTCACCAAACTGTCAGAATGCCGACTTGATATTTGGGGAATAAATTCCTCTTATCAGGAGGTCACATTCCTGCAGGGAACTGTGGGGAGACAATAAAAAATGACACTGTAAATAACTTCTATAGTGAATGTTCTTCCTGGTGCTAGATCTCTGACAGCTTCTTAAGTGTTGGACTATTGAATCTGTGAACTAACATGTCTATTATTACACCATAGACCATAGAAATTTCAAAAGGGGATGAGACGTTACTGGTTTTGAACCACCTAAAGGACTCCCTTAGTCGTTATGATATCTGAAAATGAATTAATGTTGGTTAGAGCGGTTTATTCCAGGTGCAGTGTTCTTTGATCTGTAAAAGATGAATAGATGTGTGAGGAGGTTTTTGTGTTGAGGGGCAATGAAAGGTTTCACTGTGTATAGTAGCAGCACAGAAGTACACTGCACTGCTGCTCTGGGTGAGACCTTCAACTGTTAATGTGCAGGTCTGGTCTTTAGATGCATCTCCTTCAATCCTCACGTTCACTCCATCCTCTGTTTTTCCACTTCCTGCGAACAAGTACCCCAGAAGCTGAAGCTGTCTATCGGACTGCTTGTACCAGAATATGCGGTTATAGCTGTCAATGCTATGAGAACACTTGATTATGGCTGTTTCTTCCAATTTTCGGTACATTTCAGCTGGAGTCTGAAGGACTTGATCGCTGAGAGATGAACCTAAGACAAAATACAACATGAGCGTAACCATGACTGAAAACATGGATTAGTCTCAGAACACAACTGGATCAAGTGGAATGTAAAGAATACAAACAAGAAAACCTGAAAATGGATCGTTAAAACAATCAGGAAGAAAACTGTGAATTTAAAATATTTTGGATGACGTTACCTGACACCAGCATTGTGTTGAAATGGATTGTTAGAAATATTATAACCATGTTCTTTCTATATTGGGTGATTAATATCAAAGACTTTTGCTTCGATGGTGTAAATCATGTGTTTTCTTTAGTGTACCAGTAGTCCTAGTTTTCTTGAAGTAAACCCTCCTATCAGCAAAGCAGCATGACGTCACTAAGTGGGTGGTGTCATCATATATCTATATATCCATCTCTTTGAAGATCATAATCGTCTCGACGTATCCGGCTTGTGTGTCACTCTTTTGCTTGAGCTCATCCCAGCTGGCTGCAGGCAAGAGGCTGGGTACACCCTAGAAGAAACACTAGCTCATTGCAGGGCCATATGAAAGACAAACAATCCGGCACGTTCACCATCAGAGCTCGAAGTGATCGATTCACCTAAGCTGCATGTTTTTGTAGGTGGAAGGAAGCTGATGGACCTAAAGGTAGTACGACATGGAGGGCTATGCAGAAGACCAAATGATCATTTTGTTGCCAGGTTGAGTGAGGTCAACATGCAGTGATCAACCACAACACACCACAGACATACTGTACTGCCCCCTAGTGAGAGGAAACACAATGACAATATCCTGTTTTTATGGAGTGTGTGATGAGAGCAGAGACTCCATCGGTCTGGTGTGGGGGGTGATGTTACCACAGATATACGATGACTTACAGGTGGCTGCTCTCTGTGATGTTGTGTGATTGTATTGGAGGTCCCACTACTGTGGAGATGAGGGATTCAGTGGGTAACAGTGTTCTGGGGTTTTTGTTCAGCTTTCTCGTGCTTCTGTATCACTGTGTTCACTCACAGCACAGAAATACCAGCCTTTGTCTCCTGGCTCCAGGTTCTTCACTGTTAATGTCCCTCTGTCATAGACACGTTGTTGGACTGCAAATTTTGCATCCGTGAAACCTTGTTCAAATTCAGGATTCCCGTTTGGTGTACTGTAAACTATCTGCCTCATAGTTTCTCCAGGCAGTTGTCTGTACCAGTACATCTGGTAAAAGCTGCTCCCCTTTGTGTGGCTGCACTCGATGGTCACATTTTCACCCTCTTTCTTCCATAGCATGGGTGGCTGGTTGACATCATTCCCTTCAGTCAGACCTGTTTGTATCAAAATAAAAATTTCCACTTTGAAAACACTTCCAACGGACATAATGAATAAAATTCAACAACAATAAGACAATAATAAAACGTTGATTGTGATATAAATGACCTGTAGTCCACAATAATGTGACTGATGATATGAGGAGGTCTAGTCTGAAGAGAACATCCATGTTGTGTGAATGAAACAGTTTTGCGTGAACATTAAAGTCGTGACAGAGATGTGAAGCAAGACAGGTGTGTGTCACAGCTTGAAGATCATCAGTCTGAGTGTATGTGGGAGAATAAGTAATACTGCATCCCCCCCTACAGTACATGACTGATGATTATTCATTTTATAAATCAGTCATTCAGTGATGTAACGATGGAATCACCTTATCCAGAGACACCACTGTCAACAACGTGGGCGTTATCTTCGATCAGGATTGGTCCTTCAGTGACCACATAAAACACGTTTCAAGGACTGGATTCTTTCACTTTGGCAATACTGCAAAAAATCTGGCACATATTAAATCAACAAGATGCAGAAAAGGTAGTCCATGTTTTGTCACGTCGGGCTGGATTACTACATTTCATGACTGTCAGGTTGCCCCGACAAATCTATTAAACATCGTCAGCCGGTCCAGAACACAGCATCTTGTGTTCTGACAGTACCCAGATTGAGAAATCACAATTCCCCTGTGCTGGTTCCTTGTTGAAGCCCTTTCAAAGTTATGATAAATTTCTGAATTTTGCTTTGTCGGACGACAACATTCAAGAAGTGTGGGTCTACAACAGGATAATAAACAGACTAAAAATACTTTAATTACTCAGAAGCAGCTTTAGATCAAGGCTGACATCAAGTGTTGAAACCGTGAACATAGAGCAGCGTTCTTGTGTTGATGTGAGGAGAATCTGCAGAACTGTGGTGACTGGCAGCACAGAAATCCACTCCACCGTCAGTTCATGTATAGTTCTGGAAACAATGAGGTTGACTATGCAGGACAAAAACCCTGAAAGTCTTTTTTTCCCCAATTGCCTCACCTTCTGGGAGGTGCAGATTCAAAAATCCCCAGAACTTCAGAGCTTCACTCCACCCCCCCCCCCCATTTATTTTATAAAATAAATGAATGTTGGTTAGAGCGGTTTATTCCAGGTGCAGTGTTCTTTGATATGTGAAAGATGAATTATTAGATGTGTGAGGAGGTTTTTGTGTTGAGGAGCAATGAAATGTTTCACTGTGTATAGTAGCAGCACAGAAGTACACTGCACTGCTGCTCTGGGTGAGACCTTCAACTGTTAATGTGCAGGTCTGGTCTTTAGATGCACCTCCTTCAATCTTCACGTTCACTCCATCCTCTGGATAATCGTTATTATATCTCATGTACCCCAATAATTGAAGCTGTGTGTTGGATTTCTTGTACCAAAGAATTTGATCGTAGCTTTGAATTGTGTGTGAACAACTTATTTTGGCTGATTCTCCTGGGTTCTTGTACATGTCAGCTGGAGTCTGATGGACTTGATCGCTGAGAGATGAACCTGTTTAAAAGATCAGCAATAGAAAGAAACAACAGTGAACAAACATGAGGATGAGTCTGCAGGAAACAACTTTCAAACCTTTGTTACCTGAAACAAGTAGGACATTGAGGCCTAAGCAGAGGACACTGAACATCTTGTTTGTGACTGAGGTGAAACACTTCTGCTCTCCTTTTTTGTGCAGTTCTTTTTAATGTCAACACCTCTGCAAAGCCAACGTCCTGAAGTGAGGTTCCCTCAGTGTGGGATGAGAGCAGAGACTCCATCGGTCTGGTGTGGGGGGTGATGTTACCACAGAGATACGATGACGTACAGGTGGCTGCTCTCTGTGATGTTGTGTGATTGTGTTGGAGGTCCCCCTACTGTGGAGATGAGGGATTCAGTGGGTAACTGTTCTGGGGTTTTTGTTCAGCTTTCTCGTGCTTCTGTATCACTGTGTTGACTCACAGCACAGAAATACCAGCCTTTGTCTCCTGGCTCCAGGTTCTTCACTGTTAATGTCCCTCTGTCATAGACACGTTGTTGGACTGCAAATTTTGCATCCGTGAAACCTTCTTCAAACTCAGGATTTCTAAATGGTGTACTGTAAACAATCTGCTTCATAGTTTCTCCAGGCAGTTGTCTGTACCAGTACATCTGGTTATAGGTGCTCTCCTTTGTGTGGCTGCACTCGATGGTCACATTTTCACCCTCTTTCTTCCATAGCATGGGTGGCTGGTTGACATCATTCCCTTCAGTCAGACCTGTGTGTATCAAAATAAAAATTTTCACTCTGAAAACACATCCAACAGACATAATGAATACGATTCAACGGCAATGAATTTTGATTGCAATGTAAATGACCTGTAGTCCACAGCAACATGACTGATGATATGAGGAGGTCTAGTCTGAAGAGAACATCCATGTTGTGTGAATAAAGGAATTTAATCTGAACATTAAAGTAGTGACAGAGATGTGAGGTGTGGCAGGTGTGTGTCACCGCTTTAGGATCATTGGCTTGAGTGTATGTGGGAGAATATGTAATACTGCATCCCCCCCTACAGTACATAACTGATAATTATTCATTTCATAAATCAGTCGTTCAGTGATGTAACGATGGAATCACCTTATCCAGAGACACCACTGTCAACAACGTGGGGGTTATCTTCGATCAGGATTGGTCCTTCAGTGACCACATAAAACACTTTTCAAGGACTGGATTCTTCGTTTGCACGTGTATTAAAAAATGACATATTAAACACAAAATAGCTCCAGGGGTTATGGTAAGTTCTAATAATTATTCATGTGCTCTGAGTTGTGTTTTTTCACTGCAAGATGTAAATATGACAGTCTGCAAGAAACAGGCAACATTATTGCAAAACACTTTGTAAAATTTTCATACTATGCAGATGAAACACAACTATACCTGTCAGTTCAACCAGACAAAAACAATCACTGAGCTAGGCTTCAAACATGTGCTGAGGACAATGAACCTTAGATGAGAAAGAACCTCCTGTTATTAAATTTCAATGAAACTGAAGTAATGGCTTTTGACCCAAAATATCTCCGAAATGCTCGTTGTAGTGATATAGTCAACCTGGACGGAATCATCTTATCCACGGACACCACTGACAACAACTTGGGGGTATCTTTGATCAAGACCCATCCTTCAATAAGTGTGGGTCTACAGCAGGATAACAAAGACATTTAAACTCCTCAGAAGCAGATTTAGATCATGACTGACATCAAATTTTCAAACCATGATCATAGAGCAACATTCTTGTATTGACTTGAGGAGAATCTGCAGAACTGTGGTGACTGGCAGCACAGCAATCCACTCCACTGTCAGAGCTTGGTGTTCATCATTGCTCCACCCCCCCATTTATTCTGATGTCTGATTGGTGTAAAATAAATGAATGTTGGTTAGAGCGGTTTATTCCAGGTGCAGTGTTCTTTGATCTGTGAAAGATGAATTAATAGATGTGTGAGGAGGTTTTTGTGTTGAGGAGCAATGAAATGTTTCACTGTGTAAACTAGCAGCACAGAAGTACACTGCACTGCTGCTCTGGGTGAGACCTTCAACTGTTAATGTGCAGATCTGGTCTTTAGATGAGTCTCCTTCAATCTTCACGTTCACTCCATCCTCTGGATAATGCCTATTCCTGATCATATACCCTAATAACTGAAGCTGTGTGTTGGATTTCTTGTACCAAAGGATTTGCTCGTAGCTTTGAATTGTGTGTGAACAACTTATTTTGGCTGATTCTCCTGGGTTCTTGTACATGTCAGCTGGAGTCTGATGGACTTGATCGCTGAGAGACAAACCTGTTGAAAAGTTCAGCAATAAATAGACACAACAGTGAACAAACATGAGGATGAGTCTTCAGATAATAACTTTAAAACCTTTGTTACCTGAAACAAGTAGGACATTGAGGCCTAAGCAGAAGGCACTGAACATCTTGTTTGTGACTGAAATGGAAAAACCTCTGCTCTCTTCTCCTGTTTTTTGCCGTTCTTTTTAATGTCAACACCTCTGCTGCTGGGTTGGATGAGGTCAGCAGGCAGTGAACAACCACAACACACCACAGACATACTGTACTGCCCCCTAGTGACAGGAAACACAATGTCAACGTCAAATGCTTGTTCCAGTGATGTGATCGGCCTTATCCATGGACACCACTGTCAATAACTTGGGGGTTATCTTGAATCAGGACCCGTCCTTCAGTGACCAAAACAAAAATATTTCAAGGACTGCATTGTTTCACCTTGGCAAAATTGAAAAAAAATCAGGCACATAATAGCCAAACAAGATGCAGAAAAGGTAGTACAGGTTTTGTCACGTCGGGCTGGATTACTACATTTCATGACTGTCAGGTTGCCGCGACAAAAATATATTAAACATCCTAAGCCGATTCAGAACACAGCATCTTATGTTCTGACAGTATCCAGATTGAGAGATTACATCTCCCTTGGGTTGGCTCCCTCTGTTTTTGTCTCTCCATCTCTGTTGTTGGCTCAGTCTTTTTCTCTCTTTCTCTACTCAACCAATCAAGGCAGATAGCTGCCCACTGTGAGTCTTGGGTTCTTCTCAAGGTTTCTGCCTTTTAAAATGAAGTTTCTTTTCTTACTTTTGGCACTATATCGCTTGCTCATGTGGGACAAGTTGGGTTTTATGACAACAGGTGTTTCCCTGGTCTAACTGGAATCAGCCTTGAGGTAACATTTTGTTATGATCTTCCTACATTGATGCCAATAAGATGCATTAGAATCTATCTATCTATCTATCTAGAAGTAGAAGCACATTTACAGAAATAAACAAAGAAATAAACAGATCAAGGCTGACATCAAGTGTTCAAATCCTGAACATAGAGTAGCGTTCTTGTGTTGATTTGAGGTAAATCTGCAGAACTGTGGTGACTGGCAGCACAGAAATCCACTCCACTGTCATTTAATGCAGATGTAAATAATGAGGTTTGAATATTCAGGACTGAAACCACTGAAAGTCATTTTTTTCATTCATCTCTGGGAATGGGAGGTGCAGAGTCAAAAATCCCAGAACTTCAGACCTTGGTGTTCATCATCGCTCCATACCACCACCACCCCCCCATTTATTTTGATGACTGATTGACATAAAATAGATGAACGTTGGTTAGAGCGGTTTATTCCAGGTGCAGTGTTCTTTGATCTGTGAAAGATGAATTAATAGATGTGTGAGGAGGTTTTTGTGTTGAGGAGCAATGAAATGTTTCACTGTGTAAACTAGCAGCACAGAAGTACACTGCACCGCTGCTCTGGGTGAGACCTTCAACTGTTAATGTGCAGGTCTGGTCTTTAGATGCATCTCCTTCAATCCTCACGTTCACTCCATCCTCTGGATTAGACCTTTTACTATACATATATCCCAATAACTGAAGCTGTGTGTTGGATTTCTTGTACCAAAGGATTTGATTGTAGCTTTCAATTGTGTGTGAACAACTTATTTTGGCTGATTCTCCTGGGTTCTTGTACATGTCAGCTGGAGTCTGATGGACTTGATCGCTGAGAGACAAACCTGTTGAAAGGTTCAGCAATAGAAAGAAATAACAGTGAACAAACATGAGGATGAATCTGCAGGAAACAACTTTCAAACCTTTGTTACCTGAAACAAGTAGGACATTGAGGCCTAAGCAGAGGACACTGAACATCTTGTTTGTGACTGAGGTGAAACACTTCTGCTCATTTCTGCTTTTTTGTGCAGTTCTTTTTTATGTCAACACCTCTGGTGCCAGGGTGGGTGGGACAGCATGCAGTGAACAACCACAACACACCACAGACATACTGTACTGCCCCCTAGTGAGAGGAAACACAATGACAACGTCCTGAAGTGAGGTTCCCTCAGTGTGGGATGAGAGCAGAGACTCCATCGGTCTGGTGTGGGGGGTGATGTTACCACAGAGATACGATGACGTACAGGTGGCTGCTCTCTGTGATGTTGTGTGATTGTATTGGAGGTCCCCCTACTGTGGAGATGAGGGATTCAGTGGGTAACAGTGTTCTGGGGTTTTTGTTCAGCTTTCTCGTGCTTCTGTATCACTGTGTTGACTCACAGCACAGAAATACCAGCCTTTGTCTCCTGGCTCCAGGTTCTTCACTGTTAATGTCCCTCTGTCATAGACACGTTGTTGGACTGCAAATTTTGCATCCGTGAAACCTTCTTCAAACTTAGGATTTCTATATGGTGTATTGTAAACAATATGCTTCATAGTTTCTCCAGGCAGTTGTCTGTACCAGTACATCTGGTTATAGCTGCTCCCCTTTGTGTGGCTGCACTCGATGGTCGCATTTTCACCCTCTTTCTTCCATAGCATAGGTGGCTGGTTGACATTTCCTTCAGTCAGACCTGTTTGTATCAAAATAAAAATTTTAACACTGAAACATTTCCGACATAATGAATAAAATTCAATGAGAGAATAATTAAACTTTGATTGCGATGTAAATGACCTGTAGTCCACAGCAACGTGACTGATGATATGAGGAGGTCTAGTCTGAAGAGAACATCCATGTTGTGTGAACAAAACAGTTTTGTGTGAAAATGAATGTAGTGACAGAGATGTGAGGCGTGGCAGGTGTGTGTCACTGCTTTAAGATCATCAGCCTGAGTGCAAGTGGGAGAATAAGTAATACTGCATCCCCCCCCTACAGTACATGACTGATAATTATTTACTCACCGTATATAAATCAGTTGTTCAATGACATAAGCTGATAATCATCAGTACAACTAGGAAATTATTAAGTATTTAGTAATACAAAAAACAATAACATTTTTCACAGGTTCTTGGGAAAAGTTATTTTAAAGATGTTTCACCATCAGACTATGTTACTAGAACCTCTCTCCTTTCAGCTTGAGAATGGGTCATATATTTGTTATTTTTGCTGTTTTATATATATTAAATATACTATTTTGAATTTAACTCAGTTAACTAATATATAATAAGTTTAATTCATTAGTCATAGAAAGAAATAAATTCAATAAACTAAACTCAATATACTGAGATCGTAAATTTTCCCTATTTAAAATAACTAAAACAATTTAATCCAATCCAGCTTTGTAAAAAAAAGCCCTGAATACCCTAAACTATCAACAAGACATTATTTTTTACCAACAAATTGACATGCATACTCTTCCTGTGCATAATTATGTGCAAGTTACATCACAACAGTAAATTATGACTAGAAACGCATAAGTCACAAGCACACACACGGTACGTCTATAGTCTGGACAACGAGTGGGAAAGTATCCATCCTCCGACTAGCTGTAGCGTACCGAAGCACGACTTGTAACTCGTATGTCAAACAAAAATAGGGACTGGTTTGTATCTCAAAAATCTTGGAGTTGCTCGTATGTCAGTGTACTACTGTAGGTTGTATTCCAAATATTCTCAGGAAGTCATTTGACAAAGTTTGTCTCCCCCTACTGGTGATAAAAACTTCAAGTATCCATCCATCCATTTTCTTGTAGATAAGACGACCGTAATCTTCTCATCTACAGCCGCTCCTTCCGCTTTGTGGGTCACGGGTATTCCTGGAGAATATCCCAGCTGAGTACGGGTGAGAGGTGGGGTGCACTCTGGACGCGTCGCCGTTGTTTAGCGGAGAGTCAACCACTCACACCTACGAGCAATTTGAAATGACCACTTCACCGAAACTGCGTGTTTTTGGAGGTGGAATGAATCCGGAGAGAACCCACAGACATGTGTGTACCGAGACATTTAGCGTGGTTCTAGTTTATTTGCTACCGTTTTCTTTCAACAGGATGTTGGTCTGTATCACATCTCTACCATCTCTATACTTAAACCATAAAAAACTACCAATTTTGGGCTTTCATTTTTATTTTTTGACAAATATTCCATTTCAAACCAACAGTTTTGCAGAGTGATCAAAATAAATGTGTTTAATAAGTCAGACCCCATAGTGGATGATATTTTAAATTACCTTTACTAAACAGGATTAAGACTGATTAACTGAGGCCTTTTTGATGATAATACAGATAAGCTATCATTTTGCTCTTTTGTTCAAGTCTTATTAGTAGTGGCAATTTCACAGTAAACAATTTGTGTTCAATGTAATTCTTTTTAAATATAATGAGAGTCATGTATTTTTTTATAGTGTTAGAACCAGCACTCCCCTTGGGCGAGAGGCAGGGTACACCCTGGACAAGTTGCCAGGTCATCACATGTTCAGACTTAGACTAACACCCTTTCACACTCACACCTACAGACAATTTTGGAGTGACGTATTCACCTATGTTGTGTGACTTTGGTGGTGGGAGGAAGTCATAGATCATATGGGATGAAATATTTATTCACAGAGCTGTGGTTGGTTTTCACAGACATCTTAATGTTCACAGTTCAAACACGTGAGATTTCACAGCCCGTTGTTGAACTGGAAGGCTGCCTTGTCAGTGCAGCAGGACTACAAAAGCATTTCAAGAAAATCTGAATAGTCCAAGTGCAGGGTGCTATAAATGATGGTGACCGGGATGAAGAAGAGGTGTCTTGTTGAGTAATTTTTCATTACATATTAAGGATCCCTGTTGTACAGTTTTTAATGAACTGGCAAAGTACATGGGAAAATAATACAATACACACACTGATGCAAGTTGTGCATCTACTTTTTGTAACCTACCATTAATATTGGGCAAAACGTGCAGGTAATTTTGGGTGGACTGATCCTTTATCAACATGATGCAATAAGGTGCAATAAGATCTGAATGATGGGTCAGGTGAAAGTGTTAAATCCGGTCTTATTATGCAAAAGAATTCCTTCTGCTCCCCTGAACTCCTCGGTGATGTCATCAAACGTGCGGCCTTTTGTCTCCGGGAGGCGAATAAAGGTGAAGATGAAGGCGAACAGAGCCACGGTCATGAAGAGGAGGTAGACATACGCGCCACAGATTTTCTGTGTGTGGGCAAAATAATCACAGACGTATTAGTTTTTATAGTGTAATTAGGTTAAATAGATCAAGAACACCATTACCAACACTCTTGTAAAGACAAAGGAAAACGCAAAAGACATTAAAAGACATTCACTCTGGAAAAAGGACAAACATTTAGTATCCTGAACCTGGCACCGGTCTCATGTTTCCCTAATGTGCTGTTACTTTAATAACTGTTGTTCCAACCTGATATAGAAATAGATTTACACATATGTACCATTTACACTATTTATTTTTAGCATACTTCTGTATATAGCTGATATAACAGATTTATCTCTTGTGTTTAACGGCAAAAAGGAAAGTAGCAAAACAAGAGCCCACCACTAAAGTTTCCCCATGGGTTTAACTCTGGCTAATGGGACAAAACGCACCAGTAATGGAGGGAAGAGGAGCGCCAGAACAAACTTCCCTCCCCAGTTGAGCATGCTGGTAAAGGCCATGGCGATGGGTCTGCCGGGCTGGTCGAACAGCTCGGCAGCGATGAACCAGGAGATGGGGCCCGGCCCCAGCTCGTAGGCTGAGATCAGGCAGAAAACCAGCAGGACCTGCAGGCTCCGGAGCTCTGGGATCAGGTGCTGCACAGTCCATTAACACGTCAGCGTTTTGAGGGATTTTATCATAACTCACAGCTCATCTCATGTTGCCTGTTTTCAAAGTAGTACCCTCATTTTATTGAGGTAGGAGTTAGAAGAATTAGTTCCCAGCTAGGAAGATCCACGTGAACACCATTCCCAGCCCAGACAACTACCTCAAATATCTTTTACATTAAATACATCCTGTGCATAACCAGAAAACTCCTGTGTAAATTATAACAATAATCACATGGAGCCAGTCTTACCAGAACAGAATCCACTATAGTCATGAGTAAATTGCAGACTGCTATGGAGATGAAACCCGTCAGCAGCAGCCTCCTCCTTCCTGCCCGCTCCATCAGGTAGAACTGGGAAGGAAAAAAGAAACAGTGGGGACTCTGCTCGCACTATTTCCTTCTTTATGAAACAAAAACACAACATTATACTGCTCTGGCTCACACTGTTAAATTAAATATGACAGTAGATTTAATGTTAAGATGGATTATATAAATATATACAAAATGATACGACTGACTAGCACTCACTGCCACCAAAGTGAAGGTCACATTGACGGCCCCTACACCCAAGGTCAGGTATTTTGCCTCGTCAAACTTGGCTTGGAACATTTTGGTGGAATAATTGATGATCTGAAGGAAAAGAACGTGGATTTATTTTAGCTTAGAGAGTATCTTTGTGTTTTTAAGAAAGGGAAGTTTCCAACGCTCCTCTCCAGAATCTCAGAACCACCTGGAAAGATGTGCTAAGCATGAATTCCTTGAGAAAATACTACACGACCACTAATATATTTACAACCAGGAGGCCTTGTAAGACTGACCGCATTGAATCCAGATAGCTGGCTGCCTAAGTTGATGACAAGGACGATGATGATTGGCTGCTTGTAGCGATGTTTCCTGAAGAACTCGTGGATGGTGACTCCGGTCTGAGTGTGGCCGGCCTCGTCCTTCATCTCCTCCAGTTCAGCTAACACCCCGTCTGTGCTTCCTCTCAGCCTCAGCAGGGCTGCGGGGTGAAACAACATCTACTTTTCAGATCTATCCCCTCTAGGTGTTGGTGTGGACACCTCTGTGATAATCCAGTTTTTCAGGGTTAATGTGACCCGGCCAGCTCATTGGTGAAACCCACCGTCCTTTGCCTTCTTCTCTTCTCCCTGGTTGATGAGTAGGTACCGGGGGCTCTTGGGACAGAAAGGCAAAACCAGGTACTGACCCAGAGCTGGGATCAGGGACAGGGACAGCATCATGGCCCAGTGGTGTTCTGTACCCAACGCCGTCTCCAGACCAGCAACCTGCAGCGCACAAGTATGATATGACGTGTGATCATGTGACCAAAGTGTCATGTCCTGCCACGAAACATTAAATACAAAATATGAAATCATTTAAGTTAGGAATAGATTCAAGGAAAACACTTTTAAACTGAATTTGCAATCAAAACAAATGCAGGCCATAAATTGGAGGGCCGTCACTGCAGTACGTTAAACAGTAGGTTACCAACGACAACTAAAGCAAACTGCATTTTAGATCCATAATTCAAGTTTTTTCATTTATCTACCCAGGTTGTACGAAATCTCTTTTTCTTTGGTTTATTAGAGTAAAATAAGAGACAAATCATCTGGGGTGTACCCCGCCTTTCTGTCAGAGTTGTCCTATTGGATTCCCTACATTCCCATTTATGGACTCAATGCAAGCAGTGACGAAATATGCGTAGTTATTGGATAAACGTCTTTATCTGGATACAGAATAGCCCTCACCATTCCCACCAGGATGCCTGTAGCAAAAGAGACCTGGTTGAGGGTTGCAAAGGCCCCTCTCAGGTTCGTAGGGGACATTTCCTGGATATAGAGCGGATTGAGACTCATCACCAGGCCACAGAAGAGTCCAAACAACAACCGTCCCAGGATGAGAATCTCAAACGACTCGCTGGCTTTGGAGGCAGACATGAGACACGCCCCGGCCACAGAGAGGCAGTTCACAATAAGAATGGAATTACGTCTGGAGGGGAACAAAGAGAAATACCCAAACAATCACAGACATAATGGAAATGATATGATCTAGTTTTTGGATTTTTTTTTTTTTTACCTGCCATAAGAATCCGCAAGATACTTGACTCCCAACGAACCCAGCAAGGCTCCAAAATCTTTAATGCTGACAGAGAGCGACCACAGGAGAGTCAGACTGTGATCTGACATCGATTGGTTGTGCCTGGCTCTCCAGGTGTGGTTAAAAAACTCTTCAATGATCTGAGCCGTTGTAAACACACAATACAAAAATTCATATCATTTATCGAACACAGTTATACTGCAGTTACGTAAAAATTGCGATACAGATTTTCATGAAATTCTCTGATTGGATGGAGCACAGGCTTAACCCCCCCCCCCCCACAGATCTGTATGAAGGTGTTGATTACTTTTCTGCTTCAATTTTACGTGAGAGGATGAAGACTCCGAGGATGATGTTATTTAACTATTTAAATTATCAACCGATCCCCCCCCATGTTCTCCGGCCCACCTTAGCTGGAGCGTTGACATTTCCAGTGTGGTAGCCAATCTGTAGGGAGCCGAGCACTGCCGCCAGGATGGAGGTGAGGAGCGTGGCTGTCAGATGGCTCTGTAACAGCATAAAGATGAATTTACTAATAACAAATGAATGCTTTGACTCATTTATATTGAGCACGAGTGCATAAAATTTGTTATTATACAGAAATTTCATATGGATTTCGTGACCAGTCTCATAACCTGTCATTGCCCTCCTATCACAAGTGACCCTATGACTATATGTAAAGGTCAAAGATGGCCGGAACCACGGTATTTTCACACACTGCCAAGATGTACGGAATTTTAATTAACCACAAGTGAGTGTCAGGCCTGGTGCAGCGAGACCATGTGGAGCTGTGGGAGAAGAGGCGAAAGCAAACAAACCTCCTGGGACACCATTGGCTTGGGTATCACTCCCTCAAAATATGCTGGGGCATTTATTGTCTTCTGGGTGACTCTGCTGAGAAAAAAAGAGATAGAAAACACCAGCCCTGTACCGTGATGTGATAATATAGTTGTTACACCAATCAAACTAACACGCATTAAAAGAAATCGTTCCTAAACTTATAATACTTTTAGATGGTTAAGTGGTCTTTGGGCAAAATGAAATGTTTTCTTAAATGATTGACGTCCTGTGTTCTTGAAAATACAGAATCTAGTCTTCAGAATATTGATATAATGAATTTCATGACAGATTAATTAGTAAATTTGCATATTTGCATAGTTACTTTTCATTTTCATGTCAGCTTACCTGCTGTGCTTCAAAACAAGCTGCTCATCTTGTGCGAAAAAAGAATTGAAAAAGAGATTTTAAAAAAGCAGTTTTTACATCCTACTAAAGTGGCTCATGTAAAATTCAGATCAACAGCTTTTGAGAATGCAGTAAAAATACATATCAAATAAATCAAATTAAACTTTATTTAAACTAAACTTTATAAAAGATAGATCGATAGATAATTTCAAGTTCTCTTACCGCTGTTCCTGAGATGATCCTGTCTTCATCCCTGAGTTTTACATGTAACTGTTCATTTTTCAGAGTGAACACACCACCACTGGAAACTGTACACACACACACACACACACACACACACACACACACACACACACACACACACACACACACACACACACACAGAGTCTGGTGATGAAGTCACACCCAGCTGGTGAATTTGGGCCAGTCCCGACAGAATGGCAGCATCAGGCCTCCTCCGGTTCTCCTGGTCCAGCTGATCAGTGTTCTTGTCCTAAACTGACTGGGGGTCAGTTCATGTACAGCATCCAACAATTGAAGTAACTGCTGGAAACAGCAGAACTGTTCTCAGATCAGGAGCAAAAGGCAACACATTGGCATTTTGGAACTAACAACCAAATGTTTGTGTCATCTCAGAGTGTGTTTCCATGAACTAGAAAAAAAAAATCTATTGACTTTTTTCTCAATCAATCAGTTCTTAATGAGATCATTAAATAAAGTTAAATCCTTATATCATGTAAGCATAACAGAAAAACAGCCGTTAAGAATGAAATTTGAAAATGATATGAAAACGTCACGCCGATTTATTCATAAGTAAAAAAGCTCTAAACCTGCAACAAAGACATGCATGCATCTACAGACATACGTATGGTTTTGGAAATGGTTTTGTTTTACTCAGATTTTCCTAAACCAAATGTTTTCATCCTGGAACCTGTTTGTGGTTTTTATCATCAGTAGTTGAGTTATTATTGCTTATTGTCTTCTCTTAAAACTGACCAAGAGCAAGTATGGGGAGAGGTTCTGTTTTTGTTTTTTTTCAAACACATGATCAAAATCAAGGACATAACTATTTTCAGAAAGAATATTTAAATATGTTTTTATGCATTCTGCTTTGTAGTGAGGGAACTACCTGTGATTTCATTAACATACAGTATGTTTGTGTGTGTGTGTGTGTGTGTGTGTGTGTGTGTGTGTGTGTGTGTGTGTGTTTCCATGTACAGTTATGCATGATCCTGTGGGATATTTTTATTAGCTACAATTTAATGAGCGTCTGTTCCAATAGTCTTCCAATAAATTGCCTTTGATCCTCATATTTCCCACCTACAAAGTCACATGGCCCAAATCTAATTTCTTCCCTTTTGCGGTTTTAATGCTTCGTTTTCAGTTGATGAATTGTTTCAGTCTAACTGGATTATCCTGTGTTCCTTTGTTCTTTTCTATGTGTCACTGAAATTTACTGTAATCTGATGATGCACAAATGTGTGTGAGAATACTGATGAGGGGGATATATGTGTGCAAAGGAGGTTTTTATACATACACACACACACACACACACACACACACACACACACACACACACACACACACACACACACACACACACACACACACACACACACACACACACACACCTGGGTTGAGTAAATCCAAATGGGCTCCAACAGCTTTACATTGCAGGAACCAAATAAATAAAGTTAAGGACACAAAAAATGAACTTAATATTGGAAATCTAAATCCAGCTTCCCCGCCAGATGTCCTTTTATTTAACTCAAAAGTCGGGAGAGCACAAAACAAAGAAGAGTTAGCGTGAGGGGTTAAAATACGTTGTCCACCTGCAAGCTCTGTTCATGCAGCTGAGTTCTCAATCAGTGTGGATACGCCTGTCTGGAGCGTGACCTCTGACCCTTGGCCTCCTGGCAGGCAACCCCCCCCCCCGACCCTAGCTGCTGTTCTTGTGCTGCCGTAAAGGGCATTATGCACAAATGGTGAGCAGCGTCACCCCCCCCACTGCTAATGTTTAGCTATCACAAGCTAATGGCCCTCTCTAATTACCTGTAATGGTGTTTTTGATCATTTTCTAAGTGTTTCAATACACACAAAGGAAAACAATGCACAAAATTATCCATCATTAGTGGGAAATGTAAAATGTGAGGTTGTTGTTTTGGGCCTCAAACAGTGTGGGCAGCCCATATTTTTAACACATGACAGGCTGCACTCTAGACACACTAAAATCAGAGTGTTTTTTGTTTCATGATACATTTTTTTTGGAGCATGCTCTGTGTTGTAAAATTTTTCACACATTAAGTAGGTGATTGGCGCACAAATGTTTCAAAATCATTTTTAAACATCCTGAAACAACAGCAGCACCTGGCCAACTGTACGTCACTTTCAACATGCCAAATTCCAGTCATCACCTATGAAACCCCTTTGGCAATGTACCCACCCCCAACCCAACTTTCAACAAAGGAGAAAACACACACACACACACGCACGCACATGCATCCCTAAGCACCTGCGTCATTATAAAACTCTTTTGAACTTCACACTGGAAGTCAAATGCCACATGTGTCAGAACAAGACAGATGTACTGCAGCTGCCTCTCAGCTCCAATTTCATCTGTGATACCTCCCTGCCTCCCCCGTTTTCAAACCACCTCCATCACCTCACCCCAGAAACCCTCTATACAACATCAACACCTCTGAATCCACGTTGAGCCTTTTATGGCATTCAAATAATTGTACTTCCCAAGTTTGTGTCAGTTTAAAGACGTTAAACACTTCAGTAGTGGAATATGTAAAATTAAGGAGACGACAAGAGGAGATCTTTTAAAAACTTTATTGTCACATCTTCAAATCCTGGGGTTTCGTGTGTGTGTGTGTGTGTATGTGTGTGTGTTTGTGTGTGTAAACTCCTTGTACATTCCTTACTAATAGGGTTCAATGTGTGAACTCTCAGCCTGCAGTAGCGCATCTCCACCAATAGGGAGGAGTAGTGAGCTGCTTCCTCCACCCACTGTCACAGCAAATGCTTTTCCATTACACACAAGACTTAAGTGTAAACTGTGCATGTTTTGAATAGATGTCGTATGAAACAGGATCACTTCTATATGACTGCAAATCATGTGCAACTAAGTGTAAAAAGAAAAGAAAAGCAGTAGTACTGAAAAAGAAAACTGCATTCCCATTTAATAATTGAGCATTAAAAAATGTTCCTTAACATTTGCAGTAATGCCAGTTTGTACATGCTTTTATTCTCTTACACTCTACACCTCTAAAAGACGTGAGTGCTACAGTAGAGATTTTAGTGCTCTAGTAGCCAGAATAAACTGTATAGAGTTTCACACCTCAGTCGCTTTAATGGTGGTGTTAAGAAATAACTGGCATGTTTGTTTCTCAGTTGTTCCAAGTGTAAGGCTCAGACGCACCTTTTTCTCATTATAGCTGCTCTAAATTTTTTGTCACATTTCAGGTGGGGGAAAGAAATGCTACCCAGAAAAACCAACACAACCCAGATGCTGCTGTGTGTCCAGATGCAATACTCAATTTCCAAAAACAGCACTTTTATCTTTTCGGTCATGTCTGTAGTTTTATTTTGTGACGCATGTTGAAACAGGAAATAAGGCCAATATTTAAGTGAACAGGCAATTTCATTTTCAATGTTTAGCAGAGCAGTTCCACCTAAAGAAACACCATTAAATTGACACATTTTACCTAAAGACTCCAACAGATCGAAGTCCGTCAGATACGAATGAGAAATGTTGAGAAAATGTTGAGAAATGATGAGTCTGTGGGGGATTAGCAGTTGAAAAGTGGCTGATTAGCAGCAGGACAATCCGGGCTTCTACCTTGTCATCCATAAGCTCCCTTCACTATACATCCCTCATGGTGAATAGCAGTGATTACTACAATGTTAGGATGTTTTAGATCTCTCATGTGATCTGGGACTCGGCAGCGTCTGGAAGCACTTCAGCCGACACACAAGCTCAGTGTTCAAATCTGGACTGAAGCAGGCACTCAGGAGAGGCTGGCCAGCCGTCTCGGAACCACGTTCTTCTTCCCATTCTTGGCTTAACTGCCCGCTTCAAATCAAACCTGAATGGGTTTGTGATTGTAGAGGATTAAGCACCAGATACCGTATTCATTCTTGACCATGTATAGCGATGATGGCAGGAATCATAAAACACAAGTTGAAACAGTCAAATAACCGCATCACAGATAAAATAAACAGTACTCAGAGCTGATAACTTCCAGTCTGGTCTAAGCATTTCAATGTTGTAAATCTGCTACTGTAGCCTAATGTTTGACAAGTTGTAAACACGGTGAAACGTTTTGTTTTTTTTTACACAATAAATCAGAATAAGCCACATGTTCCACAAAGAAATTTAGTAAACCAACCAAACAAAATATGATTATTGTACATATTTACAACAGGAGCGTTTTTGTGTCTCACGTTCGCGAGTCACTGCAGTGACTCTTGGGAAAAACACAATTTGAGGAACACAATAAAAAAAACCCCCCAAAACTTCTATTTCACCAATTGTGAAGTTGAATCACTCCCAAATATGAGGGCTTCATTTTACATTTTAGGTAACTTTTCCCATTAATTTTCCCATTAACCAGACACTCAGGATTTTTGCAGAGGAGTTACTGCAAAGTCTTAAATTATTTGTGGTGGTGAAGTGTTCCAAAGAGTAGAGCTGACATCAACTGTAGGAGGACAGTCAATGAATGTGTTTATATACAAAAAAAAATTTAACCTGGTATTACTGAAGGTACTCGAATATTTACTTTAGGAACTGGCATTATAACTATGTTAGTATGACAGCTGAAGTGAGCTGATTTTCATTGAATGCTGAGTCATGTAAATATATGACTTCACTGACTGTTTTAATCATCTATTTTATTTCCCTGGTACTAGTAAGAACACTTCATTCTGAAAGCTGTTTTGGAAAAATGAAATCCCCACAAGGGGGTTTATTATAAGACCTGATCTGTTTATAAAACCTATAAGACCTGTCATCTGTAAAGGAATCCAGTTGAGTTTTGTAGAAGCCGTGATCATCCAAAAACATGTCGGATTCAGCATTCATGTGTCAACCAGCAAAACTTTATCTGGCACCGAACACCAGATAAAGTTAGCAAACGACTGCTAAACATAACATAGCATTTGGGGGCTGCAGATGAGAGCGCCACATGTATTTGGAGGGATCGGTGTTGCTAATCAGTTAGCTGGGACACCTTCATGAAGCAACAATAGCTCAGGATCATGTCTCTAGTTTTGGAAGATCTCTGTCCTTGTTAAGATTTTCTCATTCAATAAGGGATGACATAACATATTACCTGCTCACCACCCAACATTTAACATTTAAAGTTTGCAACTGACTGCTGAACATAGTGTAGCATTTAGAAATTCAAAATGTCATGTGTCCCTCTGGAGTTGTAGGAGACCAAAATAGAGTTTAAAACACGCATATTTACCAGTTTGGATTATACTGCTGCTGTTATCTACATATGTTTAGATGGAACTTTTTTGTTAAAACGGTAGCCATGACAACTTTATGTCACTATCTCTAGTGTTGGAATGCTTCTCCCTCTAGCGGTACATACTGTCTCAGTGTTTCTAAGTGGGGTTCAACACATTTACAAGTACCAATTCATGTACTTTAAAAGTATATTAGCGTCTGTACATTTTTCACTATTTAAAAAAAAAAAAAAAGTAGAATAGTAATTAAAACCCCAAAGCTGCTTGTGCAGACATCATTGTGATAACAGAGTATAAAACTAAATACACATAATGGTCAACTTCCAAACACTGTGTTGTAATGAACAAAAAACCATGCATAATACATCCCAACATTAATTCATGAGCAAAAATGTTCATCTGTTTGTAAAGTTCTGTGCAGTGCAAAGGCTTCATGCAGCTAATTCTGTACCGATTTATTACCAAGGTCACAGTTTAATTTTAACGCCTTAATCTTGCACACTTGTGTAATACATTATATGTTAAGGTTTCCGCTTTGTTGAGTCCATTGGAGAAGTTTCAACAAGTTTTCGTTTTATTTATATTCTATTTGTTGGAACCGGTGTTACCCCAACTGATCATCGAGATCAATATGTTATTAAAGTCCTGCCTCCATTTAAAATTAAAAGCCCAATACCATCAGTGGACTTAAGCCTTTAATTTATTAATAAGAGTTTTATGAAGCAGTATTTTTTCATAAGGAAATACAAATAGGTTGTGTTACAGTTATTCTGATGGATCTTGGTGCCACGGCACTCCCATTGATGGGCTCAATGGGAGTGGCTTCTTAGTCTGCTCCCACACCTGGTGGAAAAATTCTGTACTCCGGTTAGGTGTTTGACTTTTTTCAAAAATTTCAATGGCCCAGCCCTATTAGCAGTTGTTTAAACAGGCCCGCATTAGCATAGGTCTTTCTTTCGACATCAATCTGAATGTGACCCACTGTATGCTCCTCTTTACCGCTTACCGATCTGCTGCTATTGGACAGGGGAAAATGTAACTGTAAATTTGATTAGCAAAAAAATGTGTGTTATCGCCTACTGCAAAATGAAGCACAACAGTAGACTGAACACAAGGTGAACTCTTCTTCCAGTGGTGGGTCATCTTTTTACAAATATACTCTCATTCTACCTCGGTAGACCTTCTTAAGTCGCATCAAAAGGAAAAGAAACTCACACAAACAGATAAATTTCAAATACAGGGAGGAGAAAGTGCAAATATTTTGGCGCTGCTTTGTTTTTTTTGTTCTTTTTTTGAAACTCAGGAACTTCTTAATGTTTCCGCTCCATCTTTCTCTGTTCTTGCAGCGAGCGTACAGATGCCTTCCCTCTGTGCCCTCTGCTCACGTCTCAGCTTCTGGATCCTTCGCTTCTCAAACCAAATGACCTACTGACACAAAGACACGGGGAGGGATGGAAGAAGAAGGTAATGCATTCCCTCAATTGTTTTCATTCACCTACGGCTGACAAGACATTGTTCAACATGCAAAAGCTCTTCTTGCATGGACTCGATTCAAAATCTAAATTGCGTGTGCATATAGCTTGATAGAAAGAATTAAAAAGAGATCCATCCCCTGCAGCCTAAAAGTGCTGGTCTACTTTCTGACTTTAAATCAATTTGTATTAAAAGAAACTGTGTAGTAAAGGTAAACCTGCTCAAAGCAACTTGGTAAAACTTAACATGCAATAATGTGGCATCTGTGCGTCGGCCTTAACGGATATAAAATGCAATATGAAGCTAAATCTGTTTTTTTTTTAATTAGTAAAAAGTCATGTTGATTTACATCAAGTCTGGATAAACTCATATTTACATTCTGCGTCTTTTCAAACAGTCGCTTCCAGAAAAGCAAGGATAGGAAGTTAATGGTTATAAATGCTGACTGCCTCACCCACACCCAAAAGGTTAAAACGCTATTTTACAAATGAGCACCAACTCAATAGTATCTGGAGCTGTGTTACATTCGTGCATAAACTGCATGGGATGGGCAGTGTGCTGCAAAAGACAAGGACGGCTCACCCATCAATCAGATGAATGGGTGAGTGAGGCAAAAAAAAAAAGAAAGGAAGAAAGGATAGAAGAGAGTCCTGGGAGGAGTGGAAGATTGCTTACAGATGGCTGTCAGAGGTCCTCCTCAGCACTGTGGGAGATCAGGATACACCCATTTGTGTGTGTGTGTGTGTGTGTGTGTGTGTCTTCCACCCATCTGTACGCCGTGTGTACTTTAGATATATGTGGATTAAATCAATGCATACTGGCAAACATGACTTGATGTGTAAAGGTGACCATGCACAGGTGTACTCTGTCACTGCCGGTTAGTTTGACCATCAAATAGACATACAGCTGATTTTACAACACAAATCAGATGATGCATTTGCTCCGGAATCAGGTATGCTGTCTACAGTCCCTCCAGCGCTCCATAAATCACAGATTACCCTCCTGCACTGGATGCTTTAACATATACTTTAAGTGTGTGGAATAAAATATTATGGCTCCCTATTTGTACCCTGACAAGCTGAATCCAGGTGACAACCATTCGTAGTTTAACCAGTGACATTTTTACATAAGTGACAGAGAAGTTTGTTAGCCCCTTAGTCAAACTGCATCTCGTCTGCACTTTAAATTTGTAGTATACACATGTTGCAGGTGTCCATGTTGCTAAAATGAATGGTTTCTTGGAAATTCTTTGGAATAACCGAAGAATCTGACAGTCATGCTCTTCTAACTAATCCACAAAACTAGAATGGAACTCAGCCGATTGTGTTCCATCAGCCAAAGGTGAACAATCCATCAAATGTCTGCTCAGTTTTCTTGCTTCATGCCAGAGCCATCTATAGTTTTATGGAAATAGATTTATAAATTGTTGCATAATCATGAAAAATTTTCTGTCTCACAATGTTAAAAAAAAGTTGTACAAAACTGTCCTCTGATCTAGACGAGACAGTTTATAGTAGCTTTCTTGACCCCTTTCCTCATTCCTCAATGAAGGTTCATGGAAATGAAGTCAGTCTTTCTGAGTTAGGTCAGAAAGTGGAACAAAAAAAAGAAATCTAATTCCTGAATTTATCCCCTGGATCTTGACAAATGTGTATTTTATTTCCTGGCTCACTTGTCCACCAAGGTTGACGAAAATGCATCATGTAGTTTTGAATAATCGTCCAAAGCAACCGACCAGCAAACATGGGAATATAATTTCAATATTCTCCAAATCTCCTGTAAAGGTTGTCAGGTTTCTTCGGTGTAACGTGGAGGTGAAGTTTGGAGTCCTTTGGTCCGCATCAAATTAGAAAGGAGCTAGGTTTGTTAGCAGCCCACTGATCAAAAAAGGAACATATTTAAATTTTTTGATTTTTTAAAATAATATTCTGACCGGCTGTTATTTTACTGCTTAAGTTGTCTTTACTGGATTCCATGGGTTTTTTTTAAGTAAACACCAAGGAGAAGGTCTGAACTCTGAAGAATTACCAGCATGTTCTGCACATTATGCACTTCCACAACCTTTCCAGATATCTTTTGCAAGTGATGTCAGTGATTCTTCCCTTTTTCTCAGATAATGGTCATTTGTTTTGAGCTGAGCTTCTATAGTTCTTATGAACTGGCTTTGCAATTACCAGGCTCCAGAGCAGTGTCTGCTCACAAAGCTCCAGGGGATCTCTTGTGATAAAGGGCTGAAAGGAGATCCCGTCCAGAGGTGAGTCAGTTCACCTCACCTGGGATCACGCCATGAAGACACTTGGATCCAGACCTGGGAATCCTGGTATACCTGCACATGGTGGCCACTGGGAGAATAACCATCCAGTGAAACTCATCGCCGATGCTTATCTAACCATCACAGTCCTCTCTCTTGACCCCACAGTGTGTAGAACTGATGTCACGGTAATTAAGGCACAAATGATGTGATGTAATGGCCGTTGGCTCTGGGCAGGCGCTGCTTGTGGTTCTCTAATGGTGCAGAATCTCTGGTGCCAGGCCCGCATCATAATGCCCTCCTTTCATTCACACTTAATGACGGGCACAGCCGGGACAAACGGGAGAAAGGAGCCGCAGGAGAGGAGAGGAGATCGTATGATTCTTTCTGACAACTCATCTGCAGAATATTTGTTGCGTTTGATGGGTTGAGTCAACATAACTGTCTAAGTTGGCTTTAGTAGTTCCTCATAACTTGTTTTTTGGTACTGTGCACCTCACTTGGAGTTGGGGTCACCCATTCCTCATGAACCCTGCTGCCAAAGCCCAGTCTAACAAGTTTAATTGTGAAATATTATTGTATTATATTTAATTCAATTGACTAGACCCAATGATGGAGCCATTGAGCTCCCAGTCCTGTTGCACATCTGTGGATTCACCGCTCTATCGTGCTTGGAGAGAACTTTCCAGCCTTCTGCTTCTGTTTCATATCTAAACTGTAGTGAGGTTTCCGTTGTCTTAAGAAAACGGACGCAACTGTCTCCAGGACTTCAAACTCGCAAAGGTATTAAGATGTTTCCCTTTGTTGCTGCCAACATGTCAAGAGCAAAGAGCCTCTTACAAACGTGCACCATCCTGTCCTAAATATCATAAATTTGTCCGACAGTGACTTTCCAAATAAACTATTTGCCAAATGCGGCTCGACCGAAAGACACCCAGTCCACTGAGGACCAGCCAGGTGTACCTGAACCAAACGGCTGTCTTAGTCGACACAACGCTGTCACATGTTCTCACAGATTCACGCGTCTCCAACGCAGGTTTTCGTTATAGATTCCTCATCCTCTACACAATCATCACCAGCTCAGGGTGCTTGAGTGACAGCATGAGGAAACGCATAAAGCTGTCAGGCCATTTTCCTCTCGCTCGTAAGCAAGGAGGAGAGAGAATCACTGACCACAGCAAAAAACAACTGACCGAGCCGCCTCCTCCTCTGCTCCTCAAGTACCAGGGATATTTATCCTGGCAGCTGCGGCCAGCTCCTGAGAGGCTTGACGTTATGCCCGCTCAGAGCCACTGTCGTCCAGGCGCCGCAGGGAATCGCCAGGCTAAACACATGACCTCAGTGCGAGGTGGTGCTGAGACGGCCCAGTGGCCAGAGTCAACAGCACCGACGGAACTACTAATCACTCAATGGGAGGGGGGGGGGATCCCAGCAGATTGAAAAGATATTGAGAAAGAAACAGAAAGACTAAAAGATAGAAACACAATCAGCAAATAAATGCAATCAATCATTTTCTATGAATTTTTGTTTTTGTTTTTCAATGCAAACTAGGAAAACGTCCCAACAGTCCACAGCTGAATTTATTAGTTTTTTTTCTGTTTGAATATGAAGCAAATATCTCTCAAATAACTATTTGACATTATTCAACATTTTATCAGTTATGTTCAACAAAATTAAAAATAAAATTAAAATTATTCAGGTGTGGATTCATCAGGATGTTCCCAACTATGTGTACTTTTCTTCTCCTCCCTCAGCTGAGGTATGAGCTCAGAGTGTTTCCTAGTTTGTCTTATAAGATAGAAAATAAAACTCTGGGATTCACCAAAAATTCTGATCTAAAGATGATATCTAAGGTTTTAGCCGATAAATAGATTTTTTGTGCATACTCAATGTGTAATTGATGGTTGCAAAATACTCAAATTATTTGCTGTTGTGTCACCTAGTTGTATCTACTCCAAACTGGCATTTGTGTGTTAGTGGGTTATACAATAGCACTCATAACTACTAGCAGCCAAAGTTAGTGAAAGCATATTAGTTTGCCTTACTGAACAATTTTGTCCCTTGCCTTGTCCCGTGGCTCCCACTTGTTGGTGAGCTTCCTGTAAAAGAAAATAGCTTCTTGTTGTTAAGTCGCTTAAACTTGGCAGAAACAATGAAAGACCACTGTTTGTCTTCTGCATCAGAACAACTATCTGCAGAAAAATATTGAAATTATCCTTCCTGGATTAAAAGCAAACTGTGGCATTTTGCAATTCCTATGATTAATTGAATAACTGCTGATGAATAATGTGCTGTTCTATTCAGAAGGACCCTCACTATAACAAAAACTGATCATAGCAAAATTATCGTTTACTCTTTATGCGGAGATTTTTTTAAAATAGCCAAAATTACATCATACAATTCATGAATGTCTTCAATATCAGAGAACCTCTAAATGATTCTTTATGACTGTTGAAAAATGGGAATATTATGCATTCTCTGGATGATTGTTTAAAATCATATTTGAGTGGGTTTCCAATGAAATGCTAGCCTGGGCTAAAACTACTACATGTGGGAGAACTGCTGCAGTTTAGCCTCACTATTCCTCTTACCATCCTTGCTGACGCCCAGACAGCCTTTCAGCTCCTGCAGGGTGATGGCCCTGTCCTTATTCAGGTCACAGTAGTCGGTGAACTTGCGGGCGCACTTCTTAGGTTTGGCTTTCTTCTTCAGGTACCTCTTAAACGGCTTGAGTTCCTTCTTGTTGATGTCGTGGCTGCCGTTGTTGTCCAGCTGGGCAAAGTACCAGTGTACCACTCTCTCTTCTAAAGTGTGACTAGGATCAGGCTCAACAAACCTGGTGGAAGTTATAAAAATCAGATTTAGATATGAATGGAAGCGGCAGACACTTCTGATGTAAATTGCTCACAAATTAAACCCCAGGGAAACATTTTCCTCTTTGGTCAAAGCGGTAACACCAACAACCCTAAAAGCAACAATAAACAGCAGATACAAAGATCATTTCTGAGAAATTGTATTTGTTTTTACATTTGAACCTATGGGCGGCTGTGGCTCAGGAGGTAAGAACGTCATCCATTTATCACAAGCACCACTTCCCCAGTCCATGAGAAGATAATTATCCCCAGCTTCCTCCCCAGGCATGCAACAAATTCTGTGACATGTAATAAGTGTAATTGTCTGTGACGACTTTAAAAAAGCTTCTATAAATTTGTTACGTCTTTCATGTCTTGCAGGATGGAATCATCTTTTTAGGACAGTATCTATAGCTTCAGTCCAAATAGCTTTCAGTCCCATCAGTGTATTCTCTCTACTGTAGTTCCAGCAATGATGAAAAATGTTTGTGCCAAGATCTGTGCATTGTCAGTGATAGTGATGGAATACTGGTGGTCAATTCAAGCAAGCAAAGGGAAAGATCATTTGAGTAAAACCAGAAGAGGGAAAAGTTTTCCAAAAAGACTGAGTCGTGACCCATCCTGCTCAGGCACAATTCTCTGGTCTCATTGTTACGTGGCACAGCTTACCTCCCGCCACCAGAGGGGGCTGGTGAGTTTATGGCTTGCACCATGTCTGTGGTGAGCGCATCTAACAAGCTTGTAATGAATTCCGCTTTCTTTCCCTCTGGACAGCCTGGCGGAATAAATTTTTCAAAAAAAGACAGAAATAAGTGAACAGAAGGAAATATTGTCTAGAAACGAATGAGAAAACATTTCTGTTAAATTACATTTTTATCTTTATCATTCAACATGTACATTTAAGACTTCAGAAACACATGCACATGGTTTGAGGTGAAACAGAAGTGTGTTTCGATGAGCGTTTCGTCGTTTCGTCGAACAGTGCAGACCTGTTAACTTTTATGACACAACTCTGAACACCTTGGGTAACTCATTTTAATTGCCCAGATGTATGCTTTTAATAGCATGCGAACAGTGCAAATACTTCCCTACTAATTGTGTCTCTTAAAGCGAAACATCAAAAGCAGCTGCAAAAAAAAAAAAAAAAATCTCATTCTTTTTTCAGTTGTTCCTTTTTTCCTGAAGTTTGTACTTGTTCTTCCTCTGGCCTCCTCCTCCTCTACCCTACTCAAGTGTTTTCATGCCTTTTTCCTTCCATCCTGTGGGAGGTGGTCTCTGCTCCTCCAGGTGAAACCAATTAGCTTTTCCTATAGCATAGCTCAGAGGAGCGCCGCCTTGCTGCGTTGTAACCCAAGTGTTAAATTAGGGTGGTATGAAGCACGAACCATAAGCACGCTGCTTAGGGGACCAGGTGTGAAGGGTGTAGTGAGATGAGACCTCCAGCAGCGAGTCTTGTCATGAACAGAATAACAGCAAAGCTATGTGGTGCATTTTTAGACATAAACATTAAACAGCCTGTGAACAATCTAGAGTTAGGGCCTGTCACAATTATGACATCATCAGATACTGATCGTTTGAGCAAACAACATATTTTTTCAAAATATGAATTTGTGTTGAAACGTTTGCATTGACTTCATGATTGATTGGTGGTCATTAGCTTGACAACAGGTTTTTATCCGGTTGAGCTTATCTTGGTTTGAAGCTAGAATGGAATCCATTCACTTGCGGAGGTGATTTATTGAAAAAAAATGTTTTAATCATTGATGACATTGAATGACTGAGCTCACTTTATATTTATTTTATTTTCCCCTCCACCAAGGGGAAGTCTCAGGGAATGACCTCCTATCTGCTCCCTTACAACGGTGGTATTGCCGTCAATTGATTGGTCTTTCAGGCAACCATTTCTCCTCAGTCCTCCTTTATTCTACCTTAATGTGACAGTTGTGAAATATTGAGCTTTGCTGTTCATATTATCCCCTACTGTACATAAAAATATCCGCATAACATGAAATAAATATCCCTACCCGATACCCTACGGCTCCAGTTCTAACGCCCACAGAGCCTCACCGCCACACCCAGCAACACTCACACCTTCCATAAAACATGCCACACATCTGCTGCACAGTCAGGAGTCATTCTTGACTCTGTAAACTCACCACATGGGGAATTAAAAAGGAGTTACAGTGAAACCTTAAATGATGGGGAAACAGAGGAGTAACTTAAGAAAGTGAGCATTAATAAGGGCAGAGGAGTACGAGCCGGGGTTATGACCTCTGCTGCAGAGGAGACTCTGATCTCTCCAGCGAGGAAAAATGTAAAGCCAGTAAAAGCCCAATTTGGATCAAAGATTTGTGGTAAAATGAAAATAGCCAGAGACATCAAATGATCCAGCTCAGCTCTGCTGAAGTGTTAGAATTCTTCTTTTTTTCCAACAATGCATCACGTGTCCCTGTTTGTTTTTCAATGTTCAAAGAAAATTTGATGCCTTCATCTAGTCACACTGCATTGTTTCATCTAGTTGAACTGCAAGTAAATACGTTGAGTCATGACTACAGTTTCATCCAGCCGCACTGCAGCTAAATATGTCGAGTCGTTGTGACAGTTTCCTCTAGTCGCACTGCAATTAAATATGTCGAGTCATTGCTACAGTTTCATTTAGTTGCACTGCAACTAAATTCGTTGAGTCACATGGTTTCATCCAGTTGCACGGCAAGTAAATATGTCGAGTCACTGCTACAAGGTTTCACCTAGTCGCAGTGCACTGTAACAAAATACCCTACGTCGAGTCAGTGCTAGTTTCACCTAGTTGCACTGCAACTAAATATGTCGAGTCATTCCTTCAGTTTCATCTAATTGCACTGCAACTAAATATGTTGATTCGTTGCTACATAGTCGAAAGCGGTTTAAGTGAATATTTCAGACATTTAAATGGTTAAAAGCACCCAGTATATTGCTGCAATCCCAAGAATTTAATTACGCTGCTTTAATACTGTGGAAAGAAAACCTGTCAAGTCTCTGCCTTGGAAAGGATCTTCAGTGTCAGAGAGGCGAGATCGAGCAGCGCCATCGCACTCCGGCGTCTGGTACCTGTTACACAGACAAGAGGACAGCAGAAACACAGCTGCATGACACAAAAACAGGAAAGGAAGCTGAGGAAGAAAAGAACAAGTTGTTTGTTGAGAAGCTAATAAACATGAACCTTATTCTGGTATGTAAAACACCTCCAAAAAACTTCCTGTTTTCCTTTCAGTTCTCAGAAGGCGGAGCTTAAAGGTCAAGATATTGGTGTTGCAAAAAAAAAAATCTTTATCATAGTTATACAAACATGCATCATTTCTACACTTCTTAAAACTAGTCATCATTCTTTTGCTTTAATTTTTATTTTCTCTGTTAGCTTTTATTAATGTCTCTTTGTATGAATGCTTAAAAACTAAATTTGTTTTGACGCGCTCAAACCTTTATTTGAGAGTCATAGCAAACTGTTAAACATTATGCCGGGCATGACTCGTTTTCTCCTGGCTATTGAAGAGGACGGAAAATTGAGCATGTGTATCTCATTTGCCTTTTTTCAAAATAAAAGTTTCTCTCTTTTTTTTTTAAGTCTACGGGATCAATGATCCAAGAAAGGATGTGTGATCCATTACCTTGCACACAAAAAAATAGGGATGAGTGACATGAGGTCTTATCCAAAGTACATCTATTTGACTTACTCAAATTCTAATATTCATATTCTATCTAATAACAGCCAGTACAAGAGTACATTTTTCAACACTACTTTGTGGACCCACGTCCGTCCATATGACGCACAGCTTGTGCTAAAACCCACAAAGAGCTGCAACTGCACTGAAAACCATTGTCATACCAAATACCAAGTGTTTACAGCCAGCTAATGACATTCCCACCAGGGCTTGAAGATAATTGTTCTGTCAAGTGAAACAGCAGCTTGGATCCAGAAGTCCTCCAAAAAAAAATGTCTGAGCAGCAAAAGTACCTCAGTCTGCCGATCAATCTGCTGCTTCTGACCTTGTGAATTATCTCAAAAACTAAAAAAAGATAAGAAATTTGTCCAATATCACCTTCAGGTAAACATTTTCACTGATCTCCCAATGTATGTTATCGTCACATTTGAGTATTAATGTCTTTTTTTAATTCGTTTTTGGTTCCCAGAGGATGAATTCCAGATTCTTTGATGATCCCACCCTTTAATGCCACATCTTTAATCAGAATTATTAATCGTAACAGCTTTGGTTCTGTAATGTTTATTTTAGCACAATCTCCAGGTCTCAGTTTCACTCCGTCAGACAATGAATACACCCCGACAGCAAAACCAGTCAGTTCACCTCAGTCAAACTTTGTGACTGGTGCCAAATAAACATTTTCCAGTCTGGCCAGGTACACATTTGGAACCAGTTTAGTTTGAACTTGAACAATTATTTTACCCTTGAATCAGCAGCAGCTTCCATTAACATCTAAGGACACAAACATCACTCACGAAAAGGAATGACATCATTACATTTAGAGTTAAAGCATTGACAGTAACACAACTGGTTGCCTTTCAAATGTAACCTTACTTACTGCAACTATTTCACAATAAAATCCCAAATAAGTGTTTCTTTCCTCTGGAATACCAGGAGGCTTTTAGCTTGAAATGTACACAGGGAGTGTTGAGTACTGTAGTAAATTTAAAAGGGCAAACGGGAGCAGATGAGCATTAATTTTACCTGGTGGAGGTTCCAGGTATGGGTCGTCCTGTGTCCACCAGAACACACCAGCAGTAGCTTGTGGACTGGTGACACTGGACAGCTTTGTAAAGCCCTGCAGGCCCACAGTCGGGGATGAAAATGGCCTCGCGTGGATTCTGTCGAGCCTCTTCCAGTGCGCTCTGTCGCTCCTGGTCACAAGATGGAACTTTCTCTAAAACCATAAGAAAAACACGCAATACAGAATAACCATGAAACCAATCCAGGATTGCATGTAACAGAAAATATGAACAAATTATTAAATGTTGAATGTGCATATCATTAAGCATCAATTCCCCTCAATGACTTGTGGAACCATCCCACTCCTGCGGGTTGCATGAGGAAGTCTCTACACGCCTTATATGTGCAACACCAGCTGCTCCACCCTTGATAAATGCTACACCTTGTCTGAACGCACTGTATTTACATTCACATCCATTTAGTCCATTGCTCACTCTTAAGTCAAGTACATCAGCGCTACATCCTGAACCAGTTACCATGGAGATGAAGTTTCTTTCGCCAATCCTGATCTATTCATCATTTAATTACGGAGCAGCACGCTGCAGTAAGAGTCGTGTTAACCACTATGTGACTTTTATTCAGGGTGATGATTGTGGAGTTAAATTAATGCAACGACAGTAATTGTGGCTGATCTAAAAGGCTTCCATGTATACGATTATGGAAAAAACTGTAGACTATTGATTTTATTAGTGATGCAGATCAACCCTGCAATAGATTTACTGTTTTTTTTATAATATGACGATGCAGCGATTAAGGAATTAAGGAAAATTTGTGACTGTAATATTAGAGTAAAAAGTTAGATCAGAGTGTGCTTTCAGTTATGCATTAATTTGCACACACAATATTAATTGTTTTTGAAAACTGAAATGGTTGTTTCCCTAATTTGCAAATATCAAGAATTAATGTAATAATAAAAATGGATTTATTCAATAATACATTTTTTAAACGTATTTTTTCCACAATATGATTTGCAGAAGTTAGACATACCTGCCCTTTGTTATTCTCCTTGGTAATGTTATTAAAGATGGAGAAGACAGTGATGGCAGATTCAGTAGCAGACTGCAGAAGCTGAACAACGGTGTGTGTGTGTGTGTCTGTGTGTGTGTGTGTGTGTGTGTGCGTGCGTGTGTGTGTGTAACATGGCTGCCAACAGAGTCCCTACACCAAAAAAATGTGTTCTCCTGTGGAGGCTCACACTCAAGTGTTCGTAACGCCGTAGCCTGACTCTGGACCTTGCCAAGGCTCCTTCACATCCAAATTATTTAGCACTGTTTATTATACAGAGGTTATGCTGGCGCCAGGCTCTAGGATTCCCAAAAGAAAATTGTTTTTATACATGTAAGTGGAAAAAGGCTGGACCCTTGAAATGTAATCCCTTCAGTGTTGTGCAGAATTGAAATTCAATCTATGACTCCTTTGTCTGCCTTTCATTTCTGCTCTATTTGTTTTTTCCTCTTCGGTTCCTTTTCAGTGATACCGCTCTTCCCCCAGCAGGAACCCAAACCCAAATCATCCCGAAAAAACAACAAAACCCAACACAAGTGATACCAGGATTGTGCTCATTTGTCTGGTGTGTTGTGTTTTTTTCCATAGGAGCAAACCAGCAGTGGATGAAAGCTGATTTTTTTTAGACTTTGACCTTCATCCTCCAGGCTCCTAGCCAAGTCAAACTACTTCTTCACACTCTTCTCCTTCCATTTTATCTTCCTTTATCAATCACATTTCATCAATTTCAATCCCTTCGTCCCACCTCTCTCTTGTCTTTGTCTTTCTCCCCGCTTCTCCCTCTCTGAACTGACCTCCGCCCCGCCCGGCGCTTTCTCCTCATCGCTTCACTCCAGTGGCTTTCAGCTGTGAGATAATCACTGCAATGTTGTCTCTAATGTTCTTTCTCTGCAGTTAAAATAGTGTATTTGTGTGTTTATGACCGGCGGCGCAACAAAACTGGAAATTATTGAGCATTCACATCATAAATGGGGATCTAATTTTCAGTTGCATTATTTGTTAGCACCTTCTTGGTCATCATATTTGGCAACTACTCATTACATCATTGCTTCTAGTTGCTTTTCTTTTTTATGTAATAAGCAGCAATTTATCCCTTTTCTTTCTTGTAGTTAGCAGGTTTGTGGTTCACCACACATATTTATAAATTTTTATGCAACATTAGAAAAATATCATGTGAAAATCTGGCAACAGAGCATCATTAAAGAAAAAGAAGAACTTTGCTTTACTTTGCCTAAGTAAGCAACATTATCACTCTAAATCATGAATATGGTGAACACAGAGCCAGTGAGTTAATAACATCACTTGTGTGCACAGGAGAGCTGCTTCCAAGTGTAGTTAGAGGAAGACAGACAGGTTCTGATTTATGTTAGATTTTAAATAATCTTCACTACTACTCAAAACGTTGGCATCTGCTAGGAGAATCAAGATGAATGCCTCCCCAATAACACCAGACACCCCATAAACCACCACACCAGAGCTGGAAGAGGCATTAAAATCCTCCAGGAAAACTAAATTCTGTTTAATTCCTGCTCTTTTTACACTCACTGTGACTGGATATTATCCCTGCAACATCAGCATCTCAGAACAAACAAACATGTAAACAACACCTCACCAGAAAACAGCTGTTTTGCAGCCCTCCACCGCCAACACACCACACTGAGAACAACAGTATTCA
Source organism: Antennarius striatus (assembly GCF_040054535.1). Classification (NCBI taxonomy): domain Eukaryota; kingdom Metazoa; phylum Chordata; class Actinopteri; order Lophiiformes; family Antennariidae; genus Antennarius; species Antennarius striatus. Next base: position 17,181,937 of record NC_090792.1, read on the forward strand.
GTCTGGACAAAAAGCAAGTAAAACTGAACGAGAACAAGTTGTGTTTTTACTCTCGCTGTGTTATCTTTATTTTCGTTGAATCACAATTAAGCAAAATTCAAGTATAGAGCATATATTATTTAATTTCCTATGCATTCATCATCTTTTTGGCACCTTCAATCTCATCAGCAGAGGTGTTTCTTTGAGCATTTATTAGATCCCTTCATTTAAGCAACACATATTTTATGCTGGCAAAAAACATCTGTGTCACTTTTATGATGTGTATGGATGCCAGCATGGCCGCTATGATCACACTTACACCTGTCTAAGATATGAACACAGCGTGAGTCACAACCTCCAGATGTTGTCTTTCCCATTACATTCTGACATGTACACCTTATATAAACATGCCGTGATTAATAAAATAAAAATGGACGCAGATTTTGATTTATTTAATAGGGGACAAGCTCCAATCCTGTTTATCAGATAAACGATAACCCCCACACATACTATACACATCCATTTGAAGTACTTTTCCTGCGTGCATACATTTTATGCATAAAAACTACAATATGCATAAAGTTCTCGGGCTAAGGTTGCGTTTGTTTCTCTCACCTTGCCTCCTGGAAGTGGAGCTGTTCTGCTTATTCTCTTTATAACCCAGCTGCTTTATCCACAAAGTTGGAGCCGTTATCTCTGCAATAAAATTGACACAGTAGAGATAAATACGTTTAACAGATGATCGAAAAAAATGAATTTTTATTTAGTAGCTAGCTGGTCCTTACCATCGCCCTCGTGGGGGACGAGAGTCTCCATGGTGGGTGTGGGCTTGGAGCCATCATCTGGGTTGAGAGTGAGAAAGAAACGGAAAGAGACTACCATTATTGAGGTTAATACAATCTACTCTCCAGAACTGTTGAATGGTTGGGATTTGCACATGGCCCGGCCATGACAGACAGACAGACAGACAGACAGACAGACAGACAGAACAACAGATGATTCTTGTCACATTCACGACAAGAAGTCAACTCCTCACACTTCCATTCTCACATCAGGAAGCTCCACATTCATCACATCCCAACACAACCACGCTGTAAACCACACACGTGCCAACACTCACACGAGGAGACCCCCCCACCACCACCGCCTCCATCAGGACCCACTGTGGGTGCTGTAGAGGGCCGTGCACCTCAGATATAATTTATTATTCTAAATGTTCATCAGTGTTTTGTGCTAATGTTGCAGACGTTGGTTCGTGGAGGAACAATTACCCTCCCCTTTGGCATTCAGCGCTCAGTCTGGGGTAAAAACATGTTTTTATTCTGCCCATTTCTAAACCTGAAGACTAAAATGAAAAAAAAAGGCAGAATTTCAGCACAATATTGAATAAAATAAAGAAATACAGTTGTCAATGAGATCATCAATAATTAGATTCCTTGTGCTGTCAATTCTGCTTTATCCAAAGCAGAAGAAACATAACCACGGCTTGTCTTTTCTGTTGTTGCCATGACTACCACAATGCTTGCATACAGTAATATTCCTCTACAGATAATATGTGATTGGTTTCAGATGTGTTAATAATTCTGACATACTGATTTCGTTTTTTGCCAGTTGTTGCTGAAGTTACTGAACTTTTCTCCGCTGAATGATTTGATGTGAATAGAAAGATTTATTGAACTGAATACATAAAATTAATTTTCTGTATCATTAGATTCTTGAAAGATAACAATTTAGCACAGGCTAAAGAAAATGGGTCAGAGAGACTAAACAGGTACATGTTCTGTTTAATGGATCAATATGTTGTAATAATTAGATAATGCTGCCTAGAATACTCACCCATGTGCAGTTTTGTAGCATCTGGAATTCTCCTTAGGAAATAATTCAATCAAAAACACACCAGAGAGAACTAGAGACATTTCATAGACACTAAAGTTAGGTCTTAAATCAGACATCTTGTTAGCAAATTGGAACACTGATCTGAGGTCACGCTGAACTGATCCGGTCAAACTTGAATTAAATTAACAGTCGTTACTCGTTTACTAATCCAAACCTGGTCAAACAGCCTCCTAAAGATGTTGGGTAATTTTATTTTTTTTGACAACTTTTTTTTTCTTTCTTTTTTTAAATTTCCCCATCTTGAAACAATTTGTGTACCTTAGTGTTTGATCCAGGTCTGGACTATGAGTAACAAAGTGATCCCAGACACACCAAACAGACATGAACCAACGACTGGTGATGAATAGGGACTCTTTCCTCGACTCGCAAGACTTGATCGTCTTGCTGATTCAGCATTTTTAATCGGCTGAGCATCCAGCGACAATGACTGGTATGAAAAAGGCTTTTAGTTGACCTTTTGCTGTAGTCTTGACTTTTTTTAAATCTTTTACTTTTTGCGTTCTTTGCAGTCTTCATCACCACTCTCCCTCATGCCTCTGCTGGTATGTTTGGGGCCTCAACTTATCACTTTTATCACCTGAACACCTTTTCTCAGGGGCTGGAAACATCTCTTCTCACTTTACATAAAGCCCCGTTCTGTACATTGTACTTTCAGTAAGATTTGCCTGATGGAAGAAAAATATTTTCACTTGCTTTTACCTCTGTTTTCAAAGACTAAAAAGGATACTTATTTTTTTAAAAATGCATCCGTCAAGATACAAGTGAACATCATGCCGCCTGTCTGCTCTGCACAAACATAGACTTTGTACAGATCAGATGGGAGAAGAACAGCAGACATTTGAACTTGTACTCTCTTTCTGTCTCTTTCATACAAATAAAAGCACTCGCAGCCATGCAAACACAACCTGCAACAGATCTCAGCTCACCTTTTCTACCAGAGTTCGGTGGCCCGGGTGGTTTGTCGGTTACTGACCCTGTACAGAAGGAAAAAACAAGCAAAATATACAAAGAGAAGAATAGACAGAAGCAAAAACTCCTAAGGAAGTTTTAAAAGTTTTGATTGTAAAATGTTTGTCATTCAAGTAATTAACCTTTTATTGGATTAAATCTGAGTGCTCCAAAGTAACAGGAAACAGGCCGAGAGAAAAACATTGCTCCCCCAAGATTACCCAACCGATGACGTCCTGACTCAGAGTTAGATCTGGTGGTTTATCAGAGTTTGACGGGTACATTCTGTTAGTTATGATAGCAGGCACACATCGAAACATTCTGCTTGTAGTTTTATCTCAGTGCTGACTGATGCAAACCTGAGTGATCCACCCCATCTGTGGAAAGTGATTATCAAACAAACAAACAAAAAAAAATTGTCCAAATCTCATTCTCATTTGCTGCATGCAGGTATTCCTGTTTCATGCACGGATGCGTGAAAGAGCGATATCAGACAACCAGTTACAGCAGAATGGCAGAAGGTAGATATTTCACGTAAAGGCAACTGGAAGGAAATTTACTACCTGACAATCCACTTGTCCCAGCATGAGTTCCCATAAATTCACGGAAGTTTCCTGCAAACGTATGTGAGATGATTGATTTGGGTCATCGTGCACAGGGGCGTCGGAACATCTCAGTAAAGGTTATTCACGTTCAAAGACGGTCAGTTAGACGGTGTTTGTCTCTAGCAGCTGGAGCTGCTAGCTTTGCAAGGATTGTGATTCCAGTGTCGTACATACCTTTGCAAGAAACAATGAAGATATTGGATCTTATGCAGGACAGGAATGAGGCAGGTAGAGATTGTGTTGTGCCAAAACTTACATTTCTGGAGTTCATAAAGTTTATTTGAAACTGGAAACCTGAAAAGTTTTCAATCTAGTACAGCTCAAGGCCTCTTTATTTGTGTATGAGATACAATTTTTTGGAGTGCAATAATTATTATTCATATCAATGAATACTTAGATTGTTTATTTTCCCAACAAGAGCCTCAAACCCGAAAATTCTGTATTTATTTAGGTTTGCTGTATGATGATGATAATAGTATAGAGTGAGGGAATCATCACATTTAGGGGGATTGAACCAGTGAGCATTTTGATTTTGATGGAATGATGTACTGAATGGTCTGTTAGGGCAAATAATACAAATCACATCCAGTGTTTTAATGAGAGAATTAAATAAAACCTTAATTTTCTTATCGAATATGTCAATTTCAATAGGATCAGTGCTATTTCTGGATATGACTCAGTGATCGGCTTTAATGGTGTACATTCTGAATATGAAGAGTTTGTGAATCTGTTGTTCTGACATTGACACGGTGGTTTAGGATTGTGTTCTCATAATGCACCAACGATATTTATCTGCTGCCAAAATAGAAAAAAAGAATCAAACATTAGCGTCTAGCTAGTAGTATATATGTCTGCAAATGGGAAGTTGCCATGTGTCGTAACGGATTCTGTATGCAGAACCAAAGCCCAGCAGGTGCCCAGGGGAACCTTACAGGTTTTTTTAGTGGCACAGGTTGAAAATAAGAGAAAAGAAAATGCAGAGAAGAGTGAAGAAGCTTTGGCAGGTCTGCTGAGCAGCTTCAGAAGGGCATGCGACCACTCTCACCACACTCTCCACACAAAATCTGCACCATATGCTGGAGTGGCTGAGCAATTCCATTCTGGCAAAAGCCCCTGTGTATTATCTTCTGAGGGAAAATGATGGTGATTATCATAAAGTGTTCCCATCCATGATGAGTGTGCAGAGCCCCGCTCTCTCTCTCTCCTGCAGCCTGCTGAGAGCAGTTACACCAGAGGCGGGGGCCCCGAGAGGCCCCTGGATGTACGGCCATTAGCCTCCTTGTTGACCTTGCACCTGCTGTATGTCACATGATATATAATACACATGTGGCCATAGTACAGCAAAACAGACCGTCTATAACTGTAACCCACAGGCTGTGTTCGCTCTTTATCCTTCATCAGCGTTCCTGAGAGCCATTCGTTTCAGATGTAGGGTTAATTCACTGATAATTTACTCAAATTTACTTCTTCCTCATATCCTGGAGTCGGTGAATAACGGCAATAATGGACCTTAGCAAAACTTTGATTCCAAAGTTAACTGACCCAAATTTTTGTGACTGTTCTTTCAACAATTGAAATTTGTCTGTGCCGGTTTCGGGCGGTTTCTTCTGCTGTTCCAGTCAAGAATTACGCCAAAGCAACAAATCTTGTTCTCAGCAGGACGAACGCTAGCTGCTCTGGAGTCTTACACACCAGCGACTTTATGAAGATTCTTAAACAAATCAGAAATTGTCATCCACAGGTTTGACAACCCCTTACCCCCTCCCCCGCTCCAGTACCTGAACACACCGGGGTCCGGTTGTGTACAGAGGACCCACTCACTGGCTTGCCGTCACTGGTGACACACCAACAGTAGCCTGTCAGAGTATGGCACTGGACCTGCAGAGGAAAAAAATATATATATATATATACATATATATATATATATATAATAAAGCAGACAGATTGGTGCACGATCGAGGATGTGAAGGTACAAATCAGACCTGAGCAAACGTTCCATCCTCGTTGCACTCTGGGATAAACATGGACTCCTGAGGCCTTCTGGCCTGCTCCAGAGCCTGGTTCCTCTCCACACGACACTTGGACTGACCTGCATCTGTAACACATTGACACTGTGTACTAACCTCAGACATGCTGCATGCTTTTTTTTTCCTTTTCACTGAAGATGCGTGCATCCTGTTCACACCCGGGAGCTGACACGTTCACACATAGTTTACTGCTGTTGGCTCATTCAGTGATCTTCAAGTACCTTGTTTAAAGGTATTCTATCAACAAGCGCAAGGAAGAAAATAATTTATTCACTTCAGTTCACCCATTTGTTTTCCATAGATTTTTTAAAACTTTTTTAGGATGAGTTTTTTCTAATTGTTTCAATTTTTGCATTCAAAAGATAACAACAACAACAATAACAGACTGGTGGACTCAAGAGTGTAAAAACGCTCCCCTGGTACCCCTGTTTGAAAAAAAAGAAAGAAAATGCTGCAAAAGTATCTTGGATGGAATCCAATTACATGGATTGGATTGACTAAACCTGTTGCAGTGCAATTATTATTGCCCTTATTGCCCAATAAAGGAAATGTGATGCAGTAGCTATAAGTTTTTGTACTGTGTCACGAAATTCTATCAGCGTAGAGATCGTAGCTGAGTGTGGACACCCTGGAGTGTACGACACGACATGGGGTACCTATGGGATACGTCGCATTCGGTGTGAAGCCCTACATTTTCTTTATTTAATAGTTGTACGATTAAGTAAAGGAAAATTCTCCTAATTTAGTGGCCAGACAAGTCAAAGACCTTCTCTTGTATCATCCATGAAACGCATACGTTTCATGCAAGGACTATTCCCGCTGCCAGACGTAGACAATGAGCACCACGTTGTTAAAGCAGAGGAGGGCCTCGTGTTTCCAACACTGGTATTTTAAACAGTCAGTGGAAACTGTGTTTCTGCAGACCAGCTCCGAGGGACTGGAAGTCAGAGGATTAAGTCGCAGCTTCAGAATCCCTTCAAACAACTCCTGTTTTTACTGCACTCACAGCTCCCGTGTTGCCGAGCTCTGAGTTCGTCTGTTGGTGTATGCACATTGACACCAGGGAGCTGACCGCCGAGACCGCAGTCCTCCACTTTTGGCAAACACACTCCCTGAATAAATAAAAAAAGTTTAAAAAAGTCATCTCTGGACCTGAGAGGAGACAGACATTTCGTCTCCTCTGGACTAAAGACTGACACAGCCAGAACCGGCCGGTGATGTCACCGTGAAGGACAGACAGGGTTACACCAATTTATAAATATGGACTTTGAATATATTCAGTGTTACTTCAGAATGTCCACCAAATGTCACGGCGTTCATGTCAGCAACTCGTTTAAATTGGTCTGATTTATGGAAACGTAAAACAACTTTATGACCAGTAGCTTTTAGCAGTTTCTTCATCACGTCTTCCTTTACGATTATAGGTGCTTGTTAGTTGTGATAAAGCAGCAATAAATGCAAACGTTTGTTACCTCTAGCAACCAGTTGTAGGAAAACTGACTTTTCTGAAACAGATTTTCACAAAACCAGGTTTTAGTGTGGACCAAGAGAAAATATGGAAGCTTGGTGAGGATCTCAACCAATTGGTGCAAAAATTGTTGAACAGATCTCCACAAAAATGCCATTCTGTTTTCTGTAATGTATTTAATCTGACAGTTAAGATATAAAGCCGTGGTGCACTGGCGTCGCCCACGGAGTTTCCCCTGCCTCAGTCAGCTGGGATAGACTCCAGCCCTCCGCGACCAATCACAGGGGATGAAGCGGTAGACGATGAATGAATGAATGTAAGATATAAAATATTTGTGCTTCAAGATGCCTGGATTCACCTCATCGTGGATTTTTAGTAGGTAGTCATGTGATACCGTACGCGCATTCTATTGGCTGACAGCATTCCGAAGTGCGCTGGGTTCCGAGACTCACAGAACGTAGCACACTTCTGTGTATTAGAGAAACATTTAAAAGCGCTTTAAACAATCTATAAAAGTGTGGGAAAAGGTAATACAGATACAAGGTGGTTTAATATCAGTACAGGGAGGGCTCCTAAATATTTAAATTACCATAAATAATATAATAAATAGTTTGTCACTGTAATGCGAAATTTCGTTATTTGCTGTTGGTTCTGGAACACATTAACTGCGAGTAACAAGGGATTACTGTACTGGAAAATTCCTCTTGAAGGTCAGAGAGACACGTAAGCCAGTGTAAAAAAAAAGACAAATATCCATTAACATTATTTTTGAAATGAAGAGATCCATTTCCTTCCATCAAAGAAATGAAAACATCATGCTTTCATCTTTATCCATAGGATGTTGGGTTGGTTGGTTGATCGGTTGGTTGCCTTGTTTGCCGGCAGGATTGCTCAAAAACCACCGCATGCATTTTAACAATACTAAACATCTAAATGTCCATTCAACTCAGTGTGGATTCAAATAAAGACAGGGATCCCAGAAATGTGGACACTGACTTACGCTAAACATATTGGAGGGGTGGGTCAGAGGTCAGAGGTCAGGAAAGCTGGTCAGATACATGCAGGATCATTTGGTCTCGGTGGACACCTGCAGTATGATTTTACCCATGTTGTTTTTATCACAGCTAAAACATAATAAACCTGTAATAGTCTTGGGGATGTTTTTGCTGTTTAATGCACCATTAGCAATTTCTTGTAATCAAATTTTTACAGAATGTTTTCTCCGAGTTTAAAGCGCACCTCAGCCAGCTTTTGCCAGGTTTTGCTATTTTAAACAACAATCGCTTCATGAACTGACGACTCAAATAAAACCAGCAGTGTCATTAAAACAAAGCAGGCCTGCTGCATCTGCAAGAGTGTGTGAGCTTTGCCTGACTCTCCTTCCCTTGGCACACCACAGATATGAAACAAATCCCACGTATTAAAAACTAAATTTAACTCCAAAAATGGATTTGGTTGGAACTGTTGTTTTCCTAATGGACAGCCGGGCTGAAAAATGGGGGAGGATGCCCAGATCCAACCTTGACTCTAGACCTATCAATCTCTGCTGTTGTTGAGTGGCTGGTATCCAGAGACTGAGGAAATGTGTGATCTTAGTCTGTAAAAACTTACACGCCTACAGAGAAGCGGAAAATGAAAGACATCTTCTCGTTCAGTTCCAAAAGTGTCTGGTGTGTTCGCTTTAGATCCCGGCTGCATCTTAAACATGCTCTCCGAGTCTGACGTAAATCACTCTACTGTTTTGCTCCGCCGTATTCCGTCTCCAAGGGGAAGTTTAGATTAGATTACAATGAGGCAAAAACTCAATCTTAGCAACATAGAATAACATTTGAGCTCATCTCCTGGTAATCAGTCCCTGTGACTGAGACGGAGGATCGAGATGCTGTCTGAAGGTTTGCTGGTCCTTACCTTTGAGCTCCAGGCCTCTCCCTTCAGTTGTGGGAGTAGGCGCTGCGACCACCGACATCTGATCGAGCTTCACCCAGTTTTTACCTGAAAGGCAAAAAGAATTGACAAGAACGTCTGTGTGATCTGACGATGTGCTTACATTGCTTTTACAAATTAAAATTCAAATTAAAATGTTACAAAACACAAGGAAGCATTTCTTCAGCATGTTTCCAAATTGTAAAGACCAGATTGTGTTTTATCACTATTTTTTGTGATATAAACCACAGTTTCCCCCCAAAACTCAAATTTCCCTTATATGTTGCTTTGCCACGGATATTGTGTGTTGGAATTTATAAAAACATTACTAATAAATGTCTGATGAGAAAACGTCAACCACAAAACATGGAAACATCACAACACAATGGAAAAGAAAGGAAATGAAAACAGAAAATATGGAGCGGTTCCTATTATATTATTTGCAAATGAAACTAGGTTTCATTTCAGACTGTGTAAAAACTATTCCGTGAAATTTTGAATTTTTTTCTTTTATACCAACAAGTAATTTAAGATATCTCTTCACTATATAGAAGATGTTTGTGTCATAAAGATTTTCTAGAATATATTTAATGGAATCTGCAACATCGGCATCATCAGCATAAAAAAAGATGTCAGCATCTTGAGGAATTCCTTCAGTCTCACCTCGACACCGGCCTCGGTGCGCCAGCGTCAGCGATCTATCTTTGCAGCGCGCCCTCTGCAGTTCACAGCCGGTCTCATAGCTCCGCCCATCTGAGCCGCACACCGGCTTCCCCTGCGTCCGTGAGCAGATGACCCCACAGTGGGTGTCTCTGTCTCCTATCAGCCACTGCAGTGAGAAACACAGCCGCATGTTTGCGTAACAGAGGAATACAACCCACCTAGGGTCATCCACAAACCAACAGATAGACTTTTAAGATTGCTAAAGTTTTATTCTCATTCCATGAAAAATTGTTTTTCCTTTCTTTTTGGCTTGTTTTCATCTTTTCTCTAGTTGTTATAGTTGAACAAAGACTGTATTCAGCTCAATCTGAGAGTTTGCCAGAGAAACATACAAATTGGGCTCATGGGTCATTTGCCTATTCGGTTTAGAACACGTCTTTTTACTGAACACTTGTCAGTCCCTGCCTCTCTTTGTTTAGGCTAATGTAACCAAGGTGTGAGCGGTTGGGACCGATGTTGAACCTCGAGACAATCTAATTGATCTTTGGCTGGAGACAGCTTTTAAAGGACGTTTAAAAGGAGCCCAATTCGGTTTAGAGCAGGGGGAATCCTCCTCCAAGTCTCCCCTCCTCTTTACCCCATGATATATTAGCAAGTCCATTCTACTCTGCTGTTGGAAGACGGCTTTCTCTCTGACAGCAGTAATGGTTCTTGGCTTTGCAGCTGCCTATTTATGGTCTAACGGATTTCAAGCGAGTGCAAACTCTGCCAAAGAGATGGAGTTGTGGTTCAGCGATGAAAGAGTAGGTGTACGTCGAGCAGCACTCCAACACTCCAGGCAGGAACTCCATGCCAACTGTTGTTGACAATTCTTCCTTCCACTATTTAAAGAAATACTTGCTTTGTCTTATCTCATAAATATATTTAAGTTGTAGCTGCTCAAAACACCTGTTTCCTGAAAGAAAGAAAAAAAAAAGAGAGAACCAAGTAGGAAAGTTTCTCAAATATCTGTCAAGAGCCAGAGCACTCGCTGGAGCTCTGAATCCGACACGAGAGATCTCATTAAAGGCAGGTACGGTGGCAACTAAGTGGTGGAACATGAGGCACAGCCAGAAACAAAAGGCACACTTTCCATCCTTCACTTCGCCAAAATCAGGAAAGTTTTCAAAATGATCTGTATTAGAAATGCACACGGTGAGCTTGAATGTCCACAAACAGTTTCCCCTTATCCTGCTGCTCGAATACAAAAAGTTGTATTTTGAACAACATGAAAAAGTGTTGCTTGGAGACGTATTTTCATCCAAACACATAAAGAGCAATCAGACCGACATGAACAGTGGAAATGCCAACGATGCCAAACTGCTGATGTCATAAAGGAACCGACGTACAACTGGATCTCATATATACAAAAGAATCACGAGGAGTTCTAAACAGATTAACTGCAGTCCAGCGCTCCCATGTGTGCCTTTGCTTTGGCTTTATTAATTATCGTTTTTATGAAGGAGTCAAACTGCTCCACAAATTGTCACAATCATTCCCTTCCATTCTGAAAGTGACTCCCAATAAAATCATATGTAAAATATCCACAAGTGACACCATTTTCCTGGACAGTTTTGCTCTCATACATCAATGGAGTTTTAGACTAATCGACTGTAATCGCCTCTTTACCAAAAGGGTTCAGTTTAGTGTGAACGCTTACCGAAAATCCCTCTACTTGATATGTTTGAAAAAAAATTTTTTTTTTAGCAGGTTATTTTTATTTTAAAGGACATACTTCAACAAAATGATTCAGAATCCTTCCTTCTCTACAGGAAGAGTCAAACTTACATGCACCTCAAGTGATCTCTGTCAAGAAAACCAAAAAAGACCTCGAGCAACTTCTTCTAACAACCAAAGTGTGTAATTAATTTGGAAGCTGCACAAACTCCTGGCACAAATTTGATCGACCAATCGTCCGTCAGGTTTTGCTAAAAGAAATAAAGCCGCCTTCAGCCTCGCTGGCAGAATGCTGCTAACTGTTGGTTGAATTTTATATAATCTGTCATATTCTGGCTCGTCTCTCTTTCTCGCTGATGTCCTGGAAACTAAACAGGAGTTCAGATTTGTTGTAGCGCGGATTACAAATCCAAAATGCGGTAAAGAAAACGAGTCGCAGTCAGAAAATAATCTCTTTACAGTCCTTTGTGGGTTCTTTACAATGCAAATACTAGGGAGTATCTGTCAAATCTGACAGTTATGACAGTCATGAACATCAATTTCTAAATCCCAGCAATTTATTCATGAGCTGAGTGCACTGGAACTCTTCCAGCTGGTGAGCTAATGACACGTGTATCCGAGGCAATCTGACGGACTTTCAGAACTTCGTTTGGATCGGTTTCATCGTCTTAGCGACGGCCTTTTACTGCCGTATTTTAATACTCTTACTTAAACAGTTGAGGACTCACTGAGAAAAAAAAATCGGATTATTTCACCTCTAAGGCATGATACTTTAAGATTTTGTACAACTAAAAATAACAGAAGATAGAGTGTTGGAAATTTGGGGAAGACAAATAATCATGTGTCGCAGACAGATACACTATCAACTGTAGGGAGCTAAGAGAGATATTACCTTTCTCCTGACAGAGAAAGAGCTATTAGAGCTTTGATAGCGGACAGATTGAGATGACAGGGTGGTCCAGAGTTTCACACACAGTCCTGAAACTGGTGGGTCACAAGTTTGATTGCAGAGGGACTTTTTTTTTGGCTCTAGTAAAATTTTAGAATAGGAGTAAAAGGCTTTGCTGCACAAATCTAACTCCACACAGCATGGATCCAGTTCAGCAGAACATCCAGAACAAGCCAGACAGTTAAATCTGATTTAAGACTTGGCGCTGAAGCATCGTAGAAAATCTCTTGTCAGAGCGTTCAGAGTAAAACTAAATCATGATGTGCTTCTTTATGAGAGAGTGCAGACAGGGAGGAAAACACAGTGCATCGTTTCATTTTTAACTCGCGTGTTCTCCTCTTGGCTTCGGCGGAAGACAGGAATAATTCAGTCGTAGGGGGAAAAAAACCCCATGTATCTGCATATTATTGTTTTTTTTTTTCCAACCAAAATAAAGAGGCTATACAAAGAACATGACTCTTTTCAAAATAGGTCGTGCAGAAAAACCGCAAGTTTGACTTGAAATATAAGTAAAGAAGAAGGCAGTTAGTTACGTGTTTATTCCACAGCAGAGGTTGAAAAGAATGAACAAGCCTGAGCCAAAGTACTGCGGACAGAAAGCAGTTTGTCTTTGTGATGAACTGTTAAATCCCTAAATCAGCGTCCAAAGCCAGCCGTACTAAAAAAAGTGATTTAAGCGAGTTCGTCCACTCCTCCAGGTGAAGAGCCACGAAGTCTGGCCTCTGCCTACAAACGGACCGATCCTCCCTAACCCTGACTCACAACCCTAATGGATGCAGCTCCTCCACCTCCTCCGTCATAATAAAACATTAAATCACAGATTTTGAGACAGCATTGTAACTGGAAATAAACACTCCTGCTCCCACACGTAGTCATTTCTTAGTCACGGCGTCCCACCCACAGACTCGTCTCCTGTAAAGCAGAGAGACTCCAGCGAATAAGAAACCGTTGCTCAATTTATAGCTGAGAGTTATTTTATTTGAGTTCAAGATTTGACGAATTACAAACACTCCTCAGGGAGCGTTCTATTTGTTCACCATTTAAGCTGTAAGATGTGAATCTCCAGCATATGATGGTTTTCCACTCGTGAAACATACTTGATTTCCAGTCTTTATGCTAAGCTATCTGGCACTGGCTTCATATTTAACAGGTATTAGCTGTGATCATGCTAATATCAACAGATCTGAGCATAGTTAAAATATTTATTACACTATTCTTGCAAGTGGCAGACGTCCACCTCATGGCCAACGCTGCGTCTCATTGGGAGTTAAATGCATGCATTTTGAAAATAAAAATGAATGAACTGAAATTCTAAATTTGCATTTGCGTTACCAGATGTGCATTTCAGATTAAAAGAACTGAGGAACAAGTTGTAAACTCATGGAGAAAGAAAAAACGCAGCCTCCAGGAGGGACTATCAAGAGCAGACGGTGCACTAAACCCTATCTAATCTAATCTGCTGAATCGACGCCGTTCGCCGTATCCCAGCCTCCTCTCAGGTCTGGTCGAGTGTGTAGTGGACCACCGCTCCACATGACATCCTCACTACAATAAACGTGCATGTGGTTCACATTTGACTCCTGCCAAAATAAAGTTCACGCGCACCCGGTGGTGATAGTCGACCGAGTCTGGATCGCATGTTGCGTGAAAAACGATTGTGTTCCCTCGTGGTGTGGCGTCTTTTAGCATCACACTAAACATCAGTATTGACAAAAGGCTTAAACTCCTCTGTGAGTTGGGGTTTAACTTCCTGTCACAGTTTGGTGATCCACACCCATCTGGGAACTTGAGGAGGTTAAAACTAATTCAAGCAGATATTTTCATTTACTGTCTGACTCAGGTTTGTTTGACAACCATCAGCTGCTGCAGTATTAACCAGGATGACGGGACCTGGCGTTATCTCCTGAAAGAAAACAGCCCCCCGCCCCCCCCCATCCTGTTAGGTCAATAATGGTCGGTGGTTGAAACCCATCCGACGTCCAATAATCAAAACAAAATAAACACATCTACATAAAACAGTAACAGGAACTTATTACTGCATAAGCAAGAACATGTGCTGCTCACTGCATCTGAGTTAGTCTGAACCTGTGGAGAGAAACGCTCTAATATCTTCCTGTAAATCATCATGGAAAGTTTTCCATCATGGTGCAATAAGTAGCAGCAAAGATTTACAGCGAGGCTAAAGCATCAAGTGGAATAATCTCACTTAGACGACCACTCAGAGAGCTCTTCTTTCATTTCCAAAAAGATCTGTTCTTATCTCCAATTGACGCCTGTATAAATTTAACCTGGCGAGGACAGGCTACGCTCCTCTGGCCGGCGGCCCACCGGAGCGATGAGGTGATGGATGAGCCGAGGCTCCGACACCAGGGGAGTTACGCAACGCTGCTGACCGGGAAACAATGAAATCTCATATTTAACAAGCCAAATTCCGTAGACACACACATTCTCACAAGGAACATCCCGGAGCGCCACAAGTTCTCCCTCCACTACTCATAAAATAAGTGAAATGTAGCCCCCATTGTGTAACCATTAAGGCCTTAGCAAGAGGTTTGTCTCTTAAGAGTCCATCAGTTCTAGTTTTGGACTCTTTTAGCTGCTTTTTTAAATGATCAAATTCTATAAAAACAGAGCTCTAAAAATTGCCATTTTTAATTCAATGTGTTTTTCTCACTTGTGTAACTTAGTGCCTTCATTTCCCACAATCCACCTGAAATAACAGGAGATTTTAAAGCTCCTAGTGGTAGCAATATATTTTTTCTGATTCCCACATTCCTTGGAATTCTTTTCAGTTAAAAATCAAACGCTGAAATTTCCACTGAGGCTGTAATTTTATTATATTTTATTCGTTTGTGGATGATTTAGCCTCATTTTTTGATCGAGGTTGTACGCCAAAATGACGACATCCGCACAGGAATCTTGGCAAAGCTTGACTTTGGTCTAGGATGAGTTCAGCGAATTGCTATCCTTCGCTTCAAATCACATCCTGTCTGGTGGGGAAATAACGTTGGTTCTGGTTAACTAGCAGGAAGGCACACCTTGACCTGAATGACATCACCGCTGCTCAGGAAAAAACTTTTTTCATTCACAGATGGAGATTCATTACAAGCCGACTTACATCAGTGTGTGTTGTGTGTGTGTGTGTGTGTTTGTTACAAAGAGAGAGGGAACTTTGTGTGCCAGCTCTGCTCTAATATACAATGTGATAAATTTCCCCTCAGGCCTCAACAACAACAACAACAACAACAACAACAAAAACATCAACACATGCATCCATACATGTGTGGCCTCCATGTGATGCTTTATGGTGCCGTCAAGCACCGGGCATTTTTTTGGCATTCCCTCATTTTGCCAACAAGTGGAGGAAAACAAGCCGACCACAGAGGTAACGAGAAAATGAAAGTTGTTCACTGATGGCCGGGCTAATTGTGCACCGCTGTGCACGTTTACAGGCTGACATAATCGCTTTTGTCATAATTAGCTTGCAGCTTTCCGAAATGTTTTCTATCTACTATCGTTCCGTTTATAGGCCTTGAGTGAAAAGTGAGTATCCTTTTTTTTTTCTCTTTTCTCCATTTGGTTAAAACCGCTGGGAGGATTTTCATGAAGCCTGCTCGGAGGCCTGGGCACGTTGCACAAAAGAACAAAAGATATTTTTGAAGGGATGCAGATAACCATTACAAATCATATTTTGTTTTTTTCCTCTTCTCTGACCAAGACATCTTATTTCACTGTTTTTGTCAACACTGCACAAATTACTTGAGCGATTACCACTAAACTTGCTGGAGGGGGCGGCGCATGTGCCAAGGAGAAAACCATCAAATTGGATGCAGACTAAGACTTATTTCAATTCCTTTAACATTATGAGCTTATTTTCTCATGAACTTTAGTGGAAAAGTAGGAACCATTGAATTGTAGATGCAAATTAAGTCCATTATTTTATTAAATATCTTTCCACTGTAGAAAATATATTTTTCTTCCACGTCTGCTCGTCATCCTATGAGTGTCGGCAACAGAACCAACACACATAAGACGGCCTTCAGTCGATAACTTAAGAAATTAAATTGTTCGTGTACCTGTTATTCCAATATCTCCTGTTTTTTAATTCTGTTTTTTAATCTGGTTCTTTAGATACTTGGCTAACTAACTGCTGCTTGTGAGGAACACAGCTTATGAAAGACAATGAGTCTCGCGAAAAAACTGAATTGAACCGCATCGTTTGAAAAATACAATGAAAAAAAAAAATTCTGTGGTTTTACATCTAGAGAAATGTTGCTTTTAAACATCTTTAGTATATTATTAAGGTCATAAACAATTTCACACAATGCTTAAATCAAATTTCCCGTAAACATGGCAGTCAGAAGATTATATACATGAGGGACAAAAGGATGACTTATGTTTCTTTTGAAGTGGTTTAAAAGAATCAAAATGAAAGTGTGAGTAAAAGGGGGGGGGGGGTTGTTCTTCCTTTTCGGAAATGGCTTTAAATCTGATTAACAACATTCCGTGTTTTCCTCTGATGCTACATCCTGGCTACGGAACAGTCAGCTGTGTCTGCTGTTCCCGAGAAGCATGAAGGTGTGTGTGTGTGTGTGTGTGTGTGTGTGTGTGTGTGTGTGTGTGTGTGTGTGTGTGTGTGTGTGTACGTTCATCACACATTATAGTAGTCTTCACACTCAAACTGAGACCACACATTCGCTCATATCAAAGGAAATGTTTGAACGTGCGGCCGAGCAGAGGCCGGTGGGGAAGAGGAAGTGTTTCAGTCCACCTGATAATCTGAAGCCATAACTCTTTCAGCACGCAGTCGAACAAGAGCCAAAGCATGTCACTAACATTTGAATTTGCGTTGAACAACTTCCCATAGTGGGCAACACAATTAGCCAGATTCAAACGCACCCCATAAACTGGGCAGCGATTCTTTGCTTGGAGCTCACTGGCCTGAAATCACAGAGCTGCGTTTCATTACAGTGATTACAAAGCCCCGAAATTGAGCATGAAATGCGTTTGCTGATTACTCCGCTATCGTGGGGGAATTGACATATGCAAGCAATTTGATTGGTGGCTGGTGGAGTAACCCTTAAAGACGTCTGTCAGTGTCCTGTGAAATAAAAAGTGGAGCCCAGCCGTCTGGTCCGGTCGTGTCAGGCTTCGCTTTGTGAGCCGAACATTTTAAAGAAGTTGATAATGAACTTGTTTATTTTGAATTTGATTCATCGGTTATTTTTGGATATGAAAACCATTTAACTTCTTCTTAGGACAGTTGGAGGAGGGAGGAGAAAATTTTGTTGAAAGTTGGGCTTTGAGGAGGGAAAAGTGATTAAATTTTGGGACTAGATCCAGGGTGACCAACCTTCAGAGACCATCATTCATGAAAACAAAAAGATATTTAAAAGATTTGTAGAAAAAATATAAATATGAAGTTGATCATGATTAACATGTAAAGTTAATGAAGTTAGAATATAAAGTTTGTGAGATATCCTTCGGACGATGCTGTCAGGAATTCCTGTCTGGCACCATCAACAGGTTTCATTTCAGCCCTGGACATAATATCAGCATTGCATGGAGACAGTTCAGTACTAAACCCAGAATATGAAGCACGTTAATCATGCATATTAACAAGAAATTTCCTCCAAGCATTAAATTTGCTGATGCATTTCTACCATCTCTTTACACATATTCAGTTTTATGTAATGCAACTGGCTGGAGAAACCTCTCAGGGGAAGGATGCTTCTGGTGGTTCCATCATCTCAAAGCACAAATATCCTCCACATACAGTACATTCTATGGTATCAGCATTAAATCTCACACCGCTTTTGAGCAAACAAACCTCATCACCGATGTGATTTTTGAAGTTCCTAATCACAACCTGCTGCTGAATACAAAGTCGAGGACGGAGTTGATCTGAAACTATTTCATAACGTCTCTACACGGAGGACAGTGATGCCAAACTATGACCATATCACTCTGACAAGCCTGTTTCTTCCTTTAAAGGCTACATGCAGGCATTGAGACACGATTACGCTGTAAACCCTTTGCTTTCTCCCCGTTTGACTCTGTCTGGAAAATAACATGTGATAAGCAACAGTTATTGCATCCCCATGAAAGCCATTAGTGCACATTTAAATGTGTTTTTACCCGGTATACATGTCGTAATGCATACACACACTTATACTTACATGCATGCTAAAGAAACTATTCTGATTCCATCCAGAACTTCTGCATGCAGAATTTTAGAATGTAGATTTTTGCCAAAATATTTCATTTGGAAAGGCTTTTATGACAGATATCCCATGATGTCATGATAAAATCAGACGGTATCCTGCTAAAATTAGTTTTCAGCATGTTTTCCCTCTTGTGTTGCAGATGGTTTGTTCCTTTGAGACATTTTTGCATTGAATATTTGGTACATTTTCCCCGAGTATCCTCACTTTTACTTCACTTAAATTGTTCTCCAGAGACCTCATTTTGAACAGCTGTCTCGAAATACAAATTCCCATCACATTGCAAGAATAGTTGGGATTCCTCACATGTCCAGTCCATTTGTTGCATTTCTTCAGCATTTATTTATTTTGCTGTTATCCCCTGTATTTGCTGCAGAATGAACATTGACATATTTAAAAGACAAACTTATTTGTTATATATATTCTCTTATTTCCACTTAAAAGTAGCCAAAAACATCTTAATCCTTCCCCCCAGTGGGTCGGCTCGCAATAAGTCATTTGGGATTACGTGATTGGAATTAAGACTTAAGCAATAACAGTTGACTGTCTTTCTCCTGAACTACTACACAACTTCACTGAGGCTCTGATCGTCTTCACATTAAAAAAAAAAAAAAAAAAAAGCTTTCCTGCTTTAGAATCAACCATCTTTTCTCCA
Source organism: Antennarius striatus (assembly GCF_040054535.1). Lineage (NCBI taxonomy): Eukaryota > Metazoa > Chordata > Actinopteri > Lophiiformes > Antennariidae > Antennarius > Antennarius striatus. The sequence goes on from NC_090792.1 coordinate 17,200,990, forward strand.
GATCTGCAATCTTGATCTGCTGCTTGGCTGCCAATTATTCCAGCCTGTTTATATTTGTTTTTGAGTCATTTTTACGAGGCTTCGCTGTTATTGGAAAATGCAGGTCGGCAGCTCAGTCGCAGGACGGTTTGATAAAGGGAAGGGATTTAGGATAGATGGATAAGAATGGGAGACATTCTTATTTGTTAGCCTTGAGTCCCTCATGGGAAACAGATTTTTTTGTAGTTTCTTCATGGCTGCCCACCACCTGCCTCATTAGACAGATTATTCTTTACTGCACAATATCACATTGCATTCATTAAAACCTGCAAAGTATAATCCTCTCAGAGAAAGAAAAGGACGAGACAATAAAAGTTTTTTAATGAGATCATAGGGGTTATTTATTTGTTTTCTCTTGCCCACACCATCACAGCCATCGAATTAAACTGAATAATTCAAAGCATGAGGCCGATGTGTGATCACCATCCTCAATCTCCATCACACATCTGTATCATGTGATCCGTGCGGCCCTGCAGCCAGTGAATGAACGGCACAAGAATGAAGGGAACATCAAAGTTACACCCACAAGAATGATGGGGAAACGGGCAAATTGGGTAATCTGCAGGAACTGCAACGAGCACAAGGCCAAATAAATAAAAATCTACCTTTATATTCTCAAGTTGTACATCATAGACATGACAAAAGGACTGTACAAGCAGCAATAGCTGGGCCTCAAACCCGTGATATCGACGTGGAAAGTAGGGGTGTGAATTCTGGTGTTACAGCTGTGAGCAATGTTGAAAGTATCCACTGCGGTGTGAGTGGGTGCATTCAGGCCGGGAGGAGGATGAAGCAGAGGAGATTCTAAGCTGATAGAGATGCTACAATTTCTGACCAAAACCGCAGAGATGTTTTATTCATTCTGAGCTCAAAAGTGTAAACTCTTTCAGGACAGAGATGTGAGTTTCCAAATCGACATCACCCTGGATCTCTGGAGTACTCGGAGTGGTTTTGAAAGGGCTTCCAAAGGCTGAGAGTGATAGAGTTTCTCAGCCTGCAGAGGAGCATGAAATCCTTTAACTAAAATCTAGAACAGAACGAAACCAGACCAGCAGTTTGGAAAATTTCATCCGAGGCAAGACAGCTCACTTCTCATCAGTTAGAGAAGAGTCCAATAAATGAAACCACTTTTGTTCTGATTCCCTTCACTTCCTAGCGCTTGTATTATCCGACATGGTTAACCACAGATCCTCCGCAAAAACGAGCAACACAAAACTCACTGAGACACACACTCAGACGAGTAGGAAACAATTATGAAGTAACAGAGGAGCAAATACACCAAGCATAAAATCACTGCGGCACATTCCATAGAGCCATCTTTACCACAGTGTCTTTTGTGGGGGGGGGGGTTCAGGGATGTTGTCAAATGGTTCCAATATGTTAGTGAGTATTACATAGGCAGCCCCCGCCTCGCCCCCCCACGCCTGACCGCAAATATTACAGTGAAACAATGCTGGTCTCCATCACTTACTTAGATCCATGGGTGTTAGTGAAAAAGGGGTTTCAGCGAATAAACAAACAAACAAAAGAAATAGAGACACAGCAGCGACAAAATTAAGACGACTCTCAACAGAATAAAGTTCATTTATAGTCAAATAAAATGCAGCCTTTGCACATTGGTCACAAAATATGAATATGTAAAATATTTAATGGAGTAAAATATTTTATTCCTAAGGCATCTGGATGGAATGGTGGGTTTATTTCTCTCATGACTCAGCAGAATGTTGAGCAGTGGTCAGTTTTAAATCTGTTTTACAGGCAGACTGGGTTCATCCAGAAATAAACAGACCTTGAAAAAGCAAACTATAACTCCAGGAAGTATGTGTGGATGATGTGTACTGATGACTTATAGCAGCAACTACAGATGCATTTAAATTTTTATCATGTAGGTCGAATTTATTTATGAGTGTCCTTTACATGTTACCTGAAAGTCGTCAAATTAGTCTTTGACTGATCGATTAAAATTAGAACCTCGATTTTAGTCATTAATAATCCAATGGATAGCACAAAACATTTTATTATATTTCTAAAAACTTTTTTTTAAATCTTTCATACATTATTTGATATATATTATAAAAGTGCCAAGTGGGGAAATTTTCCTGCGTAAAATTCGCGCAACTTTCACAGCGTATTCTATATTTTTTGCGCTTCTGCAAACGAATCCACCTATATGTGTCACACACATACACACTGTCTCACACACACACACACACACACAGGTAAGTACTCACCCGTGAACCCGGTCTCTGCGTGGAGACTTGTGGCAGGTAAAAGAGCAGCAGAGGCGCCAGAAAGTGTGGAACAGAGAAGAGAAAAGTCGATAATAACATGATGGATGGGATGTGAGCGCAGCGCAGGGAGCGGCAAGTAGAGTGTGTGTGTGCGTGTGTGTGTGTGTGTGTGTGTGTGTGTGTGTGTGTGTGTGTGTGTGTGCGTGTGTGTGTGTGTGTGTGTGTGTGTGTGTGTGTGTGTGTGTGTGTGTGTGTGTGTGTGTCCGGGTGTCACACTGATGACCAATCGGTCCGACCCGTGGAAAAAATAAAAAGGAGAAGAACACACGCTGCGTGGTTGTCTTCCTTTGTCTGCTGCTTCAGCAGCTGTTCACATAGTGCCGCGCAGGGGATGAGAAACCACAGCCGCGTCGAGGTTTTATCCGCTGTTCATTGCGCACTTCTCGCACAGGTTGAGTCGCGCCTGTATCCATTGCAACTTGATTTAAAAGCGGAGCGGGAGAGGTACCACCGAGCGACAGACCCAGCGACCAATCAGGAGCCAGGGATGGTCTTAAAAGCCACGCCCATCTCAGAGTGGTCCAAGTCTTTATGGAGAAACGGGTCAGACCGGAGCGGCTGCGGGACGCGCCGGGTGTTATCACCTGTTTGATGTGGTGTGTGTGTGTGTGTGTGTGTGTGTGTGTGTGTGTGTGTGTGTGTGTGTGTGTGTGTGTGTGTGTGAGTGTGTGTGCGTGTGCGTGCGAGAGAGAAACAGAAATCGATTATTGAAATTAGTCACTCATGGCATTGCGTGTTTAGGAATTGAAAATTTTCAAATCAAATCAAACTTTATTTATATAGCACTTTTCATACATAAAAAAAAAATGCAAGTCAAAGTGCTTCACAAGATAGAACGTGATAAAATAATGAAACATACAACAATAAAAAGTGAAATGTATAGCCCCCCCCGCCGCCCCCATTCACACAATCACGCACACACACACACACACACATACAAACATCTTCACACACGCCCACAGTCACACATACAGTAATCAGACTGTTAACATGGCTTGGCCATGTTGGAAATTTTTATCTGTTTAGTAAATCTTCTTTTGTGATTTCTACGTCACTACACTTTAAGTCACGCTGTTTTGGATAACAAAGCAGACAAAAATTAACTAACAAAATTACTATAACTGAGTTCTTAAAAAATTCTTGAAATAATTTTATGTTCTCAGAAACTGGTCCAATACAGAAATTGACTTATCAAAAATTTTATCTTATTCTTTATTATAATAAAACATTCATATGCTGGTTATTTGTAGTACGTTTCATATCCCTTTATATACATTATTTACATTTCAAGAAGAATTAACAAATGATATTAATGAAATAAAAGTTAGATTTAAGCGTTTAAAACAATATAGCCTTTCAAAATGAAACACTTTTATAGAGGTAAAAGCAGTAATATATATATATATATATATATATATATATATATATATATATATATATATATATTCATATAAATAATGAAATATTAGACTTTAACATATTATCGCATTAACATCTTTCTACTTTTTTCCTCTTTTATCACATTTTCTTTTAAACATTTTATATCGCTTTAACTCAAGGAAAGCTTTTGAAGTAAAACCTTTACATTTAACGGAGTAGTGATTTACTTCCGCTCTAAACGGCGGTGCTCCCTTCTTCTCTTATTTCACCGCCCGGCAGAGGAGCAGCAATCATTTCCCTTTCAGAATAAATTGTATGGCCCCATTGAGAGCAAAGTAAAAAAGAATGTGCAGAAGACCAAGGAGGTTGGAGAGGGAACCCAGTGTTGAGTGCAGGTGTCCGGCTTGAGTTCATCAACCCCTCAATCCACATAAAAACGGGCTCTTAAGAGCTGAAAAGGGCCATCGGGTCACCCTTTGCTGGGACGGGTAACCCCCACTGATCCCCCTCTGTCGGTCTTTGTCCCTACAGATATTTTTAATTGTTGGCTATGACAGTTTGGAGTACCTCAGTGAAGAGTCTTGTAATTAGAGCTATTGGAATTGGACCAGATGGCTTCAGAGAGCTTTGATGCGCTTCGGTCCAGTGTAAGGCCTTCATCGCTCGCTCTCCTCCCTGCCCCGTCTGAGCCGGTCCACTTCTGTCCTGGTGTGACTGGAGGAATGATAGAGGGTGGGGGGTGGGAGTAGGAGCGTCTTTTGGAATGTTAACGAGATCAGTTTATATCTGCTCTTCCCATCTCGCTTCAACCCTCCACCCTGAACAAAGAAGACAAATTTTTCCGGGGTGCAAAGCTGTTGTCGGGAAAGCATGGCTCGACACTTTAATTCTGTTGTCGTTTGGCCGAGCATGAAAGAAAACCTCTGACAACAACAACAAAAAGAAAAAGGGAATGAATGGACACGCTGAAAGGAAATGTATTTCCCAATTACTGCGGCGGTCCCTTCCAAAGACGCCCCGGTCGCCGTCTCCTGCCGGCTTGCGCCAACTACACACCGCCGAAAATTAGCAGGTGTCTGTAGACAGAGAAGCAAGCAGAGCGGGACAGAGGCCACCCACCTCAGCCCGACCCGGAGGGGGGAGGAAGATTCAGCACAGATGTTCAATCGTGATGTCACGTGTACAAAAAAGTACAATTTAGACACACACACAGAGTTCAGGCGTGGTATGCTGCGTGTCGTGGGTAAAGGGAAGTTAGAACGGCGGCCCAGATTAATTAGTTGTCCCGTTGTTCTTGCAGAGTTGTCAAAATGCTTTTGAGCATAGATAACTTAAGCATTTACTGTTAAGGTGGTGTGATTATGTGACCTTGTCATTGGTGTCATGGTGCCAAAACCAGGTATGAGAGGGAATGAAGCAGGTTCAAGAACTGGATGGTTCCATCACAGGACCATCAGTGGAGCCAGAGCCTCAGAGAAAGAGAAACTTAGAGACCCAGAGGGAGAGCTTCTGGTTAAGTCGGAGCCAGACCAAGACCTAAGGTGTGACCCGCAGCCCCCAAGAAAACCACAACCAAAGATCCACAAGAGAGCCAGAACCAGGACTCTTGAGTTAGCCAGAATCAGAGTCCTTAATTGAGTCAGAAGCAAAGTCCTCGAGTCCAGAGAGCCAGATTCCCAGAGCACGGCACAGAAAGAGTTCCGAAGAAACCCAGATCTAGAGTCTCCTAGAAAAGCAGAGCCAGAATCCCGAGAAAACCAGAACCAGAACCAAAGTGGGAGCACAATTTGCCATTTGGGCAAAACTTTGGGAATCAACTTTCTGAGAATCAAGGTACTAAGCAAAGAATTTGAGTTACTTGTACTCAAAAAAGCATATTGAAGTGTTTGAATTATTTGGGTTTTAATAAGGTTAAAGGAATTGAAACAATCAGTTTCCTAAAACTGTTTTAAAGAACATGTTTGACTGTGTTTTTTGGTCTGTCTACTGATCGCTCTGGAGCAGTTATCAAACATGACCAAAACTTAATTGCAGCACTGAATGAAAGACAGACAAGAGGTGGGGGGTGGGGGGGGGCACCTGAAGGAAAAATCAGAGGTCAGAAAGAAACCCCACTCCTTTATAAATTTCATCTGGATTTCGTTTCATATATTCCACATATTTTGCATGTACTGGATGCAATTTTCACCAGCTCCTGTGGCTGGCCGGTGGCCGTCAACGAGCAGCAATCTGGCCCCTGATTACCCTCTTCAAACGCACAGATGCACATAAATACGCACACCGAAGCCGATACGGAACGCAAACGCACGGCAACAAATAAATAACTCACACATGGCTCAACCATCCACGGCGTTAATCAGAGATGTGAGGGAGAGAAGAAGAAAGAAGACCGAGGGTGTTAGAAGGGCTATTGAGTCTGGATTGGGGTGTCCCGCACCTGCGCCGTCTATTCACCCCACTGTTTACACACTGTCATCCGCAATTAATACCTCATGGGGACCGGGTGGCCTGTCCTCTGCGGGGCCCCCGGACCCGTCCAGGGCCCTTATGGGTGCCTAATTGAGCATACTGCTCTCCTGATTGAATTAACAGCTCCGTCTCTGGGACCTTTTCCCCTTCCACCGAGGAGGGGAACTATTCCGTACCATCCCACAGAGGACAGAGTGGCGGTGGAAAGGGGGGAGACGGAGGGACAGGGAGGGGTTGGTTGACTAGAGAAAGCAAAAGGTCAGAGGAGAGGGTTGTTGAAACTGTCCAGAAAACGTGTCCCTTTTTGTCGGCAAACTCAGGCTGGAAATGCGAACTGGGGGCAACGAAAGGTCTCAGTCTTCACAGGACCGGCGAGTTCCAGCGGGGGCATCGAGCGTTTGGGATGGAGCGAGTGAAAAGACTGTTGTTCTTTGTTGTAGAACAGATATTAATTATAAAAGTAGGGATGTGTGACTTTAAAAAGTTAATAAAGTAAAAACAGCAAAATTACTTGAGTATGTAATAATCAGTATAATAATCTTTACTTAGATTAATTGTTAATAATTCACTGCTTTCAATGGCTGTCAGCTATTTCATTAGTGCTTAGTGTGTTAGAATTTGTCAACATGTGCAGACAGTGGAATTTTTTTCTGTTAATCTGTTAAGATTTGGGCCTGTTTTTAATATTGTGGCAATAAAGGGACAAAGTAATCATCGACCTAACAAAATAAGAGCGAGCGATGACGGCAGCGTTGGGGAAACTTGTGATTTTCCATCACGTGTGGATCATGGTTTGATTTTATCATCCTCATAAACTAGTGATAATAAACATGTGATGCTAAATGTTTCAAAATGGGGTTCTGTGGGTCAAGGACGGAGTGAGATTATTTCATTTGGTTTTGAAGTAGATCAGAAATAAGTGACTTTAAAATGGTGAAATCACAAGTGTTTGTGATTCCCCTGGAGAAGGATTCAGGAGTTGACTTTTGGTGACTTTTTTTAATCTGGTTTGACTCTTGAGGGCTTCCGTACAGTTACTCTTAGGCCTTTTACCAATGCAACCTGCAGATATATCCTGTCTAGCGTGGATTGTTGCATCACTTCCTGGATCCACCTTTTAAATCAGATTGTATCTACTGGGCCACGACCCCTCTTTCTACCAAGTTTTATCCGTCTGAGATCCTTCTTCACAACGTCCTGCCGTTGGATGATAAAAACAGCTGCTGCTGATGATATATATCGGTCTTTCAGGGCCCATCATCACATTCGGGTGACTGAACTTTAGCAGCATTATAAACTTTTTTTTTTTTTAATTTTCCACTGTGATCCACAATGTCCCACTGGCACAATCCACCTCAATAATAATAAACTCTAATAATGTGGAAAATCGGTAGCCCTCTGGAGAGGTGGAAATGCTCTCAGATCGACTGTTTTCTCTTTTATTCCAGGTCTGGAGAAGAGTTTGCTCTGACTTTTTAAAGTTCAGCTCGCTGAATATGAAGTGAGTTCCTCTCAGATAAGGCTGCTGAGTCATGTGTGCTTATTATTCCCTTCTGTGATCTCTTGGCTTGATTCATTCCATCCTCTGTGCGAAATTAAGCACATAAATTATTATTATTTGCTGCTTAATTTCGGCACTGCAACAGATTTCCCACCCTAGGCTTGATGTAAAAGGGGTCATGTTTGCCTGGGATCACTTTGCTCAACCACATAAGCACTTAGTTAACCAAGCTCTGAACTTTATTGTGCTTTAATTGTTTGTTTGACTGTTTGCGGCTGTATTTCCTTTAAATTTTTTCACATATCCTATACAGCGTATAATGAAAATGTCTGACCCACCACGGGCCCGCAGGCCTCCTTCAGATCTTGATCTGCACAGTTAGGATAGAAATTATGATCCAGACTCGTGTTAGATGAAAGCTTTTGTAATTTAATTTCAATATAGATTTTATGAAACTCATTTGCCTCTGACGGATGTTTTCTGATCCGTTTAGCTGAGAAAAGACAGTCAAGATTTAAAGATAACAACCTTTCACTTACGGGGAGGAAGTGGTTGATTTGGGCGTGATCTGTTCCCGTAAGAGGTTTTTACCATTAAGATTATATTCTGATTTTATGTCTGATTTTTTTTTTATTTTATTCTGATTTTATTCTGATTCTGGGAATCAGGGTTTTCTGGTTCCGACTACAAACCATTCCAGGCTCTTCTGTGCCAGCCGGGCATTGCCGTGGTCTCCATGACAGCACCGAGCAGCTCACCTCTCCGTGAACCCCCAGGTCCAGCTTTGGTGGCGGGGAGCATGCCCTAAAGTACCAAAAACAAAAACAGGGATTCTGCCGAGCATACCCCCGCACCAGTGAACTGTGCAGCCCCCCCGCCCCCATTCCTAGACCCCATGCCCCCAGTTAACAAGCCAGCCAGCACGTTCCCTGTTGTCACTTGTTACCCGCTGTCCCGTTGATACGGCTCACGGGCGGGGCCAATTAAACTCGCACTGTTCCTCACACCGGGTCACAAGTTTAGTGGGTCACCGTGATTCTCACCCCGACTTATCTAATCCTGAACCGACCGCTCTGACTGGACCCAACCAGACTGGCCTTAATAAACTGGCTTCCAGTGAACTCTTTTCATTCATTCATCCATCCATACATTCATTCATTCATTCATTCATTCATTCATTCATCCATTCATCCATTCATTCCACCACTGGTGTCTGTTACTAATATTAGCTATGCAATAGGAGGCCTTAAAGGCACTAGATATTAATTTTACAGCAATATAAGGCCTTGATATTAGCACTAAATAACTATAAATAATAAAAAATGTAGTTGCAGTTTAAAAGATGCAAAAAGCTGAAATAGGAAAATATAACAGTAGCTGTTTTTACACGGAAACCACACAGTAAGGCCTTTTTTATTCAAACTGGACAAACACATAGCGGAACGAGAACAATTTCAGATTGCACACCAACGTTCTGCAAGTAGAAGTGGTCTGAGATTTAACATAGATCAGTCTCCGTTGTGACGTTTGACTTCTAAACATTTGTTGTCCCTGTTAGATGAGGCCGATCCTCTGCTTGGATCAACTGCAATTTCAGTTTAATTTATTTTTCCTCTGAGTTAGCCTCTGCTAAACGCTGCTTTTCAAAGCTCACAGTAGTTGTTTTTGGGTTTTTTAAAATATTTTCTGAACATGTCTGGCATTTATTGCGGAGTCAGATTTCTTGTGTATTTACACGTCTTTGGCCAATAAAGCAGATTCTAATTATAATTCTGAATCTAAGTATCAATAAAAAACTCGAGAAGTTGGTGATCAAAGTAGCTGGAAATCTGGTTGTGAGCAGTTTTTTATTTGTATAGCTCTCTCCTGTCAGTCTGTTTACACTTTGAAGTTTCCCCAGCAGTAAAAGAACATTTGTAGTTCAAGTGAAAATCCAGTAACCTCATCCTGATGTTTACCCCTGTGGGGTAATAATATTCACCTTAATGTGAGGCTCCTGATCTTCTGGGCAACACATGAAACTGGATTCAGCCATCATGACTGAACTGAACATGTTTGTGACTGCTGTGAGGAGTTTTGTCAACCCAACCAAAACCAATGTCTTCCCCTCACATTTATGACGGTGATAACAAAACCAAAACCAAAACTCAAAACCTCCACAAAGAGAAAACAATGTCCAGGCCTGATTTCTCTGTTGCCCTCAGAATATCTCAGATCCTTCAGTGGAGGAACATCAGTTTTATTTTTATTGGCTTATTATCATTATTCAGTAATGTTGGAAAAATGTAAAATAAAATAGTAATAACACTGGCACCATAAATAGAGACGCCTCCAACTTTTTGAGATCCTCTCCTACACCAAATTTCATCAACATCTGTCAACATCTTATCTTGCAGATGTGGACAATCACACAATCTCCTCCAAATCATGGACATAATACACACGTTTGTCTACTTCATTTTTTTAAAGGATATTTAAATCATGCATCCTGCTTCAAAAAGAGTTCATCCTTTGCAGGGGGCGAGACACTAGTCGAGAAGTGAGCACACAGGAAATCTATTATATCATAGCGCCCTCTAGTGGTGGTTTGGATCAATTGCAGCTTCATTAGTCGAGCAGATGATCAGATGGTTGCAGCTTCCTGTGATGATCAGATATCTGATCATCCTGTACAGATTAAAATGCGCATCTGTTTTTAGACAGGCTAAGCATTCAGGTACGTTTGATCATGTTTGTTGTAAGACGTCAAAATGAATGAATGAATGAGTTAATAAATTAATTAAAAATGAATTAGATAGATATATACTTTATTAATCCCGGAGGAAATTGCACAATTAATTCACATTACAGTGAATGTTATAATGCTATCTTTATCCTTGCCAGCCATTCTCACAGGAAAGCGCGTTGGGTTTTATTGTCTGTGCGTTAAAGGTCTGGAAGGAGCGCCTGGGGGCGCTTGGTTCGTGGCAGCGCGCAGACGGTATATTTAGCATATTCGCCACAAGCGGGCGGAGCTACGCAGGCGGAGGATGTGGAAGGATGCTGCCGAGCCGATAGCAGGTGGAGACAGCTGATGTTGTGGATGCAAAGGAACGACGACAGATTTTTCTTTCCGCCCTTTTAACTTACATTAACGTTTTAATTTGACTTTTTTAATCGTTATAAAAAGAGAACCGGAGAGACGCTCCGCCCGTCTGTCGCGTCTCCGGAGGTGGAGACGATGTGAAGCTGCGTCCGTCGGATCGGAACCAGATATTATGCAGGGATCAAGCGGGTCTGGTTGGATTAAAGGGGAACAAAGCAGCAGTTTAGAGAAGATTCCTGGCAGGTGAGTGGATGTGGGTGTGTGTGTGGGTGTGTGTGAATCACAACCGACACAGGAGATGTAGACTGACACAGAACAACAGACGCGTCTTCCTGTGGAGCTGCAGACGCGTTGGCCTACTGATGGAAGCAGGCCTCCGCTGTCTGTCAGGTCCGAGGCTCATTTATTACGTCATTCCGGGCTTCCAGATGAAGCTTTTTTTAAAAGATGCTTGTGTGTGTGTGTGTGTGTGTGTGTGTGTGTGTGTGTGTGTGTGTGTGTGTGTGTGTGTGTGTGTGTGTGTGTGTGTGAACATGTCTGCGACCTGGTTTCACAGCTGTTTGTAGGGCGTGTTGTGTGATCTGGGGTGACAATCCTGCTCTGAATAATCAAATCCTCTCGGCCTAGTAACTCTGGACAAAAATAGTCTCTGCATGAAAGGACTGGGATGTGTGTGTGTGTGTGTGTGTGTGTGTGTGTGTGTGTGTGTGTGTGTGTGTGTTTTCTTTTTTTTTCTTCATATGTTGTGTCACTTCCCTGAAGGGAGGATGTCTCATCTGGAGTAAAGATCACATGTGTTCATGCATGCATGCACCCCCCCACCACCCCTCACCCCCCAAGACTGTGTCCCTCTACATCTGAATGCTGTGATCTTCTAATTGAAAACCTCTCCTCTTCTGTTTCATGTGTCACGCCCCTTCCTCCTTCGACCCCGCCCACCTCCTGCAGCATCAGCCAACGATGGTCGACCCCTCTGAGGCCGAGGAACAAATTAAGTGTAAGGGCCCCCATGTGGAGGGGCCAGCCGGGGCCGACGACGACCCCCGACTGCCTCAGGTCGACGGATCATCAGCGGATGAGGACGGAGACGCCGGCTTTGAAACGCCGCCCACCGGCAGTTCTGAGCCGAGCCCCTGCCATGCTGCATCACCGCCGGCGACAGACTCCGCCTCTCGCGGGGAAGTCCCGCCCCAGCAGCCCCAGCAGCAGCAGTCCGACGGGGATCCGGCCCCCAAACTGCACCTGGACCTGTACAACTTTGACTCGCCCGCCGCGGAGGGCAGCCGCTACGTGCTAACCAGCCCCCACTCCCTGGAGGCGTGCGCTCGCTGCGGGGTCAAACCCGTGGAGCTCCTGCCCCGCCCGTTGGCCGACTTCGCCCGGGAGGCCCCCGGCCGCTCCATGCGCGTCGCTGCGGGGCTGTTTGAGGTCTACGAGAGGGACCGGCACGCCAAGTTGAGGCAGTGCAGGGAGGAGAGGGAGCGGATTATCAGGGAGGAGAAACGGAGGATTCTGCAGGCGGCGGTCAACAGCGGCGGCGGCGGCGCGGCGTCCTCCTCCCCTGTGGAGAAGCAACACAAATCCTCCAATCAGCCTCCTCCGACGGATCCATCACCCCGTGACTTTGAGACGTCCTCTAGAGCCGCAGCATCAGGACCGACTCTAAAACCGATCGCGGCTCATTCATCGAAAGCCCCCACCTCCAATGTCAGTACGTCCCCTAAATTTGTCCCGGCGAGATCGCCGCAGTCTTCAAAATCCGGAGGCGCTCCTTCCACGCCGTCCCCGACGGGGAGTCTCCAAGGGTCCAAGTGTGAACCCGTTAAAACCACGCGACCGTCATCCTCCGGCCCCCCAGCGGTGGTCAAGAAGTCCTCCGGTGGTAAATCTACGAACACTTTCCCCCGATCCACACCCAAACCCCCGTCCTTCCCCAGAGCCAACACTACATTGACGTCATCGGCGTCCAAACAGACGCCCCTGAACGGCGTGACGGGACCCTTCTCACAGCACAACGGCCATCTTGGATTTCACCCCAAGGCGCGAGGGAGAAGCCATTCTCTGGAGTCGCTGCAGCGGCGGATGGACCCCCCCTGCTCCTCCACCACTAACACAAACACCACCACCACCACCTGCACGTCATCCGAGTCGGGCGCCTCCTCCTCGTACAGCTGGGACGGCGCCCGGGATCACTGGGCGAAATTGTCCAGCCCCCGCGCTCGCACCCTGGCCACGTTCAACTCCTTAATGGGACGCAGCCTCAGCCTGGGGGACCTGAGCCACTCCCCTCAGACCACGCAGAAGGTGGAGCGCATCGTGAAGGAGGTGAAACGCCGAGGCCTGAAGGCCGTGTCGGAGCGCGATCGCAAGATCGCCGCTCTGATGCTCGCCAGATACCAGGAGGAAGACATCATGAGTCAGACGCGCTACGTCGCTCACCTCCAGTGGGACAGCGAGCGCCGGATGGAGGAGCTGAGGCGGGAGCAGGAGGACCGGGAGAAGCAGCGGGCGGTGCTGGAGTGTCAGCGGGTGTGGCAGACGCAGGTGTCCATCCGTCAGAGGAGGATCAGCAAACAGGAGCGACGGTCGGCGGCCGCCAAGATGCGACAGGCGGAGGAAAGCGAGGAGCGGTGGAGGGAGCTGGCGGAGCAGCAGGAGCGTAGCCGTCTGCTGAGGCTGCAGCAGGCGGCGCGGGAGGAGAAGCATAAGAAGGCTCTGCAGGAGCAGAACCTGAAGGCGCTGGAGGAGGAGAGGGCGGCCATGCTGGAGCAGGAGAGGCTGCTCCTGAAGGAGAAGCTCACCATGGCCGAGCTGAAGAGGCAGGAGAAGGAGCACCAGGCCCAGGAGGACAGGCGAGGTCTGAACAAAGCCGAGAGGAGGCGTCACGCCGCCCTCACCCAGGAGATCGCTCGCCGGGAGCAGGAGGAGAGAGAGGAGGCCAGGAGGACGGCGGAGGAGAAGCTCAGCCGCTCCCTGGGGAATTACGAGCAGATCGTGGAGCGTCGAGGGCAGGAGCTGAAGGAAAAGGCTAAACGTGAGGAGAAGCAGATCCAGAAAGCACGCAAGGCGGCGGAGAAGCGGGAGAAGCAGCAGCAGCAGCTCCTGGAAGCTCGCGTGAAGGAGGCGGAGAAACGAGCCCAGCAGGCGGCGTCGGTGGCCGAGGAGAGGGCGAGGGAGAAAGCCCAGCGGGCCGTCCAGAGCCGGCAGGAGAAGGAACGTCTGCAGAGGCTCAACCGGCAGCGGGTGGAGGAGGAGGAGAAGCAGCGGCGCATGGAGCTCCTCCAGTCCATCGAGAGGAAGCTGGAGAAGAGCGAGCAGATCTTCAAGGAGAAGAGGGCGGTGCTGGAGAGCGCCCGATCGGTGGCGCGGGCGTCGTTCCACGTACGGGACAAGGTGCGCGAGGAGACCAACATGCGCACTTTTGATAAAATGGCTCTGGAAGCGCAGCTTAAAGCCAGTTTGGATGAGAAATAAACCCACAGACCCGTCGTGGGGCTCCTCTCTTCTGGTCATGTGCTCGGCTCCCGCCTTCATTGTGGCCCCTCATCCAATGACAGCTGTACCCGTTATATGGTTTCCTTTACTGAACCAATCAGATGGTTCCATTTACGTTTTATTACCATCGATTTTTTTCTTTGTGTTCGATTTCAAACCAAATCCTTTCGTATCACCGACGTCATGAGACTGAAGCCCGTGTTGGAACTTTATCCAAGGGGGGCGAGCACAGAAGGAGCTTCCATGTGCAGCAACACGACCCCTCCTCGCTCCTCCCCCCCTGACCTCTGCTCCTCCATCTCAGCCACTGGACTGAAAGCTGGAATGAAAGAGTCATTGTTCACCAGGAAGCACAACTCCATGACAACTACAGAGGCTTTTAAGGGAGGGAAAAGTAACAGCGAATGGTTCTCTCCTCGCCCCGAAGCAAGGAGAGACGCTTTTGTTCCTGGACTGACACAGATGGACGGAGCGTGGAAACAGAGCCGGGGGGGGGGGGCGCTGGATGTCTGTACCTAAGTGCTGGCGATGCAGCGCAGGAGGATGCAACAGATCATGTGATGAAGCTCCGGAGGATGCTGATTGCTGCAGACCGGGCTGTTCCTCCTCCCTCCCTCTGGTTCTCCTTGATGACAGCCTCTGCTCAACTCCCAGCGCGAGCGGAAAACGACCAAATCGAGGTCAGCAGGTAGGTCGTATGTTTTCTTTTGCTACGTTGATCACTCTGATCTGAAAACACTTTTCCACATCAGCTGGCGTGAAGGCCGACAGGCTTTAGAGGCCTGCAATTAATCCAGAATCACTCTGATTAAAAAGAAAAAATCAAAAGGGACACGTGGGATTTTTGCCCTCAGATGTAACCGTAACCATGGAGATAAGCATCAGGATGGAGTCTGTCCCAACAGATACTGTGTGAGTTACAGAGCTTGAAAATAAGTTTCTTAGAAATTTAAATCTACTTTGTTTGGAAGTGCCAGTTCAAAATTTTCCCAGACTTGAGATCTCTTTCTGGTTGGTTTCCATTGTAGAACAACTAGAAAGCAAAGTGGTCAGTCAGTCTGTTGGTCTAAAGAAAAAAATTTTTTCGGTCAGTCTAAGAAATTTTTTTAAACCCACAGACTGACTGGAAAAAAATTTTTTTTAGATGGATTGACCAACCGAAAAAAAAAATTTTTTTTAGACCGACCAACCATAAAAAAAATTATTTTTTGACTGACCAACCAATCAAAAACAGTTTTTTTACAAAAAAAATTGATTTAGATAAACTCAACAACCAACTGAAGGAAAAAAAAATTATTTCGACTGACCGACCAAAAAAATTTTTTTTGGACCAACCAACCGGAAAAAAAAAATTTCTGAGCCGGCCGACTGACCAAAACAAATTTTTAGACCGACCAACTGAAAAAAAATATTACACCAACCCGACAGACTGAAAAATGTTTTTGGACTGACGGACTGACCAAAAAACAATTTTAGACTGACGGAAAAAAAATAATTTGTGACCAACCCACCGGAAAAAACAACAACAAATTTTAACTGGCCAACTGACCGAAGAAATGTTTTTAGATGGTCGGTCAAAAAAAATTATTTTCAGTCTGACTGACTGCAAGAAAAAATTTTTTTTTACCAGGTGACTGAGTGAAAACGCATTTTTTAGAACGACTGACCAAAAAAAAATTTTTTTTCCAACAGACTGACTGAAAGAAAAATTTTTTTGAGCAACCAACCAAAGAAAACATATTTTTTTAAACCAGCCTACTGACCGAAAAAAAATGTTTTAGATAGAGCGACTGAGAAAAAAAAATTTTTTAGACTGATTAACCAACTGAAAAAAATTTTTTAAAACAAATGACCGAAAAAAAAACATTTTAGACTGACCGACAGACTGAAAGAAAAACTTTTTGGACCGACTGACAGACCCGAAAAAATTGTTGGACCGACTGAAAAAAATTTTTTTTTGACCAACCTACCAAATAAAAGTTCTAAACCAGCCGACTGGCTGAAAAAAATTTTTCTGACCAATCAACTGAAAAAAAAATTTTTTAAACTGGCCAACTGACCGGAAATTTTTTTTCTAGACCGACCAATAGAAAAATTTTTTTTAGACCATCCAACTGACCTAAAAACAATCTTTTTGACCAACCAACCAAAGATATTTTTTTAAACCGGCCGACTGACCAAAAAAAATGTTTTGACTGATCAACCGAAAAAGATTTTTTAGACCGTTTGACTGACTGAAAAAAAAAATTTATAGAATGACTGACTGGCCAAAAAAAAAAATGTAGACCGACCGACAGACTGAAAAAAAAACCATTTATTTGGACCATCCAACTGACTGAAAAAAATTTTTAGAGGAACCGAAAAAAAATTTTTTTAAACCGGCCAACTGAAAAAAATTTTTTTGACCAACCAACCAACCAAAAAACATTTCTTTAAACTGGCTGACTGACCAAATAAAAATTTTTTAGACCAACCGAAAGACTGAAAAAAATTATATTTTTTGAACTCACTGGCTGACCGAAAAAAAATTTCTAAAGAAAAATTTCTAAAAACATTTTTTTGGTTGGTCTAAAAGACCAACCAAAATAATGATTTTTTTCGAGTAGTCGGCCGGTTTAAAAATAATTTTTTTGTCGGTTGTTTGGTCACAGAAATTTTTTTCAGTCAGTCTTGTCAGTTTAGAAAAATATTTTTCTTGGTTGCTTTCTCTAAAAAAAATGTTTTTTTGGTCGGTCAGTCTAGATAATTTTTTTCAATCAGTCAGCCGGTTTTAAAAAAAAATTTTGTTTGGTTGGTCGAAAATATTTTTTTTTGTTCAGTCGGTCGACCCAAAAAAAATTTTTTTTGGTCTGTCAGCCAGTTTAAATTTGTTCTTTTTTCAGTCGGTCGTCAGCCTAAAAAATTTTTTTTACCGGTTTTTCCGTTGGTCTAAAGAAATTTTTTTCAGTTGGTCGGTCGAATTTTTTTCGGTCGGTCAGTGTAAAAAGATTTTGTTGTCGATCGTCAGTCTAAATGCTTTTTTTTTTTGGTCAGTCGAAAAAAAAAAAAAATTTTCAGTCAGTCTGTCAGTGTTGGACGTTAACAGAATGTCCTGTGAAGATCTCAGACAGGGTTATTTGGTCATTATCTACAGTATTTCATTGTGTTGTTTCATTAAGATATTTCATTAGTTTTTTCTGTTAAGATCCCGGAAAAGGTTATTAATATTTGGTAATGTGTGAAGGGAAAAGTTTTGTGGCCCTTACAGCAAAAAGTTTGGAAAAGGTTGTTTTATAGCATCTAAATGTCAACAACACAATTTTTTTGCTGCAGGACGTCACCTACAATCCTCATGACTGAACTTTATCCAAACCACAAGTCTGTCCTGATGGAAGCGCGTCCGCCTCAAGAGTTTTCACTCTCTCCCAACTCATTCCATCGATCAACCTGCTGAGAACAAAAATGAAAAAGAACCTCCAGCCTTTTACCTGCAGAAGTGTCACGGTTCAAACAAGCTTTATTAGCATCAAGGCAAGTCGTTCACTACATGTGTTCCCTCCTAACTTGACCTTACGTGTGGGCTTCTTTTAATCATTCCTGGTGTTTTTATCATTTACACATCCGTATGATGCTCATGAGTGAATCTGTTGTTTCGCCAAGAAGAGATGCAACAGAAATGAAACAATTCATATCAGACAAATCACTGTTTTCATCCATTCAGAATAAAAGAGTTTACAACATGTATTTACATCATGAGAGTTACCTACTAAATAATGTCTGTATGCTCTATTTTAATACTATTTAGGTAAGACTTTGTCTGCAGACCACTTCTATAGTGCATTATACATCATAAATTTCTACATCAACAGAACAGAAGACATGTTTTACAATAAACCAGATCGGGATCCACATGAAAAATCATGAAATATAACACATTTCTAAAACATGTATTCCTGACAACAAAAGAAAAATCCCTTCCAACAAATACAAAATTTCAACCCATAAGATTAAGATTATTTGGATGTGCTCCACATCATGAACACTGTTGGAATCAGTGCCATGAATGTGAGTCTCACCATTAAAAAGGTGTTTTCACACATCTGTTTGTTTGACTGATTTTTGGCAGGATTATGCAAAACCTTCTGAATAAATTTATGTGAAACAAAAATTTTAATCCTTTATCCACCTGGATTCTTGCCCCATTTTCTTCCATCTTTCTGCAAAGTTTTGTAGGAATAGTGGTTTTTGTTGTTTTTTTTAAATTTAGGTAAAATGTTGAAAAAAAGCTATTTGTAATGAAAACCTTCATTTTGGTCATGTGACTGCGACATAAAACTGCTCTAACGGTTAATACAGACTAGGTGAGGTCATAATGCATTATAAGTACATAGTCAAGCATTATGAAGGCATTAACACCTGCTGTCTTCATACCAGTCTTATTCTACGTTCTTACATGAGGAGGAGGAGGCTACAGTCACACCTCTGAATATCATCTGTCAAATAACATGACATAAAAACAGGTGGCGGCTCAACCGGACGCCGTGGAAGGGATTTAATCCTCTACAGTGCTCTCACGGTGGATCTACATCATCAACTGCGTGGACTGAGCTGCAGCTACTTCTCCTCCCGGTCCGTTTTGTTTTGGGCGTCTTTACGGGCGATGATCTTGTACACGCTCTGTCTGAAGCCGCTGTCGGAGGTGAAGTGTCGGGCCGTTTCTCTCAGTTCCTCCATGCTGCTGCAGTCGTCAGCCTTGGACACGGCGAAGGATTTGGAATGTTTCACTGTAATGAAAACGGAGAAAGGAACATAGACTTCTTATTCTCTTGGTGCGGAAACACTGTTATAATTACTATTTGATATTTTTCCAACATCACCATCTCTACTGATCTCTTATGAACTCAGTATTAAAAACTTAATTTCACAATAAGAGCACAATCCGCTCACGCCAGTGGCGCCTGGAGGCTCTCCTCTGGATCCGGCAGCTCTTGATCCGGCGCGCAGCAGCTTTGTGCAGATAGACGGCGTTCCTCATGATCACTGGAAGCTTCGCCTCGATCTCCGCCGCGCTGATGCACTCCTCAAAGAATCCTGGTGGAGCACATGCATGCACAAGTTATACCGGCTACTCTATCATAGAGTATAACAGGTACTCTTTGAAGGCCATTGTCTGATGATCGTGCGTCCCTGTCAAAAATGTGCATCAAAAACGCAAGGACGCACGCCCTCGTTAGCGTGCGTCCTTGGGACGCACCTTTTAAATACTTTCAAATTGAAAAATAGATGCTTCCATTTTCTGCGATATAATATTAGGAAAATATTACTTACATTCAGCAAAATATATTCACAATGTATCCATTTCTCCACTTAAATTTAGAACCAGGAAATCGCGATCATGTTTTGAGCGAGGAGTGCTGTAGTCTTTCATTGTCACCATGCCTCCGAAAAAGATGCAAAAGTTGGAGTAAAAAAACAACAAGTGACGATAAGTGTTTTCTTGAATAAAAAAACAATCAAAAGTTAATGAGGAAAAGGATCGTTCGGATTTAGACGCAGAAGCCAAGCGAACACCAGAAAAAATCAGAACATTTGTACCGCAATGAACGCGATTGTTTCCATGGGTGAAGCACAGCTAAAGGTCAGCATCATGTGATCACGTGGTTCAATACGTGATCCGTCAGCTTTAGTTACTTTATCGATTCTAAAATTCAGATTTTCACCTCAAGATCCTTCAAAACTATTCCTTATTTCACAATGAGCTCCTCTGTACAATATATACAAGAAGACAATTAATATAGTAAATAAGCTAAAGATAAGCGAGTAATCAATCAGCTAATCAGATATGCATGAGAAAATACAACCAACATCACAATGGGTTATATTTTGTAAACTATTTTGTGACTGAAGATTAATTATGAAAAATATTAAGTAATAAAAAATTATCGTTTTTGGAGCCCTGATAATACGGAAATGAAATAATTCTGTTAAAGTGAACGTCCTGAGCTCGGTGTTATTATTTTTGGAATTTAAATATACGCTGTAATACACAGTCTGTCCAGACGGGGGCAGTCACACTGGAATGAGGTCAGATGAGCTGCCACAGAATTATTTAATCACGTCTGTGGTTAAGACGACGTTATTTCTGTGTCATCACATTGGATTTGATTGAATACATTCTGGCACACGATGTCATTCATCCCCTTAAACACTTCAGCGCCACTGGCACGCACTCAAATCTGATATCAGACATGACGCCTTGAGCGAATCCACTCACTCCTGAGATGAGTGACGTCTCCCTTCATCTCCTCCTCCCTCTCTTTGGATCGCTCCAGCGAGTTCAGGCCTCTCTCCAGGTTCTGCAGGGCCTCCTCAGCCAGCTTCAGCCTCTGCTCCAGCTCCACCCGAGACTCTATCTCCGCCTGATGGGAGCACACAGGACGTCCGATTACATGGGATATTCAAGACAAACATTAAGCTTTATTTTGCCATCATTCTGAGAGTTGCTGAGTGACGTCACCTTGAGCTCAGCTTCGGTCTGCTGCTTGTCGATGGTGAGCTGGGACAGCGACTGCTGCAGCGTCCGAGCCTGAGAGGAGTAATACTCTCTCTCCTGCTGCAGGACTTGGGCTCGCTGCTCGTTCTCCCTGAGCCTGATGACACATATTAGACATTGCCTTTCATTAAATGACCAAAAAAAAGAGCAGAAATTTAAGACAAAGTGAGATCTCAAATATAAATCTGGTAAAACATTCAGGAAGGCATCGGATTTGGTTTATTTAGTGTGTATTCAGTGTTTCTCTTCCAGCGTCGGTAAGACGACGCTCATGGAAATGTGGATGTGGATTTCGGAGCATCATTCCTCCACACTCAATAACAGCTGCCTGTAATATCCCATTTGCTGGTGCTGATCAATGTGCAGCTTGTTTAGAGATCAATACCCACTCGTAGTTATGTCCTCTGTGCCATTAGCATCTCGACTCTGTTTGACCCTTTGGATGCCAAAATACAAATCGTTATTACTTCTGTGTGAAACTTTTCTTTAGGAACTGCTGACTTAGAATCATCAGTAGAAGAAATAAGCGTCGTAAATTTATTGGATGGTTCTGCTGTGTTGGTGCCAAACCAGTACTCCCAGTATCCTGTGTGAGCTCTGACTCGCCTCGCCTCCGCCTGCTCCTTCTCCTTCAGCAGGATCTTCATCTGCTCCTCGATGTGTCGCAGGTCCAACAGCAGGTCCACGTCTCCGGGGGCCTCACTGCTCCTGGGGCCCGAGCTCCCGCCTCCAGGCTCGCCCTTCTCCTCCTCGTCCTGCTCCTTCACCCCCAGTAGCTCCAGGGTTCGCTGTTTCTCCTGAGACAGCTCCTGAGGAACAAAACATGAGGTTTAAAGTTCACTGAAACAACTAAGAGATGCTCAGGAAAAATTTATATTTATATTTATAATTTTATTACTGAAGTTATCTACTGTTGTTTATTATAAAACTAGTTGTCTTAGCTCATCTCTAATTTAGAAGTGCATGCTTGTTAAAAACTGGATTGTGAAAATGAGAATTTATCCTCTTAAAGAGGTTATATTACAGTATTTATCTAGTACACATTTTTATATAAGATAGCCATTTTTGGATTTTTTTCTCAACTTCTGCTAAATTAGCTAACATGCTGCTATTTTCTTTTTAAATTCCAAAAATAGAAAGACACCTTTAGTGTTTAGTAAAGACATTATACACCAGATTATGTTTATGCTTCTTTTGTCACTCTCAAACAAAACTTGCTTCTATTCTTAATGCTAAACAAACATAAAATACCGTCTCCTGCCTAAAGTGAATGTTTCCCCCCCAGAAAATGTTTAATAATCTTTTATTTTACTGTGGTTGTGATTATTATCAACATTTTTGCCAAACTAGAATCAGATGATCAGTGGACGATCGGCCTGGAGGGATCCTTATATAACCGATGACGTTACACTTATCAGCTTATCAATACAGTTCTTTCTTCTTCTCACTCTGGCTCACATGTGGCATCAGAGGATGATGTTTTCGTACCTCGATGGATTTCTGCAGCATCTGGGTTAAACTGCTCAGCTCCTTCTTTTCATTCTCGACCCCCCTCAGGGACTGGGCCGTCCCGTCCAGGTCTCTGAAGGCGACACACAACAGAAACACAACGGTGTCATTCACACAACCCATGAGCGTGATCAGTATTCAGCATCACCTGTCTGAGGTTTTTTGTTTTTTACAGTTTGATGTGCTCCTGTTCCGCCTTCAGCTCCAGCACCACCTCCTCAAACTTCATTTTCTCCTCCTCCAGGACTTGGTTCAGGCGCTCCAGCTCCTACAAGAAATCCCGAACAGATAGAGAGAATTTAGAATGATTAAAAAGTTAACAATCAATATCCATGCTGCTGCACAAAAAACACTTTATCAGCAAAACATTTCAGAAATTCACATATTATTACAATAATTAAATTTGCCCTGATTTACAAACGGAAGGTTGATTTGTATTAAATATTGAAATAGAAAATTAATAGTTATTTTTGGAGGAATATTATTTTGATAATCTCTTAAAAATAACCTTTTTGTTTCACTTCTGCTTTGTGACTATTTGCTGTTTTTCCTCTTGGCCTCTGCAACTTATCTCCAAATCTATACATCTACATTTTTAATCATTATCCAAATAGTTTCCGCCCAACGTGTAAGAATATAACCACCACCATAAAGTTTACAATGATTGAACTTTGACTTATATTTTTATTCCAATATCAAAAACGCATTTTATTCCCACAGGAAACAAGAACGTGCTCACCTCCCTCTGAGCTCTCTGTTGACTGAGCTCCTCCGTCTCCTCCATCAGTTTGTCTGCAGAGTGAAAACCGTTTGTCAAACCTTTTATCATCATCTCATGCTTTCTTTTTACCCTTCTCTTACCCAGATACTCCTGCTTCTCCTTGGCCAGCTGCAGCCCCTGAGCCTCCAGGCTCTCGATCATGGCCTCCCCCAACTGGGCGTTCTTCCACGTCCTTTATGGACAAATACAGACGTTTAAAAAAACAAACAAGCAATGATGTATAATCAGACCCGGTGAGAGAGATTGTTGCTCACCCCCCTGCTGATAGAAAACCGTGTGACACAGAAGCGTTATATCTGATATTGGTATTGAAGACTCACACTTTCCCCGACTCCTGCAGCATCTCCATCCACTGGAGCTGCTCCTCCTCCGACTCCGCCGCCAACACTATGGTACCCTGGAGGACATCAGCATGAAAGCAACGGGCTTCAGCTTTAAAATAGAAAGTGGATTTCCATGTTTGGGCTGCTGAGATAATAAAAATGGATGTAATAGAGACGTGTCCCACTTTTCATCGCTCCATTATGTCTCTTTTGTTGCAGGATTAGGGTGATATTAATTCTGATGTCATAAATCTGGAGTTATTTTAGCTGATCTGCCTTTCTAGAAGCTATTTTTGTATTTTCTCTCTCTACATGTCATCTGTTGCAGTTTTATCTGAATGAAATCGTGATGTATGGATGTACTGGATGTATTGAATGTGTGGCGGGACGGCGGTCTTACACTAAAATCCTCCAGATTGACCACGATGGCGAAGGGCATGCCCATCTTTTCGTTGGCTGACACCACACAACCCCCCAGAGGAATGACCCCCTGAGACAGAAACACAACCGAGGGTCACTCAGAGTGGACTTGAGCACACACATCCTAGCAGTGGCTCAGAGAGGCCTCACCTTCGGGTGGATGTTGAAGTAGCTGTTGGTCTCAAAGTTTCTCTTCTCACTCTCCGCATAGTAGAGCAAGAAGCTGTCTTTGATGATGAAGAACCTTAGTGACGAGGAAGACGACGAAAGTGAGTCTGAGATGAAACACACCTCATTCGGTGTTTCTCTGATGTTAATCACTAAATTTCCAGAAATCCCATCTACATGCAGGTGATAGATGCCCCCCCCCCCCGACCCCACTCACCTGCGGGACCACTTGGCCGAGGGCCGTCCGAAGGGCCTCTTCCACAGCACCCCGTAAAGCTGCACTTTGGTGCTGATGTCCAACACTTCAGAGTCCGACTGCTCCATGGACGACCAGGACGGGAAAGAAACGCTTCTGGACGAGGACGAAAACATTCCAGCTTCCCCACGCCCCGGGAGGCGGAGCCTCGATCAGTGGAATAAAACAAAACAAAAAAACAAAAAACACAATCTGTCAGCAGAATCGATAACGATGACCCCGATAACAAACACAGGGTTCGTGTACGTAATACACAACAGGGAAAAAAACAGAAAACAAATCCTCAATAACTCAGCAGGGTGGAATGATGCAGCTGCCAATACGTCCATCAGCTGGAGGCAGACTGAGTGCACAGCAGAGATGGAGCGACGGGGGAGGGAGGGTGGGTGAGGAAAGCGATGATGGGGGGAGGGAAGCGTCAGGAATAAGTAAAATAAGGAGCCGGTCGATACATCCAGCCAGTAAAAGCAGTCGTTCAGATTACTGGACGACTGCAGCAGGTATAGACTCCTCCATCCATCAGTCCAGCAGCAGATGGGGGGGGGGGGGTCAGAATGCAGCTCAGCGTCATGTCAGATTAATTTACTGAACATGTGTCAGAGTGGACCGACAGCAGATTATAAAGATAATGACAGCTCAGCTTCAAGTCCCTCCTTTCGTTTCAAATGTGACTAAAACGGTCGGAGAATTCTGAGCTGCATCAACGGAAGATGAAAACTGAACATTTACATATTTTAAAATATAACAATCATCCAGACCAGAGAGCTTTGTCATCAGTTAAAAAAAACTTTAATTTAGTCGTCATAAAACACTTTGCTTTAACAGCTCATTCACAATCAAGAGTACGGAAATAAGGCAGACTTATTTAGGAATGAACTAAAAAGAATGAAGACACCCCCCCCACCCCGGCGAAACAGTCACAAACATGAATCAGACGTCAGGCTTCAAGATCAAACCTCAGATCACAAGATATATCTGTCGTTTTAGTAGAAGGCAAATAAAAAATGTGTTGGATTAAATCTATAGACGATCGGACACTGATTGGTCGGTCGACCACTGGGATTCCACTTGAAGGTGGATCTGGATGATAACAGCATGATTTCATGTGGGCTGGTGGCAACGCGTCATTCACATCAGAAACGAGGTCAAACCTTTAACCCCAAAAAGAAAAGGAAAAACCTCACCTTTCTTTTACAGGACAGACACATTAGTGTCTGAAATAGTAGTAACCCTGAAAAAAAAAAAATCAAGCAGTTTTAATTCAGATTATTTCCTAAATTAGGACCGGAAAAACTCTTGAATTTAAGAATGTCAGCCATTTCTGTCAAAGTTGGACACCTTTTAAAAAAAAATGTCCACTCTAGATAATTTAGAATTAGTTTCCTGTGGGTTAGAGCTTGCTTGGAGTCGACGGAGCACATGAAGTTTGAAATGATCAGTAAATAAAAAAATATATATATAGGTGACAACATTTCCAAACTCAACTCATTTTGTCATGAAAATTTAGTGCCGGAAATAAACTGCTTTTAAACCACGTCTTTCTCACCAAATAATGAAATATTTTGATGTTAAATTTGATTTATTTTTTAAAAAAAATTTTGTCACAGGCTTCTCTAATGTTGTTTTATTCTGTCTGTTCACCTGAGAGTTTGAATCAGGCAACTTTAAGAGGAAACAACCGACAGGGAAACAACTTTCTGCACAATAAACAAAGAGCAGTGAAAGCTGAATAAAATGAACTATAAAGATGAGAAACAGCAAATCTCAGCTGGGATTCTGAGTCAACATCGACTCCAAAGAAGACATCCTCCCATCACGTCTGAGAGTAAAGAAGCGCATGTACGAAAATAAAATTTAAATCAAAGCACGCCACCTGCTTCACCGGGTCTTGGAATGAATCGACAATTAGTGTCTTAAAAACATTCAGTTTATAGATAAAACGCAAAACTCCTCTAATGGTCATCCTGAAATTAAAACAAACGTTAAGCCGTTCCATCTCACACAGGAGGTCATGTGACAGGAAGGAGTCGGTCTGTACAGTTCATTTATATACATACACATGATCTCTGCTGTCAGCAGACACAGTGCTACAGTACACACATCCTGATCGAAGGGGGGGGGGGGCTGCTCAAACGTTAACGCTTCAACCTGTCTAAGTTTTAACTGGGGGGGTGGGCAGATACAAGGGTGTGAGGGCAGGGCTGCGTTCAATCCCACCAACAAACACCTTCGAGGTTGAATGTAAACCGTTCACGTCCCGACTTCGCTGAACTCCTGGGGGAAGAAGCGACTTCACTCCGATTTCACTCGTCTGATTATTGCTCAGGTTTTGATTAATGACAGATAAAACAAATAAAAATGAAAAGAAAAAAAAAAAAATCTGCTGTTTGGTCCCGTTACGTTTTATGCAATTTAAAGAACAGTTCACCAAAACTTCTAATTTTTCATTTCATTTGTAGAACCTTTTCCTAAAAAATAAAAAAATACTGAAGAAGATGAGGGCAGCTGCTGGCATACAGAATAAAATGACTCCATCCAGCTCTTTCCTGTGAATAATCTTTTTTTAATCAATTTGGGGAAATGTGTTTGGATTTCTGGAGCTGTTTGGAATAATTTTATGGTGTTTTTTTTGGAATTCACCCCCTTTACTATCATAAAACAAGCCCTCATCTTCTTCGGTCGTTTCAGACACATGAATGGTTCAACATTGTTTTGCCGTGAAAACGAATCAGCTTTCCGTCGACATCTCCTTCAAAGAAACCGCAGTGTTTTTTGGGTGAACTGCTCCTTTTTAAAGCCAAATGGCTCATACAGAGCTTCTGAAGTGACCCATCACCCCTAAAGAGACTTAATAAAACTATACAACCCCAATTCTATACAAACACATCCCTAACTGTTCATATATACATTCCAGGAAAAACAGAGCAGAAATAAAGAAAAGTAAACCAATAAAATAAAAGTGAGATAAAGGTTGTGTCTTTTTCTTGAGCAGACGAGTCTGTGATTATTTTTTTCAACACAAACGCCGTCTTTCTTCGAGCTTCTCTTCAGGATTTAAAAAAAAAACTGGATCGTCACGATTTCTCAACCAGACAAACACCAACACGCCGACGCAAAAATCATTCGGGGCATCGGGCAGGATGCCCTGATGCCCCGACCCTGCGTGGTACTTCGACCGCAAATGTTCTCGGTAAGAAAATATGTCAGGGAGGTTTCAGCGTTCTAATATGGCACTCGGGAATCCCTTCATATCTGTGCAAATGTAAAAACAAGGATTTGCTTTCTTTTCTTTTTTTTTTAATATACATATTACAGGCTGAAATCTAATCCATCTAAATGTCACTGTGCAACTGTCATCTAGTGAAATGTCACTGTGACTTTGGACCGGCACAATAATGGGGCCCTAAAAACGTTACCGTGATGTGACTAAGTGGAGCCGGTCCACCTCTGGCCTTTAAAAGTATTCTGGCGAAAGAACGAACGCATACAGTAGCTCTAATATGTTTCTGTATCAGTGTCAGAAAAATATTTTCACTGGAGCAAACTAACGGTTTGAATGGTAAGACGTCCCGGTAACGGGCGCCGTTCTGGTCCACCCGCTCCATCAGCAGATGACAATAAGACATTTAGATCCTGCAAAAGTTTGAAGTCCGTTTCCGCTTCTCTCCCCTGTACACCCGTCTTAAATCCCTCCTGAGGTCTAATGGTGGTGGCCGACGGATAGCACCAACGGGATGAGGCAGCCCAGCACCAGAGCTCCCACCTCCACCTTGCTCAGTCCTTTGCCTCCGTTGCCTCCGGCGGGATTGTGGCTGTGGCCGCCGCCTCCCACCTCAGGGAGGACGTGGACAGTGGCCACGTAGAGGAAGGTCCCGGCGGAGAAGAGCATGGCGACGCCGGTGGCGTTGATATCTGACAGGGCCTCCTTGCTGCTCTGAGTTGGGGAGCAAACAAAAAGACAGTGAGGCTAAATGTAGAGGGGCACAAAAATGATCTTTAGTTCCAAAACTTTTCTGAAGCTTCAGAAAAAAAAAAAAAAAAAACCCAAAGATGATGGAATAAAAGAATTAAAAACAAAAAAATTAGAGTTCCTTGCAGTTTGTCTGGTGGATTCTGTTGCTCCCCAAGCCGGAACGCCTCACATTTATTAGAAAATACTTTATTTAAAAACATTAAACTGTTAAAAATCCTGATACACTGAAATCTGCTCACAGCACCCCCTGCTGTTGTGGAGGATGATGTGCACAGGATGTTATGTAACCACTGTAGGGCTGTAGGGGGGTGGAGCCTATCCCAGCTGACTAAGCAGGAGGCGGGGTTTATCCTGGACAAGGTGCAGCTTCGTCACAGGTTCAGGGAGATACAAACAACCTATCAAACTCACATTCACACTCCAATCTGAGCCAAGAACCTTATTCTGACTGCTCCGACAGAAACGACCCTTTTTAGGTAAGTCAGGAGAGATTTTTAACATTTACCTGACTGAGGCCTAAAAAGGTGAGCATCGCGAGGAGCGGCGCAGCCAGGGCAAAAACCAGGAGATGTTTGCGGATGCGGTTCCTCTCGAGGCCGGCGTGCATCAGGAATGATACCAGACCAAACGCTGCTGGAGCCTGGAGACGACAGCACAGCAAAGTTCACACATCAATGTCCTGATGGTTAGGGCTGCATGAGGTTATAGGTTCCACAATATACAGCGAAAAGCAGGGAACTCACAAATTAATGTTTGGCATTTTTGTCAGAAAAGTTGACATAAAATAGTTTGAAATTCAAGCTATGAACTTTTCTTACCTTGTGTAGCATTATAGCTACAAAGACGATGAGCTGAACGCTGGTTTGAGACGTGGAGGCAGCAGCTCCCAGCGCCACCCCATCAGCTGCAGAGAGGAGAAACAAATATTTAGTCATTTGTTCAGCAAAATGAAAAAAGTGATGATTCCACTAGAGAATAAAAATCATTTCTGGGTTTTAATTTTCTAAATTACAGCAAAGGGATCAAAAACACAGGAGTGTGGAAACACAGCTTGAATGAACGCCACAATTATTCGGATTAAATTTGCATGTATAGATTAAACATGAATATTTAATGTGATTTATAATGACACCCTTAAAAACAGACGTACCTGCAGCGTGGACCACCAGACCCAGAGTAGTGGTGATTTTCGATGAGGTGACTCTGGCAGACTCTGGATCTGAAACAGACAAAAACAACCAGCGTGAAACAGATCGCTCCGTGTTGAGTGTAGGCACACTTTGAAAGAACTTTTTAGAAAAAACAAGCATAATTCACTCAATGTTTCTGCTTGTTGTCTTGTGTGACCCCTACCGTCTGTGCTGTGCACATGAGAGCTCCCTATCTGGTCCACCAGCAGCATAAAGACAAAGCCAAGGACCAGCGACACGCCGATGCAGGCGTGGAGCTGCTCGTGGCTGTGCTCATGTTTCTCGCTCACGGTCAAGGCAGATTCAACTTCCCCCTTTGGCTCTGACACTTCAACGGCTCCCACCTGGCCGTGGCTGTGGTGTCCACCTGCAGGGACACGAGACGCGAAGGCATATAAGGGCAGAAGAACACCTTACGACAGCGTATCCCAGAGCCATGTGACACTTGAGACTTATGAACGGCAGTTCACACAAATACACATAAAACAAATACTCCTCTATTGACATACGAGAAATGTACTCTGGTTTCACTTAAACATGTGTGAAATATGCTCTATTAGGTGTACGACTATGTCTGACAGAGCCAAGCTGATTTTGGTTAATGGTGCGGATGGCAGGAAGTCAAAAAAGTCAGAGATGCTCTGAACAATTCAAAGATCAAAATGCCTTTTTTTTTTTTTATTGGCTTAGCAAATATAAAAACCATTTACACACAAAGATTATAAGCAGTCAGAGAGTGCAAACCCTCACTAATCAATAGTTTCGTCACTGAATTCAGAACATGGTGGGGTGTTGTCGTGACGATGTCACTTTACTGTGATTTGCCTGAGGCCTAAATTAACCAATGACAGCTGCTGAGCCCTGGAATCCGACTCCTAGCATTTGACACGAAGTCTTTATCATTAGTAGTTCATGAGATCACACTAGGATATTTTTCTAGAATGACACACACAAATCTATTTTTCAACTAAACACATCTTCTTACCTTTCACTAAAACATAAAACCATGTAATGATTCTGAATCTCCATTACCCAAGCTACATATTAGTCTCCACACCCTATTTGTTGTCACAGTGTAACTCAATACACATCGACCCCCACATCTATAGATTTCACAGGCCTAGTTCTTTATGATCTGGATCCAACAGTCCATAAAATGTGCAACATCTATCGTTCATGTCTGGGGACTTTTATTGACATCGTTTGTTTTTAATATGAATAATCCAGTTGCTTGTCATTCAAACTTCTGAGGATTACAATGACTTGAGAAGCTACAAAATCGTATTTACAGTTTACGGGACCATACAACGCCTGATGGTGAAAACGTAAATAAGATTTACTTAGCAGTGATCCCTAAAATCTCTGCATGTATAATACAGTTATGGCAGGATATTAACTGCATGTGAAACCAGCTCCCTCTACATTACATAAATGTCGAATTTAAATCTAATTTCGTGTCTTTCTGTCCTGTGGCATTTTTGAAAATCGGAAAGTCAAAAGACAAGACTACTGTACTCTGAATAGGTATCTAACAAAGTTATTTGTCAAGTGCACAACTTGATGTTCATATGGCCTTACAAATGAGCTAGAACCAGCTGAACAGGTTCATCACGCACCTATATGGTATAAGGTATGTACTTTAATGTACAAATAAACATACATTAGTTTTGTTGTGTTTTTTGCTTTGATCTATACTTTTATGTAGCTCTAATAACTGAATACAGAAAATTCCAACTACATTCAAACGCAACTTTGTGGGTCAGTAAACTCTACCTTCCAGGATTTCTTCATAAAGAGCGTGGACCCCCTCGGGGATGATAACTGCCAGTGCCGTCCCACATAACAGTCCTGCTCCCAGCACAGTAACGAGCTTCAGCTTTTCCTGGAGAAACAGACAAACAAATCTGTCTCAATATTTTCAATGAGCAAAAAATAAAATAAAAAAAAAAGTCTGATTACACTGTTGAAATTTGAATTTTTTGAAACACGACACTGACTAACGGTGGACTTTTACCGCTGTGAGGGGATTGACATATGGTCACCTCCGAAGTTAAACTTAATGAGTACGTAATAAAAAAAATTTGAAAATTCGCAGGCTTACCTCTGAAAAATTGACTGCCAAGGGTATCGTTCCGGCTACATAACATCCCACCAACATCGCAAGAGAAAGCAGGCAGATAGAGACAAAATCATCCATGACTGTACTTTTCTCTTCTGCTAACCTATTGCTAAGCTAAACCATCAAAACCAACATCCACCTGTGCTTGAACACGGACGTTTATTCACGCTCGCCAGATTAAATTTCATGCCCTGAAATGCAGCTGTTTGTAGTTTAATTCAACAAAGAACACGTCCCTCCTTTGGTACACGTTCAGCTCGGTACAAACATCCACGTTAAACTAACAGGGACGCTGGCCTCGATCACGTTAGCAAAACTAAGCTAACTAGCATCGGCAGATCGCCCGGCTCTTAAACTTCCAATAAAGAAGAAATGGTATGTTCACGGTCACTCGTAAATAATCCTACAAACTGGCTTCGTTTCTTCTCAGCTGTAGCTGTCAAAGTTAATATTGCAACTTCCCGTCTCGGCTAGCTGCTAACAAACAGGCTAACCGAACATCTTGTTTGTGTCAACGATGAAAACTGTTTCCGGGTCGAAATTGAACGCAACCTGTCGAGAAGGACCTGCCACGTATCTGCAGCACATAATGGCATGTTTCGGGTGCATGAAGTACAAACTATTTCTTTGCGTCCCTTGAACGTTTCTGGTTGTTGTTGTTTTTATTCACTCATTTATTTTAATTACATGATACCTGATTCGGCTGTTCACTTTAGCATTACTAGGATTAAACAGCGACACGGATGTCATTTCTTTTATTTGGACTTTCTGACATCATTCCAGGAGTAACTCAACAGGTTGAGAAGACACCCGATACCAGCTGAACCTGATACAAATTCCATACAGATGTTCTATGTGCTAAATAATCAGGACACTTATAGTATAGTTATTACGTAGTAAACTAGTGTGACTGAGTGTCTTAGTAGAATCAATCATCTGTGTGTTCATCATGTGTTCCTTTATGTTTTACTTATAAACACCCTGATCAACATGAGCACAGCTGCAGTCAGAATAGAATCCATAGTGTGAATTGTGTTTTGCTTAAAACCTGGTTTTCTTAAATCAAGATATTTGGGAAGTATAAGAATTGGTTAAATTAACATATTTGCCAACAAAAAGTGTTCTTACTTGGGGATCGGAACAGTATCTAACAAATGATAAAATACTTTTCGTGAACAACTTGTTTTGGTACATTTCATTTTGGTCTGTTCTGTGGAAGCAAGATTGAAACCTCAAAGCAACACAAAATGTTTTGTGTTTCCAAGGAATCACTGAATGATGACAACAAAATATTGAAATCAAAGAAGACAAACACCATTTTCTTTAAAAAAAAAAAAGCATATTTATTACCGTAGTTTCATAATGGAGCAGTGCCTCGACACGACAAAAAAAAAAAAAAAAAATCAAAGCAGTACGTGTCCAACAAGATGAAGAGATGGGTGAAATACAGCCGTCTTCAGCTTCAACAAAGGAAAAGAACGCAACCAAAGTTTTACCATGCAGTATGTTTGTGCAAACCATTTCTGTTCACAGCTCGGACTTTCCCTTCCAAAACGCACACATACAAGGCAGCAGCTCCTCACCGTTTGGAATGGAGGGGCTTTATAGACACATTTACAGTCTGCCGGATCAGAAAGCTGTAGGTAGCAGAACTGTGAGCAAACGAAGATCAACAGAGAGACGCGGGATCTTTATTTCACCAGTCCGATCTTCTTTGCCTCTGTTTCATATATCAACAGTCTCCACATTTTCACTATGAAGACTTCTGCTTCTTCATCGAGAACCTAAATACAAACCAGCTGGTTAGAATTGACTTCATAAAACAGCTCAACAAATGCTTGTGGCTTCATTATTAAAGGTAAAAACTACAAGAAGGCCTCCTTCTCCTGGTGTATTTTAGCTTACATTACTCATATTTCCAAACAGAAGATTGTGTTAAAATTCAGCTGTGAGTGAATAACTGGTTATGAGAACTTCTTACCATCGCAACATCATCAAGGATACCCTGAGGGGTGCTGTGTGCCATCACCTGGGGGGTAAAAGAAGAAGCATACAGATCAAATGTGCAGCAGCAATACATATGCAAAATAATAACGTTGCCTGGAGAGTTGCCTCCTTAAAAAAAACGACCACAAACCTTTGAACAGACAAAATCAACGAGTGTGGGTTCCTCTTCACCGATGTACTCGATAATCTTTTTGTTGATCCACGGTCTGATGCGGCGATCCATCAGAGTCTACAGTGGAAACAATAAAGATAAATGTTCAGCGGAACTCAACACCAACTTTGGATTGTAATAAAAACTGTTAAAAATACAAAGTTGCTGCAAATAAAAATGCCGAAGTGTTTACCGAGTCAACCATAGTCCAGTCCAGAGGGTAGGAGAAGAGCTCAGGCCTGGCTGTTGGGATCTTTTCGATGAGGCTCTTGATGTGCTTGCGCTTCTCCTCCGTGTTGATGCCACCTTTGGCCCCTGACATTTCTGCCCCATCCAAACCCAGACTCTTATCGTCATCGCCGTAATCCAGTGGAACCAGTTTTCTTTTGCGTGGCAGCTCATCGGCCTCTTCGTCGTCAAACTTGTTGAAAACGCTATCCACCGTCGACAGTTTCTTCCGTTTAGCGGTGTTGAGCTGACTGGGACTGTTGGTGGCACCTGGAAAACAGAAAAACCAGTTTAGTTTTTACAGTAGTGGTGATGACACCCATCCCTCTGTCATTGGCCCCTGTCCTCACCCAGTTTGAGGCTGAGGCCAATCTTGGGCCGGTGTTCCTCTAGAGGTAAGCCTTCAGGAGTGTTCTCTCCTGGAATGATGATGCCGCAGGGAGAGTCGTTGCCGGGTGTGTTTGGGGTTGCATTCCCGCTGGCGGAGGACACTGAGGGGGCAGTCGTGATTGGTCGCATTACGGGTTTGAGCTGCGGTTTGGGCTCTTGGGAGTCCTCATCGTCACGGTAGTCATTCACCTCCGCCGGTTCCACATCGTCGTCCGAATGAGGAGGGGGACGTTGAGGTTCTCGAGGTGCGGGCTCAGCGGGCCGTGCCGACACTCTCTTCTCTCGCTCCTTGTGGGGCTTCTTCTCATGGCTCACGCGCTCCTCAGACTCGAGTTTTAGAGGCGGCTGTCGTCTACGCTCTGCCTCCTCCTCCATCTACGCAAACAGACCAACACACAGACAATGACCTCACATTCTGGAACCATTTACAGTTATGTCAGGAATCAACCGCTGGTGACTGGGAGCATTTAAGGAAAGAAAACTGACACACAGACTTCAAAACTCCATGCAGACAACGCTGGCTATAATATCAGTGAAGTGAAACGCAAAAGGTAGCCGTGGCAACGTGTCAACACATGGAAACAAACACCTCGACAACTGTATCTAAAAACTCAAGAGTGAAATATGTTTGAAAACCCAAAAGTCTGTGCTACACTTGTTCATTTTAGCTGAAGAGTCGGTGAATGAGGAACTTTAAAAGAAGAATCAACTAGACATCAGCTTCATCCTGGAACTACCTGGTTTGGTGGAACAGTATGAAAGCTGACTAAGCTTTAATACTTGCTGTTGTTTGACAGATGCTTTTGGTTGTCTCACCCTCTGCATCTCCGCATCAGGATCAGGATGACCTTCAGCCAGAAGCCTCTGCCTGATCTCCTCCAGCTCCTCCTTTTCCCTCTTCCGGTCTCGCTCGTCCAGTTCTGTCTCCTTTTCTCGGTCTCGGAGTCGCTTCTGCAAAGCGCTGCCCCTGGGGATGTGAGTAAAAAGTCAAGCGATGATAAATACAAGACACAAGTAGAAAGTGGGCTATTTCTCATCTAAATTTACATTAAAATAATAACCTGTAGTATTTTGGGTCGTCTCTGTCGTCATCATAATCTTCAAGGAACTCCTTCAGTCTTTTGGCTTCTTTAAGCTGAAAAAATGATATATAATATATCCTTTACAAACTGTCCAACAGTAATAATTGTATGATCTGTGATAGAATGTAATACCATTTCCCGGCGCCTCTCATCGTCTCTCTCTGTGTCTTTGCTGTAATCACGAGACTTCTTCCTCTCACGGATCTCCCAGTTTTTCAACCTCTGAAAAGCCAAGAAAAGTATTTTAGCATCACTGAGCGACAAATAAACAATAGTCCTGAATAGAAGAGAGTGATGTAACACATACTTCTTGGTAAGCTGCCTCCTTGTCTCTGAGCCTCCTTTCAAGTCTCCTCCGCTCATACACGTCCTCCTCATCCTCCTCACGCTCTCGTTTCTTCTCCTCCCTGTTCCTCTCACTGCAGAGGAGAGTCAGTTTATGATGAAAGCCTGAATGTGATCAACTTGGAGACTCTTCCTCACATTGGAGATGTGTAAAGAAAGGTTTGCAACAAATCAATGAACGCTCTCAGGATGACACAATATGGATCCTTGGAAAACAATCAAAGCAGTTTTTAGATAGCATTATTGAAACTTGTTGACCTGCATTTGAGACATGTTCAGGAAACAAAATGTGACAGGGTGGAACCCATTCCAGTCATGTTTGAATTTGAATTCTAGTTCAACAACTATTTATTTTTACAGAAAATTAAAAGTTTAAGAATATTTTTGTAATGAAAAAGATTTATATTTTTTTGACTGATTCCCTGATCTTCCTTGTGCGGTGTGTCTTCTTCCAGTTTGCCATGATGGGAGAGGTCATGTCTGTAAGCTTCTAATGGATTCTATCCATCTCTCCTCTGCGGCTGTTTTTTACCCCACATATTTGTGTTCTTCCTAACTTCCAGTGGAGGCTCTCATGACACTCCCTCTGTGTACAAGCAGTGAAGGTTGTGTGATGCACCACTTTGCCTTCACTCCTCTTCTTTATATACAGTATATCAGGTTATGATGTCACATCTTGTGCTCTGACTGGTAATAAACAGGACTAATCCTGACTTTGACATCACTGTCCGCCCACTGACCGTGACTTGCTGCGATGTTCGCTGACATCGCGACTCCTCTCCCTCTCTCTCTCCTTCGTCCTCTCCCGTTCGCGGTCTCTCTCCCGCTCGCGATCTCGGTCTCTTTCCCGCTCCTTGTCCCTCTCTCGCTCCCTTTCCTTCTCTTTCTCTCGGTCGCGGCGCTCTCTCTCGCGCTCCCGCTCCTTGTCCCTCTCTCTCCTTTCTCTTTCGATGTCCAGTCGCTCCTTTTCCTTCTTTCCTTTCTCCTCCTCCAGTTTCTATAAGGGCCCAACAGGAAGAAAAAAAGAAGAAAATGTGTTACTGGATTCTCATTACACGTAAAAGATCCCTCTACAATACATAAAAACACTTAAAATGATTTTGAATCCCTGGGCTAGACATGCTCACATACTGCCATGACTCATTGCCTTGGACAGGCTGGTTGCTGCAAGTGAGGGAGTCCTCTTATCCCTGATGTTTCATCCTGGAAGAGTGGCCCAGTGCTTTAAATAGTTTTATGCACATACTGAATTCAGGACACACTAACTTACAACCAAACCTGCGGGTTAATAACCTAAAAAAATGAAAGTCATGTGTGCTTCAAGGAGTCAAGGAAGAGAGGAAGTTAAAACCATCTACTTCTATCACGTATTTGGTTTTTAACACCTTATAGGTCATCCTTGATATCTGCTGTGATGTAATGAGCCGTCATTCCAGTCCAAAGTAAGCAGCTACCTATTGGTCAAACTCCTATCCTCCCACTGAACAAGTCAATGTTCCCTAAAGGCAAATATTGACACGAGACTCATCTGACTTGATCCCATCCGCCTGGATGTCTTATTTAAAGCAAACCAAAGCTGATTGTGGCAAACATCAAAATAAAGAGAATTATATAATAATTCTATAATATACTCCTGGATGTTTTCCATGTTCACCACTTGGGAGCAATACCAGACTGCATTACGGGAATGTAGTCTGGGGACACTGACGGACCCTAAAACTGGGGTTAATTTCCTCTGGGATTAATAAACTATCTATCTATTGCAGGTTAATTTTCCATTACCACTGTAATTGTGTTTGGTATCTGCTACATGATTAGGATAAAGATGAACACTAAGTTTTAACAAAAGGTGACTGAAAGGGGGTTTCCAAAGGTCAAAAAAGTTGTAGCTTGTAGCAGGAAAAAAATCTGCAGCTAATTAATCCTCCACAATTTCACTGTTTCCTTTTGAATAGTTTTTTAAATGAACTGAATATTATATTTATTGATGTTTCTTTCTATCTGTGTGGTACATATTCAAATATAATGACCGTTTATGTGGCTTCTACATAGAAGACATAAATAATGAGTTTCTACAGAGCGTCTGGGAGCTATCGGTGAGAAACTTACAGGTGATGAACTACGGTTTCAGCGTGTCTCTGCCCCTACACATCCTACAGGCTACGTGTGGGAGGAAAAGCAGGTTAAGTGTAAAGGACAGGCACAAATGATACCTGGGAAGCAATTTATCTCATTACACTTCATCCACATCAACAGCATTCAAGACAACTTATAGTGTATGTATAAGTCAAGTCAGGTCATGTTTTCTCGATTACGACAAGGAAAGTAGTGAAGCAGTCTTACCAGCAGGCTGTCTTCTGGTCTCTTTGGCATCTCTAACCCAAAGAACGTTTAAAATAAAAACCTAAAGGCTGTTGTTTCTAACTCCTATCCATCCAAACTTAGTTCTGGGTTCAAAAATTAAATTTAGCAACAAATATATTTCACTTGTGGGATATTCTGTCATGTTAACTAAAGGGGTAATTTGGCGTTAATAAGATTCCGATAATGTTAAAAAAAAAAAAGGACTCACCTTGCATGTCTTCAGACCACAAAGTGCTGTGGAAGGGTGCACCCTCCTTTTGTAATAATACATGCTGCAGTTCAAACTCCTGCAGTGGTTAGGCTCAGTCAGTCTGTGTGTGTTCTTAAAACACATCATATTATCTGAGGGCTTGCAGAGGTTCACTGAGCTGCCCGGCTTTCTTAAAACCTCCCCGTCGCTAGAGGATTGTTCATCCCAGTTGGAGCACCCCGTTTCCCAGAGCTCAGTCAACCGACAGCCAGCTGCCCCTCTGCAAACCCTCCAGAAGGGAGCACCCGACATGAGTAAAGAAGAAATAAAGGATCATACTTACATCCTATCCTCGCAACTTTTTCCATTCTGAGTTTCATCTTGCTCTAGTCACCAAATGAACTCTACCACATTGGTGGGGTTTAATCAATAGATTAGCTTTAAATTGAATCTGACATCGTGTCCATGCACTCTGTGTGATGACTTTAGCTTGTGAAGAGCCAAACAATTTTTGTCTCAAATCAGTACTACTGAAAGGAAAAATAACCAATTTGGAAACCCTGACTATAAAGCCATCTATGAGTGTGGGTGTGATATCTGAAAACTTTAATCCTGACTTTCAAAGTACGAATTTCATTACATTTCATTTACACTTCAGCCTCCATACTACGGCTGACACTAGCAGAACAATGTTACGGAGGAACTACCTCCAAAAATGATAGAAACTGCAGCTCCGCTTGCTGCTGACGAATTTGTAATTGTTACAAATGTGGAGGATGTTGTGTTCGACACCTACGTTAAGCTAACACAAGCAGCTCGATACATTACCTTGTGTGTGTCGCGGAATTTACTGATCTCTCTGGAAATCAAGTCTCTCTTGTCATCCTCCATCTCCATGGCATTGATATCCTCCTTGCACAAAGGGGTGAGAAAGGAAAGGAGACAACACCCTAAGTACTCAGCGGTTAAAGTAAAAGATGAACAGAGAACATTAAAAGATGGAATCACTACCTCCTCTTTCTTCTCTTTCCTCTTCTTGTTGCGATGTTGACCGTCAGGGTCCGAGGGAGCATTGAGCTCACTTGCATACTCTCTAATCAGGACGTCTATTGCCCCTTTCACAACCTGATCCCGACGTAGGGTCTCTTCATCAAGAACCTCCTCCTCGTCTTCATCCCCGTTTTTCGCACCATCTCCGGCTCCCTACATGTTCAAGGCAGAAAAGTCCAGAAAAAAACTTAAACACACATTTTAATACAATAAGTAGGCATATGAGGATAATTAATCTTATATTTTACTCAGCAGGTTGACAACGTACCCCACTGGCACTTTTCTTCTTGGCCTTCCACTCGTCTAACTGGGCCTTGTTCTTGGTGTCTACCTTGACCAGCAGCTTCTTATCTCCTAAGAGCAACTCATGTAGAAGTCTGAGGGCTCGCAGGGCAGATTCAGGCTCCTTGTACTCACAGAAGCCAAAAGCTTTGAGGTGTGAGGACACAGATGTTAGAAAACACTATAAAATAGTTTGAAATACTTATTTTCTATTGTATTTCTGTAAATTAGTCTCAAGCAAATTGCAGTGATTAAAGGATTTAAAAAAGCGGTGTGAAACTATTTTTATAGGATTACAGTGACTATTGCTATAGTTTGACATCATAATGTAACATTGATACGAATTGTTTAAAATTAGTTGCATGAATTTTGTTTTTACCTTGAAGTTTTCCAGAGGCTCCTTGGACCCTTTTCCAGCTTAGAACAATGCCACATTTCTTTATTGAAAGAGAACAGAAAAGGAAATTACCGTATTTGCTTTCACGTTATACATAATGCACAACAATGATTATTCAACTAAGTGAAGGTCAACCCAGCATTATTTATACAAAGAAAACCCAAGTATTTTCTTAATGCACACCTGAGAAAAGCCATGGTTTTACATGTAGATGAAATAGGGCATCTACAAACTTTTAACGTCATTTATTTTTTAAGTCTTCATTGCAGAAATACGTTTTACCTTTAAGATAAATCTGATTGATTGAGGAGGACACTATCTGTGAAATCTTTCACCCACCCTAGAAGGAGAGTGTTCAACATTCCATCTTAAATTTCTATCTCATGTCTAGTTGCGGGAAAATAAAATTCACAAAATGATCTGTGGAAAAAAATCTGACTCTCACTACAACATCCCAGAACAAATTATGGCAATCAAAGGATGAAACTCCAAGCTGACAAAGTGCAAGAGTCCCAAAGGGGGGGAGGGAATTAGAACTTGTCTTTACATCACTGATGTGATAGCCGGATAATTAACTTTTTATACAAAGATGCCAACATGATATCATCACCATCTCGCATCTGCTGTTTACATTCACGCAGATGCAAATTAAAAAAAGAAACTGGATCCTGACCGTACCCATGTACACAACCAATCGAAAGTTTGGACACACCTTTTCATTTAATGGTTTTCTTTATTCATGACTATATTTTTAGATTCTCACTGAAGGCATCAGAACTGTGAATGAACAAATATGGAACAACATAGTAAACAAAAACATACGGCTTTTCAAACTCTTGTAATTCTTACAATGAGATAAAAAAAAGAAAAGAAAGATCATTGAGTGAGAAGGTGCGTCAAAACTATTGACCGGTACTGTATGTGTATATAAATAATTAGATAATGTTCTGTTTCACTTTCATGCCATTTTATTCCACTAAAAACTATACTATAACCTTGAATGTACTCCCTACCTTGGTGAAGTGTTGGAGATCGGAGATTCCACAAGCTGTTAACCTAAGCAGGTCATTCTGTCTCCATATGACTTCACTATTCTTCTGTTAAAGCTTAATTTTAATTTCAACATTTGAGAAGATTGACTCACCGCTAGAAGTTGTCTAACCAACATGTCAGATGCCTTTTCGGAAATGGTCCCTACAAATACAGTGGTGGGGGGGCCACTGCTGTCTTCTGAATCCTTTGCTCTGATGGCGCCAGGCTCTTTTTTTAGAACCATTGGCTTCTGTGCTACAGAAATCGTAGTGGGGACAAGGACCTGCAACGTCAAATTACATGTTAGGTGTGAGTCTAACATGAAACCACAGCAACAATAAAGCCATTTATAAGAAAAAAAACATTACTACAAGTCTATGACAGTCATTGTGCGGTACCCAACCTTTTTTGCGCCACGGACCGCTTTCATCTAAGAAAATATTTTCATGGACTGGCCTTCATTTGCTCAATAATCGTTAATGACACCAGGATAGCTGTAGACTAATAATAAATCACTGCAGTGGTCTTATGTCAAATGCAGACATCAACAGACAATAAACCTTTATTCATAAATTAATAATCAACATCTCTTTAAACAAAATTATTTTAGAACGAAGGTCTTTTTAAATAAGAAATCACTACATTGATTCAAGTGAGTGCGTTGATGAGGTTTATTTTGAATTGTAGTGATTAACAATTAGTGCATTCAACGTAAGAGAAATACTGATCAATTTCATATAAAAGGGCGAAGAAGCCCATCAAATAATAATAACAACAAGAACTAGTTTGAGCTCTAAGCTTGTTTCTCTGCAATGAGCCGGTCCCATCTTGGGGTAATGGAAGACTGACACCTGAAGTGTGTTCCGTATGTCCGGTCTAGTCCGTAGTTTGGCTTTGTTTGCGGTCACTGCAGAAAATCCGCCTTCACAAAGATAGAAAGTTGGAAATGGAAGCAGGGTTTTTGTGACCCGGTACCTAATGGCTGGCGACCCAGTACTGGGTCGTAACCCGGTGGTTGGGGACCGCTGTGTCAAACACTGACTGATCAGAAAACCTGAGCTACACTATTGTTCTACAAGACTGATTAATTTTTTAGAAGGTCATGCAGATCAGCTGATGCTTCAGATGGCATATATCATAACTCCAGTTTTTAACTCACTGCAGGTGTGGGGGCAACGACACCCATATGAACCGGGATCATGGGAGTACCTGCATTCGGGAAACAAACAACTGTCCATGAATATAACGACACAAAAAACAAATACATACAACATAGGACCGTTTTGTCAAAAAACTTGACACTTATAGAAGATGGGGTACAGTGGGCAAAACAATCCATTAGATTTTGTGTTAAACCATAATTATTTTTTAAACATTACCTTGAATTCTTTACCAATGTGGCATCGGGCTTGATTGCATCATTTTGCTTCTAAATCAATAAGTAGTGTCTACGATACTTGGAAAAATATACACACTGATATTCCAACAAAATTTAAATTCTAACAGGTTTTCATGGTCAAAGGGTCACATGATGTCAGGTGCAAAGGCATAGTGGAGAAAACCAAAAGCCCTGGTAAAGGTCTGTACTCTGAGTGTTGTCTAATTGTTACTTATAGACATGTCAGCATTTGATCTGTGTGGCTATTTTATTATTACCATCTTCGTAAGCAGAACACTTAGCCTTTCAGGGTTTAATGGTTCATTTTAGTATTTGACGTTGATGTCTAATAATCATTCGAGCCCAGAACCACCAGATCAGTTTCAGACACTATACCACCTTTCCATCTTGCACAGCTGTCCTGAGCTGTAGACATGCTGGAGGTTTGGGGCCAAATATAATGTAACTGCACCCTATGTTCCGCTACACTATAAATCACACCCGGCTGTAATTTCAAAGTGACCCGAAAGATGTTAAATAATGTTACCTGGCGGGACAGTCGGAGCATATCCCCCATACTGAGGAGGTGGGATTCCGGGGGGTAACTGCGGGATGCCAATTTGCTGGCGATTAATCGGAGGGGGGTAAGACATCCTGACTTACACAGGAACCTGTAAAGGACATATGTATTCAACATACAGCGAAAGAAACAACAATAACTTGCGCGGTGTCATGGCAATATTCATTATAGTATTATTTTTTAACTTAATGGCTTAAGTAAATGTTAAAATTGCAAAGTAAACTTTAACCAAACGTTAGGTGGACAACCCCTCCTTTAACGTTAGCTTGCCGTAGTTAGCTTAAGCTAGCTAACACATTTTGTGGCCTGGCTAGTTCACATTAGCTTCAGCAAGGTTTTCATTTACTCACCGGCAGTCGAGTGTAAAATAAAAAACCGGCGTGCAATACTATTATGGTTTATGAAAGTAAAAGCTCATTAAATACGGAATCAGAAAAACGTAACGTTAGGGCTTAGCGTAAAATATTGTCACCGGTTAGCTACAAGAGCGTCAGTAGTCGCAAGGAACTCGGAGCTATTCTTTTCGAAATGAATTATGGGATATCATGGTTTATTTCTTCCTGACTTTAGTCTCACAGGCACAGGCTCGAGTTGATTGAGCGATAATTTTGCCCTCAGTTCGTCTCCTCAGTACACATTTAGTCCACTCTGAAGAATGTAAATTGGTTCTAAATATATATATAAGGCAGAGTATGTGATTAATGTTAGTATATTACGTTTTTTTTCCACGCTTCTCTGATTTTTGCAAGTCTGAAATTGTAAAGTATATTTAAAAAATTCAACCCAAAAGCATTTATCGAACAAATCCCAATGTTCCTCTAAAATCAATAACGACTAAATACGGTTAAAGGTTGAAGGAGGTAGGGAATGGCATAAAATGTGCCAGGGTGATAAAATGTTTTCATTCCACACTGGGATATTTACACAAGTGTTGTGTTATCATGAGGAGCAACATCATGCTCAATAATGTGACATGACCTACACTCAATATTAACCAATCCTGCTGTAACTCCGGGACAGGTTCCAATATGGCACACAAGCAGACATTACCATCGATCCAATCCGTCCATCTATGACATGACAATTGCAATCCCAAATACACATAAACTCCGTGATGTATGATACACTCGAAGCTTGGCAAATTTATAGTAACCTCTGTGCAGACTGCACTGGTGAGTAATGTGGTCACAGCTCTGACTCTCCATTGATGGGTCAACTAAATCCTTTGAAAACCAGTGGAGTTGATTGAGCAAGCAGGTGCAGAAGTCAACATCGACAGACCAGCAGAGTTCGGTTTACTTGCAAAACGCAGCCCAGTACAACAAGACCCCATTTAGAGGTTGTGGCAGTCTATGAGGATGGGGACATCTCCTGTAATCAACGCCGATCGGGATCTGATTGACTGGTTTATTGTGGGTTTTGATTTTGGAATTATTTTCAACATAATATTTGATCTGTTAAAAATCAAATTACAGTAATTAACATTTTAGCTATTAAACTATATAGGTAATTTGGAAATGTCCCCACTGTGGGACGAATAAAGGAATATATTACCTTGTTTACTTTTAGGAGAGTATTTTTGGAATAAACAAAATGGAGCTAGAAGTCTGTAATCAAGATGCATTTGGACCAAGTCTCCCTGCATGAATTTACTGGTGGATTAAAATAAATTTATTTGTGATTATTCATATCAAA
The DNA here is from genome assembly GCF_040054535.1 of Antennarius striatus. NCBI lineage: Eukaryota > Metazoa > Chordata > Actinopteri > Lophiiformes > Antennariidae > Antennarius > Antennarius striatus. The sequence goes on from NC_090792.1 coordinate 17,245,692, forward strand.
ATAATCCCGTCCAGTTAACGTCCCCGATTACTTTTTCCTTGAATGACGAATATAAATAACAAACATTCCCATTCGAGTTGATCGCGAAGACTTTGAGACCGCGTGACGTCATAACGTTGCCAAACGTTTAGGTTGTTCACTTCATTCACTTGTTGGTCAACATCCCAAATGAACAGCAAAGGGTCAACAAGTAAAATCTGCCTTTGAACGCTTTGAACACTCCAACTAACGTTACTTATGGACACGCCCACTTCCTTGATCCCTTCCTATTGGCTGAGCCAAAGGCGTGTCGTTGACGTCAACGCCTACTGCGGTATGCGCAGCAGCTTAAATAACCGGTTACAGACAGCCAGCGCCGCCGAAGCACGTTGAACTCTATGCATCTAATTTAGTGCGCGAAAATCTGCTCACGTGATCTCCGTTCTTCCTCTTCATCGGCGCATGAATATTAAGTAGCTGAACAGAGGAGGGATAAGACCGACCCATTGCGTCACTGCGGAGTCCTGCGGCGTCCGCGACAGCAACAACTCCCCGGGCTTTCATCAGACTTTCCCGACCAGCGAGCGGAAACAGTGCGATCTGGACCGGCTCGACTCTAATCTCTAGAAGAAGAAGAAAATATAAAAAGATGAGGGCAACTTTTGGTTTATCCCGTCTGCTTAGAACTCAACTCAGGCACATGTGCCAGAAAAGTCGTGCTCAATCGGTAGCGGTGCTTGGCGTCCCTTTTTCAAAAGGACAGGTAAGAAGAGGGTTTTTTGTTTGTTTTTTTAAAAATGACATTTATTTATCTATTTCTTTATTTAGGAAAAACAACATCTCCAGTTATAGCTTCATGGTTTTTTTTATTTATTTTTTATTCTGACAGAAACGAAGAGGTGTGGAACACGGTCCCAAAGTCATCAGGGATACTGGACTCATCGACCGGCTGTCTGGTTTGGGTAGGTGAGGGGTGGGAGGGGCAGCTGGTGATCAGCCGCTTATGTTATATAACACACACCCGAGGGTTGTTTGCATGATATATGGACGGATTTATGCCATTCATCCGGTGGGGTTATAGACACCCTGTTACATCACCGTGACTCAGTCAACATCCGACGTGGGACGTGCGGGGCGTGATGGAGAAAACATTATGATCTCGAACTAACTGATTTTTAACTGAACTGATTTTCTATTTTTCTGTTTTAGTTTATTTATTTATTTATTTATTTATTTATTTATTTATTTATTTATTTTTGCTGAATAACAATAAAATGGTCTTTAAAAATACTTCACGTAAAATAATGAAATAAATGACAAATGGTGTTCGCGTCGGGGAAACACCTTCACACGGGGTAGAAATGGCGAATGGAGCGGTGACTCATTTGTCTCCGCGCGTCGTGGCGCGTCCGGGAAGTCCGTTTTTATCTCGGCTCGAAGGTGGGGGAGCAGAGAGCCGCTCTGAATGTCAAAAGGGCCCCCACGCTGGCGAGAACAATCCCTCTCCCGTCGATGAGGGATTACTTTAAACCTGAATTTAAAAAAATAATAATAATTTGCATTTCAAGTGAATGAAGTTGATTTAAGCTGGTAATAAATAACAAAGAACCCAACAAAAGGTGAGAGGCGGGATGACGCACAGGAAGTCAGTGACTATTATTATTATCTACACAACAACTGGATGATAATTCCTCATGCTGCAAAATTGGCGCATACATTATTTCTGCATGAACTATGGCATCTTAAACTTAAAAGTTAAAATGAATGATGATTATCTTTGCATATAGAGGAGGCTCCACACCGCCGCTGCTCGGTGTCTCCTCCTCACATAACGCATGCGATCAGTGTTATAAATACACTCTGCAGAGTCACACACATCTTAAGCATAAATATAGATCACTATAAACTCCTTCCTGGATTTCATTGGCGGTGAGTCAGCATCTGAATGCACGTGTTGTGAAAATGGAAGCAACACAATGAAGAAGGGAAACGTGTTCTAACCATTGGTAGTGGTACAGCCTGGAAATACAGCACCTTATTAGCTCAATATATGGATTATAAGTAACTCAATATATGCTGATGACTTTTAATAATTGTGATGTCTAAATATAATCCGTGTTAACGGGTGTGCAGATTTGTTGCATCAGAAACACTCATATATTGGGCTGATCTTTATTTAGCTGATGCTGTTCTGTTCACGACCCAAAACGACTTGACAGATGGCACCGAGCGCTATTCCCTTTAATAAACATCCTTAACTCCGGTTTTAGATGTTACGTGTGAATATATTTGAGCAGGACTGACAAAAACTACTTGATAGATTTTTACCTGGAAACTTGAACATGTCAAACTGCCCCTTGTAAAAAGACAGATCAATACATTTCAGAGATAGAGGAGAATCCACGTTGGTTTTTAATCAAATACTCACTTAATTGAAAGTGTGTCAAAAATGGAACTGTTTGGTTTTTCATTTTCTCCATTCATGAAGATGCACTTAAACAGAAACAAGGAAACAGTTGTTAACCTGGTGCGTTTCTCCTAGAATTTAAATTAGTGCTTAATATTCTTAAAAGGAACTGTTTGTCCTTCTAGGCAGAAGGAAATTAACTTCACTTTTTAAGATAAAAGAGATGATTGTGTCCCCGTTTTAACCTTCTTTTTTGAAAATGTAGTCTCAGTACAAATACCAATATTTTTGTGAAAATTGATGCATTTTATTGCCAATCTTCATCTATAACAATGACATGTCTGCAAAAGAAGAAAGGAGAACCCTAATGAACATTTTTATTATTATAATAAAGCTATTATTATTTTAACAGAACTAGTAATACTAACACCACTGTAATTATTTTTTGAATTTAACAGTTACCAGTAATATTCGGGTAACTGATGCAGATCATGCAGCCTATAACAGACATTTTTAATTGTCCTGCATAAGATCCTCAGGATTGCACAAGAACAAGAGCTATTCCTGTCCTGTCTACAAATGGTAATGAACCGCGTTGGTCAGCCTGAGATCAGCAGAGAAACACTACCCCGCTATTAAGGCTCACATTTCCAGATGAACCCCAATACGGTGAATCGCATCACTCGTTTTCTCCAGTCTGCGCGCTGGACGATGTGGCCGTCTAAACATCCAACTTAACACACCGATCACAGGAAGAGCCGCGAGGACTGAAACCTGAGCTCACGTGGGAAATGGAGCAAGAGCAAAGTGCTCCATCACTCATCCTGCCCTGGCATCGCCTCAGCCTCCTCAGACTGCAAAGTAGACAGAATTTTCAATGAAACCACCACCTGTGGTGAGAGCTTTCCATCAAGCTGCAGGTTCTTCCCATCGAAAACAGAAGCCCTACAAAATGAATCAGATGCTTGAATCCTTGGCTTCTTCTGCTTCTCCTCAGACTACTTCGTCCATGACTTAGGAGACCTCAACTTCCACCACTTTGAGAAGGATGAGCCGTACATGGGTGTGCGTTTCCCTCGCACCGTGGGAGCGGCCAATCAGATGCTGTCTGGAGCCGTGAGCAGCGCTGTAGGGGATGGACACACCCTGGTTGTGCTGGGGGGTGATCACAGGTATGTGTGTGTGCATATAGAACATCATCGACGTACCGCCTTTGCTTTACATGTCTGCTTCTGTGTGCTGAACCTGTTAATGCTCCTATGACAGCATGGGTATTGGATCGGTGGGAGGTCACGCCCTCCAGTGTCCTGACCTGTGTCTCATCTGGGTCGATGCTCACGCAGATATAAACACGCCGGGGACTTCTCCAACAGGAAACCTCCACGGCCAGCCGGTGTCGTTCATGCTCAAAGAGCTGCAAGACAAGGTGAGGGGAATTATTCAATTTCACTTCAACAAGATGGGACTAGTCTAATGAGTGGAAAGTACAGAATATTCACTTACTTACACTTATGCACACATGGGCTGATTAGCACAAGTTGAGTCCCTGGGTGCTGATATGTAAAGGTTCCTCTTCCCTCGCTCAGGAGGAGGAAGACATCCATCCTGAAGAAGACACAAACGTTTAGAATATATTCTGGTGTATTGCAGTGTTGGCATGGTAACAGCAGATCAGCTGCACAGATGTAATTTTTCAGTGACTAGAGGTTCAGGCTCTTCTCACTTGCTAAAACATTTCAACATCTTAACTCAAGGAGGACACATTTCAATATCTAAAGTGAAGATTTGGAGGGAAGTAAGATTTTGGATCCAGATAATTTTATTCCTATTGATGCAAAAAACTACCAAAGTGATTTCCACTAATCCTGATTAAAGGAGATGGAACCTGCTGCAGGCAAGACTTATTAAATTATGTGGGTTACAACTAAAGAGTGGATTGAGAAATGTTCAAGAACTTCTGTTGACGTTGCAAATGAGCAGATTGTTCAAAGATTTCCAGTCGTCTCTATAAACAAGTGAAGTGTGTAAACTGACTGCGTCGTTTCTTTCTGGCCATCGCAGACACAAGGTATCCCAGGGTTCTCCTGGTTCAAGCCGTTCCTCTCCTCCAGGGACCTGGTGTACATCGGACTGCGTGATGTTGATTACGGAGAGCAGTAAGTGTACCATCACTTTTTAAAATGTGCACGTAACGCGATAATTCTAGAAATAATTACTGCTGTTTTACAGCCAAATCCTGAAGAACCTGGGTATCCAGTACTTCACCATGAGGGATGTTGACAGACTCGGCATTCAGCGGGTCATGGAGGTCACTTTTGATCATCTTCTGGCGAGGTACTTACAACTGTTTTAACATTTTCACATGGTTTTTGTGATTTCTGTGAAAGTTTAAATATACCTGATCCACATGTGGGTGTAAAACACACTTTAAACTTCCATTTTCTCACCCTCAGAAAGCAGCGACCGATCCATCTGAGCTTTGACATTGATGCGTTCGACCCGTCTCTGGCTCCTGCCACAGGAACACCAGTCAACGGTGGTTTGACCTACAGAGAGGGAATCTACATCACGGAGGAAATCCACAACACGGGTGTGACTTGAACAGAGTTTCGTGCTTCTGTTTTTACCCTCAGGTGTTTGTGTCTTACCTTTTAAACGTGTTCACACGCAGGCCTCCTGTCCGTCATGGACCTGGTCGAGGTCAATCCCACGCTGGGGGCCAGCCGCCGAGCCGTCGAGTCCACAGCCGCTTTAGCGGTGGACGTCATCGCGTCGTCCCTGGGGCAGACGAGAGAAGGCTCACACATGCCCATCGAGATTCCCTCTACAAAGGTGGACACAGAACAGCTTTGCCTCTGAGAGCATGAAGACAATCTATAAACTCAAAAGACATCGATGCTTTAGCATTCCACAAAGACTGACTCTAGTAGCTGGAGCTTTTGGTTCTGTTTGCGGTTTAGTGATGTGTGAGGATTAACAAACAAGTCAGGTCTGGGTTCACAAAACGAAGACACGCATTTCTGTTAATTCATAGTGATGATGACTCAAAGTCTTTGGCTTAATCTAGTAACCATTACTGTGGGATGAGATCACCGTTCATTTACACAGATACACGAAGTTATTTTTCTTTCATAAGTAATGTGTTTATTGTTCAAGGACACAACTGTCACATATTAATCCTGTTTACAAGTGAATTTGCCTCAGAAGATAGGCTTAGAATATCGGAAGACGACTTCAGCTGAGTATAAAAATGTCTATTATCTACTTAGTTGGATGAGCTTTTTTTAGTTCGCAAAAGATTTCATGAGCAAACAGAATAATAGATTTTAAAGTAATTTAATCGAAGAGTGGAATTTAAAAAAACAGAAAACGGTTTTAATAAAACACCAAAAATAAATAAATGAATAAAAATGGTCAGGTATCTTTGTAAATGAAACCGAGTGATCCTCTAAAGTTAACTTGAATAATCAGAGGCTTATCAAGAGTTTAGTTTTTAACAAGTACAACTGGCATCTTTCCAAATTAGTTGAGACAACATATCAGTCATCTGAAATTATTTCAAGTTTGTGTTTGGTTGTGGACTAAGTCATGTCTGCATTCTACCTGTTTGTTGTCAACTGTTCCCTTTTGTTGAGGTTCTATCACTGATTTGAGAACTGCATTGTTTTTGTGCCAGTTACTGAAATGTAGTTGTGATGTGTTTGCACTTTTTGACCAGCTGTGGTAACCACAGATTACTTTTGTATTTTCTTAATAAGCAGCACATGTTAGAATTTTGTTTGAAATTTGTTTGAAAATATTTACTGACATCAGTATTAAATGAAAACTGATATCCAGGTTTGATTCAAATCCTGCACACACTGTCCTCGTTCACATAGTAGAAATAGGTGTGTTATATATTTGTTATATATCAAACTGTTTCATCTTCACAGGATAAATCCACAACTTAAATGAAATATCACACAAAAATGCTTAAACTGCTTTAATTATCATGTAATTCTCCATTCACCCTGTCTGTTTGCTGTTTGTGTTTGAAGATTTGCTTCAGTTAGAACAATATTAAGAACACGGGTTAAAACATAGGGGTATATTCAGATTTTTCTTTAACACAAACTGATTTCTAAACAATTATGAAATAACATTTGGTATGAAATTCTTTGCCTCCCTTCTAAAAAAAAAAAGCAAATGAGACAAACTCATTGACACAGATCACAGGGGGCAGAGGCAATAAGTCCTGCCCCCCTCTGAAAACCATGAACACATCTTTATAGAGATTTTTTGACAAGTTTCCTCTCGTCCTTTTTCTATGCAGCCTGTGTCATTCCTTCATTCCTGGATCTGCCCTAGCAGAGACGTGTCAAACTTCATGCAGTAGTTCTTACATCATGTGACAACAACACAAACATGTCTGTGTAGGTTTTCAGTCATCCAGGTTGAGATAAATCAGGAGCAAAAAGAATCTACTGGACTTGCTTAAGGTTGGCTGAAGACGTTTCACCTCATTCAGGAGGCTTCTTCAGTTCTGACTGAGAGTCCACCACCAAGCCAATGTCCCCTTAGGAGCCGTGACCATAAGTTGTCCTGCCCACCCTCATGTGTGTTGTTACAGCAAGTGGCACCCAAGTGTGAATGGTTGCTGTGGTTTCCACCTCTACCATAAACAAATTAGCTCCTATAGGTTTACCAAAGGCACAACAATGTTCTGTGATTTTCTCTGTAAAGGAAGCAGGTAGTGGTCAGACAGAAGTCTGGCAGTGTGTAAATGTGTTCTGTTTGATGGGGTTTGGTCTTACAAACACATTTTCTTCACTGCATCAGTGACGTGACTTCATAGGAAATTATGATTTCATCTGGGTCCAGTTTTCGCCTTGAATACAAAATCCTGGGAGTTTGACAATATTATAGGTACAATATTGTCAAACACATGGAAATACTGTAATGTCCTCTTGTACAGAAAGCCAACCCACACTGACCAGTACAGCTTCCTCCCACCACTGCAGAACAACATAGGGATCATCAGAACCCTAAACCATCGGGCCCAAAGCATCCCCACCTGAAGCGAAGGAAAGTTCCCCTACAATGTTGGTGTTAGGTTAGGTTAGTTAAATTTTGAACTGTTATAACTGCACATAACTTCACACATTAATTTTGTTAACTTCTTAATACTTCATGAAGGCAAAGTTTAAAGGCTAAAATTTCTGATTATTTCTTGGAGGTGAAAACAGGTTTTCCTCACAGGTATGTTACCAAACTGTTTTCCTACTATCACTCCTGCGAGGCATGACACGTATGTGGACAAAAAACACCGTGGCAGATGTGCAACTTGATAAACACGGCACTAAAACAACCTCATCACCTATTATTTAAGACTTACTCCCCCCAGCAGCAGATGGTGAGCACACAGCAGCAGGTCGGCCTCAGACCGGAGCAAATTTTCTTTACAATTCAGTTTGCCATTCCAAAAAAAAAAAAAATCACAAAGGAGGTTAAAACCTTTAATTTGTGAAGTCTACAAAGTGGAACCCGCTGCAGCCTTTTGAATTTGTTTCATACAGTGATTAGTAACACAGCTCACTGCTGAGCACATTGCATGTATTTAAAGTCTCATTTTACACATTCAGATGTCTGACAGGCAAACTAGGAGTTTCGTACAGATTAAAACCATCAGTGGTATACTGGCATGGTAACATAATTAAAACTTGTGGCTTTCCATCAGATATTGTTGGTCAGTAATGTTAAGTAAATAAACATTTTTATTACACCTAATAATTACAGTCGGAAGAAAAAATGATTGGCTGCGGTCGCTATGCTGTGTAGAGCTATTTAAACTGTTCTTGTTTGATCTGGTCGATACAAACAGATGATAAATAGCATCTTTTTCCAAAAAAACTACATTTCAAACGGGGTTGAGTCATCTCACATCTAGTTGGAAATATTCTGATTTGAGAATTCTAAACCTCCCAAAACTGCTGATTCACACATTTTTATTTCTTTTGCTGGAAAATCAGACATGACACTCATGCTCCACTCACTAAATCTCTCCAGCGGCCAGAACACGAGTCAAGATAAATTAAAACATACTGCAGGGCTTCTTTGGCATGGACAGTCTGAAAAAACAGTGCAAATATTAGTCCCCAGTTTGCCCATGGAATTTCTTTCGGTTTGGTCCATTATCAATGAACTTCACCTATCCACGGACATAAATGTCCTCCTTCGGTAAAGGTTCGCTTCAAGACTGTCGTACCTCAGCCTTCTTATTTGCACTTGCAGAGACAATTGACTGAAAACAGCAGAAGAACATTATTGCTACTGGATAGTCAGTGAAGACAGACGCTGAGAGCCTGGACTCAGAGACGAAGGAGGTTCTCGTCTGTCTGATCATCGGAAGAACTTCAGGTAAACCACAGCACCTAGAATGGCCAGCTCAATCAGAATGATGACACTTAGCAGCAGCTTGTTTGTCATCAACCTGCAAAAAAAAGCAAGAGCCAAAAGCATTTAATGAAACATCCACAACAGAACACAATGACTTTTTCACTGATAATTTTTATTTTCTGACAGTCAATTGAAATCCAGCAGGAGAAAATTATACTAACATAATAAAGGTGCATTGATTAAAAACCAGGATAAATGGATGGTTGCGCTTACCGCCGCGACATGGAACGAAGAATTTTTCTACTTCGACTGAGGTTTTCTCCAGTATTCACCAACTGTAATAGAAAAAACAAAAGTTAGAAATGCTCATGGACTCACAAAATGAAACCTATTTATATTCTTTACCATAATTTAATCAAATGACCAACAGGTGGAGGACACAGTATCTGTATAAAGCAAAAGCAGCGATGCAATCTGGTTCCAACACAACCCTTCATGTCTCACTCTGTTTCTGGTGCGGTCCAGCTGTTCTCTCTGCTCTCCCAGCTCATCGATGATCTCGGTGCCAATCTGCTCCGTCTCGATGGCGATGCGCTGGCTTCGTTCAATACTCTGACTGGCGCTGCTCAGAGCCTCTGTGCCCTGCAGCAACAAGGCCCTCTGGGACTGCAAATGTGTCTGCACAAGGAGGAAAATAGGACAAAGTCAACAGGTCAACGTCACCCATTGTGACAGAACAGGAAGAAATAATATTTGTTCATTCTAAGGTACTCCCTTAAATGTAAGGCATGTATTTCTTTTGTGAATGCATTCCAACGATGATTCAGCAATTTGTTTCAGCAGAGCTCTGTACAGTCAGGGTAGCAACTAATCAGTTACACAGTGATCTCAAATTCTTGTTGATCTTGGGAAGCAGTGCATGAACAAGTGTTGGAACAAACTAATCTTTCCCAGAAAGAGTGCCGCTGAGTTCCTAGAAACTACAGTGATAATTTCAGGTTTAAAAAGGGAGCAAATATTGTTTTTTTCTATCAAATTGTGTGGATTACATCGTACAAGTAGTATGGAGTCATTTTCTACTTGTCTTAGAGGGGTTCCTGTTAAAACAAATCCTTAACCTCAGTCATTTAGGATTAGGGTTAAAGTGGTATGGTTTTAGGAATGTTTTGTGATGAAGCAGATGCAGAAGCAGAAGAAGCTGAAGACGCAAAAGACAAAACAGAAGTAGAAGCAGCTCTACACTATTTTCTTTTGGCATGTTGATAGTAAATACTTATAATCGTAGAATTTCTGAACCGTTTCTTTAAATGTCCTTTGAAATGAGCTGAATTGTTTCCAACTCATTTAGCTCCTTCTTTATTCACTGGAAACACATTGCCCCTATGTACAATCAGCTAACATGGACAACAATAAAATATATTTACCAGAAGACAGAGTTCCGGAAAAAAAACATTATAGCATAACTTTGGGATTTATAAATCCAGAGATGCACAGGTTTCTTGGTTGCACTGATAATTCCGATAAAAACATCCACTCAAACAGCTATATGAGTCCAGTGGCCCACACTCACACTTTGTTGGTTTTGTGTTGAATAGATGCCATAATTGCTTCCTTCCATTGTCTGTCTAGAAGACCCAAAGCCAGGACTAGAAGCTCTCAGGTCCCTCTGTAATTTCCCAAGATCCCGGTGGTACAAGCGCAGCTTTGCATTCATAGCATTTCTGTAGGAGGAAGGGGCTGCACGTAGCTCTTCTTCCATACCTTGCAACTTGAGACATAAGAAAATGTTTGTGTAATTTTAGAGATGTATAGTTTTTCTCTGCTGAGTGCTTGTGAATACATTATTGGAGACATACACACACTCAATACACACAGTCAATACACACAGTACATTGAGAGAAAAGCTAGAGGTTTATGTAACATGCTAGTTCACACATGTTCATAACACAGTCAGGTACTGTTGATTTTAAAGACAAAATGTACCAGTTTGAATAGCATTGGTGGGGCACCTGTTGAGTCACACATTTGCATGCACCCACGCGCCCGCACACACACCCACCCACCCACGCGCGCGCACACGCACACACACACAGTCCTTGGCTCGAGTACCTGCAGCAAACTGAATTCATTTTAGTTCATTGCAGGATCCCTCAATTGTCCTGATCCTGTATGTCACAAGAATGGTAGCAGGAAAATATATTTTAGCTGAACTACTAATGTTGAAACAATATTGGGGGGCTGAACTGGTTTAAAGTGAAAGTATTGATAAGAAGACAAAATAAATATAAGTTGGATAATCCAATATATATAATGAAAAGTTAACTTATCATTATATAAGTTAAACCATATTCAGTCAGTTTTTCTTTAATGCTACGATGGCTTCTGAGTAGACTTCATTTCTCCTCAGTTCAAGAACTGTTTTCTAGCTTAATTTTCTATGACAAACAACAACAAAAAGTTTCCTAACGCCCCTAAATTTCCTCAATGGATTTAGACGATTCACAGAATTTATCAATTTGAATTATAATCAGCGGAAATCCACTCATCAGTGAAAAATTGCCAATTGTGATTTGACAGTTGTCTGAAATGTAGATGGAGGGTTGGGCATGGTGCAAAGAGGAATTCATTCCATTCTGGAGTGGATCCAGGTAAAAGGACAGTTTTGAAACTTATTTCCTGTATGCTGAACATTGAAAATTGTGTGTTTTTTAAAATTATTTCTGTCAAATATCTATTAAAACTTTGACACATTATCAAAACAGTAGATATTTTAATTTTATTACCAATTTAAGAAACGATGAGCCCTTAGTAGAGGCATGTACATTATGCTATAGATTTCAGGGCCTGGCTGCTGTATTAGAAACCTTGCATGTCATGAGTCAATCCTAGTAAAAGGCAGTGTTACTAACTCTACTGCTAAAACGAAGATATTCAATTTACAGACAATAAATTTAAATAAAGTGATCAATCTAATTAATGAGCAACTTAAGGATAATGGCTAACGTCACTAGCTAGCAAGTAGAGATCCGGTTCTTTGTGAGCAAAAGCAGGCCAGTCAGTCGTAACTACTCGATACTCAGCAATAAAAGACATTTACCAGCAAGTCATAAAACATTTCATAATTCTTATAACTAGCTAGATTGAAAACTAAACAGAGCAGCTCACCACTTCCACTGCCTCCCCATGCCTCTCATCAAAGGTCCTCACCAGCTTCCTTCTCTCCTCTGTGAATAAAACACATGTTCAGTGTCAGCACACAGAAAACTCTTGAAGTGTTTCCTTCTTAAGCTAACTAACACAGAAACACAATACGAGTTGTTTACCTCCATGGCATCCCACAGCTTTCTCTGGTATTAGCTTAAGCTCATCATACAGTGACCTGTAGATTTCATGCAACTTTTCAAATTCCTCCGACGACATTTCGGATTTATAGTAGTCCGGCCGCCCGACTTTGACAATTTACTTTTCTTTTAGCTGTAAATTACAGGTATTCTAATCGAAGTTGTGACAGTTCCGTTGTGATGATAATCAATTTCCCGAGACGTTTCCGCCTGACGGTCCTCGTGATCGAGTACTGAAACTCCAGAACAAAAAATAAAATCAAAACGCAGCTATGTTTCGGTACATCTAAAAAAAATTCACGTTAAAACATTATAATGTTATTATAATTGGATGTGCTGAATTATAAAACAATTAAAGATTTTTCAGAGATATTTTAAAAGCACCCACATATCAATTTTATTCAGGCGCTATACAGATACCTTTTACGATTCTGGGAAACTGAGTTTTTAATGATGCTGCGTCTGAAATTACTACGTAGACATTTAAATACTACAACCCTCTGTCATGTTTGAACAATTAATGGTTCAAATGCAGAAACCGTTATTTTATTTTAACAGTCTTCAATGCAATATAATTAAATTTTATTTCAACGACGTAGTTACACTTGAGGTTTTGTTGTTTTTGTACATGGTTCCTTCAAACTTACTGTTGTTTTCCTCGGATATTCGTGTTGTTCTTAATGTCTATAAAATATTTTTAAATTTATAAGGTTAAAGGAAAAGTAGCCATTGTGATTGCTTGTATCAGTTAAGATGATTTTTGCCATGCGAAAAATAAATTGACTTGGAAGACTGTATAAAACTACAATCCCATAATTCCATTCGCCGTCTTTCCGATATCCCAGTAGCACCCATCTATGCCTTAACATCAGCTGTTCTGCCTGCCTACAGATCAGTGGCACCCCCCTGGAAGACGGACAAGCGTAAACCGGTGATATGATCCTTTTAATACTGGTCGTGAGCATCGCAGCGGCGACGTTACTGGCGATTTTATTTGCACCACAAATACGGTGAGTGGAACTCAACGCGATTTATAATATGAATGCTTCGCTGCACGGATAGATTGCTACTTGGTTGAAAGGACATCAATTACGTTGGAGCGATGCTGTCATTACAATCGGATTCATTTATATCACCTGTGAATTCAACCCAGCTTACTGTCATGGTAAACACTCATTATTTCAGAATACTCATTCTCTTAGAAATCAATTAAACTGAATGATGGAGCTGTGGGAGTTATTACAGAGATGACCCGGGAGTCTTCCTCAGCCGTTCGGGCCTATCAGCAGGCTGAGCGTGGGAGGAGTTTATGTACGCACAACTCCGCTATTGGTTCTCTGCGTACGGTGCTCGGTGACGTCAGTCGAACGACTCACTACAGTTCATGAGCCAAGTTTTTCTATGAATAATTAAGCCAAGCTGTCCATGTGGGCCTTAACCGAAACAGGACAAAACCGACCGAACCAGTCATCCAAATGAGGGACAGTCCAGGGTCTCTGGTGTTAATCAGGGGTCTTTATGCATTAACAGAAAATATGCAGCTGGGGGAGTGTGTCATTCTGCCGTTGTCCTGGATGGGAAGACAGTACTCATCACCGGGGCCAACACAGGGATTGGGAAGGAGACGGCCCTGGATTTGGCAATGCGAGGTGAATTTTTAATTTGAAATGCAAGAAGAAACTCACATGTGTGTCAATGATTGCAGCCCTCCACTCAGAGCGGGCCCCGCTTCAGAATCACAATCAGGATGACCTTTACCACCCCCACAGGGTCCTTTACACCTGTCCTGTCAGACCAATTAGAACACTGTAAATAGATTTTTTTAAAAGCAGCATCAGGAAGAGAGGTGCATGTGCATTCTGTTCTATTCTATTCTATTCTATTCTATTCTATTCTATTCTATTCTATTCTATTCTATAATAGAATAGGCTAGAATAGAATAGAATAACCTTTATTGTCATTATATCAAATTCTATGTATTGAATACGATGAAATTAGGGTTCTGCTCCTTTGGTGCATTTGCTAAAAAATAAAAAGAGAAATATAGACAAATATATATAAAAATATAATAAATAAACAAAATAATTCAATAAAATGCACCAATATAATCAGGTATAAACAATATTTAAGTCTGCGGTAATAATCTCTGAGGGTAATTGTGCCAGTGTGTCTTTGAGATTTGTGTTCTATGTGTCGGCTCACAGTTTTCTGACAAATAAACAAGCAAACCATTTGATGTAAAAGCATAAACTCCTGCGTGGAGAAAGTCAATTATTTTCCAGTAGTTGCTGTGTCATTCTGCCCACGGCAGCAGACGTGCAATCATTAGCATCAAACAGTTAAAGGTTTCCGATATTATGTGGATTTGCTAATTGTCTTTCAGTTATTGTTCATTTCATGTGTGTGTAACTATAATATCCTGTTCAGTCCCTGTTTAAACCAGCTTGATCAATATGCAACTCACCTATAGGGCGCTAGAGAGCTAATGGCCAAATGAATTATTGTCACCTATTTATGGACATAAAGGGTCTGAGATTGGCACATTTATGCACTTATAATATCTGTGGTGTAACCATTGTTGAAAAGAAGGTCAGGAAAAGATCATGGATTGATGTTTCTATATGAATCCAATGATTCCTTTAGAAGGAGAATTCTCATACTTTGACTCAGTTTCATGGTTGTTCATGAAACTAAACAAATAACTAAATAAAAAGCCTAATAAATATTGAAGACTGGAGAAACAATCTTCCTCATTCCTCATCCATGTGGATCAAAATTGGAATTGTTCTCCTATGTCATGCAATCGACCCTCCCATCGGTTTTCATCAGTGTTCCTGATGTCTGGAACAGGAGCTATTTCCATCTCCTCTTCTTCAGATTCTTTAGATTCTGATTAACAGGATCAGAATCTGATTCTGATTTTGTTAATTCACGCTTTTTCTGTTTCGTAGTCAAGCTGCTGCTTTTTCTTCCCGTGACAGGAGCACGGGTAATCATGGCGTGTCGAGACGTTGACAAAGGAGAGCAGGCTGCTGCTAGTATACGAAATGCATGTCCCAAAGCACGCGTGGAGGTTCGAGAGCTCGACTTAGCCGACACCTGTTCGATACGAGCCTTCGCACAGAAATTCCTGAAAGGTAAGAACAGACTGGCTGCTTGACACTCACATCCATTGACGTAGCAGCTATGATTCTTTAAAGTGATGTTTCTTCTTCCTCAGAGGTCAACCACCTCCACATCCTCATCAACAACGCTGGGGTGATGATGTGTCCCTACACCAAAACAGTTGATGGCTTCGAGATGCACATTGGAGTCAATCATTTGGGTAAACCTAAAGCTGAAGGTTTCGTCAGAAAAACAGTCCATGTGTTCAGCGCTGACTTGCTTGCCCTTCTTAACTTCTGACAGGGCACTTCCTGTTGACGTCCCTCCTGATTGGGCAGCTGAAGCGCAGCACGCCGGCCCGGATCGTGGTGGTCTCTTCTCTGGCACACAACTTTGGGTGGATCAGATTCCACGACATCCACAGCCAGGGAAGCTATAACAGCGGATTAGCTTACTGCCAAAGCAAACTGGCCAACGTGCTCTTTGCCAGGGAGTTGGCACGTCGACTCCAAGGTGAACAGAGACACACAAACTCTGGACTGGCTGCCCTGACATGAATAACGGTCGCTTTGTCCTGGCAAGCTTTTTTCTTCTTGTGAAATCAGTATTTTAAAGAAAAAACACACAAGTGGCATCCTATATTTTCAACATTTCATGAAAGACACAGTAGGGTGGAGAAGAAGGAAAAAACTTATATCCTCACAGCGATATTATTTTTTTCGCTCTTTTATTTTTACACACACACACCAAGAATAAAAATGTACTGTAACCTGAATTCAAGACCAATTTAGAGGATGTGAAAAAGAATTTGTTGGGGCTAAAAGATCACTTACATTGGAATTAGGATGAAATTAAAAGAGAAAATAAAGCACCTTAATCTTGAGCTATGCTGGAGGTAATTTATAGGAAGCTAAAAAGCAAATTCCCATAATATTCCCCACAGTGATGCAGATACTTTTTTCCCCCCAACAGGCACCGGTGTGACGGTGAACTCGGTCCACCCGGGGACGGTGAATTCTGATCTGACCAGACACTCCACTCTCATGACGATATTTTTCACCATCTTCTCCATGTTTCTAAAAACTCCTCGGGAAGGAGCGCAGACCAGCATCTACTGCGCTGTGGCAGAAGAGCTCCACTCTATCTCTGGGAAACACTTCAGGTATGTGCTCACAAGCTGGGAAAGATTCCCTTCAAGGACAGTTTGGGGACGAAAATGACCTATTTGTTAGTCTCTTCTTGGAATAAAGGAATGTCCCAAGGGTTTTTAGCAGTGTGTGTGTGCGTTATAATGAAAACAGTGTTTTGCTACAAGCTGAATGCAGAATGATCAACACCTTCACCCACATGTCACCTCTGGTTTCAGCGACTGCGCTCCCGCCTTCGTCGCCCCTCAGGGAAGAAGCGAGGAGACGGCGAGGAGACTGTGGGACGCCAGCTGTGAACTTCTTGGCATCGAGTGGGATTGACGGGCTACCAATCTGGGCTATCTCAGTTCTCAAATGGGTTCCTTAATCTTTGGTCATTTCAAGACATTTTGATGTTCTGTACTTTTTGAGTGTTTCTCACTTACAAAGCAGTCAGGTAATTCTGTAAGAGGTACTATAATGTGAAGTTGCTTTTTTAGTGTAACAATGCAGCAATTATGTTATAATACTTGGGAGTATTTTTGCTGTTCCACAAAAGCTCTTCAAAACCAAAACCACTCGACTGTATTCTGTACCCAGAAATACCTTTTTTGACTATTTTTGTGACACAATGTGAATACAGAGTAGGCAAAAAAAAAAAAAATGAAGCGACTTGATGTTTGGTAATGCAGTAGGGTCCTGTGAGGGGTCAAGCCAGGGTAAATGACCAGCATCTAAATCAGTTGTGCTTTTAATTTCTCCTGAATTTGCAGCTAAATTGCTTGACTTTAGTGCCAGCATTTCTAAACAATTTCAGGGGTTTATTACAGCGTTTCCAGGTTGAGGAAGAAAAAAAAATCCAAGTAAAGCATCTGTCTGAGCCATGATAACTGCTTGAATTGCATAGATAGATGTATTTTGTGATAATGGTAGTCCATGTAGATTATAAGACTTTTTTCTATTTTAACAAATCAGAATAGAATCATTGCAATGATAGATTTTCCATCTGCATTGCCAAAAACCGCACATTCCTGGAGGAACTACAGTTTTAGGTTCCTGAGGATCTCCTTACTCATGTTTCCCTCTCAGCATTCACATGCAAGGTTGCCAAGAGTTTACAATGTGTGTTTTATACAAGTGAAACATGCCTTTTACTACATTTAAATTCATGTTAAGAGTTGAATGTTTACAAATAAGTAAATAAATGGAACTATTGCTACAAAAGGTGCTTGTGTTCGTGGTAAATTATAGCAATCTGCAAACTATAATCTTATTTGTGCACAAAGTCTCTAAAAGTAAACTGGATTGAAGTTCAATGACTGCGCTGTAAATAAACTAACTAAAAGATTAAACACACAGTGCTTTGCGAAAGTATTGCCCCCCCAAAAACCTTTTGACATTTTGCCACATTTCAGGCTTCAAACTTCAAGATAACACAATCGCGAAGTGGAACCAAATTTGTTCAACATTTTATATTGTGTTATAGAGGCCACTATGCAGAATATTCCATATTTGTTGCAAACATTTTATTGGTTTATTTTTACATAATTTTACAGGGGATGGAGATTTCAAATACATTTACAAAATCATTCTTCCCTGCGTCATTAAAGCAGTTATCTACCGGAAAAAAATACATTTTTAAACTCACTGAGTATAAAGTGCGGCAGTGAAGACATAACAGTCCAAGTTAAGCAGTATCAGAGTGGTATGTGTGCTTCTCTTACATCAGCACAGGACAACAGGCTTGTCTTTAGTCTTGTGGCCTGGAGAAGGCAGCTTCAGCAACAAGAAACGTAAATGAAGTGGAGCATTGTCCTGCTGACTATACATATGCAATGCTACTTTATTTCAGACAGGGTGAAGAATTGCAAACAGAATATCATCAAAAGGTAGAAAGAAAAATATATGGCAAAAGTAAATTGTTATTATATTTTTGTACATGAATGAATGAGTGGATTTTACTATGTGCAGACAGACATGGGTGAAATTTCCAAAGAGATCAGAATTTAAGTTATGATTACAGTAAGCAACACCGAATTACAAAAAAACAAGTACATAAATGCAATCACTTACAGGCAAAAATTATGACAAGACACTTCATCTATGAAGTGATTTGGAAGTGGGTCCCTTTCTGTATCCACTCTAAAACCTCTATTTCCTGTGAAGTTTCAACATCTGCAATGCCCTCAAATACTTTAAATTAGGTTTAATGTCCCTTTCCAAAAAGGACTATCCTCTGAAAACTGGCTATAAAAATGTGGCGTACAAGATCAGGTGAGATACCTAAACAGGTTCATCTGGATAATCAGAACAAGGTTCACGTTCTCAACACATGTATATTTAATAAAACCCTTATTCACACAAAGAGACAAGACATAAAAGACATTAAAAAGGCCTTTCATTCAGTTACGTTCACTTTTGGCTGAGGTAGAAGATAACTCCATCAAATACTGAGTAACAGATGTACTTTGATTTTCAGAATGACATCTGTTATCATTGATCTGCATATTTAACAGCTTTCAACCCTATGGTGACTACAGATGAGAGGCATCGGCTAGAGATTTCAGAAATGGAAATAATGCACAGTGATAATACGTCGGTTCACAGAAGGGAAGGCTGCACAAACTAAAAAGGAAGAAATTGACCGAATTTCTGAAAATTCTACAGCTCAGGACACAGGAGATTGAAATAAACAGTACCTAAAATAAACATTCTTTACTTCGTTCTCACACCAACTACTGGAAACATTTCAGGAGCTTCAAGTTGAACAGTGTAGCAGCATTCATCAAAAGAGACCGTTAAGCTTTGCACGACATAATTCAAGTCTCCACAAGCCCTGAGATCTGATTTTAAAAAAATGTTACCAACAAGATCTTTAAGCAAAAATCTTCTGTGCAGCCTCTCAGCCAAAAGCGTCACTATAAAGTAGAGACTACCGTGAGGATTTATTCTTAAAAACAGTACCTAACTTTTTTTTTTTTTTTCAAAATAATTTGAGATCTTGCAGCTCTTGGAGACTTATTTATCTGAATTTTTTTTTTCTTTCTGTCCCCGTTGCCTTTAGAAGAATGCTGTGACATCGTCACTCAAGTTTCCATTGACATGAATGTGAGCAGCCGATGACTCAATTTTCACTTTTGCTCGTCCTTTATCTCCTCATGTTTTCCAGAGCTGCGCTACATCAGAAACTCTAATATCCCCCCCTAGTGTGCAGTCCATCATCGGTCCGACCTGCGTCTTTACCTGCCGTTGGGGCGGCCCTGGCGCTGTTGCGGTGACCTGCTGTGGTGTTCGGACAACCACCGGCGACAGATGTTCTGCATCACAGAGTCTTGAGCGCTCTCTGCTGCCTGGAGGACGTCTTCCACCAACGGGCCAGCCCTGCTCGGCTCCAGCTTCACCGCCTGCAGGTAAGCCGGTCGCAATTTACTGCATAGCAGGTAGGCTTTAATCTGCAGCCAGGGGAGGATTAAGATGAGAACATCAGTCTGAAGGACCTGAAAACATTAATTCCAGCGGAACAACAGGTCACAGAAAACTAATGAAAGGAACACTGTGTACAAGTTCATTGTGACTTTAGCTGCAGAAGCAAATCAATGATAGACATGGAAGAACAAGATGCTTTACATCACCTTGCTTTCGGTGTTCTTGGTCTCCAGAATGAGACTTTCCAGCTCTTTAGCCTAAATCAGATAAAGAACAACAAGGATCGACAAGAGGGCCATCTTTGTTATTGTGCATTTTAATATCTTGTCTTTGTATATCTTGTCTCTCACTAATCACACTTACGTCAGCGGGGCCGTTGTCTGCTACGGACACGCAGCTGAGGATGAGGGCGTCGCAGTCGTTTTTGGTGGCGGTTCCCGATTCGCTGACACATTTGAGCAGCTGCCGTACGGCGCCGTACTGCCTGTGTCGGATGAGTCTTTGGCCTGCCTTCACGTAGACAGCCTGAGCCTCCAGCTGGAAGTCCTGAGGCGAGAACAGAGGAGATGATAAATAGTTAATCTGAGGAAAATAAAGGTCCCAAGGACTTGCTTTGGATAAAAAGTGTTTGGTGAAGATGGAAAAAAAGGATTGAAAAAATAAACGACTACAGACGGGAGAGATGGAGGGAAGAACATACAGACGACTACATTAAACAGTCACTTTTATGCTAAAAAAAAGTGGATAAAATACAGATTCAGCACACCTGTATGACTCGATATGCAATGCCGAAACCCTCCTCAATGTTTTTACCTCCGAGCATCACCTGCAAAAATACACAAACGCAAAAAATAAGAAACCATTAATGTTTTTGTTGTGTGTGAGACGGTCCGGCTAATACTTGCCTCTTTCGATATGGATCAGTGACACTATTCAAATTTTAAAGTGCCTTTTCACAAACCTTATCTGTATTATATGGCCTAGAAATTTTAAGTACAGCCAAGCATCACCTTGCAGGCAACTTCAATTTTCATGGGGCTTCCGCCGAACAGCGTTGGTGGTGAGCTGGATCCAAGGGACTTGGAGAAAGGTGGGCTGGTGTGTGGGACCTTGGAGGAGGCCGTCGTCTCACAGCGGTGCAGGAAACGGGTCACCTCCAGCTGCAGCTCAATGGTGTTCATGTGTCTAATGAAAACAAATGGGAAGAGGTCCATGCTAACATAAGAACACAAAAACTGATTTGATTGAATAAAAATTTATTTTTAGCATATTTTATGACCTCGACACGTCGCTGGATGACAACATCTTCCTGAGGGAGTTGACCTGAGACTTCTTCCTCCCAGTGCCTCGACCTTGCTGCTCCTGGAGGTATGTCTTCAGATGTTCTTTGGCTGTGACCAACCAGCGCTGCAAAAAAAGTAAGGGCAGGGTCAACTTTCTTTTATGAGAAGGAAAATCTTTTTTTTTTTAAATGCCATCTGAATTACTGTGGAAAGAAAAACAGATATCTATATATACCTGCTGCTCCCCCAGCTGAAGGTATGAACTGGCTCCATGCGTGAAGAATCGGATACAAGTCATAGCTGCCCGCACGTGATCCTGACCACAGATTGACATATTAGTTTCTTTGATTAAAAATACCCCAATATCTGTTCTGTTTGTCAGCAGGATTATGTAAAAGCTACAGGCATAATTTTCTACAAATCTAACGGAGGACATTCTGTAGATTGTCAATAAAGAGAGGGTGGCCTAATCAACGACAACGCTATCAGCGAGTCAGAATAATACTTTCTTTTCTGACCGTTTCTTGGTGATTGCTCTCTAAACGAAGCAAGAAACAAATAAAGAGATAAGAGACGATTAATATAACATGTTTGCTTTGCTTTTGTCCCACGTTCTGTGCCGATACTGCACAGAAATGTTCCAGCACAGAAAAGCAATACAGTATTTTCTGCACGATAAGGCGCACCTTCAATTTTCACACTTTTTTCATATATAAGGCGCACTGTTTTTGATAAAAATTAAAGGCTTTTAGGTGCACCTTCTAGTGCGGAAAATACTGTAATAACTAAATGGGTACTGTTGGGGAAAAAAACCCACAACAAGGTGCAACATGCTGAGACGGTGCTACGTCCTGCTTTTGTTTCCTGTTATTTCAGTCTAACTGCTTTAAATATTAATGGCTCTAACCATCATGAACTGCTGCAGCTGGTAGAGAGTGTTATAATATCCCCGTCGCTGCAGGAACTGGCAGGAGGCGATGAGATACCGGCTGCACGATTCCAAGCTGGGATCGACTTTTTCCAGTAAGCCCTGCAGTGCGCAAAGACGTCCTCGCTCCAGACTGAAATGCAGCACGCCGTCTAGAAATACCTCCTCAGGGCAATTCTGAGGTGAGATATAACAGCAAAACATTTTTCAAACATTAGGTCACATGATCAAGAGGTAGGATCAGACAAAAGATTCTTTCTTAGGTGTAAACAGGACAGTAAATTGTGGAAAGCGGCCTCAATTTTCCTGTTCTTTCATTAAAGGTTTGTGTTAAATTTGAAGAAGGGCCTCCTTCTCCTTCTCCTCCCAAAAATGGCTGAAGTAGGAAAATTAAGTCTCACCTTGTTGAACAGGTATGTGAGGGCCTCTGCCATGCAGTCATGACGCATGTAAAAGCTGATCAGGGCTAGGTGTGTGCCGTATGTGTTCAGGTAGTAGAGACATTCCTGGTGGAAGTGGCTGCCCAGAGTCGGTCCCTCTGTTCGATCCACAGGACCAGCCTCACGCAGGACATCCTCCAGCTCCCGCAGGGACGCCAGGATGTCCTCTCCATTAGACTGAAATGCACATACTGTAGGTCTAAATCATTTGAATTGACTATTTTATGACTTTACGAGATTCAAATGAGTAGTCATCAATGAACAAAAATGTAGACATGAATAAGGAACAAAGCTCCCGTGTAACATAAATAAACCATGCATATTTGCAAGCCTTCTTCTGCCTGGAACAAAGCCAAAAGTCCCTGGAGCCAAAGAGAACGTGTCACAGAGTTTGATGGTTGAGGAACCTGTTTATATTCTGAAAGACTTGTACCCATAACTGGCCTCTACCGTGTTTGTGACTAATGACATCATTTTAAAAAAGTAAGTAATTCTCTGTCCTTAGTAGTTTTCCTTAAGTCTCCCCTAAACTTGATAATGATAATAATGAAAATGATAATTCAAACTTTATTGATCCCCAGAGGGGAAATTCTCTTTTCACTCTCAGTACATGCATATTTGTGTTGAAGTTGAATCTGAAGCAGGTAGACTTCTGTTCAAGGTAGAACAATTTGGTTTTGTCATGTCAGCTAAAAACCCCTAAAAAGGACAGCATCACATCCAACATAGAGGGATGGAAGGACCAATGCAAAAAATGCTGCATCTGAGAACTTAGTTAGCATCTTCTCTCCAGAGTGGAAACTCTTTTGTACAACTGACGGTTAAACGGTGAAATGTAATTGTGGCTGAAAAACGCGATGACATAGCTCAGAGCTGTGTGAAGGATTATTATGGTTGATGTCAGCCTTATTCACATATACAGACACATATATAGACAGCAAACACTCTGCTGTTGCCAGGACAACTAGGACATAACTACAGACCATCCGGGTTTGTCTGTGATGCAGACACCAGAAGACAGTTTTCTTTGTGAAGACAGAAGTTCATGGATGGATGGTTTGAGTTACATGAAAGACAATAAATGTGGTTAAAATCTCTATTTTGTTCCATATTAGCTTGTTAAGTAGGTACGCATTGGGAAACGTGAGTAATGACAGAAAAGAGAGCCTTCCAGCTCATATTTTTGCCTGGCTGTTACAGATTATTTATTAACAGGCGCACGCCTCCTACTTGCAGCACTACTACTTGCTGGATTAACAACCAGACCGCCAAAATGATGTCTTCCTCCTACCGTGGCGTGGGTGATATGTGCGTTGGTCTCCAGGTGTTGGACGACCTCCTGCAGCAGTGGAGGTCCCAGGTTGAGCTGGTTCCGGTCAACCGGGGCCTTCAGGCAGCGAGACAACTTCTCCCTTGCTCCCGAAAGGTTCCCCGCCACCAGAGACGCCATCCCCCACGCCTGCCACACGCCACCGGGGTCAAGGCCGCTCTTAGTAGACACCTAACAAAGCATTTAAACAACCAGTGATCAGTAGACCAAATATTAGTAGAGAAATGCTGTAAATATGAGGTCATAGATTCTTCACTGCTGCATCAAAACAGATAATCCCTTTACACTGCATGATCTTAAGTTTAAATGTATCACAATGTCATCATACAATCCAGAAAACCCCTTTATAATATGAAAACATATCTGACAATTTGAGATCAATACTTGACATACAAATGTAATATGTTGTTTATAAAGTTATGCTCCACCAGTCGACTCACCTCCACTGCTAACTGGTAGTACTCTGCTTCCAACAGCTGGTTACGGAGACGTGTGACAGCAGACGTCTCCAGAATGTCGTCCAGAGAGGGAATATATTTATAATTGGCTGCCACCAGAATTTTAAGCACATCTACTTTGCTGATGTAACTGGAAATACAGAAATAAAAAAAGGAAACAAAAGTGTGAAACATCCGGTGTATGTTTTACAGATATAACATATACTTGACTTTACTTCTTGTCATAGTCGCTGCAGTGCTCAGACATTCACTGCTAAAGTTTAGTCCATGAGATCTAAAGATATTCAGGAACACATGAGAAAGAAAGTAATTTGATTCCATCAGTCTGGAAAAGGTGATAATGCCATTTCTCAAGCTTTGGACCTCCAGCGAACTTGAGTTGTCTTTGACTTCTTCTTAAATTTGTTGGATGATCTGAAACATTTAAGCGTGACAAACGTGCAAAAAAACAAGAAATCGGAAAGAGAGCAAACACTTTTTCACCACATCAGCTGACGGGAATTAACGCTGGTCATGATCTATGTTATAAAGAGTTCAATGCAGAGTGATGCAGGTATATAGGCACATTAAAACACGTAGCTATTACCTTAGTGAGACCTTTAACTATAAAAGCAAGTCTTTGTTAGAGAATACCTTTTATATCTACCCTTGACTTTCTGCCAGTACAGTGTAGTTCCGCTTCATGCGGTCACAGATAATGATCATGTGAACAACTGCAGCTGTCAACTTCAAAACATCTGATCAGCTGCAAGCCAAAAAATAAGGCCGCAATTAACATTTTTCATCTAGCATTAAATCAGTGACTGAGATCAAGGCGCTCTTTGTACAGATGAAACCTTCATCCTTGATCTTCACCCTCTTTCTTGGTTGGTTTTTCTAACTGCAGATGTCTTTCAGAATCACTGAGCTGATGGAAACCAGCTCCAGAGCAAAAGGGCCAGTGATTATTAGATTGAAACTCACTAGGTCACTAAAAACACATCACACACCCTCTGTGTGATAATGCTGCCCTATATAAAATAGACATACAATAAAATACTCATGTGGGAGTAGGCTGCATGTAATTCATTTCATTACTCAAATCTGTGCCCGACCCTGCAGACAATTGAATATTTTCTAAATTACAGCTGCTTTAAAACCTAAATTTTCACCATTTTTGATTTAAAAAATAAAGTTTACATCACAATGATGCAGCTGCACCTCACCTGTCACACAAAGCCAGATCCTGGCTGCGCCCGACCTTCACAAACATCAGTTTAGCGCTGAACAGCAGCTGTCGCATGATGTCGGTGAGGAGGCAAGCGTCCACCTCTGGATTGGTCAGTTTACGAGACAGAGAGCGGCAGTGTCTGATGAGGTGGTGACCGCAGGACGTCTGGTTGCTGTGCATAGACAAGATCGCTACGCAGAGGTGTGCGCTGGGAGCCTGGGGGTTTTGGCAAAAGGTTAAAGTTAATTAGATGTCCTTCCTCTTCAGGTATTTCATATGAGGTGCCTATCATTGCCACTACGCTGCAGGAGCAATTCTGGATCCACAAGCTGATCTGGATCACCACCAAATCAATTACAGTAACTGGAATAAAACAAGAACAAACTGGAATGAACTGGTATATATCACTTAAGGTGATATATACCGGTGGGAGGTGTCAGCTCACCTCCCAGCCACTGCCGAGGCGCCCTTGAGCGAGGTGCCGTCCCCCCAACAAGCTGCTCAATTTGGGCGCGTTCCAGAAGCCGCTGCCCGTCACTCTGCCTCACAATGTGTGTAGTTTGATGTGTATTAACTGCATGCTTACAGGCCCCCTTGTGTGCTGTGTTTAGGGGGCCTGTATACTTTTAAATACTAACCTGAGTGACCATCTAATTTCCCCTTGTGGGATAAATAAAGTATACTTCTTCTTCTCTTCTTCTTCTTCTTAAGAAGTATGTGTGGAATCTGACTCAGAGGTAACTCTCGTTCAGTTCCTGAAGCGTAGCATTACGGCGTTGCGTGATTATTATTTCATTTCTCCATATACTAGTCTGACCTGCTCGTAGTAAAACTCGCTCCTAAGCAGCTGGTTCTCTGCAGGACTCGTGCTGAGATGGATCTGTCGGTGGACGACTTCGGGCATGTGCAGAATCCCATCTAGAGGTTCCTCGGCGGACGTGGGACTTCCAGCTTCTGCTGGACGACAGGGAGAGATGTCAAGCTTCTACGTCACTGGATGACAACACAGATTAAAAGTAAAAGTGATGAGATGTGTTCAGTTTATCTAGTTTACCTTCAGCTTGTTCCAGCTCATCCTCGGAGCTGCACGAGGAAAAAATGGAAAATAACAGAAATAAATTTCAGAACAAAGTGAATGTTTTCAAATGTACTCAGCTAACGTCAATGGTTACAGACAACACTACAATTTACAATGTAATGAAAGAAAAATAAAACATTTGCAAGTCAGTTTTGCTGTCCTTAGAAAAACAGGATCTTACTTTGGGTGGAAGTAGACGTAACACTGATTACAGACTCTGACTTCACCTCCCGGGCAACCATCCACAAACATCTTGTGCTCGGAACACGTGTGACAAACCAGACGGCCGCACCTTCGACAATGATGACGTCTGTTGAACTAAGAGCAGAAAAAAGAAAAGGAAGTCAGTATTTAAAAGTGATCCCAGACCAAAAAAATGGGGCTTCTCGTTTCTAAACTGGGGGGGCTGTTGGGTTCACTTCTATAGTGAAATCATTGCTTGTGGAGGGTTTTTGGGCTTTTGAGTCAAAAATGATGCCATGTCTGACTCACCATGGTGAACCTCTCACGCAGGCAGATCATGCACTCGCGCTGATGGGTGTCGGGGACCCAGTCTTTGCGAGCCGGGGGTTGATCAGGGGGCTGGAACTTGAAAGACGAGAGGCGTTTAGTCCCTGCCGAGATTTGATCCTTTTCCTTGTCGTTACTGTTTGAGGATGCTGTGTGTGTGGGGGTGCTACCTGTAGTTAAAAACAGGAGATCAAACAATCAAAGTTAAGCAAACGCTAGTTTCAAAACAACTGACACCAAATTTACAATATAGGTGCCGTATACAAGGAAATAGGTGCTCACTTGTAGAAGGTGTTGGGGATTCCATTCGACTGGAAGAGGAGGTGGAGCTGCCTTCCTGAGCCGGACAGATCATTATCGATTCCTGGAGGCTGATGACAGAGTCTGAAAAATAAGCATCAGGAATACATTTAAGCACCTCTTCTTCTCTATAGTTACTAGTTGAGAAAAAATTAGACCTAGAAATAAAACTTTGCAATAATTGGCTCACAAGAAAACAGAAGAAGATAAAGATTATTTCGTTTTCAGAGCATGCAATCATTTAATGGAGAAAATTAAGCTGAGTGAACATAAGGAAAGAGGTGAAGAAGTTCTGGAGTCTAACAATAATAAAGAGACAAAGCAAAGAGAGGTGGAGATGGCTGAAGGAGGAGGGCATAAGGAGCTGTATCTGAAGTTGGAATGGATACTGACCAGATCGAGACCGTTCTTTAGGGGCACAGGAAAAGTCCAGCGCTTTGAAGGCGTAGTCTTCCAGAAGTTTATCGATGTCCTCCGAGCCAAAGCCAGCCTCCTGACCAACAAGGAGGCTGCGCAGGGTTTGGACAGCCATGTCTACCCAGTCGACCTTCAGGTTCATCAGGAGCTGCTCCAGCATGAGCAGGGGCTCTGAAAGCAGGGGGAAATAGTCCTGCCTGGAAGCCGGGGGCAGAGTCAGTAACACCTAAAGGGCGACACAAATCAGTGATATCAAAACAACCTGGAGATGAGGAGCAATTCAGACACAGTTGATGGGAAATAAAACACATCATGATTGCCTAGACTCATGTTATTTGGTGGGGAATCTTCCACAAACCTTTGAACCGAGATGGAGGGCGTGGATATGCCTTCGACGTGCCGGCGACACCTCCCTCTGGAAATGGACAGTGAGGTAGTCAGCTAGGAAATGACAGGCAGCCAATCCAGGGCGGCAGTCCAGAGCGCGCTCACAGACGTCGAGGCCCGTCACAAAATCTGACAGACTCTCGAGTAACTGGGGAATTAATTGAGAAACGATGTCAACAAAATGAGAAATTATAAAGTATCAACATCCTGTTAAAGCAAAGCTTTCTTCTTAATTCTAAATACACATTTCAAAGTGATTTTGTTAAGCAGTCTGGACCTGGAAAGCCTCATCCGGTTGTCCGTTCTCCAGCAGATGAAGCAAATGCTCAGTCTTGAGCTGCAGTCTCAGGTGGTCGGACACAGGATAGAGCTCAGTCCATTGTGTACACAGAGAGAACTCCTGCAGAAAGACAAAAATTACATGACAAAACAGTAGTTGATGCAACAATCTCACTTATATTGGTATAGATATTGGTATCAACACCACATTTTAAGTTTGAGCTTCAGTAATCATAACATGTTTTGATTTAAAGTTCCAAACTGCTATGTATGAGATTTATGTAACTTGTCTGCCCAAGAGCACACATGACAGAAAGATTAAGATCTTGCTTTAGTAATTAATGGTGCGGTTTGGTGATAACATTCACTTCTGTCCAGTTTGCTCCTTCCATCAGATCCAAAAGCATGAATAAACAGTTATTTATGGTGGGGGGAGGGTCATGTGTTTTCTCTCAATCACACGGGGAAAGGAAATATTTGTTGCTCCCGGAGGGTCATGATAAAAATAAAGTCTTGGCATAACTTCCTCCTCCGTTTGGTAACGAAATATCCCCGACTACAAACCTTACATTTAGTCAAATACCGGATGCCATAATGTAATGAAGTCACATTACCTAGATCACATGTGTCAAACTCAAGGCCCGGGGGCCAAATATGGCCCACCACATCATTTTATGTGGCCCACGAGAGCATATGAGGTCAGAATTTCTGAAAATAAATAGGTCAAAAGTGTGGTTTGACCAAAAACTTTGACGAGTTAATGTTAATATTAATCAAATTAACCAACTGCGAGTAGTTCTAGAAGTTTGTTTTAGTCAGCTGAATTTACTTTGAGCTACCCTAGCGTCTAAGTAAACTGCTCAAGGACCGTTGACCTACTTTGCTTTCCAGCATCATCGATAACAGGGATTCAGAGTTGGTCTCCGACTCGGTTTTCAGCTCCTGCCAAGTGGCCCAAGGCAAGGGGGGTTGTAAATTCAGCATCTATGAGAAAGGAAGAGTCAACGAAGTATTTAGCAATGGAAAAAGCAAAATGATGCCACGCTATAAATGAGAGCGTAATCCTGTTAAGGTTTTATCAAGAAGCATGAAAAAGTAGAACTGCTTCCAGCGCTTAAATTAGCGTTGATATAAATGCAAAGAGAACAACAGTCAACACAAACGAACACAGCAAAGTACATGACTGACTGCTTTCTGATGTTTTGTTTTTTTAATTCTACCACTTGTACATTTGTTTACAATGATTAAATGCTTATACAACCACATTATTTCTCTTATCATTTCATACTTAGCCTACATGAGCTCTACGAGTTACCCAGCGATAGATGTCCAGCTCTTTCTTCTTCAGCTCCATGTTTTTTCTCAGTGACGTCTCTATATTCGGGTCATTGAGGCAGAACTCCAGCAGCTCCAGGCAGGCTGACAGAGGCCAGCGTTCCAATTCCTGCAGGGCAACACCTGCTCGTAGGTTAGCATCGCGTATACGAAACATCTGATGAACACCTTCACCTCCGCCTGAACCTGGAAAAACAGGTAAATGACAAACATCTCACTTCAAAGTAATTGTTTATTCAGATATTTGCTTTGGTACAAATTCTTTTACACCAGGATGGCACAGAAAAGAGCACACCATAGCCTAAACCAAACTTGCTATGCTGGTTGTAATAAATTTACCTTCCAAAGCAGCACAGGCTAACAGACGGTCTCTTAGCACCCCCTCTTGGCTGCAGCCCCGTCCGTACAGCTCCAGGAGGCTGAGGGCCCGGTCCACGTCTCCGGAGGAAAGAGCACTCTGGAAAGCCTCGGCAGCCACAGCTTGGGCAACTTGGTCTTGAGGACCAGACAGCAGGAGACTGGCAAGGGGTTTACCACAAACAACCCCCCCTAATCCAACAGAACCCTCTTCGCCCTCGCTTAACGGGTTGCCCAGCACCGGTTTGGCCATCGTTTGCAGGTAAGACCGGAGAATAGGGAACTGTCTCAGGAGGGTATCTGCTTCCTGAGAAATCTGCTCTCCGTCTAGCACAACCTCCTTACGGCCGCTGCGGAAATAGCCAGACCAGCCGGAGGATTGCGAACGGGCAGTTTCTCCCTTGCAGGCGCTCAGACACGCCAGTGCGGCCAGGAGAGGAGAGCGAGACTTTAGGAAAGACAGGGAAGATGGTGTGAGGAGGAAAGACTGTGAGGAAGAGGACGAGTGGGACTGCAATGGGCTGGGTAAGCTGGAGATGTTGGTGGCTGCAGCTGATTGGTCTTTGACTGAAGCATCTGACCTAACGCTCGCCTCCGATTGAGGCCGAGTGAGTCCCAGAATTGACACTTGCTCCGGAGAATGACGTTGAAGCAGGACGGACAACCTGGCAGCACAGAACACCCGGTCTGTCGGCTCTGCTGGAGTGGAGTCCCTTTCATCACCAGATCTGGAGGTCCACAGCGGCAGAGCTTCACAGCATCGATGGACGATAACCTGCTGGACGCTCAGTCTCAGACCTTCCTGCTGCAGAAGAGACAGAACTCTGGAGATGTACCAGAACAAAGTAAAGTTAGGAAAAGGTAAGGCCTTCAGACATCATTCTGTCCTATTTAAGCATCTCTAATAATCCAAAGCCTTTTGATTTAATCCACTGGACTTCAAGAAAGTTTCTTGAAGACGTTTCACCTCCAATCCAAGAGGATTCTTCAGCTCAGAATCTACAAAGACATCTCTAACAACGAAACCACATGAACACATAATTAACATACAATTTGCTGCTCCAGCCAGCAAATATACAAGTATAAAATCTTCTTAATATATCTGGTTGGATAAACGACACCAGTTATTATTATACTCTTATTTTACATAAGATGTAAAGGTTTAGCTGAACATTTCAAGTTCCTCTTAACTTGTCTACCAGGTTAAAGAATGACATCACAAACACACTTTCAACCAGAGGACAACACGTACTTGTCAGGAGACACCTGTCTGTCGAACAGCAGGTGGGAGACGAGCAGAAAAGGTGTTTGAAGCAGGACCAGGAGTGGATTCCCGAGCTTCACGTCAGCGCTCTGGTCTAACAGGAACAGCAACAGAACCAACTTAGAACTCAAGTCCCCGTTGGACTCTGCTATAGTTGTACTTTAGGTAGCAAGGCTGTAACTTGGTTTAAATTAGACATTTTCATATACAGTTGGGAAAATAAGTATTTGATAAACCACCGATTTTGCAGGTTTTCTCCTTTACAAAGAAAGGAGAACTGTAATTTTCATCGTACCAACATTTCCAAAATAGAGACAAATAACACTTCATGGATGTCCACGGCCAATGATTTTACCTTCTGAGACCAGGCTCCGCACTAAAACTGATGCCAGCATGTTGACGTAGTCTAGGAAACTGCGCACATAATCTGGTCTGGGAAGATCTCCATTCAGCTCAAAGGGCCAGAGCTGGTCTAGAGAACGGAGGAGCTGCTTCATGTTGGAGCGCACAGGGTGAGCGTCCAGCTCAGACTGCTTCAAACTGGCCTGTTCAACCAGCAGCGCCAGGAGAGCGCTGCCACCGGTACCCTCTGTCAAATAAAGGAGATTTAGACTTTACAAAAAAAATATGAGGCTGAAATCAGCCCGATGCTGCTGAAATCTGTGCCCAGGCTTACGGTGCCGACCTGCGCCATCCGTAGCGGTGCTCAGGATGTGTAGGATGGGTTCCAAACGTTTAGCGAGGCTGAGGCGAACAGCGATGGATTCTTCGTTCAGCGACGGGTGGCAACACAGGAGCATCTCCTGGATGCTGCAACCGAATGGGCTGGAATACACTTGGTCGTCTGCAGCTTCTATGAACAAGAGATGATGAGTCAAAAAGATACTGTTTTGTACATTTAATTAATATCTCATCTGTCAGGAGAGGGCAGTAGGATATTTTTAGCATTTGACCGCTGAACCAGATTTTTAAATAGAGTAAGAAATTTTTTTTAAAAAGGCAAGCAGTGACCTAAAAACCTCAATTACAGTGTATAAAAAGAACAACTGGCACGTTGGTGTCTAAATTGATCCACATTTTTATGTTCCCTAAACAAAAGTTGTTTTAATTTACCTGTTTTCCCGGATCCTTTATGCGTGACTGAGTGATTTAGGATCTTGCTGATCTGCTGTAATACCATTGGAAATCCACAGATCACTTCAGAACGGGGAAACTTAGTATCAACGATTATTCCTGGAGAAGCAAGGGAGGTTCACAGATTAACATTTGAATTATTGACTAGTCAAAACTTCAGATGTACACATTACATGCACATTAAATACATTTTTAACAATGACAAAAGAAGATTGGCAGCTACCTCGAGTCTCCAGGCTGCTGTTGAGTCGACGTTCTGCTGTTTCCAGTAGCTGCCGGGACGTCTTCCAGAGCTGACAGTGGCAGCAGGCCAGGTCGAAGGCAGCCATGGCTGCTGGGCTGAGCTCCTCCAACAGTGTGTGAAGGAGGCCAGAGGGATCTGAAGAGCCATGACTCAGCCAGTAGCCTTCCTCTAGTGAAGGCATCGGGTGAGTCGGGGTGCTAACAAGACGGTCTGCTATGTCTGAGATGGAGTAGAATGCCACGCCTGAAGGAAAACACACAGAACAGATGAAACAAGACTGACACAATCTTCTTATTGGTCTTTAAACCTTAAGTCAGAGAACATGTTGAACCTGCAGCAGCAGCGCTTCCGATGGCCTGTAGCGTTGACAGCCCACTGCTGCCCAGCCGACTCCTCCCTACGCTCAACACGGCCGGCGTACCAGAACTCTCTGGGGATGATGAGGATGAAGACACAGACCGGCTTTCCATCTTCTGCTCCACCCGTCCCAACTCCACCAGGACCTCTTTGTAGCGCTCCATGAACACCAGCTCACCGCAGCAGACGGACGCATCCATGTCGAACACCAGAGAGACCTGCAGAGAATCCAGAAAACACAGGACTAAGCTCAGCTGAGCCGGTCCACAATTTAGTTTGAGAGGTTTTGTTTCGCTCTTTGTTTTAGTCATAGTGTTAATGTCCTGTTCCTTTTTATTTATTTGCACTGATTTAAACAATAAGCGAGGGATTACTGTAATCACTTACAAACCACATAAGTGTGTGTGTGTGTGTGTGTGTGTGACAGAATGGTGTTAACACTGCTGAGGAGGACAGACCTGATGGGCCTCCATGAAGTTCTGTTGGCGAATGCAGGACATGAGTAGAGACTCTGGAGGGGACAGCATGGCAGGAACCAGCCAGCTGTGGGGACAAACCTCCGGCTCCACAGAAGGAGTCGCAGCCCCTCCACCCTCTAAGAACATAAATCCACAAAAATGTCGGTTTCACCCAGTTTCTGTTATCTGTGGAAGGAGTAGCTCTGAACAGACATAAATCAGTGTGAGCACTCGTGAAAGAGAGATGTTCCCTTCTTACCTGATGAGCTGGCCCTAACGTCTCCACTGTGTTTCTCCACGGAGGGATGTCTCTCCGTAGAATGTCTTCCTGGTCTCCTCCTCTTCCTCAGGCTTGAGCTCTCGCCAGAACTGAGGTTACATCTAACTGGTGACATCGGTAGATTTTCTGAACCTGCGAGTGAATTTAAAACTAGATTTAAAGAAAAAAAAATTGCAATATTCTTTAAATGTAAATTCCTCCTCAGTTTGCTCATCTCACCGCTTCCAGCGCCCTGATTCCTGGTGACGATCTGCAGCCTCCACTGGGCCTCTGCAGTGCGTTTGCTCAGGGTTTGCAGACGAGAGCCAAACGTCTCAGGTGTCACAGAGCAGCCCAGGCCTTCTACCGCTCTTCCTACGTCCGGGTTCTCGCACTGGTCGTCCACACACAAGCCATCCAACCCTTCTTTCAACAGTTTAAGGAAACCCTCCATCGCACATACGTCAACCAGAAACCCTGTGCACCCCTGGATAAAATGTCCCAAGTCCAAGTACCAGCGATGAGCTGCTGTGGATGAGCTTTCACTCTGCTCTTTGCTCTCCGTTCTGCTCTGCTCAGTCTCCACCGTCATCGCTTTAGCTTCCTGTTCTACATTTGTGTTTTGTGTATCTGATGGACATTCTGGTTGAGACGCATTGCCTGCATTTGAGTTTGTGTCTTTTTGTATCTGCTGGACAAAATCAGCAGTAGACAGAAAGAGAAGGGAGAAAATGTTCTCCAGGAGCTCCAGACGGAAAATGGAAGGAACTGCCTGAAGGTACAGCCGACACTCTGACAGGAAGCGCTGGAACATCGAGTGGCAAACTGGGAAACACAATGACCGATGTCAGGACAGTCAAATAAATGATGACTTCTTCTGCTGTGTGTAGGCAGTCCTTTGTTATCATGGTTTTTACTGGATCTTTCTTTAGAACAGCTTGTTCAATTTTGTTCAATCTGTTTTGTCTGACATGTTTATTTAGGGTCGAAAATCTTATCTTTCAAACATTTGACTGCAAAAACACATTGCTTAAATATGCATCAGTAAAACTAGGTACATATAATTTGCTTCAAAGTGAGTTTAGATGAGATTAATGTCCAAATGAGTTGCAAATGAAATTCTGATCTACTAGCAGCAGAGTGGAAGCTACGATCTAATTTATTTCAATCATCACTCACTAAACTATAGTGTCTCTGCAGATAAGAGACAGCAGTCATACCTTCTGAGGAAGTCAAGCCCTGGTTTTGTTGCCTTCCTGCTTCAGCTGGCTGGGGATGTTGCTGCATGGATGCGCATTCAGTGCAATTAGAGTACTTATGTGCGTTTACACAGAGAGCATAGATGGCATACTTCATGGCACAGAAACCCTGGAACAAGACAATGTTCCTCTGCACACGTGGACTAAAGGAACCAGCGGTCTCAGTGACTTCTGAGAAAAAGAAAAAAAAAGGTCATTAACACCAGTATTTATTTCACACTCTACAGGTGAGGGGATGATGTAGAGGCTGACCTGCTCCTGGTGCATTTGGCACTTGCTGCAGTAGATACAGTATCTTATGCTCCTCACACTGAGCCAAGGGAGCCAAAGAATGCAGAATATAGAGAGCAGAGTGATTGTCCAGAGTGTGAAGTTGTGCCAGAACTCCCTCCATAGAAATATCTCTAATGAAACAAGACAGTATAAAACAAATTAAGAGCAAAAATGAATAACGAGGACAACGGAAAACAGTTAAACTTCAAAAAGAAACTTCTTACGGATTGTTGTTTTTACACCACTGAAGGATTCCAAACTGGGAGGATAAAAGATTGGCAAATTCCTGCAGAATACGGTCATTGGCTGGCGCCTGAAAAGGTAAAGACTGCATGATTAACTGCTAAAGTTAAGCTTTAATATGAACGAGGTGATGGAAATGATGTCGGTTCTGACCTGCTCCTGATGGAGGATGCTGAGCAGAGTTTGACCCGAGCTCAAACTGCGACAATGAGTCCATCCCAGGAGGAGCAGCAGACGAGACAAAGGCCGGAACTCCAACTTCAGTAAATCTCTCAGCTGAGAAAACTCTTCATGTTTAATGAAGTCAAGAGCCGTGACCTACAGGAAGGGGTCGCAACCGTAATGTTACTCATTCTACAGTAATTATGTGGTTGCAAATCTGTTACATATATTGAGTGATAAAAAATAATAAAATAAAATTTTGTTTTAATGCTTCCAGATCAACAATATTCCAATTTAAGCCCACAATAGAAAAATAAACTAACACAAATAAAATAAAGCAATAAAATACACTGCAATTGGACATTTATATTTTATTTTCCCAAGCCACATGGAGACGCAGCATAAGGATGATGAGCCGAATGTGGCTCCGGTGCCTCGGGTTGGCACCTCTTGTTCTAGACTTACCAAGACTTGCTCAAGGAAGTGCTTTCCACTGCTAAGGCACTCAAAATAAATGGTCTTCCAGATGGATGCACGGTCCTTATGGCAACATAAACTGAGGACGAGCTTCTCAGATTCAGGAAAGTCAACTGAGTGAAAAGAAGGAGAAGGAGTTGTTACTGGGGACATCTCCCACGGGGAAAGCAGCAGTACTGCTTTAAGAATAGTTGCAAATGAAATCAAAAGGTGTTGTAAATGTGAATGTGTTGTAAATATGAATTCCATATCTCCTCACGACGAGGAGATATGGAATTATTTCTGCAAAAACATTCCCAGTAGCTTAAAGGCATTGGTTTATACATTAAGCTAAACCATAAACATAAATTTCCATTGATAATTGCTCCGACGCAGAGCGGTTCGACCACAAGAAGACGGCAACATCCTTCTTCTCTGTTTTTAATGACAGATTACAAACTATATCCGAGGCTACAGACCACATCATATTAGAGACTGTTGAATGAAATTATATACAGTATTATAATTATTATTTTTATTATTCATCTTTGATGACTAACTGTTCAGTTGCTGTCTCAACTATCCCTCCCACTGACAGGTGTAGCTTGATAATGGATGTTATTCCATTCATTGATTATAATTTTATAGCGAATCATGTGCCAACCAGCTGCCACTCACATGTAACACTTTGTCAACCGCAGAAACAGAAGTGACAATAAATGAGGAAAAGGACAGATAACGAACTTTAATTCTAAGTCTGAAACCGAGCCAGGCCACACCTGAGGCTACAGATACATGTCTTATCAGTATTATGAAGTTAAAACAGTTCAGAGGCAGAATATATTTATTGGAACACAGAAATTTGAAGTTTAGTAGTCTGAACAAAGAAATTAAAACAGCTGCTTCACCTGATTATTGTTTGAGCAGATTACTCATTTTGCAAGAATAAAAACATGACTATGATTAATGACTCATTTAATTTTTAAAGGGAAGAAAACAACTAAATTCTCACTTGTAATTAATTCAGAATTGTGAAAACCAGTTTCACATTCTAAAAAGGACTCCACACAATGGGAGCTGGCTACCTTGTGTATACGGTGCATTCCTCAGCAGATGATCCCTCTGAAGCCTCAAAGCGGTGGAGCAGTAAACAGAGGTGAGAGCATCACAACGTGGACGAATCAGCGAGCTCAGGATCCTCTCTTCATTCAGGGGCCCGTCTTTTACTGCCCACAGCTCCTCACACAGCGCCTCAAGCTGCCCCCCACTTCTCTGAGAGCTCCACGGCATCACAGATAACACGGCGTAGATCTCCTCCACACGCTCCTCCACCCTCTTCTCAGTCGTTTTTAATTTTCCCAGTTTCCTCATCAGGTGTTGGATGAATGTGTGCTGCAGCGTGTGGTCCTGCAAGGGTAAAGGGATTCATGACTCATCCTCCCAACAATCCACTCATTACTTTTTAGATAATCCTCAAATTCCGCAAAAACTACAGAACCCATTTTCACATGACTTGGTCGAGGGGTTGGGCACAGGCCCGATGAGCTAGACAGATGCATACAGTATGTGCTCCAATGAGTGCCACTCTAGTTTGCTGTAATATGTTTGACCCTACCTGTAAGAAATGTGCTAAAGACTGGGCTAGTCTGGGCTTCTTTTTTTCCAGTAAGGTCTGCAAGCAAGATTCAGCAGCAGCATCTGTAGTCCTTGAACTTTCTGGGGCTTTTTGTTGAGACTGTGAGTCCAAGAAGGTTTGATGCAATTTCTGCCAAAAGAGAATCTAACTCAGTTATGAATTCTGTTTACAGTCACAACATGTAAAACGGAAGAATAATCAGCCTTAGTCACATTAAAAAGAGTAATGTCACGCTCTGATTAACAAATGTGTTTTCAGCAATAACCTTAAGGTCTGTGTCTGGTATGCCTTCTGAGCCAAGCTCTTCGAGCAGCAGCAGGAATTCCAGCTCTCTCCTGATATGAGGAGGGACCTGAAGTAGATAAGGAACAAGAACAGAGTTATTACATCCCAGCTTTGGTGCTACTTCTAATGCATCTTCTGCCAAACACAACCCAATAATTTTCTTCTTTGTGCCTCTGTCAGACTCAAAGCATATGTGTTTTGTAAATTAACACAAAGTCTAGATTATCTAAATAATGCTTGAAGATTACACAACTAAACACGCAGTCTCAGAATTAGTTGGATACAAAAAATGAGACAGCAGCAATACTTATTTCATCAGTGCGTTACCTGTTCATCTGTCCATTTCTCTAACACCTCAAGCCAAAACCAAGCCAGCTTGTGTGGACTGCCCACAGATTCCCATCTACAAAATAAACAAATTCATTAAAATAATAAAATAAGATGCACACAAATATCAGGGTTGGGTTTTTGGAATGAGAATTTTTGGTATGAGATTTGTTTTTTCTGGAAAGGGGAAAACTTGTTTTATTGAAACTCACTTTAGATTGTAAGGATGAACGATAATAGCTTTGATTATGTCTTGTAGTTTTTGAGAATGTCCTCCTGTGCAGTGAACCAGCTGTGGCACACAGGCATTGGCCAGCTCCCACTCTCCATGCTGCAGGCACCTCTTGAAGTATTCAAACAGGTCCTGAAGGGAGGTGTCAGACTCACAACCGAAAGGATGCATGTCCGCTCTTGCTGTGACACTCCTCTGCTCTGCTGTCACAAGTGGGGAGGCACTTTTGCCTCCATGTGGATGAAAGTAACAGAGTTCCTCACCTGAAAGAGGAAAAAAAAAATTTTTTTTACAAACAATATATATTTAAACTTGTAGCTTGTGTTAGATATTATATAATTCCTCACTTTGACCGCTTCAAAGCATGAATGGAAATATACTAGTTTGTTTTTCTGTTGACAGAATTACACAGAAAACACTTGGTGGATGTTGAAGAACCATGTTTGAGAGATTGGTATAAGCAGGCAAGACTGACCAGACACAAATCAACCATACAGTATTTGTCAGGTTCCCATCTACAGTATGTGTGTACATTTTGATGCAATTTTAATTAAAAAAAATCTTTATTATCCAGATTTCGTGGAAGCATGTGTTCTACTGAGTGTCCTTATTTAATGTCTGCAATCGCAACAAAAATTTCATTTATTATTTTTATCTTACACTCTAATCAGGATACATTTGAATTATAAAAGAAATACACGATAACGGAAATTTAAGACTTTATCACAGCTTTAATCATACAACTATTATTATGTGTCCTTTATTCGCGTGTTATATCCTTGAGCAATAAGACACATACGTTCGACATTACACAATCAATTCTGTCCTGTCATTTGTAATGATCTGTGATAACCTGAGCGCGCTGAGAAAAACAAATCGATCAGCTGCTTGTATGTTTACTCGTCGAGTACAGATTCAACTTTCAGTAGCTTTATAAGGCTAAAATTTCCATCTTGTTAGCAAGACTCAACTTTGACAGCTACCTACCTTACTGTCACAATTAGCATTAGCGCCAGCGTTAGCTAAATATTGCAAACTGAGTGTAGTTGAGTAACCGCTACGAGATACATATCACAAATCGCTTAGAGCTTTACGTGCTTAAAATTGACTTACTTCATTGTGCTGTTTCACCGGTTACCGGGAGCTACCATACCTTCCTGGAGGTGTTTGGTGTCGCCTGTTTTGCTAGTTCTAAAACATGATAAGAATAGTCATGTGACAAAATCAGCTGATTCTCAAACGCTGGTTGGTTAGAGGTTGGCACGAGGTGGGCGTGACAGAACGGCAAGGCCTGTTGAAATGGCGCCTTCAATTTATTTCGGAAAAATAAACATTCAACTCAACACCTGTACTTCACTGAATGAAGAAATACAATTGAACATCTTAGTATTATCTAATTTAAAAAACGTTTGGAGTCAAAATAAAGTACTCTATACTTACTGAGGAGAATGAGGAGCACAGCTTGACCTCTGAGATCAGTAAAAATCTTGAAAATATAGTCAGATTCAAAATAAACACAATTTTCAAATGACGATATTTCTCAATTAAATGTTATTTGTTTATTTTAAAATTATTTTTTCAACTAAAAAAAATAATTTTAAAACGTTTTCAAAAACGTTTTGATATTTTGCAAATCACGTACCATCCAAATAATTTTTTTGTAAGCTTAGTCAAATCATTATCAAACCCAACCAAACTTTCTTTTCCCTTTTAAATTTATTATTTTGAGCTTTCATCAAGTTTACAACGTTTCTCACGACTTTCATTTACTAACTCATTGTCATTTTGAGCGTACAATGACGGCTTGCTTTTTTTCCTACAACTGGACTCCCTTATAAGCGTGAACAGTGAAGGCATCACGAGGTTAGGCGCCTTGAATCGGTTCGCTGAGGCAAGAATACAGTAAACCAATTCTACTGTAGCCGGGAGTCTTAAAAGAAATGATGTTTATTCATGAGGGTATTTCCAGCATCGGTTCACCCAACTTTCTTTTTCTGTCCGTCCGTCTGTCTCCCACCACAACCACCGCTACCAAATTGGTGAGCCTGTCTCTATGACAACGTGGTACGTTGCGGGCGGGGTTTGCCAGCTGGAGGCAGAGTCAGGCAGAGCTCGGTTGGCATCACCGCTTGAAATCTCCGCGCTGCATCACGCCCTGAGTGGAATGGACGACAAGGACAAGAAAGAGCATGTATGTAGCTGCGTTTATTTTTGGGATGCATTTGCAACATAGCTGCAAAAATAATTAGTGAAATCAAAAATCTTGATTTGGGTATGACTTGCAGAAAAAATAAGAATGTAGTTCAACCAGACGAGGTGGATCAATACATCTATTGTTCCCCTCGGTGGTGTATCACCGCAGACATGGGTTGGCTTCATGATGTTGCCCCCCCCACCCTCAAATAATAAACTGTCCTGTCTTGTTTAGGCCTCATCCTGATCTGTTTCCACACCTCTATTGTCTCGCAGGAGCAGTACGTCGGAGAGATAAAGGGTGGGCTGCGGCCTTCAATGAAGCTGGTGGTCATGGGGATTATTAACAAAAAACCCAAGAGGTAAGTGCATCCGCCTGTTTGCATTTTGTAATAAAAAATATACTTTTTATTAATATACTCCAGCCTACTGTTTCATATATGACGTGGCAGCTCACTAAAATGATGTCATGCAGCAGTATATCTGCAGATTTGCAGTAGATGTCCATTTAAGGGCCATTTTTGGGCAAATATTTCTGTTATGTCTGAATTTAGTCTGTCAGTGTTCATGGGAGAGTTGAAAATCTCGTGTCAACTCTGGCATTCCTGTCTGGCTCGTTTTTCATTTTGTCGTCACTTACTGTACATGTAGTAAAAGATGACTGGCTGCACAAACATAATTACACTTAAGAAGTTTTTAGGCTGAATTTAGCCCCAGAGACATGTTCTGTGTAAGTGGAAGCCAACAGGAATAATCTGGAGCTTTTTTTTAGTGCTTATTTGAACTGTGTTTTTGGTTATTTTGATTTTGTTATCACCAAAAATCAGAGCTGGAATTTTAAATTCAAATACCATAAAAGTAAAGCAGCTGTGAGATTATTATCAGGAATGACAATAAACACAAGTCATTCAGTCACATGCTTTTATTTCATGACAGAAAACTATTAAGTTACACAGGATATAAACAATTAAATAGCGAGGTCTGAAGAAATGGATGTTTCACTTGCTCAAGAAATGCTAAAAATCTGAATTATTTTTACTGAAAGATGGTGGGATAGCTAGATAGTAATAGTGAATTAATTTGAATGGTTTTAAAAAGTTGAAGACTGTCTGAATGTCTGGAATTTTGAGTGACATTTGTAGCCGAAAGAATGAAGGTGAATTAGGGAATTGTTTTAGGGTGAGAATATTTGGTAATTGGTCCATAACCAGGATAGGGATAGGCTGCAGCAACTCCTCTGAAGGTGGAGAAGTGGTTGAAGATGAGACCATTGGGGTTGTCTCGTCTTCAAGATAATGGATGGATGGCTTTGTTGTTATGTTACAGATGTCATAAAGACCAGAAGATGTCACTGTTCTCCAAAGAACCCAGTTTTATATCTATAGCTGGTTCCAAACAGATGGAAAAGCTTCAGATTCTTATTCCAATTCTAAAAGTACCAAATAACAAAAAATGACAAAGTAAAAAATAACATCAGAAACACGTGAATCAGCCATACATCACATCATTCGATTATTATTACTCGTGCTCTTAAAAGCAGCTAAATCATGTGTTTGATGGTTAATTTGTGTGTCCCTGATCTGTACTGTGTGTTTTTTGCAGCATCGAGGTGACTGTGTCCAGCACTCCTCAGGAGGAGGAAGCAGAGGCCGATGTGGGACTTCAGCTGAAGGTCAACTTCATGGATAAGGCCGTCCAACGCAACGCCCGTCTCTCTGGAAAGTGGGGTCCTGCAGAAAATACCCTCTCCTTCTTTCCTTTTGCTGCTGGGGAATCCTTTAAGGTACACTTTCTAACTTCCACCATCCATCCATTCTTCCATCCATCATATATCTCTATCTT
Source organism: Antennarius striatus (assembly GCF_040054535.1). Lineage (NCBI taxonomy): Eukaryota > Metazoa > Chordata > Actinopteri > Lophiiformes > Antennariidae > Antennarius > Antennarius striatus. Next base: position 17,288,388 of record NC_090792.1, read on the forward strand.
TCAAAAAACATGCACAAGCTGCATGGTGTTTTGTTTTTAACAAAATAAAGACAATATCGCTGTTATTTTTTTAATGTGAAGCTTTATAGACATTTTCTTGACCGAAACACCCAACTGTTGCACAAAATTTTCTTTTAATTTTTAATCATGAGTTCCTTTACATTCATCCATTCAGTCATCCCTCCATCCAATGCTGGCTCAGTCCAAACTTTTTCAAGCAGACTTCTGTAAATGACAAACTAGTGAACAACGCCTCAGTGCACTCTGGATAAACACATCTCTTCGACTTTCAGGATTTAAGGAAGTACTGTGTTGTTATTTAAAAAGGAGTTTTTTGAGATCAATGAATTTTGCTCATCAAAATTAATTTTACTAAAGTTGCAGAGAATGAAAAGGCTGAACAAATTATCTATGGTGATGGCATTCACTTTACAACCCCGAGTGGAATGCGAGGCTACACAAGGCGTCTCTGTGCGATGAGATTTATCATCGTCATGCTTCAAGGCAGGAATAAGAAGCATCAAACTCAGAAAATTTTGTGTATAGGTTATAAAGTCCTTGGACAATGTATTTTTTCAAAAAAACCAAACAAACAAACAAACAAAAGCTGAAAACTGACCTCCTCTGCCTCCCCTCTCAGATGGAGATCGTGTGTGAGCACCAGCAGTTTCGGATCTTAGTGGACGGACAGCCTCTGTGTGGATTCACCCACCGGTTTTCCCCACTCGCCTCCCTCACCGCCTTACGGATCTTTGGAGATCTACAGCTCACCAAGGTGGCCTAACACCAGCAGTCAAAAAAACAACAACACATGTTCCAGGACAGTATCCATACGTACGGTTAGCATACGGAAGCCCACGTCTGTAAGGGATTGAAAAAGATCCTGTGAGTCATTCTAATGATTAGAATTCTACAAATAAATACTTTGTGTCTCCAAATAGTGAGTTTATATCTTGAGGTGATTATTTTGAGATACTGAGTCTTTATTTTTGAGACATTCTCTGTGATACAAAGTCTATATTTAGAGATACTGTCATTAATTTGAGATACTAAACGCTGATACTGACAAAAAAAAGTCATTATTTTTGAAAAGGTTTCTAATTATAATGACTTTCAGGATCTTTTTTCCACCACATCGGCAGAAACAGTTCTTCATGGTACTGAGCTACTTTTTGAGGGAATTAAAGAATCTACGACTCCAAACAAAGTTACGCCTGCCTCGTAATCACGTGTTAAGACAAAGTGCCTTCACTCGATTACCTGTTTGAGGACTTGAAGTAAATGACTCAATGTAAAACGATCATCAATGTCTTAATCATACAGAAGAATGTCATTTGAAGTGAAACGAAATAAGTCCCACCGTGGTCAAAGCTGTAATATTTCCCTTAATGATTGTTTATACAAACACAACGCTGCACCAGTTTTGGTGCATTTTAACCTCTTGTGTTTGAAAGCACTTACATTAACAAGCGCCTGCATGAAGATGAATGTCTGAAATCAGCTGATTGTCTTTCTGTCTCCTGACTAAGTAGTAGGTGTAATAATGTAATGACGTTAAACAGTTTCAGAAGCTGACATTAGTGCATGCGTTTGGTTTTGTTTTTTCCATCCCTCTGAGTTTAACTCCAGATTAAAGAGGATTCTGATTGATTTATCCAGTTTGTTAATCTATCATTATTAGTTTAAGCTTTGAAAAGCTCTAAATACTCCCCTGGTTAGTGTTCTTGTCTTTTACCACTCGCACTTTTGATGTGAATGTTTCATATTGACTCGCTGCAATAAATCACTCTTGTTGTTATTTGTGTTGCTATGCTTGGAGTTGCTCCAGAAAGCCTCAGTGACATCATCATGCGTCACGCAGGTGTTGTGTCATTTTGTATTTATTTTTTTTGCTCTGACAGGCACCAGACCCTTTTTCTAAATCAACACCAGCTCAGCTTGAGTCATTCAGATAAAAGTTGGTCAGCTTGGGAGCGGCGGTCTATGATTGCAAGAAGCAGCCAGCCTGAAAAACATTTTATAAATGTGACAAACAGCTCCTGAGGCCGTTCCTGCCTATGCTTGCACCCCCTCATAGTGTCAGATGCTTCACTCCAACAATAACGCCATAGAAAAATACTCCCTTAAGGGCTTTCGCAAAGTTGGATTCAACTTTTTTTTTTTCGGTTGCAGACTATAATTTAATACATCATCCTGGTATAAAATTAGAATGGATGTTTTTGTCATAGCAGAAGTTTGAGGGATTAAAGTACAGAGTACATAAACACAACTCTTCTGACGTTGCAAAAGTTCAAGCTTCTGTTCCATTTTTGTAAATTACATATAAAGCAATGGTCAAACTATAAATGGTACCAGTGAGATTCCAAATTCTAGGGAAGGTTTTTATGGCTAAGGACTCATATAATGAAGATGCAAAGACATAACTTTTCCACAATGAGCTTCCTGGCTGGTCTTCTTTATTTATAAGTACAGTATATGTTTGGATTCCCATTATCTGTGACTACAGTAATACAAGACATCAATCTGAATTCCAGCATAGTTGTACAGGTTCATTCAAATTAACGAATTTGTTTCTATTCTGTTTTAATATAGGCTTTACTGAGTATGGATTATTATTTATTACAATGCATTATTATTATTTCTACTATTATAGACTCAATTGGACAGAGGAAAGTCGTCCCTTTCCAGACTAAACAATAGCTTTATCTCTGAAATATAGAAGAAAAGAATGTAAATACACTTTTCAATACTAGAGGATTCAGTCTTTTATGAACTTACAAAATTTATAAAATCATTTTGGTTTCAAAAGAAACTGCTACGGCCGTTTAAAACCTCCATGAACGAACATTTAGATACAGAATAAACAATTACAAAAGAAAATAACAAACAAACATAAATCCAGTGTAACCATCAGCTCTCCTCTGAATGTCTGGTCCCATTCAGTCGTACTGCATGCATTCACGGAATGTGTAAACAGTCCTCACCCCCGGATAAATGAAGGATATCCACTGTTCTAGGTCTGTTGTCGGATCGCATCGATCCAGGCCATCTTCTCTTGGTGGGTCGGAGCCTGGATGAAGTAAGGAGTGTTTGACTGGGTGATGATTTTAAAGAGGTTGCCTTGAACGTTTCCCTTCACACCTGCGTGGCAAAAGACAACGGAAGACAGTAGAGTCAGGTAAACGTACAACAACATTGGGATCGACAGACAGGCAAATTAAAGCAGAAATAGTATAAACCTGCATAGGTTTTCCTTTCATTTGAATGCAAATGCTTCAAAAGATGAGTCACATTTCATCATGAGCTGAAATTACAGGTCTTTGAGAACCCTGTTTTTCTTATGTCCAATAAATCCCTTCAAAAACCAGCAAGGATTTCACATTTTCGTCACGTCTTTGACTTTAAAACTCAGTTAGGAATATAAAGGAATAAAAGAAAAGGGTAGCAGGATGGAAATAGACAACAAAGACTTGGATGAATGGATCTCAAATGGATCTCATGTTGCATAATTTACAAATGCATTCTGTGAGCTCCGCTAAAGATCCCTGCACCAAATGGCTAAATACTAAATACTTGTTAACAACAGTTACCACTGCTAAGTAGGAGATGTAATGTCTGTCTGTTAGGAGGATTACTCAAAGAGTTAGATATAGATTAAGATGATTACTTTTTTGAGAGGTATGATCTTACTGCAGGAATGATGCAGGTTTTAGTGGATCAGACAGCAGCTGAATGTGTTCATCTAGTGTGTTTTTATCACCAAGGTGCAGCAGTCCTGACAAATGAGTCACATAATGGAACCTTTTGACTCTTAACCAGGGCTGTAATCATTTCTTTAAGAGTGCATCACCCTGGTGCCTTTTTAAATTATTTCACCCCCCGCCCCTCAGGAAGTCTGAGGCAGCCACTGACCCGTCTTATTGTTTCTGAGACAGTGACTCACCTGAAGGAACTCCATTATCATCCAGAGACGACACCAGACAGCCTCTCAGCGAGAATCCGCCGACCGGACCGACATCATCCTGACACGTAAGGAAAGACAGGAAGTGGATTAGACCGACTGATTAAAGGAATTAAGAGAAGTCATGGAGTAATAGCTCACCTGGATGAAGCATAAAGCAAAAGAAACAACTGGTTTTTTGGGGGCCACACCTGCCCATAGTTTTACTCAGGTATAACTCACCTTGGTGGGATCAAAATAGTGAAGGAAAGCAGGCTCTGAGCGCAACACGAAGAGTCGCACCTTCCAGTTCTTCCTCCTGTGCCCCTGTGTTTAAAAGAGGAAGAGGAGTGTAGGATGGTTTCAGCTGTATTTTAAGTAATAGAATTAATAACGACAACAATGATAAGATCTACCTGTTTGAGCAGATATCCTCTCATTATCACTTGTCCACTCAGCTCCACTGCAGAGAGCGACGTCTCTGCTTTCACGGTGCCTCTCTTCTTTAAGTTGTCAGACTGTGATTGAACGTGTGCATTAGAAAACTGGAATCTCCATAAATGGGTTAAAATCCATCAATATCAACACACGCACACACACACACAGGGTTGTCTGAAACTCACAAAGCTGTACAGCGCTGTGGAGTCGTCCATGAACTGCTCGCTGAGGCCGGCGGTGCGGAAACTCTCGGCGCTTTTCAAACCAACGGTCCGCAGCAAACCCTCCTCCAGGAGGGCTGAGGCCAGGGTCATGGCCTCCACACGGGTCAGAGCCAGCTGCATGAACACCAGCCAGTCCACCACCGCTGAGCCTGCAGGGCCGGCACACAGATATAACATGTACAGCTGCATCACCCAAAATCCAAATTTAATTCATCCTAAGCCTGTCCAACTCTGTTTAAGTAACTAAACATTAAAAAAACCTTTTTTTTAATATGAAGTTAATGGGAAAAAAATGTGTGTTCTGCAAATAAAGTGACATAAAGAGTGCATTCATAATTTGGTTTTCATTAAACAGTCATGTCTACAACAGTTCATCACTGTGGGATCATTCATTTGTCACCATCTGATGTTTTTAAGGCTCACCTGAGAAACAGTTGCTGTAGGTGTTGCCCTGCTCCACGTGGTTGTTCATCTTGATACCGCTGTGGATGTCATACATGGAGTCCAACACTTTGCTGTAAAAAGTACATTAAAATGTAAAATATAATTGCCATCCACAGGCTATGAGAAGTCATTTTAGTTTTGACCCCTTTCGGGTATAGAATTCCCTCCAAATGAGGTTTAGGAAATTAAACCTTAGCCTGGATGATGATGCAAAAGCAAGCTTTCTAATGGGATGGGGTACTGAAATTATCACAACTTTATATGCAGATGATGCAGCACAATCCGGGGGTGAACTTTGGTTTCCTGAGGCTTACCTCAGGTTGATGTTGTGAAACTGGGATCCAGCAGGTTCCTCCTTGTTCGCCACCTTCCCTCCTCCTGCTTTCTTCAGTTTGTCAACGGCGGCGGTGATGTCAGCCGCCCAGTCATCTCTCTCCTGCCGGGAGCAGGCCTCCAAAAAATGAGCGGCACCATTTTTTGTCTGAAGCTTTAATGCCAGCTATGGGGGAAAAAAATTAAATGGAAGATAGAGTAACCTGAGGCAACATATTTCCTCACCGGGTGAGGTGTGGGAGGACCGGAGAGCCTCAGCAGAAGCCAAACCTTCAGTGTAGTTCATGTCATGTAAAATAAAAATACTAAGTGTTGTACAGGCATGTGGTAAACAGCGTGATAGTGGTTGTACACATAAATGCAGGCCCCACACTGAAGACTGAGATAACTCACCGGTCGATTCTCATACTCCAGAAAAGGACACGTTATTTCACAGTCCTTCAGCAAGATTTTCCCACGTTGACACGAGTCTCTTTTGCTTCCTTCGTACTTGTAATACAGCAGCTTGTCTGAGGTCAACACAAACCAGCGCGCTTTCCAGTTGGGCACAAGATGACCCTGGAATCAGAATAATAATAATAATAAAAAAAGATCAAAAACATGCAACATACTTAAGAATTTGGATTTTACTGAAAAAAACAACAACAATACCACAGCTGTCATGCATGCTGTTCTGACTCAGTTAAATCTATAAATCACAGTGGTATTCTTCTTCTATAATTCTCAAACATGTCTCACCCTTTTCACCAGGAATCCTTCTCTCAGAATTGTGTTTTTCTTGTCTGTATCCATTCTGTTCAGTCGGATCTTACCCGAGAACTTCTGCCTGTTCCTGCCTGCTCTGGGCTTTAAATGAAGATGGGAGTCACCTCATTCACACACACACCCACACCCACACACACACACGCACACGCACACGCACACGCACACAACTTTTTCTACACGTTCGAGTCCCAACCTGCAGGTTCTGCTGGTCATCACAAGAGGGCGCTCTAGCCTTTGAACAAGTTCAATTTGGAAGCTGATGAAAAAAGAGGTCAACAAAGTTCAGTTTAAGGAATAGGATTAATTTATGTCATTTTAAATGAATCTGTTTGTGAGCATCGAGCAGTATCATGAAAATAATGTATTTTCATCTGAAATCTCTTCTGATCTTTCTCTCCATCAGAATTATTTCAGTTTACAGGAAATGACATATTCGGTGTTTGTCATCAAGCATGTACACACAAATGGGCAAAATGTCTCTCCACATTAAAAAAAAAAAAATTCTGTAGCTTCAAAGTAAAATGATGTTACTGAATCCTCTGAATCAACTAAATGAATCTTTTAAAGACATGAAACAAAAAAGATGTGACTGACATGTTCCCTTTCTCATGCTGTAGCCTGTATACTAAAGGTATTAGCATGCACTCCACATGAGAAAGGCATACAAAGGTTGTTGTTTTTTTGTAATTTAATGTATACATGGAGTGAAACCAAGTTAAATACAGATGTACATCAGCATCAATCTGGAGTCTTTCATTCTCTTTTCTCTTTCACCGTTAGCTGCTAACTGTGTTGGTTTGTCATTCAGGGCTGTATAAATAGTCCACAGCAGTTTGTTAATAAAAAATTTCATTAAAGATAACTGGCAATCGAAACTGTAAATCATTGAGAGAGTGTGAGTAAAATTAACAGTTTTTATGATCAACTGATGCCAATCTTTTTTTTTTTTTCCCCCGCCCTCTGGAAAATTTTGCAATTTATGACAGCTTCATAAATTGTAAAAACAATCAACCTGATGATCATTCTAAAGGACTCCCACATTTCAACTGGGTTCTGGAGAATATTTCTAATTGTTATTTTCCTTAGAGGACTTGGATATCCCTCCTTAGAGCTCCCTTCTCTGCTGCAGCGCTCTATTTGTCTCCCAGGTGAGGAAACCAGCTCTTATTATCCTGCAGCTATGAGACGACTGGAATGTGGAACACACTCGGAGCGGCGAGGGTGAAGAACCACACACAAGAACAAATAAGAAAAGCCTTCTTCCCAGACTCGAGCACATTTCTTTAGTGAGATTTCAACCTGCACCTCTGAGTGTTAAGTAAACTTAACCTTTAAGGTGTGTCTGGAATGCCCTCTGTACAACATTAACCATAAATCAAACAATAATTACGTAAAACATAATATGGTGGTGTTTTGGCACGCCAGGATGTGACCGCCTGACGCAGATCAGTTCACATGGAGCGCCTAGTTGTCCTGGTCACACACACTTAAAATACAAACACTCCCTGGATTCTGTTCTGTTGGTCCACAGACTTATTGTTCACTGGTTGTGTTTGTGTGTCCATGTCCACAGCTGGTTACACAGAGCAGGTCTGGTAAAACTCATGTTTTATGAGACTAAAACGAAGACAAGATTCCCTCTGACAGGATTAAACCTGAGGGTTTTATTTCTAAAAATCACAAAGTTGCTGGTAGATCAAGTTAAAAATTATAATTTAAATTATTTGAATAGCAAAGATCCCCATTCACCCCAGAAAAGTTATATTTAGCAATATTTTTTTTAAAGTGAAGGCACTGCAATTTTTGAAAGGAGGCCATATTTAACTCAAATAATTTCCCCTCAAGAGCTGCAACCAAAATGAAATGATGTTCAACATTGGACTGAATTACCTTCATAGAATAATTGTCTTTTTAATCAGGAGTGAATCTCAAACAAATGATGAGCCCACACCAGGAGGATTAGTGGAAGACTGTCCTATTTGGCTTCAATAAAAAGTGACTCGGGAACAGATTGGTTTGTGGTTGTTGACTGGTTTCACAGGTGTGGAAAACACTGTGTAACATGACATGCTTGAAGATGTACTCTTTTCCTTCTTGTGGCACAAGCTGGATATTAAAAACAACTTTCTGCCTCTAAATTTCCATTAAATTTCTGGAATTCTTTTCACAAATCTGAAGGGATTCCCTTCTTGGATCGTAATTCCGATTCTACTCCTCCAGTCTTCCAATAAACAGACAAAGACAATAAAAAGACAAAGACGCCTTCTTTTAATCACAGGACTTTCAACATTAAATACATAAAAAAAATTAAAGTGCTTCTCTATCAAAAGCATATAACTAAAGTTTGCTCTATTGTACAGTACCATGATATCGTATTTTGTTAAATTAAGTTGAGGTAAAACCTTCCATCTCTGTCTATATTTTTTTTTATTGCCAAGTGAATTGATTCTTGGAAAAAACTGTGTACATAAAGTCTAACATTTCTTGTTCCTGTTTACCAAAGAGCTCCATTACTTAAATATTAAAACAGTGAGTCACGTTGTTGGGCAGGCTGGGATGTTCCTTCATTTCTTGATCAACACTGTAATTATTCAGCAACACTTTCAGCCACAGTTACTTGTGGGTCACATGTGTATTAATCTACATCTGAAAGTAGTCCCTACAAAAAAAGATTATTGTTTTTTGAAAGAGCTGAAATATTTTAAATTATCAATACAGAATATTAAATTACAATGTGATGGTGTCATACACAGAGATGCTCGTCCACAGAACTGTCAACTGGATCTACAGCTTCCTCACTCTCACATGGTTGTTTCTAACTGTTGAAAATAGATTGTTTTGTTGTTATTTATTTATCTTTCAGCAAAAAAAAAAACCTCAGACACAGTCAGTAACTATCTGGCCTGTGACCCAGATATGTCCCTCATATTTCCCTTGAAGTTAAACGAAGACCTTGCTGTCTTGTTAGGATGAATCGAAATGAACTTTGGTTATATTTAGCATTTTTTAAAGCATTTTTAGCATGTCCTGCCACTCAAAGCACTTCAGAAACCTTAGCTATAGCTTGTCAACGGGCGATATTTGTAGTTTCAACTCCTCCTACAAACTTTGGCTCAGTTATTACCCAGAAAGCTAATGTAACGTAACACTGTGTACAGTTGACAAACGGTAAATACAATTTGATTACATGTTTAGCAGCAAGACAGTCTAGATATCCAGGAATGTCTTTGTCCCTAAATTAATACAAAGATTTTTTTCAATGAAATAAAAATAAAACTCTGGACACCCTGCAGCCAATCAGAATCAAGAACTACACCGTGGTTTAGAACCCACTTGGCTGTCCAAATAACTTCAACTATAAGTAGAGGAGAAGCAGAAGTTTCTAAGAACATCTTTGTCGGGTGTCAGTGGGGTTAAGATCAAGAACTAAACATTAAAAAAACACTAACAAATACACTAACATGGTTTTTCTTCTGACCCGTGTTGACTGACAAGATGAATATATAGAACATCCTTCCTTATCCTTCTAACTTGGCCTTAGTTACAGACTGATAATATTACTTAACAGCAGGATTTGGATTTAAGGTTATTTTCCTGTCTTGTAAACTTTGATTCCTTCTGAAACAGAATGAGGAGGTGAATGTACAGTATTCAGGGCACATGATTTACAAAATGCAGTATTATGTACAGCTTTGTGCGCTGTAAATAAACTGATCTACTCTACAAAAAAAAAAACTTTATTAGTAGTTTGACTTTGTTCGAAACCCCTTATTTACAACCAAGCACCTGAACTCTTCCTGTCTCCCGGGGTGTTTCGGAGTGTGTTTGCAGTCTCATCCATGCACTGGACTGTGGTTGGACAACTGGAACAGCAGGTACAGCCGGAGTTGGAGCTGAATCGTGAGCGCCCGATGGCCGTTAAGGTCAAGTTGGGCGGAGAGGATCAGGAAGGGCTGAGTTTGTGCCACGCAGACACCACCTTCTCTGGGTGGGCCAGTATGTCCTTCCACTGCTCCACGGCGTCCGGGAGGGGGCTGTCCAATCCCAGCAACACCTGTCAGGATGACATCTTCTAATGTTAACAAACTTATGACACATACATTTGTTACTACAGAATCAAACTATTTTTGTTCTTTCTACACAATTTTGAAGTAGTCAGCAGCGTCCAAATATCCTGAGTGGCTGCTTTTCATCTCGACTAGCTGAACAAACATCATCTCAACAAATGGAATGAGCATTTTCGGTTGCCTAGGTTACCTGTCCGAGACACTGTTTCCTCCTGACGGAGCTGCGGCTGTAGAGTTTGACTGACAGCGATCCGGCATGGTCTGACGCCGCCAGGAGGAAGTGAAACGTCTCCATCCACTTACACTGACCTCCGGACGCCTTGAGCGCACGAGTCTTCTTCTTCATGATCACCCTCCCCGATTGGTGCATTTCCACTTTGACAAAAAACACTAGAAGGTGGGGGGGGAAAAATGACAGGTAAGCCACACAAGATGACACTTATTGGAGTTCACTTTTACGTGACTTGTAAGACCTACTTTGTGTGAGCGGAGAGGAGGATGCTGGGAGGTTTTGAGCGGCGAGGACTTGGAGCTGGATGCGTCCGTTGACTGGCTGGAAGCAGGTGGTGACATGAAGCTCGGCGTGGCAAACCTGAAAGAGGAGTTGAAATTTTTATTCCGGAATCAACAATTTAATGTATTGATAATTTATAATATTTTATTTTTTTACAATTAAAAAAAGAAAAGTAAAATAAAACTACTACCATCTTGTATGTGTCCTGTTTTTATTGCTGTAAACTGTGTTGCACACGGGTGAGTATTGTGTTGATTTTTTTCATTAGCAAATGTTCGCAACTTAGCATTCGAAGCTAAAGTGGTCAATTGGATTGAAAGCTTTGCAAATGCCTTTAGATCAACATACCTGCTACAGTTAAACAGCATGGCTGTAAACTCATTAAACTTTACGATTCGACGTTGACTGTCTGCTGCCCTGCTTCTTTTCAAAATGCTGTGGAGCTTTTTGATTGGCTGTCTGCACTCTGAAAAGGGTTCTATTGTTCGTTGCATTAAGTGGAAGCAATTTGGACAGTTTGTGCCTTTTATGTCCCCTAGATTGGAGTATGAAATTGTCGCTCTAAGAGCCAGAGAAAGACTTTTCTGTCTGATCCGTTAAGTGCAGAAATGCTTCATGTTTTTCTACCAGACATGCATCCATTTTCCATCACAACCCCCAACTGCTGTTGAAATGATTTAAGGTTTGACCCACTTTTCATGTCGTATGGTTAAAGAATCCACAACCCGTTTTTTCCCCGAGCAAAACCTTTTTTCCAATTTCCCTCAATAATAAATTACATTTGACTTTCACTGCAATTACGCAACAACATAAAGTTTAACATCAGGGCAGATTTACCCTTCTGAGGCTAAGAGGACAGTAAATGCTATTACATTATGATGCATCAAGGAGACAGTTTTATGGTGCACACACTGTTTAGTTCCTATTTACCTTGAACATATAAAAATGTGATTAAACATAGCGGGCAAAGGGGGAAATGGCGTATGTATGTTATCGTTCTCAAAGTTTTCCCCCCAATAGCTGAACACCAGGTAGGATAATATCAGCTGATTCCTACAACATAGAAAGTATTTTTGCGCATCCATTATAAACCACAAGATCCATCAAACACAAATCGTTATTTGTCTAAGGCCATAGCTATAAAATCTAGCTGCAGTTTCTTGAAGGAAAGAAAGAAATGGAAAAAATCACTTGTTGTTCTTAAAGCATCATTATGAGCAGAACTCGTTTCAGGAGCAATGCCCCACATTTTACCAAGTTTTACCAAGTGAGTGTCGTCTTTATGCAGAAATTGAGCAATCAAAGAATACAAACTGTAACCCTTGACAACACAGCTTCAGGGCAGGCCAACGCTCCCTACTTCAAAATAAGGCAATTTTTTCTTGTCTTTATTGTGATTTAGCTCGTCGGACCATCAGTTCACCTATTGGTTAATTTTAGGATGACTAAATTCTTTGCAGTGTAATAATTTATAATATTCCGAGGCTGGTGATGTATTTATGTATGTATTATGTATTTATTTGTGTATTTATTAAGTTTTGTTTGCTTAGCCAGAGTTTGGCACGGTAGCAGCAGATTAAACAGGGTATTCCACATTTGGTTCTCCCCAGCAAGACTTTTCTGTTTAGCCTGGGGAATTCTGTGGCGCTGCCAGACCAGATATAACATATGTTATTTTTCCAGTCAGTCTGCTTCTAGTTGGACATGACAAGAAAACCTTGAAGGGAGGCATGCAGATCCACGATCGAACCAGAAACCTGAACCACCTCAACTCACAACTTTCTGGGTTTCAACAACACTTAGACGAGCTGCCGTGAAACTTTGACGCTCATTATTGTTCTCTGAGGATAAACATGCTGATTTCATGTGTGGATTGATTAGATTCAGTTCAGACATTCTTCTCCCCCTCAGAAAGAGTAGAAATAACTAAAGCTGTTCACCCACTACCAATAAAAATCTGGAATTTGATGAAAACATGACCCATTTACAAACACACAAACAACCAACTGATGGACACTCACAGACGATCTGGACGGAGGGTTGAGGTTGAGCTGGTGGTCCGTCTCCTGGGAACTGAGCTCCCGTAAGGAGAGGACGCATTCGGCCACCGTACGCTTTTTGGGGCAATGTGTTTGCAGACGCAACTTCAAGGCGCTGCAGCGCAACTGTTGGAGGCGCAACGCGAACACAAAGGTCTCCATGAAGGACACATCCTGCAAAGCAGAGAGTGAAATTTTTTTTTTTTTAATATTCATAGCAGTATAACAAAAGAAACATTCGTATTCTGATTATTTTCCTAAAGCAGATTTAAACATAAACATAGAACTATAAATTATTTCACTGTTTCATGAGGATGCAGAGTTTTTGGGGCGTCACCTGATGATACTCCTTGGTGGAACTCTTGAAGTGGATTGGTTTGGAGATGGTGATGATGCCTTTGAATCCAATCTTTTGTTGCTCCACTCCATCCGTAGGAAGATTGAGATCTGAACACTAAAAGATGGGAGAAAGAAAGTTTTGGTAAAAAGAGTACAAGTGTGTTTGTAGATTAGTGATCTCTTAAATAAACAGGTTTTAGGCAAACTGCTTCCTCAGATGCATGGATCTATTTGTTCTAACACTAATAGTGACAGCTCTGTTTCTTAAAAATAACCTTTTCCTCTCAATGGTTGAAGCCAAATTCAGTTGAGTGCTGAGAGGAACGAACAAGGAACAGCCTTCAGGACACACAGAGGGTCCATTGAGAAATGTTACCGGGGAGAACAATGAGGGTTTTTGTCCCCTCTTCCTCCTTGTTCCAGAGTGAAACCATACCTGCACCAGAGTGATCCAGATCTGCTCCAGAGCCTCCTGGTAGCTCAAGCGAACACACACCTTCCCCAGCTCTCGCTCGTCCCCAGAGAGGGTGATGGAGTCTGCAACATTTAGGAAATCAGATCAGCAGCACAAGATGAACAACCTCAGATCTACTGAAGCAGAATAGTAACACGGATCTTTACATAACTCTGATGATCAATACGAAAAAATAGGTCACAAATAAAGTATAACTAATAGAGGTGTTGATTTGTTATTGTAGTGTTGGATTTTTGGGAGTTATTACTGTTACTGTCCTTTCATGGTTACACAGTGCAATGTGATTTTAATCAGACCTCTGGAACGACAGCTCTGCAGAGGTTCGTCTCAACAAAGGTTTGTTCAGGAAAGTATTTTGTAGATGGAAACAAATCTGTATTTAAATTACCCAGACTGCTTTCCACGGAGCCGATCATGGAGGATGTGCTGCTGAGGAAGCTGGAGTTGGAGTCAAAGCGCTGCAGGAGAAGCCAAACACACGTCTGGTCAGGACAACACACCAGGTCCACTGTATGTTTCTATAAACTTTATACTTTGAAGGGACCACAGGCTTCAGTGTGCAGCTTCAGCAGCTTAGAGATTGTGATTTTGGGTACAGCGGAATACGATCAAATCAGATTTGTCATGACTGTTACGAGATCTTTACAGCATTTCAACAGCTGCATTTCAACATCACAACTACTTAAACAACCCTGTTGTGCAGAAATCATATTTATCACACCTTGGAAAATAGATTTTAAGATGTCTAAAGTGAATACAATTTTGACTTTATGCAGAGTTTTCATTTTTAGTGGAACTTTTTCTTTGAAAACTTTGGAGAAAAAAAAGGGGAAAAAACCCCCCCACCAACATTTACCTGCACTTTTCATTTCACACCATCATTCCTGAAACCCCTGGTTTATTTGCTTACTGTTATTGCTAAGGTGCTGTACTTTTCACGCCAGTAATTATTCGCTGCTGTTTGCTCATCATGTTACCAAGTAAAACATTTGAGCTAAATGAACAGTACTGTTACACCAGCTGTATGTTCCTCTGGATAATAAAAAAACATCAACAACGGTGAACAAAAATGAATCCATGCTGGGTGGGTTGTGTTTACGTTGCTCACGTTCATCACTGTGAGGATCATTAATGAATATTATTAAGTTTATTGAGGTTTTAAGGCAGATGATGAAAGCCAGTTTCCAACAGAGAATTAGTCAAACAAAGAAAAACACCCTTTGCTCATTGTTTTCTCCATCCCAGACTATCAACAGCTGATTCACAACAAACAGAAATACACCCAGCAGTCCTGTCCTTCCTGTTGTTCATACATAACTCATCTCATCTTGCAATATCACTCATTAGATGATTAAACACTTGAATTTAAACTATGCTTCTGATCTTTGTGATGTAAAAATTTCAATTCCTGTCTCCACAGAAGGATACTGTCGTTCATGTTTGTTTCTCATTCATTAAAACTGCCCACTTCTTTCATGTTTTTATTTTACTTACTTTAGCTATATAAAAATTAAATGTGAAACTAACAAATAACTGGGGGGCAAAACAAACAGCGGACACATGAGATGTGCAGAAAGGGGTTTATTTGGTTAAAGGGGGCGTATTTATTTGGCAATGATGGAGGCTCTACTTCCGATATCTAAAAAATGGGGGCATAAAAGGTTAATTTATTTGTTTTTGTTTTTTTTAACCCAATCATGACCCATTATGTGGCTCTTAGAATTTTTATCAGATATTTTATTTTCCTTTCAACCTATCTCATTTTCCGTATCGCTCCTTCGTGTGTACACTGTTTTTTTTCAGAAGCGGTAGAATTAGCGTAATGGTTTTGTTATCGGTAAAGATGACGTCTGTAATTACAAGCATCTTTTTCTTTTTTTTTTTTAAATAAAGTTAACCTCCAAGGTGTTGCTGAAGATCAGCTCCACCCACTCCTGGTGCACACCTGCTTTGTAATAAACTCAGGGAGGATATGACCCCCTCACTTCGTCCCTTAAATCAAAATAGCAGCCAGGGTGGCTTGTTTGCAAATGTTCCACTTTGCCGCTAACGACGCTGGAAACTATAAAACTATATTTAGTCTTGGTTGACACAGGGTGAGAAACGCCGCGTGAGATTAGATAGAGAACATTCTCACCTGCATGTGACCCTGAGAGGTGGATAGATCAAACATGGAGCTGCTGAGTCGCTGGTCTCCACTCTGCATCAGAGTCATGGCTGGAAGCAAAAACACTAGATTCATTAATTGTGTTCTAGTTGGAAAATTACTTTCTAAACAACAACAAAATAATTAAAATTGTGAGAATGAAGAGTATCTGGAACCTCGACTTTGGTGCCTGGACTTTCTGATCTTCAGACTGTCGCGGCGGGACGACCCAGGCGAGATGTAATCAATCATGTGACCCTGATGGAAGCTGGACTCGGGGCTGTAGGTGAGGGGAATGGAACCCAGCAGCTCTGCCTTCCTTTCGTTATACGTGCATTGGGCCGAACCTGCAGAAAAAGATTAAGTCCAGGGGTCAGACCTCGTTCCACTTGAATTTTCTCCAGCAGAATAAAGGATTCCTGTTCCTCCAGGAACAGGACATCCTGGTATTTTGTCTCCAGTGTAATCAATTATCATACCTCAGTAACCCCTAAGCTGGTTTTCATTAAATTTAAATGGATGAGCCATTTTACAAATAAGCTTTCTGGCATGAAAGCACCAAGTGTTAGTCAGTGCCATTAGCCAGTCATTAAAAAGAGATCACGTAACATAATGAATAGAGTCAGTTTCTGCCATTTTATTAGCGGAGTAACTCTTTGGTTTGAGTGGTGATGTTGTCATTATAATTACATGAGGACGTAAAAAGGAAGCTAACAGCTTTATCTGATCTGGATGTCAAGTTTGAACCTGGATCTGGTGATCCAGAACCTTTAAAATTCACTTCTGTATTTGGACTGTAGATCAAATGATGAAACAAACTTTAACTAAGATCCAACTGTAGCTGAAATCCATTCCTTCAGTCACACTTTCAGTGACTGATCCCTCAGAAAATCAAAAATATATAGTTTTTAATGAACAGCTCTGAAGATAACAATGACCCCAGTGTAATTCCTGATCCTAGGGTTTGGGTTTCCTTGTCATGGAGATGCAGTATGAGAGCCTTGGTGGAGGTTTACGCTCCCGGTGTCTAGTTTTATCACCTATTTAACAGCCCAGCCTTTAAGTCAACACTAGCATCTAAGACACGTTTCACTAACGCTGCTTTTACACGTAGTGGTGAGGAACCGTGGATCGGTACGTACTCTGAGGCCCAGACTGTAGATTAGGGTAGCGGGAACCTCTGGGCTGAATGTAAGAGGCCTTCAGGGTCGGCAGGACAAACGGCACCTCTCTGCCATCCGGGGGAAGCTTTGAAATGAGGTAATCATCTCTGACCTCCTTTCTCCCTTCATCTAACCCCCATCCAGACGCCGCGTTCTTGTTCGGGGGAATCCTCAGTCTGATCACTTGAAAACAGAAGAAATCCCACATCAGAGACAAAACGCAGTCAAAGCCGTCTGACGTGTCAAAAGACACCAGCTTACCTTGGGTCTCCGGCTCTTTGGGTTTCTTCCTCATGAACGTTTTGCAGCAATCTTTAAGACAGTCCATGTCTGCTACTGTCAGCACACAAATATAAAAGTAATGTTCACGCATCGACCACAGCCAGGACAAACCTGATGACACCTGTCAGACCCAACTTTTATCAGAGCAAGAGCACAGACTTAAACAAAACTTCAAATAATCCCAAACTTTTTTCATTGATATGATCACAAATTTTGTTGTAACAACATTGACTTGTCCTCTGACTGACAATCTACCAGTTTGTTGTATCAGTACAAGAATATGCCAGTGAAATACAAAAGTTTTATTCCACTTATCACAAATTTGTTATTAGGAACTAAAAATAGTCTCTGAAATTATTTTATTTCCTCTGACATCTCCATTATCTCGCATAAATTGGCTCCTTTAAACTAAAAAAATATCATGTCCTGCCCTGATTCTAGCAAAGCGTGGTTTACTACAAAAAAAAAAGTGCTGCTATAATTTAAATTTTATAATTGAGTACAGAATGTAGGATTTAAAGGATCTAATAGCAGAAACGGATCCAATATTCATAATTACTGTATATCATCCACTGAAGGAAGGGAAGACATTATGTTGGAGATAATCTAAGTCTCTGCTAAAACAAAACACAACGGACATGAAAATTTGTTAGTTTTCAAAAACCCTAAATTTTGTGTTTAAATGCCTGCAAAACCTCCATATTGTGTGTCCTACCAGACACAAGATATTAGGTTTTGAAGCATGAAATTTAAATTTATTTCAAATCTTAACCAAACTGAACTAAAGGAGGACATTTCCAGTGAGTTCACAAACCACCAGAATCAAAAAGACTGCTGATAAAAAGTCTGATAAAAGGGTTTTAGTTATGACTCAAGAAGTTGTGTTTCCTGGTTCTATGAAGGAAGAGCGATAAACCGGAGATTACAAAGGCAGGGAAATAAAAACTTACCAAAGTTTTCATCCAGCTGATCTTTTCTCGTTGAGGCACCGACTGAAGAGAAACACCAGGGAGCTCAGGTTGAGTGTGTCCTTCTCTCTCTCTCCCTCCCTCTCTCTCCCTCCCTCCATCCCTCCCCCAACTCTGATTCTTCCCAGACTGAGTGTTCACACTTCCCTCCCCTACCAGCCATGTAAACCCTTTCTATTATTACTTTCTTTTCCAATTTTTTGTTTCCTTCATTTCCATCTCTTCATCTTCACTGCCATTAGTTCACATCTCCACACAGACCACAGACCACGTCACCCAGGTAGGAAGTCACCTGACAGGTTCAGTTGGCTCTTATGTCTATTTACCGAGACGTTGGATTTTGTAATTGTGAGGGGAGGCCGTGTTTGTTTGTGGTAAAAATTGTTATAATGCAACACACTATAATTCCACTTTTTAATGATTCTCAGAATGAACACACTGAAAAGTTATCCTATACTCATTTTTGCATCCTTCATTATTAGTTTGCTGAAGATAATCTAAAAATGTCTTTATTTTATTGTCTTAATGTGTTCTAGTGTCCTCAAATCTACACAATTCTGCAAAATATGTTAGATTATAATCCAAAATATTTTTCATGATCTGGAGCAGATGAGCGATAAACACATCGGCGTTATTTGAAATTATTCAATAATTGTCAACAGGAAATTTAAAATCCATAAACATCCACACATTTGAATGGTAAAATTATTCAAATCCATCAAATTTGTTGGTTTACCTTTACATTTATTGACTGTTATGGTTACACAATTTTTTTAAAGATTAAAAAAAAATCCTCAAGATGTATCAATCCATAAAAATCCTTATCAATTTTTTTATTTCTTCTCCCGTCACTGAAAAATATAATGACATTCAATAACGTGGTGATGACGTGTATTGGTCTAAAATAAACTGATCAATAATTCAGGAAATGACTGGACGTTGCATCACTTATTCCGGATCACACTTCTGCTCAGATGATGGATCCTCCTTCCAGTTATAAAAAAAGAACACGGAGATGATCTGGTGACACTCATGATTTAATGACAGCTCTCACTTTCACAGTTTATCTGATGGGATGAGAATCCACAGACAGTCGGTGATAATGTTCTGGATACTCGTTGCTACTCACAAAAGGGAAATTTCCATCTTTTTCGGGTCATTTTCTAAATAGAGGATGTCAGAAATTGTACACCATAAATATCCCTCAAGTCCTTATCGCAGTAATAAAAACTCAGTGTCTATTAAACCAGGGTGGGGATTTGAGAGCCTGGACGTTTCCCATCAGCTGATCTTTGCTGAGTCTTTACTGGATGAGTCTTTACTGGGGGATGACATAATGATTTTTAAAATAAGTGGTGATGTCACAAACAAACCATTACATCAGCTGCGGATTGGGAGCAGCTCGATTCTGTCGGGCGACAGCAGTTCATCTGGGAGGCTCAGAACGGGTGCTCCGAGACAAATATCGTCAGGCGTATGATGGAGCTGCCTCTGAAGTTGATGACGTTGTTGACCGTGACCATCTCCAGGTCGAGCACCAGCTCCCTCGGCCCCTTGATGGGCCGTGACAGGACCAGTGTGGCGCTCACGTTACTGGTTTGCTGTGAGATGAAGAGGAGACGAACGTGAGGAATGAAGCACAGGAAACAGATGGATCTCACAGCTGCACACGGTGGAGGACGTCCAAGAATTTGTCATATGGTTTGAAGGCATGTCAGGACCTAAACTTGTTTTCCACATAGCAGAACGATCCGGGTTCGTTTAAACAAAAGACAGGAAAGAAACCTGTCATTTGTTGATTAAAAACTCACCACACAGAGTCACTCATGTGAAATTCTGATAAAGAGTTTCAATCAACTGTGTTTTTGCACATTGGAGTGACACAAAACACCTTTCCAAACAGGTCACACACGGTTATTGCGCCATCTACTGGCTCCACACTGCACTGAACGCTCTGATATGTCTAGTCCACCTTTACAGGCTAACTACAGTATTTTCTACACTATAAGGCGCATCCCATTATAAGGCACAACTTCAATGAATGGCATATCTTAAAACACTTTTATATAAGGCGCACTGGATTATAAGACGCACTGTCGGTTTTTGAGAAAACTAAAGGCTTTTAGGTGCGCCTTATAGTGTGGAAAATACTGTATTTATTTGTGTCCCATCTGCACTTCCCTACTTTGACTTAAAAAGATTAGATTACATCAATTAGAATTTATTATAAGTCAATTATATGCTAAAGTTTCCATATTTTGTATTTAGAAAGTTTTTATTAAAAAGAAAACCATGTCAAGGCTTTATAAAAAGCAAACATTTTAAGTAGTTTGTTTTCTTTTCAACCAGCTCTTGTTCTTTATTGGGAATAAACTTGCTATTAAATAATCAGATAATTAAATCATCATTATGTTGCCTTCGTGTGTCCATGAAAATACTCACCCGCATGTAAAACTCTCGTCCTTCGTTGCCAGACTTTATCTGGAAGATGTAGAAGGCGCCGGGGTAACGTGTGGTGGCCTGCATCTGGAAGATGTCGGCAGGCACACTGCGCCCCGACGACAAGTCCATGTGTCGGTACAGAATAGTGAAGGGTCTGCCACTGCAGGCAGGGATCTCAGACGAACACATACACTGACTGTAGAGGGGGGAGACACTGGGTGAGCGCCGGCTGGATCACGGACGTGTGAGAAATGGAGTGGCGGTACTCACTTGTCACTGACTTCGATGTAAGGAGCGTGACACTGTAAAGGATTCAGGCATGTATAGCCTCCCTGGAAATTGAAACACACTTGTGCTGTTGTACAGGTGTTGTTACCAGTGTCACATTCATTGATATCTTCGAAATCAAACACACAACAGTTAAAAGTCAGTTAAAACATCATCATCATCAGCAAAGAACAATCAGAAAGCATCAACAGTTGGTATGAAAATGGTACAAAACACACATGCAACTAAAAAAAACACCACAATGCAAGTCTTTTAAAAAGGAACTTTGTCTAATTTCCTTTGATTTAAAATGATAAACAAATAAAAACATCACAGAAGTCACAGTTTTAAGTGACAGATGAAAATATGACTAATATTTCTACTGATAGATTCTAAAAACATCCACCAGGATGAAGCTATTTTTCTGTCCTGAACGTTACCTTCACAACTCCTGCCGTCCTCATACACATAATATCCAGGCGGACAGATGCAGGAGAACGAACCGGGGGTGTTCACACATCTGTGTTGACACAGAAACTCAGAGAAGCTGCATTCATCCAAGTCTACAGAGAATAAAGAGTTGGGTCAATATGGTGGTGGGGATATTCTCCTGCCCCCTGTAGTGATTATTCTGACATGGATTTAACGGGTATATCGGAACTCAAGCTGTTGCTTGCTAACATTTAAACATTTAAGGATTATACCCATGTTTTTGACAATCATAAAAAATGGGATTAAGATAACATCAAGTGAAACCTAACGCTATTCAGATTCAGGTCACAATTTGGATACAATGATATGAGAAATTATTTTTGTACTTATTGGATCTAGAACAGAGAGGTAAAGAAATGCTGAGATGACATAACACAAATTCAATCAGCTGATTCCAATACCTATGAAAGGTGAATAAAGTTATATCCAGATTTTAAAAAATATATCCAGATTATGAGGAAAAAAAGCGTGCTTTATTATTAGAATTATGCTTTACTGACAACTCATAAAATCATGATTCAAGTTTCTAGTACTAGGTTTCCAGGAATTAATTTGGAATGAGGTCTCTCTCACTCACTCAAATGTCCACTTTGAAGTAGAGCTGTTTAAAATCTCCCCTTTAACACTAAATTAAATGCATGATTCAAAAACAAACTACAACCGGTTCCTCTCACCGATGCAGGAGGCTCCATCGGACGCCAATTCAAAGCCTTCGTCGCAGTTACACATGAAGGAGCCGTAGGTGTTGAAGCATCCGTGGCTGCAAGGTTCATCTTCACACTCGTCCACATCTGGAGGGCCGACCGGAGATGAAGGTCAAACGCATCAAGAGGAGGAACATTGTTTTGTGTGTCTGTGTTGCACTATTTACACCAGTGTGTGTACCTTGACAGGTCCTGCTGTCTGGGTTGAGGATGAATCCAGGGTTACAGGAGCAGGAATAAGAGCCGGGGACGTTGGCGCACAGCTGTTGGCAGTAACCATAGCGGCATTCATCAATGTCTGGTCAGAACGGGAGAGACAAACTTGTTCCTTATTAACACACACACACACACACAATGCAGGTAGAAGTCACAGTCAAGGCTGTGACATGAGGAAACTACTGTATTCCATATTCATTTAGAAGAATTTTACTGAACTGCTTTACTGCGCATGACAGAAGGGGGCGCTGTTCTACCGGAGATAAATCACACTTTTAATCCCATTTGTGCGTCTCCTCATCTGTTTACACCTCTTGTTTATTCAAGTGTGAATAACACTTCAGTGGGTTAGATGGGTATATATAGGAAGTCCTCACCCACAATGTTCATCCCTATGGTGATGGATAGTTTTTTTTTTATCCAGCTTCACCGGCAAAACATCAACATTCTTATAAATAAAAGGTAAAAATTTAAACTTGTTTCTGTAAAATGACCTCTATAGATCTAAATAGGATTTGACATGACTTATTAACGCCCTTCAAGATAAATTTGTTTTGCTATGGATGGATGGATGTTTTCCAGTGTTGACGCACAAGCTTGAACGTGTGCACATTTGCCGCATTCCTCCGCTAAACGTTTCCGTCTCTGCTCCACCTGCCTGGCAGTGCGTGCGCGCGCATCGAGCTCGCGCACCTGCGTCAGGTAGGTTGCATGCTAACACTTTTAGCTTACATGCTAGACTAGCGATTTCACTCTAAACTGGGTATAAATTAAGTCCTTTAAAATCTGTGATTTGAGTTTTTATTTGGGGTTTTTTTACACTTTAAATGGAGCCTCCGTCTTTCTCATGCTGCGGTGCAAAAATTCCCAAATGAATTATTTTTAGTTTTCTAGATAAGCAGTTACATTAAATAATAATTGTATCATTATGCATTATATAAATAATACAATAATCAACATTTTTTGCAGTGAAACAATTTATTGTATGATTCTGCTTACAATGTATGATCTCTTTATTTTACAATATGGCTGACACTCAAAATTCGGAGCGTCATTAAACGCCCCACAACTACATGCTGTTGGTATCAAAATAAATCCACAATTTCCACTGAATACAGGAGTTTCCCAACGCTTTAAATCTCATTTGACATTTTAAACAGTGAGTGGATTTTAATTCTGTTCCTTAGATAATTAGACAAACAGTTTACTTACCTTGACACTGTCCACCAATGAGCCAGTATCCCTCTGTGCAGGAACAGGTGTATCCACCTGCTGTGTTGATGCAGACCTGGGTGGGGTTGCAGTGATGAGAGTTGGTCTCACATTCATCAACATCTGGAGGAAAAGAAGAAGAGGTGGGGGGAAAAAAACAGTGGGAGGAAATAATATTAGTGCTTTATTCTGTTTTACAAAAAGTTCAACCAATCATGATTTAAATATGAACACCCTCTGAAACAAAACAAAAGGTTAAATAATAAGACTGATTAGAACGTTTTTCTGCTTCTGTTTGGGAGTTAGTCCTGGAAAAACACAACATTGGTTGCAAAATTTGGTTTCCAGTCTTAATATGGTCGACCTCTCCTGCTTCTACCTTTGACTTGTGTCTTGAAATAATTTCTTTTAAAAGCTGTAAAAGCTCCACTTCAGCTCCACGGTCTACTGATGTGAACTCTGCTGCCGCTTTCCTGCTCAAAGCCATTGTTTAAAAGCACTAGACTGAATTTCCCCCCTGGTGGCTTTTGCAATCTTATCTTCAAAAATCTGCTTCTCCACCACTCAGGTTCTCACATCCCGTGTTCGAAAAACACTGAACATTTCAAAACAACATCAGCTTACGCTTGTTTTTGCAAAGCGATTAAAGATTTCTCAGATTACAATCTGAATTCCTTTGACTCCCCCGGAGCGGCTCATACACTCCATCATAACGGCCACATTTCCTTATGAGGATATGACAAATCAAAAACTTCAACCGCTGCTGCGGTTCTCAGAGCATGAAGTCACTGATCTCTAGAAATCCCGTTGGGGGAGTGGGTGGGAGTCTGGTTCTGTGTTTGTACAGGTTGCTATGAAAAGCGATAACTGCTTGTCGATACGACTTTGGCCCCTGGGCCAACTTGGACCAGTAGCCCTTCGCGGTGGTGGAGGAGGCCCGAAGGCCTCGGCCAGCCGCCAACAGCTACACGATCCCAGCACCTGCTTCAAGTTACCAGTGAAAACCCTCTATGAGTGGTCTTCATCTGCAGCCCATGTGTGAGTGTTGGTTCAGATCCCCAAAGCAAACAACATGGGCCGTAGGAGCATTTCAGTTCAGCTCCTTATATAGACACTTTCACCCGCCGCTGTTGACAACGCTTATTGGCTCGAAGGAAGGCAGAATGTTGTTCAGACGTAGGGAAACAATACGTTGAAATATTTCAACCCCAAATGTGCATACTAAGCGATTCCCACGGTGGATTGTAACGTCGTCGTCGGAGGCGAAGGCTCAGCATGTGTTTTTCATCTGTGTGTTGTTTGCCACGCTAGTTGAGAGCATCGCAAACAGTCTTATCTTTGCCCTGTCGTGCAATTTTTGAATTTATGTGTTGGATTTAAAAGACCACAAAGATGGAAATGTTCTTCAGGCCACAGAAGAGCAGTAATGTAATAATCCTTTAATTTTAAGACATGGAGCTACAAGTGGGATTAGCAGCAGAGGTGGATCTCCTCTGGAGGCAGCGCTGATTTATTTCGTTTGGTGTGGATGTGGATAAATGTTTGATAGAGATGTCTCATGAATAAAGCAATTTACTTTGAGGTCTGAGTACTCTTACTCTTCATAACAACAACTATGTAAAAAAGAAGAACATTTTTAAAATAGCATGACACATGCTATTTAATAGGACCATGCTTTTGCCAGAAGGTTTCTGGGTCCTGGATGGTAACATGATTTAAACTAAGTTTGTGTCCAAACTCAAGTCTGCGGGTAAAGGATGACTATTTCCTGCTGGTTCCAGACTAAAAAACATTTTAATCTAAAGGGACAATTTGGCCCTATCCCACACTAGCAGGAAGAAGTCTTTTCAGAACTAATCTGAGTGATTAGTGATTAGTGCAGGGATGTTCTAAAAGCAAGTTTATCTAACAATCCAGGCTTATTCTCTGTAGTCTGACTTTTTTTTACATTTGATTCCATAAAGACAGTAAATCCCAGTTTAAACTGAGTTACAATGGAAACATATAATGGGAAACTAGTCTGATTCACAGATGACTGTCAGGTTAAACTTTAAACACAGTCAGAAAAATTCATGTTAAGGGAAAATCTTTTAAAAAATAAATTTTAAAAAGACCGATAGCATATTCTCTTTTTTTAAACATTGAATATACTTAATTTAACTAGAACGACTGCATTTCCTGGAGAAAATGCAGGTGAGACCGTGAAACATGTTTGGACGTCACCGCTCATCCTAAACTTCTGCTCTGCTCGGGTTGATCGATCTGATCGCTGGAGAAAGATGAGCAAGAATCCAACTTTATAGAAAAATTGCTAAAGCCCTGGTTGATTGTTTAACTTCATTCAAGTCACGTGTTCAATTTGGTTATTTCTCTGAAGAACTTTTCCTCCTCTGGATACACTCTCACCCGCATTTGTTGAAGTAAATTGTACAAAAAGTGCAGGATGGGAAGAAAACTTTAGATTTTTGCGGATTAAAGAACAACTTTTTCCACCATTTTTTAAAAACTTTCTGTGCACCATTCATTGACGTTCTACTTATCAATGCAGGTTTTTCATTCTCTGCAGGTTCCTCTTGTCTGATCACATCACTGATTTCTATTTAAACGGAGGAGCTGACTGCTGTATTCGTCACCCAACATCACAGCTGACCTCTTCGGGCTTCAACTCCCGTTTCAGAAACACACTGACGCACGTGCTTTTTGATAAAGCTGACACGGACGGTTATTCTGTAAAACACTTATCTATTCTGGGTGGATTTGACCTGCTTTGTCGTGTCAGACGGACGCCATTAGTGGTCCTGATGAAGTGCAGCGCCATTAAGTTAAAGACAAAGCCATGTTTGTGGCAGGATCAGACAGGAAGTCACAGTCTGTGTAACTCACACAGTAACAGCATCAATCAGCCACCCATTACATCACACACACAAACACACACACACACACACACACACACACATTATGATCGGCCCCCACAGAGGCATGCCTGTTCTCCAGGCTGGGCTCGGGCATAAATATGGCAACACATGACCTCATCTTTGGCACTCTGATGCTGTAGTTTACCCAAACAAGGTTGTGGAGTCGATTC
This sequence comes from Antennarius striatus, assembly GCF_040054535.1. NCBI lineage: Eukaryota > Metazoa > Chordata > Actinopteri > Lophiiformes > Antennariidae > Antennarius > Antennarius striatus. The sequence continues at coordinate 17,314,943 of NC_090792.1, forward strand.
CCTGACAGGCCCGAGAGAAACAGCCCATATTTGTGCATGAGCTAAACTCTCTTTAGAGGCAGAAATCGGCTATATATATGTACATTTTCCAGTCATTACGAGGTGTCACAGCTGATTCATCCTAAAATGATGGAAAAGACAACACCCAAAAACGACTTGAAGGAGGTCATTTTTCGACAACTCATCCCGGCCGGGACACGCCGTGGTGATTCTGCTGAGATGACAGCTGTGGAGGAGCGTTCAACATTCAGTGTTTATCTGACATCTGCAGTCTCTTGTGAAATCCGATTGAATCAGACAGCATGAGAGTTCCTCCACGAAAGTCTCTCGTCTCTGGTTGGGTGTCAGCAGAGAATCGCCAAGGCAAACCGTCATCAAACAACATCTGTGCCTGCCATTTCAGGGGTTCCATGCATTCCCCTGGAGTTCAACCAGAATTTTTAATGACTTACACTGAATCGCTGGCCTCTATCCACTTTTCCTTGTGACCTCATCCATCAAATTTCGCTGTGCATTCTGATAAACAGCAAGAAACAGATGTCAAAACCATCTTTTTAAAAAATCTTAGTCATCCATCAACTCGCGGAAAGAGCAAACATCTGGAGCTGAGGAAAGACAACATTTATATGCAGGTAATTATGTTATCATAAACTTGAGCAGCAACCAATAAAAACGATGATCCCACCATGTGGATGCTAAAAATGAATCATAGTTCTTTTCTATTGGAGAGGTCAGGAGCTACAGCAGCTAAAAACGACTAAAAACACACGTTTCTTCATTTTTGCTTCATTAATCATTTTCAGAATCGTCTCCTGCAGAAAGAACAAACTGACGTTAGCCTCCAACTGCTGTCTGTGATGAATGGGAATACACACTGAGCCACTGGGAAGGACTTAACAAGGTGTTTGTGTGGCTGCTGTAAACAAGTGAAAACATGTGCAGCACTTTTCCCAATGCAGAGCTCAGGTTTTCACTCATGTCTGAGTCAAGAGCAGGATTCCAGCAAAACTACCAAACCCATTTCCACCAAATGTTTCAGATGAGTGCAGCGGGGGCCAGAAAAGACTACTTTTTTTTTACCGTTTCCTGCCACAACAACCATCTCCGAGCACCTTAAATTTAAAAAAAATGAAGAAGGGCCCAACCTCTAAGGGATGGAAGCTCCTGATTACACAACATAATCAACTGCATAGTCAGGTACGCTCTACTTTACTAAATATGTGGAAAATTCTGTATAAAGGATCAACTGTGTGATTTATATATTAGAATTTAAATGAATGTTAAACAATTTTGCTTTAGTTTCCTAGATTACATTACGCTATTTAAACACGTGATGTTTTGGTGGAAAATCAGGTGAAATTTCTCACGAAATATCACAGAAAAAAAAACGGTATTGAACAAGTGGAGGCAGAGGAGACTTGTTCTTATCCATACAAGAAAAATAAAAAATAAGACACCGAACTTGTATGATCATGAGATAAGTCATGTGTGATGATTGCATAATGCGCCTGTTTGAGTGCGAGTATCATGGGATGTCGCGTTCATAACAAAGCTGTATGACTAATTTATTACTATTTCCAGTTGTTGTTTGTTTTTTTTTTAGAATAGAATAGTTTTATTGTCATCATACACAAGTGTACAATAATTTTTTTCAGACAACTCTTGGTGCAAAAAAGGGCTCAAATGCAAGTACAAAAGTATAAAAGCATAAAGCACAGAGTACATGTTTCCATCTTCCTAATTTCTATGGAATACAGCAACACAGTTTTATTCTGAAGCCCCAGCAGATGCTGAATTTTCTTTCCTTTCTTTGTCTTTCTATTTATTTATTTCATTGCTTTTCTTTAAGTGAACTTCCTCCACCAGAGAAACCATTAAAGCCTCTGCAGACTCACCGTTACAGGTCCCATCCTCTGCCAGGGCATATCCCAGGATGCAGGGCGCAGTGGTCCTCACCCGGGGGTAGCTGGGCTCCAGGGATCTCGGAAGACCCGGGAGGAAGGTGTCGGAATACCCGGTGGATTGGTCCGGGTACACCGGCTCTGGCCGGACCTGGACCTCTTCCCGGTAGGGCTGGCTGTACCGACCCCTCGGCATACACAGATAGCCTCCGTTCCGGTTCACACAGCGCATGTCTCCCCGACAAGCATCTGGCAGCATCCGACACTCATCCACATCTGGAACGCAGAGGACAGATATGAGAAGGGGAAACATCTGTGGCATTCGTCACGTTATTTATGAAATAACTTTCCACAGTGCAGCTTACCTATACACTCTCCTGACCTGCGGTCGAACGCAAAACCTTCTGTGCAGGTCTGAGAAGAGATCAAGAAAATGTTGGGAGCATGTTTGACCTCAAGATCATGATTTATGTTTTCTGGAGGCGTGGAAATTTCTGACAGGCCATATGCATGCGATATGATAATCCACAAGACTTTTAATTCACCAGAACAAGTGTTAGAAGAATTATTATTATAAGTATAAATGAATGAAATGAGTTCTTACCTGTCCGTGTCCAGGTTGAATAGAAAGCAGAATAAATACCAGGGCTGGCAACATCCTGCAAAGTTGGAAGTTTTTATTTAAAAATAAATAAAATGCACGCATCCTGAACTACATTCATTCAAACATACGAGAGAAATGAATAAATCTGTGACCCAAAGGTAGAATCCAGATTTTTAAAAAAAAAAAAAAACCCTCACCTCTCACAAGAGCAAAACCTGAAAGAACGTATTTCAAACAGCATGCTTATTAGTTTCTCACTAAGGAAAGATTCAGACGACCCGTAAATTCCTCCACAAATTCCCTCTCCAGCATCCAGCGGGACTCACTGCGGTCAGGACGGTCGTCTTTCGTATTTACGTGGTCCAACCAGCCGCCCATAAAAATGAGTGCGCCCTTATTCTGAGGTTTACGGTAAAAGTTTTGCCGCGACTAAGTTGGATTTCAAAATAAGGGCTTACACCTGGCGCAAAAACAAAATCATGATTTAATTCAAAGCGGGTTGAAAACATGCACGAGTGTCATTTATTGTCAGTATATAAACATCTAGTAAATGTATTTAAGTCGAAGTTACTTGTAGTCAAAAATACATAATAAACTACGGTTGCAACAAATTTTGATGTAGATTATAAATATTTTGAAAATTTTTTTGAACAGCTCAAAGGAACGTAAAAAAATCGAACACCGTGTTAAGTGAAAATTCCGATGTTTTTTATCTTGTGCACCTCAGGGCAACATTACTTAAAGTATTTCACAGTATCTGAATGAAGTATTAACGGGTTATGGAAGGTTGTTTTATTCTACCGTTTTTTTGTACAGCAATGTGTGTATAGGAATCTTTCAGTGAAGGACACACACACACCACAAAAGTTGGGAGTACTGTATATATCACAATCCATATGTGAATCATGAATCCACTTTAAACTTAAACATAAACATGACTCCCTACATAAATCCAATGTTGCTTCAAAATTCACATTCAACTTCAGACTTTAATGTACACAAATTATCAACTGTCCAGTTCATTTCACGAGAAATCACGACATCAAACGATGGCCACATCATCCATGTGCTTCCAATATGCATCCATATAACCATCATCAGCTGTGTCCAAGCAAGTATAATCTTCACGAACTGAGTTCCATATGAGCTTTGCTATAGATTTCATTCCGATTTACTCACGGTCCAACTTAACCATCCAAAGTGGTTGAGTTGTGTGAAGTGCAGAAATCCAGGGAAGAATCAGAAGACAAATTTAGTCAGTGAGAGTAGGAAGCAGGGCTCCGTCTGACACCCTGAGTCCAAGGATGAAACATGAGGCATTACTCCAGTTGTGGACATTTAATTTACCCCTTCAATGAAAAACATACATTGTGTGCAGATGGGACTATAACTGGACTAGACTAAGATGAAAAATAACCTTTCCGTCGTTGTGGTCAACAGAAGCATCGACACCCCACCTCACACTTTCTCAGTACCAAGCAAAACAGAACACAGGTAAGTGCAGGTGACTTTTATTAGGCAATCAATGACACACTCTCATGCACCAACACACCCACACATACATGCCATTATCCCGAGTGAAAAGACAGGACGTAAATTATAATCGTATTCAAAAACTGCTCATCAGGAATGTTTTTATCCCAGTTTAAATGCAGACATGGTTGTTTATTTGGTATCGACTTTTATTTTGAAAACCAGACGGCGTCGCGCCAAAGTATTTACCGTAATCCTCAGAATACGGGAGCGCTCGTCGTTTCTTGACCGCGCAAATGCGAAAGACGGCTGGCTGACCGCAGTCGGGGCTCCCGCTCCCCCCCCCACAAACAACTCGACTCCTTCAGGTTCTCATTAGCTGACGTCTGGTCGGCCTGGAGCTCCGGCGCAGCGACCGCGGCTGGCAGGAAGGCCGTCTCCGAGCAGACTGCTCCCTTCCACCGCAGCTGGATTCAATCAGGGAGCGCCGGACCCCTCCGGGCAGAGACCCCCCCCCCCCCGGCGGAGCAATCACCCCCGTCAGGCTGCCGATCGTGGGCTGTTGATGAGTGGGACACCCCCCACCCCCGATCAAACCAGTCATAGAGGTCCAGCTGATTGACTCTCCACATCTGGAAAAGCCAGACCATAATTAGGGGTGGGGGTGGGGGCAAATATTCAAAATTCACTCATTAAAGGGTAAGAAATACCTTTATTTGATTTTAAAATTCAAATAAGTCACAGGTATTAACCTAAAGATCCTCATCCATGTTGGGTGTAACCCAACTCCTTTTATGAGGTTCAGATTTCACATCTACAAAAAATGTCATTTTCTTTTACAGCCAGGATTTACAATTTGTACATTTGATCAATATACATGTGAAGAAACCCTGTCAAATTCCTTCGACAGAGGCCGATACAAAAATGTAAAGCAGCAAAAGTCAAACGCCGGCCAGGTAAAAACCTCTGAAATGTGCAGTTATTACATTTTGTAAATATATATTTATACTGTATTAACCATTTACAATCTTGATTATACAACTATCTAATTAGCAGAAAGTGCAGGCACTTAACTCCCCAAACTTCCCCAACCAGTGCCCATAAATAAGAAAAAAAACAACACCATTTTACATTTATATCGATGTGACGGTCCTTTAAAGTCACAGACTCGAGCCCCCGATCGTCACGACGCTCGTTCGCGTTCTGGCTGGAAAGACAAGATTTCACAAAAATGTCTCCATGGTTTAAACAGATGTACTGAACCGCATAAATCTCCACGCGAGGCTGCAGCTGCCAGAGCTTTCAGACTAAGTCCTGGATCAGAAACAGTTCACTGCATTGTTCGAAGCACACAAGACTTGTTTAAATGCAAGTCGAGGGATGAAAAGTGAAGTTTCCCCTTTGCGGACGAGGTGAAGATGAACACAAACCACTCGTGTCCTGCTGCTCAGAGAGTTTACGAGGTCACTTGTGTTCAGCGCTGGTGCGATGAGCAACAATCAAACGGATGTACTGATCTTAGAACACAGGCGTTCTTCCCTCTGAACACGTCCTGCATCTTTTTCATCTACACTTTCACTCCTGCGTAAAAAAAAAAAGGAAACTGTTGCATAGAACAGCGATTGCATGAAAATGAATTTCAGTCTCCTCCAAAAAATAGGGAATATTAAAAACTGTTCAACTATCTGTGTAGTGTAAAAATCACGTGGAAATATAAAAACTGTTGAACCAACAATTTACTAACTCGTTTCCATGCCGATGGATCCCGGTGTGATCGTGAGTCGTTCCTCTACATCTGTCCAGTTGTTTTTTTAATTTTATTATCACACGGATAATAAAAACCACCCAACTAACAGATGCACAAACAAATCTGCATCATCCCCAGTCGCTGAGGAGAATGCTGTAACCGTTTTTTTGTGGATTCAAGCTGATTTACAGTTCCCTCAGCATGTGGGGGGAGATAAAGACAGACTGAAAGCACGTCTATTCGGCCCCTGGTCGTGGACCCGATCACTGCTTCAACAAGTCCTTGAGCACTACTCCAGCGCTGGCCTCTGCTGAGACCGGCACGGGTGTGAAGGTGGGCAGCGCGTCGGAGATGGGCTTCATCAGAAGGTGACCTCCAGTACCGCCGCTGGAACCGGAACCTGCCAGTAAGGGAACAGCAGCGGAGCGAGGGGCCAGGAACGGGTTGGAGTCGCCGCCTCGCTTGGCGCCTGCAGCGGGTCCTGTGAGGACGGAGGAGCGACAATAAATACGATCTGACAGAGGCGTCGGGGCAGAGAACCACGCCTCTAGTCTGACGTGATCGAGCTCAAGAAAGAAAGAGAAGTCGAAAGAGGACTCGTTTACCTGTGACCGTGCTGGAGGCGGTGCTGCTGGTTCTTCTTGAGGGGGGAGCGCTGAGGGGCTTGATGTCATAGACTGGGAGCTTCGGAGCGGGCAGCGAAGGCGTCGACTCGTACTCCAGGAACTTGACAAACAGCTCAGAGAAAGACTGCGATGACAAATAGAAGAAGAAAAAAAAGATTTAGTGAGAAAATTTAGATTTCGACTCTGTCAGAGTCCAAATATTTTTTTTCAATCTCAAGCTGACTATAGAGTTGAAAATCATACGAATCTGCTACTAAAACTGTATTTAAACATTAATTTATCTCAGTGTCCATTCTCCCTGCCTGCATTAAAAATGTGATCGAAAGAGGCGGGCCTACGAAAACGAGTTGTGACATCACATCCTGGTCTAAAAAGAATCTGAAATTCTCAATGGGCTTTACATTGAGGGAAGAAACATGTGGAATATCAAGAAACGTTGGCATTATCAGACGAGGACGAGGAAATAAATGGCGTTTAAAAGATTTTAACACGTTAATACAGATCATCTGTATCGGTGCTTTAAAACACGTGAGGAGTGTGGATCTTTAAATATGGTGCAATGTAAAATTTCATTGTCACCCCCAAAAAAGGAGAAGTGTTCTGTGTTTTGACAGTGAAGAAACACTGGTTTTACTTTACAGCCACCTGCAGTCCATTTAGCTTTCATTCTGGACATTTTCTTGGAAGCCGATTTATTTTCCTCACTTTTACTTCCAGTTGTCTTCGCTGCAAAGTTACACCAAAATACTCCAAACAAGCCATAAGTTCCTGTTGGAGTATTTCTGATTGGATCAGATGTCTGTCAGAGCGTGTGTAGGACAGAGTTGTTGTGTAATGTTGAGCAACGGTTAATGTCTTGTTGTGACCATGACACCTTGTTGACTAAATGAGGCATCCAGACAAACACTGAATGCAAAACGGAAGAAAAACACACATAATGTGTGTCTGAAACACATCAATTATACAACAACGCATCAGGCTTCCGTGAAAAAACAGCTAAGTTCGTCAATAAGTTTCGTGATCGAGGCGTTGGGGTAAAAAATGTTCTGAACCCGAAGCGCAAATCCTTCTGAGGCCGAATGGGACTGACAACGATTCCAACTTTGTCATTTTTGGATGGAATTCTGGCGTTTCGCAAGCGAGAAGCGTGATATTTGTCCCAGCAGTGTGGGTGTCTGGTGTGATTCTTCCCCACACGTCGAGAGGCCCTTTATAAATCATAAAATGACAACAACAATCATTCACTGAACTGTTCTGTGAGGGTTCTTCTCGTTCTCTGAACAGAAGGAGTTCCTGAATCTGCCGATTCTTCCCAAACTGGAAGATGTTTTTATTTGATTTCACTGTTACTGTCTAATACTTAAGATTTCCTGGTTGTGGATCACATGTGTAATAAAATGGGAAAACGTCACACAGAACTCGATGCGGTCTTTCTTACGGAGTTGAATCCTTGGCCACTAGCGGGCCTCTGATGGGAGCCACTGGTTGGAGTGTTTGGGACACTTTGAGCTCCTCGGCCTCCTAACCAGTTTGACATCCATCCAGTCACACCTTGTCGTCCATCTTCCTCTAACATCTGCAGAAAGGAGATAAAAAACAAAAATACTTGTGCGTAAGAAAGAATAAAGTCTCCAAACCATCACAGATTTGTGCTATGATATGTTTACAAGCACAGGAAAGAAGTTCTTATCCCTTATTTAAGAAGGGAAGGAAATAGACCGCATAGAGTTAAAGTTACAGTCTCAGTTCTGGCCATCTTCTATAAAGGAAGTCATTGAATTATTGCATTTTAATTGCCCATTAGTTTCCTTTCTACTCGCCACCGCTGTCTGGAAAATCATTCTAAAGACCCACTCAGGATTTAAGTGTATACACAGGCAGTTAGATTCTTCTCTGACAGCCTAACTCCCAGAACTTAATCATTCAGCCTCCCTAATCATCCTTTGCTAGGAAGGATTCAGCTGGATGGAAACCATATATGGAGTGTATGGATCAGAGTTTTTGGGTTGGCTGCTCCACTCCAATTCTAAAAAAGCGCTTTTGTGGAACACTTGGCTGCCATAAAACACGAGTTGTGTGGAAAATTTAAACGGCATTAACAGGAGATGAGGGAGACAAGAAGAAAAAAGTTAAAGGACCAACCAAAAACTCCTCTTCCGAGGAGTGGTAATTGCATTTGCCCCTCATCCTGTATCTGTTTTCTTTCAAGACTATTGGGCAATGCGCTTTGGCATTGTCCCACATGTTGCTGACAGAATAAGTGCTTTGTTTTTCCACTCAGAGGAATTTCAGGGGCTGCTGGTAGAAAGTCACAGTTGGACAGAGAGTGTTGCAGGGTTTACTATCTGTCAAGATGTATTTTAACAACAGGATCATCATTTCACAATGGAAACAGCTCACTATGACTATGCAGATGAGGAAATTCTCCCTTAGATCAGACAAAAATTATCAAATTAAAAGTTTCAGAATCTCATTTCATTTTGAGTCCCATAAGCGGAATCCTCCAGAACTATTTTCATTCAAGAAAAATTCTATATTCATAAAACTTCTTTCAAACGATGTTTATAAACACATAAATGGTTGAAATACTGCAGTGAGCATTCCAGAGCGGCAGGTAGCGGTGTAACCTTTCAAATCTAAGAAATGTTTGTTATGTTAATTTGCATGATATCAAACTCATCACAAAACAAACTATAGATATATTATTTTTTTATGCATTTTTAAGACATTTATTTCCAATAACAACGATTTTAAGAAGCTACTTGCAAAAACTGAGCTGATATTCAAATACTATTTAAATACTCTGTAGATAAAGGAATCCCTCACCTTATCAACCTCTTCTCGGGTCAATCCAAGAATACCTCCCATGAGCCTCAGCACATCGGACCTCTTCGTTTTCGGCGTGTGGAAGTATCCCAAGAACAGGTTACGCATCAGGACTCTGGAAACGGAGTGATGTGAATAACTAGACGTGATGTAATCCTCAATGCTATTTTTATACAGCTGCGGGAATGATAAATAAACCCTTGATGTGTCAGTTAAAGTATTTTTCATTTGTTTTAGCTTTATTTATAGTCATTTAAGCATGTTGTAAATTTCAGTGCGTGCCAGGCAAGGTGTTTTATCAAAGATCTATCGTATTCTTGAACACAAAGACGCAGGAATGTTTTCTCCACCTATAAAAAACATGATCATTAATTTGAAAGCTGGACTTACTTATCTATTTTCCCCTCTGTACTATTTAGAAGGTTCATCAGTTTCTTCTGCGCATCCTCCAACATTTCCTGTCTCAAATCCACTGGAACACAAAAACAAACACACACAGGTAAGAAATGTTTAAAAAAACAACAACTGTACATCCACACAAATAAATTGAGTTTCACCCATGTTGTTTGTTTGTTTGTGGTCACGTAAAAATTGATAAACACGTTTTGATGATTTCATGGAGAGGAAGCTTCTGGAAAAGAAACACCGTTCATGTTCTTGATTCACTATTTTAGTCAAGACAGATCAGGGTGACAACTGCACCTGCAGTTCTCTACCAACAGATGGCACCAGGGTGCTGTTGAGCTCCATTACAGATTTGCTTAGAAAAAGAAGGTGTGCCACACGGAGACTGAAACCATCCTCAAATTGCATCAAGAAGTGTGCTTTATAATGTTTAATGGATGTTCTTGAAACCTGGTGGGACGTGTGGGCATACATGTAATCTACCATTTCTAATAATGCTAAAAGTTTCCATATAAGGTCTGTGATGGGAGAAAAACTGGTGATCGTGGAACTTTGGCAAATTTATTTTGCATGAAGAAAAAAAATTGTAAAATGATTAATTGTCCTCATTTAAAAACACAGGACACAGACAGAGGCCATTTGCTCAGACATTCCACAGTTATCCCCTCATTGATGAGACGTTTAATCAAAGCATTCACTCAACTATTCTGTTATTGTCTGATTCATTAAGCAAATCCAAAACTTCATATAAAGGGGGAACAGTCGAAAAGAAAAACTCTGACAAGTGTGACAAAAAAAAAATATGGCAATGAGGATCAGATCATTTTAAGAAAATTAAAATACGACAGAAAAAAAGAATCGACGCTCCAAAAAGCTGCTGGGAACGAAACGTCAAGGCAAGGCGTAACTTCTTCGAAGACCGGTGTGGTATTTTAACATCATGAAACAATTTGAAAGATATATCTTAGTGTAAAAAATATCTTCATTGCGATGTAAAACTGGAGGTTTTTGAGGCAATGTCTCTTGTTATCATTTATACAGCTCACCTTGCTTCTTCAGCTCCTCAATTTGCTCCTCCTTCAGATCGATCTGATCAGTGAGTCGAGACGCTGAATCCAGAGCAACGTTGGCTTCGTCGAGATTAATCTGGCAGAGAGCAGAACAGTCATTACAGCTTTCATTTAAACTGAAGCTTCAACTGTCATTGTGAAATATTCAGGAAATAAAATACATCCTGTCTGCTGAAGTAGTGGCCCTAAATATTGACGACATATCTCAGATGTAGATGAAGTGAACTGATTTTCCTGTCATTTGGTGATCATTTACCTGAAGGGCGGAAGCTTGATCTTCCAGCCTCTCAGCCTTTCTTTTCCACTCCTCCTTCTCTCTCTTGTGCCGGTCAAGCTCTAGTGAGTACATGGCTTTCTCTTCTGATAAAGTATGCAAACATTAAAATTAGAATTGTGGCTAGAAGAATTTTATATCCAGGTTTCAATCAAGTTTAGATAGCAGCTGGAGTTTGAGCCGACATGCCTTGTTGGAACTGCTCTAGCACCATCTGCAGGTTGGAGAGGGACACTGCGTACTGGTTGACCTGCTCCTGTGACGTCCTGAGATGGGCGAGGGCGTCATCCCTCTGCTTCACCACCCCACTCAGCTGCTCCTGCAGAGACTCCACCTGCATGCTGGCCTGTAGGCTGGAGGAAGAAGATTAGGACGAATGATTTAATCTTTATCTGATCGTGACAGCTGAAAATAACAGGAGACCTAAGATAGAACTTCTTAGCGCCACCAGAGGAGCAGCATTCCTGTTTAATGAGATGGACTTAACGGCGATTATCACTTAAAACCACAAAACAGGTTATGTGGCCTTTTAAATTGGTTGAAAATACTTCGCTCTGAGCTCACCTGGCATTCTCCACAGCGCTAGAGGACGTGGCGAGTTTCTCGTCCAGCAGCGTCACCCTCCTGCGTAGATCGGTTTCTCTGTCCTCTGCAGCGAGGGCTTCCCTTGTGTAGGAGTCCTCGATTTCCAGGAGGTGATTCCTCAGCCTCTCCAGCTCCAGGTTTGAGCGCTGCTCTTTATCTCTCATGTGCTGAAGCTAAGAGGGAAACACAAAACATGTCGATCGATGAAAATAACAGTTTCATAAATAGATGACATGAAATTTGAATTTGTGTTTATGTGGTTGGACAAAGAGTTAATAGATGGAAGTAGTGTGATCATTTACAAGAACCACAAATACATATCAGGCTGTCATGAACTTTATTTACTCAATACTATGCATATATAAACAAAGATCTAATGATAAATGAATTTGATGTAACTCCAATGTAAAAACGAACTGCATGTTTTTGACATTTATAAAATGATTAACATTAAAGAGTTGATGGCTGCTCCCCTACCTCCACCTGCACCGCAGTGGTCTCCATTTGTTTCTGCTTGAGCGCCATCATCACCTGATCCCTCTCCTGCTGGAAGGCCACAGCTTTCTCCTGCATGGACTTCATTTCATTCAGGAGTTGATTCAGTTCACCAGATTTCCCCTGCATCACAACAACAACTCATGAATGGAAATTTTTGAAGAAAAAAAATCAGACAAATCACTGCGCTGGAATGAGGTTTTCATTGGAATAAACGTGAAAAAGTTCTTAAGACAGAAATAAACGTAGTCTTTGTTCCCAACTGACCTGCTCTTTGTCCTTGAGCATCTTCTCTACGGTTGCAGCCTTCTCGCTCACGGCGCTCAGCTCGAACTCCTTCTCTCTGAGCAGGAGGGAAACCTGCATGTTGGTTTCCTGCAGCGCTCTGAATTCGGACTCTTTCTCTCGCGATCGTGCTGCTATCAGCTCGTTCTCTTCTTTCAGCTTCTTCCCATCCATCTCCAGAATGAGAGCGCGCTCTTTCAGGTTGGTCACAGCCTGCTTCAGCACCTCGCTGTCGTTCTCTCGGTTTCGCAGCAGCTCTCTGACCTGACCCAGCTGGTCGCCTTTGGTTTTGATCAGCAGGTCTTTCTCCCTCACGGAACTCTGCAGGGCTTCCAGCCTCTCTCTAACCTGTCGGAACTCCTCCGCCTGACCTCTCTGCTCGCTCTCTGAGGCAGACGCCGAGTTGGAGAGTCGATGGTTGTTCTCTTGGATAGTCCTGATAATGTTGTCCTTCTCAGCTAACCGGGTTCTTAATTGTGCGACCTCTTCCTGCAGTTCCTTGCCGTTTACAGTTTGAGGCGACTGCCGGCTTGGAGCTTCAGCCGCGAGAGAAGTTCCGCTCGACTGAGCGACTTCAGGAGTCTGTGCTACGTAGTCTAGTTTGCCCAACAGGGCCTCCTTGGTGGTGCTGAGCTTGGTGATGGTCTGCTGGACCTGAGCTAGCTCCTGGCTCAGACTCCCCAGCCTCCTTTCCTTCTGCTCGTAGCTCTGGATCAGTCGACTGTAGTCCACCGTCAGCTTGGAGCTGCAGTCGCTGTCGGCGGACACCTGCCCCTGGAGTTTGATCAGCTCCTCTTGGAGCTGAGCCGACTCGTGCTGCATGTTCTTGACCGTGGTGATCACCTGCTGCTTCCACTCCTCCATCTTCTTCACCTGCTGTTTCAGCGTGTCTCTCTCCTGCAGCAGCTCTTCAAACTGGTTGCTGCTGACGCCTCCAGAGCCGGCGCCGGATTCCGGACCAGAGGTCTGCAGTACGGTCACCAGGGTTTGACACTTCTGGGTCAACGCATCGATTTCAATGTCCTTCTCCCTGATGATGCGCGACAGGTTCTGTATCGTCTCCTTGAACATGTCCTGACTTCCCGAGGGATCGCTCATGTTCGTCAGGCGTTGATTCTCCTGCTGCAGCTTCAGCAGGGCCGCCTCCTTCCCCGCCATGATATCCATGAGACGGTGATGGTCGGAGCGCAGCTGGCTGTTCTCTCTGGTTTTTTCGTTCAACACAGCCAGCACTTGCTCCCTCTCCACGGCGTACGCCTGTAGCTGCTGCTGTAAGAACAACACATCCTGGCTGTGCCCGCCACCCACACCCATGGACACTCTGGCATGAAGGGCTTGGATCTCCAGATCCTTCTGCAGGATCATTTGGGACAGCTTCCCTACTTCGTCTCGGGAAACCACCATCTGATCCAGCTGTCTGGTCAGGGAGAGGTTCTTCTCGTTCAGCTGGCTGATCTCAGTCTCCTTCTCCTTTATGCCAATGACCAGTTTTTCTATCTCAACCTTAGAGAGGTCGTGTTTCTCGTTGCCGCTCTCTTGATTCAACGTCTGGGTCTTCTCCTCCTGCAGGATGACGTCTCCCTGCACGGGGTGGGGGTCGGCACGTCCTCGACTCTCGCTGAGCTGATCCACCGACTGTTGGAGGTGGGATATCTCCTCTTCTCTAGCGTGGATGAGCCGATCGTAGTTCAGCGTGGTTTGCTGAAGGCGTGCGTGAGCCTGCTCGAGTTCACCCTGCTGAGTCTGGAGGTTCTGCTGCGACAGGAGGAGGGAGGCCTGCTGCTCCTCCACCGTCCTCCTCAGAGTCTGGATCTCCTCTTCCAGGCTGTTCCTGGATGACTTGATTTGGGCGATCTCCGTCTCCAGCTCCGTGATGATGTCTAACGTCTTCGGCTCTGCCAGAGATTGAGGTCTGCTTTGCTGATCCCTGAGTCGGTCGATCTCTTCTTTCAAATGACTGTTCTCCTCCTTCATACCCCCCAACTGCTTATCCTTCTCCTCCAACGCTTGTCTGAGAGCGCCCGCTTCTTTGGTCATGACGGCGATGCTGTCGTCCATCTCAGCCTGAAAGTCCGACGCGTTCTTTTTTAACGTCTCCACGAAGGCGTCTTTCTCCTGCAGCAGATCCGTCAGCTGCTTCTGCCCTGCGACGGTGATGGAAAGCATCTCGTTGGTGTCTCTGTGGTCGGACGCCAGCTGCGCCACATCTCGCCTCAGCTGAGCGATCTCCGTGTCTTTCTCCTGGTTGAGCTTGACGGCTCGCTCGTGCTCCGTCTGCAAAGTGGAGGCGTCCATGGAGCGGGCTCGCGTCAGCTCCTCGATGGTTTGCTGGTACTGTTTGGCTCGTTCTGACAGCGCGCTCTCAGCCTGCCTCAGCTCACCCTCCAGCTGAGTTTTCTCCAGCCTCAGAGCTTCGATACGAGTGTCCTTCTCCCGTACCGTCCTGCTCAGAGATGAATGACTTTCCTTCGGACGCCTACTTAGCTCCTCATCTTTACCCTGATGCTGCTCATTCTCCACCTTCAACCTTTGGTTCTCCATCTTCAACTCAAAGTCTTCCGATATCACCTTCTCGTGAGACCTCCTCATCTCATCCAACTCTCTTCTGAGGTCTGACAGCTCCCTCTCCTTCACCGCTAGGATCTCCTCTCTTCCCTGCGTCTCCGTCAGTCTACCCTCCTTCTGATCCAGCTCCAATTTGGCTGCAGCGATTTGCTCCTCTCTCTCCTTCAAACTCTTCTTGACCTCTGTGATTTCTCTCTGAGCCTCCCTTTTCTGCTCCTGTGCATGCCCAACTTTCTCCTTCAGTTCCTTCACCAACCCCTCCAGCTGCTGTTTGCTCATATGCAGGTCGTTGAGGGTGAAAGCGCTCTGGCTCATTCTCTCTTTCTGTGCCTCCAGCTCCTGAGTCAGCGCCTCGTTCTTGTCCTTGGTCTTCTTCAGCTCTGCAGTAAAACTCGACAGTTCTGCCTCCGCCTTCTTCAGTTGTCCGGAGAGCTGCTCCTTCACTGAGATCACATGCTGGAGATAAAAAGAGGCAGGATTATTAAGTGTTTTAATTTTTTAAAACTGTTTTTAATTCAAGTTTCTATGTTTTGAATGTGAGAGTTTTTCCAGTGCCTGAAAACAACAAATACAAGACTATGCTAAAAAGTCATAGGTTAGCTGTACATTAACATCTCCTATAATGACATACAGTGTGTATTCATTAAAAAAAAGAAGAGATCAGGGAAAAGGAGGAGGTGAAGATGGGTCAGACAAAGAAATAGAGGAGAGCGGAGGAAATAAGGAAAAGGGTGTATTGGACGATGATAAAGATTCTAAGATGGTACACGAAGAAGAGATACTAGACTATTTAAAATTACAGTGACGACCTATTGGGTGTGAATATGGGTCACGCTGCGCTTGTGTTTGACCATAACAGGCTTCAGCGGTTTGTCAGACCTGTGTTGCTTCTTGGTTTTGTCGGTCCAGTTCCTCCAGCTCAGACATCAGAGTGTCCCGTTCCTCCTCAGCGCTTCTCAGAGCCTTTTCCCTCCTCTCCAGCTCCACCTTCATGTCCTCCAGCAACTGGGATTCACCAGAATCCTGACTGTTAAGCATTTTAAGTCTTTCTTCCAGATCCAGCTGTGACAAGAAATCACAAAAATCAAGAACTGCTCCTCTGATTTTTTTTAATATATAGCCCAATATACAGTTTGTACAATTTGAAGTAGCAAGAATAAAGGGAAGAAACCTTTTCTTGTTCAAGGACTTCTTTTTCTTGTCTCAATGCTCCAATAACGGTGTTCATCTCTAAGATGTCTGCATGTTCCACTTCCTCCATTGGTTGTGCCTGATTTTCAAAAGTTAAATATCATTACACCAGTGAGTTACAGAATAAAAATCCACCAATGCACTATTGACACTAGTTTGGGCTTAATAATATACATCCATACTTACTGCAGCCAGGCTTTTCAGTCTCTCTATTTCTTTTTCTGATTCTGGAATAATAGAACTGTTGTTAATATACAAATTAAACAGGAAGATAAAAACAAATGGAGTCATATTCAGTAGAGCTGTATTTACTATGAATGACTAAAAAAGTATACCTGAAACGTTTTTCCGTAACACCTGGATCTCGTGCTCCAGCTGGGCCTTCTGCAGTGCCTTTCCCTCCTGCTCTTGGACTCGTGCCTGCAGCTCGGTGACAGAGGCCTGCAGCCGGGTGTAGTTCTGAAGCAGCTCAGCGTTTTCCTCCTGGGCATCATCATTCTCCAGCTGCAGTGAGGCCTGCTTCCTCTGTGCCTCCTCCAGCCTGGCGGTCAGCTCTGCCAGCTGCTCCTCCCGCTGATCCTCAGCTTCCTGCAAGGTAGTGATCGTCTTCTGGAGTTCAGGCAGCTTGGAGGCATCTGATGAGGGAGTAGTTTGACCGCCACCTAAAGAGGATGTGGAGGAAGGACCTCATTTTGTGTTGGGCTAAAAATGTAGAAGGAATTTATCTCAATTTGCCTCACAATTTTGTTATTAGCTGTGAGTAAAACACCTTGAAATAATTTGATATTAAAACCACCATTTTTTTCCCTGAGCATTCCATTTCCTGCCAAGTGTTTCTCTACCAAATAGTGAGGCTAACCGCTTTGAATCTGTTCCTCCAGCTCCTCTATCCTCTCCTCGTAGTCTGCTAACTCGTTTCTATGTCTCCGCGTGATGTCAGCCATCTTTTGCCGCTGGGCGTCCTGCAGAGCGGCCAGTTCATGCTGGTGTTCATCCACTTCTCGGCTCATCTCCTCGCGCAGATCCTGTTCCAAAGCAGCAACGACAACATCAAGGTTAATTTTTTTTAAAATTGGTCAGATGAAAACGTGGAAAAGAAACATGACGTATTCTTCCCAGCAAAGATGAACTGACATTGACATCCATTTGGATGCTGAAGCAACAATCACCTTTATAGTTCTTTGGAGTTTGAGAATCTCACTCTGGTCCCCGTTACCGGCTCCTCCAGCTGACGATGTCTGAAAGAAAATGTGAAAACTGTAAGAAAGTGACCTCATCATTCTATACTGACGTGTGTGTGCGTACTTGTGACTCATGTATTTCTTTACATTCTTGATCAACTTTATCATAGCCTACGTAAAATATATATAATTTATTATGCACAAGAAAAGTCCGCATGTCTATTAGTTGATAAAAAATATGTTTCATTCATGATTTAGAGGGTTTGGGACGTTTTTACAAGGCTGGAACAGATTAAAATTATTTTAGTTTAGTTTAGTTTAGTTTCAGTTTAGTTTAGCAAATGGGGGGGAAGCTCACCTGACTGTTTAGAGGTAACAAAACGTCTCTAGAGCTTAGCAATTATTAAATACTGAATAAAAAAGGACATACATGTATTTGTAGTGCTCTAATTACACCTTCGAATGACCTCTGGCTCTTTTTGTCAACTGAACCGTCGGTTTACCTGAGACAACCGCCTCCAGTGAGCCACCTCCGCTTCCAAGCGCAACACTTCGGTTGACAGTCGGTTGATCTCCTGCTGCGACCAGATGACGTCACTGATGTCCATTTCATCACCGTGGAAGCCCTGGTGGGACACTGAGGGACGTGACAGGTAGGAAGAGGAGGAGGAGGAAGTAACAGTTGAGGAGGAAGTTGTGACGGGCAGGACTGCTACACCGGCGGAGGGAGACTGAGCCGACTGCTGCAGCTTCTGGACTTGTTCCTGGAGTCCACTCTGACGAACTTTCAGGAGATTGATCTCCACCTGGAAACACACGAGCATCAGAACCTTTAGATGAGAATCTCTGACATGATCGTCACACCAAAGTTCAATTATGACACTTTTTCCCAAATGTGGAAATCTGAAATGAAACTTCTCTTTATTTCAATAATGGCAGCCCGAGGTTTTAATAGATTAAACAACAAAGTTGTAGTAAAATCGTAAAAGCTTTGTGTTATCATCCAGGCTGCCTTCATGTATACAGGCCATAATCACCCCTCCAAAGAAAAGCATCGAGAAATTACTTATTTCAAGTGGCATTTACACACCTAAATACAGCTGGTTTAACAATTTAAATAAATACAAATGTACGCACGTCTTTCTGCTGCAGGAGCATTCTGTACTCTGCAGATTGTTGTTTATTCTGAATCTCCGAAGCCTCCAGCTTCTCCTCGAGTTCTGCATAAAGCTTTTTCAATCTGTCATACTGCAAAACAAAGAGACACAAAACCTGGAGATGAAGGGCAAACAAAAGCTTGTATTGTCTGCTTAACTGGAAGCTTGATCAGGGGTCAAGTAAATAGCAGCAGCCTGGTGCACACACCCTCAAGGATAATATAGTTTAAAACTCAATTCAAGTAAAGTGAAAATCTTTACAAACATGTTTTCAGAATGGATGAGTTTGTTATTTGAACAAAAGGAACAGATGATGTGTGGGTTCTTGTTGGAGATTATTTCACAACTGATGCTCTGGTGATTATTCATGGCAGGAAAAACGAGTTCATGGAAATGACTTAAAATAAAATTGTGTGTGTGTGTGTGTGTGTGTGTGTGTGTGTGTGTGTGTGTGTGTGTGTGTGTGTGTGTGTGTGTGTGTTCACAATTATGAAGTAAAATGTCACCTAACAACAGTGTGCCTTGCATGTGTGTCGTGAACTTAGGAACAATCAGCTTGTTGGAAACGTCAAACAAACAAGTGTTACGCTTTTCAAACATTCTGATGATGACGATAAGTGACAACAGGAGAACTTGAGCCTTTCTCACAGGACACTTCAATTAAAAAAAATGCATTCAAAACAACAAAAAAGCATTCCATTGCATTCCATTCTGGTGTGTGTGAGCATCTGCTGCTGTGAGGAATCCAAGTGTCTATGAAGCCCGTTGAACAAAACCCGGCTAAGGTGGGACTGTCTGAACACTACGGTTCTTCACCATTCTGTATTGAACACTACAAAGAAATAACGTGGAGTCGTCGTCGTTCCGACTCTGAGCCTGTGGAGGAGGTCGTAACGGCGCTGAAACGACATCTGTGTATCGTTTGTGTTGAGGCATGCAGAGAATCTCACCTCGGATTTCTGAGAGGAAAATGCAGCCTCGGCATTAGCCAGCCTCGAATTGGAAACCTGCAGCTCTGTGGCAGCATCTGCAGTCACGTGAAGAGTAAAAATAAAAAGATAAGCTCACAGGGCATTGCGAGACAAATGGTACTTTTTTCCTCCCACATGAATAAACATAATGAAAATAATTATCTTTATTCATCATTTTAGTAACATTCAAAAAGAGAAATGCCCTGAAGGAGATGGTCACTGTTCAGTTGCATCCAGCTCACACGACAAACAAGTAATGAACGATCAGGCCAACATTTGTGGAGCTCTTGTGTTGTGATTCTGAATAAAATGAGACCTGAATGCAAACATTGTTTCACTTAATATCTTATGTGATATTAAAATAAAAAATTAGTGGATGGATTTAGGGCTGAGCTTGCACAACTCGCAGCCGGTCCAGCGCTTCTGACTCAGTGATAAGAATTCTTACTTTTGATTTTTACTGGAGGAGTGAGTTGGAGATCTGTGGTCAAAGTTCTCTTTACATTGATTCTTTCTCATGCATCGGCTTCCACTGATGTCACTATAGAAACTCTATTAAAACGTTTTGACATCCAGAATTTCTCAGGCACGACTAAAACTGGGTTATGTTGTTGTTAAAGTCAATTTTTAAAGACATAAGTAAGCAGTCATTTTATCAGCACAAAATGAGTCATACCAGCAGATGAATTCAAACACTCCTGTCATGCAGGTAGTCTGACTCTGTGTCTCTGTGGCAACAGCACTGAAACTGGACTTCCCGGTTTATCTAATATTCAAATACATCTCATTATGTACATTAACACAAGCACCAACGTTAAACAAACTGTGAAGTTACATTAAGTCTATTTCCTCCTTTACTTGAGTCTGTGGATTTGTTTTGTTCCTCTCTGAACAGCTCATTAAATGACCTAGATGTCACTATGAACCTGACATATAAATCACACAGGATTAACAATCCATATGTTTGTTGCCGTTTTGATTTTACATAATGATCATAACCTCGACATCTGAGACTGACTATTTGTAAGATATTAGCTACAGTTTTGTTTTTGTTGTCTGTATACGGTGCCTGCGTTCAGAGCAGAGCGACCGGTCATCGCTCCAGGGGTTCAATATTACTTCTCTACAACAACAGCAAAAGCAGTGTGGTTTGTGGTTGTCAGATATCACGAGTTTGTACCAAATATGACACAAAATACTTTTTGGACTGATGACTGCAGTTTCTAAATGATTCAACCTAAATAATTCAACCATCTCTGATACTGTTCAGAGACCCTTTTCCTGCTGTGAGCTCCTGCAAACTTTGTGTATATCCATATGCCAGCATCTGAAACAGTTACTTAGGAATCTTTACAGATTCCTGATGGGCAGTGGCTTCCACTTCTGGAATTTTCCACCCAGACTCTTCAAATCCCGACAGGATAACAAGCATTCCCTGAGCATTGCATCTACTTTGAGGTTTGAAACATGTTATTTGTAAGCAAGTGGTCTTGGGTGAGTGGGGGGTGTCAGAAAAGCAAAAAGTAAATTGAATGTTTTGTGTTGTTTGTAGAAATAAAACTTAAGATCCACTGCATGGAGTTTGTAAAAAAAAATTATCTGATTATTTCAAATAAGCGATATACAGGATATTTTGCCAACTATTAATTTGTGATAGTTTTGACTAATTACTTCGTCTGCTGTTTACTGTAAATAACAACTAATGCATTTGTTTACCCGTGTCTTTCTTTAAGGATGGGAGACGGGAGCTTATTGCACATGTTTACAAAAATCCAGTCATTTGATCACGAATAAGAAGTGTGTAAAATATAAAGTGATGATGTAGTTGGGCGAGAAATTATAAAACAGGAACAGGAATTTACCTCCTACTTCTTCCACCCCTTCCAGCAGCATGTCTTTGGTGAAGTTGGAGATCTGGCCGGTGAACGAGGACAGGCTCCCGCCGACCTGGCCGAGGGACTGACCGAGGCCAGACCCGAGTCCACCCAGCCACGATGCCATCTTCAGGGGGGGGGGCGCTACGGGCCAAACAAAAACAAACCGGGGCGGACGACAAATGCTAGCCTAGCTTACACTCCAGGGTTAATAAAGTGGTCATTAAGCTAGCCGTAAGCTAACCACAGAGATGCTGGTCGCTTTAGGATCCAATTTAGCCTCCAGAAAACAAAGTGGCTTTTCAGGCAGCCACGTTCCCGAAGCGGAGGTCCGGGTAGATAACAGCTGACTTGTCTGCCTGAATTTTTCAAGACAAGCGAGCTAAGCGACGTCACATCACAGCTAAAAAGCTAAATGGATAAAATAAAGCCTTGACCGGAAATCCGTATCGTCCTTGGTGCGCGTCAGGACCGTTAGCAGTGGTTTTGGGGCCGGTTTAAACAACACGGCGTCCGGAAAGTGCCACCTCAACTGCAGCCATTATCAGCTGCTGGGCTCTTGCAATGACTGTCAGGTTTGACGTGGACACAGTATACGGAAGCGGTGCATTGTGGGATACTGGAGGACCAACACACACAAGGTGCGTTCACAAACAGAGGAAACTGCGTTTTTCAAGGTTTCTAATATTAATTTGATCGACAAACAAACCATGTATTATATTTTTATAACAATAATAATAATAATTATTATTAATAATTTCTCTTTACAACTCCGCAAACGATATATTTTGTCATTTTGGCAGCAGGAATATACAAAAACCTAAAAAGTGATGAATTCATTCCCATCCACTATTTTAAACATTTTTGTTGAATTTTCTTTAATTTCACTTGGAATAATACATGTTTTTTTTTGTTTGTTTTAAAAAAAAACATTTTTAGAACTTCTGGCATTTTTTTAGGGTTAGTATCTATGAGCATATGCATTTTGGTGTGATTCCAAATACAATTCAGATCTATTAGGTTGAATGTTTTCATTGATTATCTGTACGAGTTTGTTTGACTCACTGAGAGAGGCTGTTGGGAGAGGCATAGCATATTCAGTTGGCATATAGTATTGTGTTATTGTTCCACTCTTCTCTATTACCATATCGCAAAACAGTTAATTAATTAAAATAACAATGTCCAGCTGTTTGTATAGTCACCAATTTTTGGGACTTCACACACACAAACTTTATCCATAATACTGTACAATAATCAATGTCTATGAATTAAATCATCACGTATATAATTTTTTTTGCTCAGATACTCTTTTAGGAATATGCCAGGCTGTGTTTTCTTCTAACGTGTTTATTAAAAGATTCTTTATTTTACATAGTGTTAAATACAATCTCTCTGGAACAAAGGGTTGGAAACAGATGAGAAAAATATATGTGAGCTCGTGAATGATTTAATGTCCTTTCAGCAGATCAACAATACAATATATATAACTCTGTAATTATTTCAGTACTCAAGTAAGTCTTCAGCTATAGTTGGAAACAACAAAACAGAAGAAAAGTCTTTAATTCATAGCATTTCTGTGCAAAACTGCAAGAGTTAGGATCCAGAGCCCATATTCTAGCAGCTTATATCGTCTTTAAATTAGATGCTGTAGAATAAACACCTTTTAACAACCAATAGTTAAATTCAAGTCTTCTATCTTCCATCAGGATGACCACGGTGCATTTCCGGTGTGTAAGTCAGGAGAACAATCATGACCCACAGATGGAGTGTGGCCTGTAAAAACAAGTGGACAAACTGCTGATTTGTTTGACAGAAAATTTCCTAAACTGGAAATATAGTTTTTTTAACTACTCACCATGTACAGAATAACGAAAAGTCTGGCCATAGGATAGCGCCTCAAGAAGATGCCCAGTCTGATGCTGAAATGACAAAACCATTGATCACCAGGGATCATATCTCACCCAGGAGTGTAATAAAACCCTCTGCATTTGAGGACAAAAACACTTTGAATTTTTACCTAAAACGGTCGATAGTGCTGGCTGCCTTGCGTACTTTGCCATACACTCCTGGGCTGTCCTGATCACTGAAAAGAATCGGTGTGTTTCTTTGCCGAGTTCCTGAAAAGAAAACACACAGAAAAAAAATATTTAATTAATTACCAATGAACTCTGAAATCTGCAGAGATGGCTTTTCACACTGCACTGAAACCAGGGCTGAAATCATGCTGAAAGCCTGATTCAAAACAAAAATTTGCAGAAAGATGATTTGAAACTACTTGGAATCCTGCTGTGTTTTGGTCCCACAGCAACAACTTTGTACTTACATTACTTACATTTCAACTGTCAAGTACTGAATATGTAAATACGGTTTTACCTTTAAAATTTTAACTCTTTAATGGCATCTTTGTCAGTGCCCGTTTATAATGACATGGATCTTTGCAAGAAAACATTGTGACGAGTCCTCTCCTACCTGGTCCCTCTAAGACACCCATGTTGATCGCCGGCCCTCCGCTTTGTCCTCCCTGAGTGTTCTTCAGCTGCTGTTCCAAACGCTCTAACTGGAAAACTAGGGAGCTTTTTTCTGTACCCAGAGCCTCCAGCATCGTCTGCTTCTGAATCAATGTTTCTGTCAGCTGGTGAAGACGATTCTCCAGCTCCGTTTGGCTGTTGCTAATGGTTTTATTGGTCAACTGGAAGAGAGGAAGTAGCTTCATTTTCCATACGCTATGCTTCTTTGTTGTTGACCAAGCTCTGACAGTGGAAATTATTTTGAAGTTACTAACCTGATTCCTGAGTTTCTGGATTTCATCTTCTCGATCCTTGATTCGGCTCTGCAAACTGGCTTTGGCTCGGTGTTGCTCTTCCTCTACATACTGCAGTTCCTATGATTTAAAAAAAAGCAAAATAAAGATGTAACTTCAGGAAAAATAAATCTATGACATTACTGTAAAGATACCATCTCCCTCCCTCACCTGCTTGTAGCGCTCGACCTCAGCCTCCACTTCTTGCTTAGCTCTACTCTGTAAGGTCAGCTGCTCCTCAAACTGCAACTGCTGCTCCCGCCATGTCTCTCCCTCTGTCAAAGCCTGATTCTCCAAATCCTGAAAGAAAGTCATATCTCTTACACTACATATAAACAAAGGAAAAAACTTCCACCAAAGTTTAACAAAAAATATCAACATGTATTTTGCAGAAGGTACAGAACACATTCTATCATGCAACCAGATACAACTAAACAGCTTCCAGCATAGCCATCAAGTGTCAGATTACTCACTTTTCCTCTGTCATTAATTACAACTCACCTGTATTTCTGTTCGAAGTGAAAGAATTTGTCCCTGGAGTTTTTGGATCTCTTCTCTTTGCATTTCTTTCTCATGACGCAGCTCCTCCAGCTCCAGAGTCATGGCCCCACTGCTGTCTAGAGTATCAAGACCGGATCCCTCCTTCAGACTGCTAATCAACTTCTCTTTTGACTAGACGGTAATATAAAAACAGACCAAGCTCAGTGAAAGAAGCCTGATGGCAAAAAAGGGTGTACAAAAACAAGGACGACTGACTTTAACAGTTCCAATTAATTGGGACACTGGTCTTACTTGTAGAATGCGTGAAGCTTTGTGCTTGTAGTCTTGTAGCTCCTGTTTTGCAGCTTCAGCTGCAGCTTTGGCACTTTTCAGCTGCTGTTGAAGGTCGTCAACTCTGACCTTATCCTCTCCGCCTCGCCGCTCTATCGCAGCCACTGTTTCTGCGAGGGTTTGCCTCTCAGCTTCCACTTTGGACAGGCGGGCAGCATATTCACTCTGCTCGGCAAGAAGGAATTAAGAATTCTAATTTTGTTCAGTCTAGGCTTCGCTATCACAAATACAAGAAAATGAACAGCACCTGCATCTGACGGTAGCTGTCCTTTTCCCTCTTGACAGCTATTTCAACCTCTCTGAGCCTTTCCTGTGTTGTTTCAAGAGCTTGCGACTGCATGCTGCTTCCTTCTGAGTGGTCTTGCATAATTCTAAAAAACAAAGAAAATACCTTAATTTTCTGGAATACTCAGAAAAACTATAACTGGTCTGGAACTTGGAGTCGTCTCAAGAAGCGTACCTTAACTTTTCCTTCTGTGCCTCGTCTAAGGCACTATTGCGGGACTTCAGCAGCTGATCGGCTTCATCAAGTCTGATTTTCAGGACTGCAAGTTGACCATCTTTTGCCGAGAGGGCTTCTGTGAGGTCATCAACCTGCGACCGAAGTTCCCTTAACATCCGTCCAGTCTGAGACTGCTCCGAGTTCCATTTGTCAGCACGTAAACGCGTCTGGTTCAATTCTACATGAGAAGAAAACAACTTCAATGATTGGGAGAAAGGTGCAGAAAGGTGGCCCACTTTTAAACATCTCCTCTTTCCTACCATCCTGTAAGTCTTTTGCTCTCTGGATGACTGAAGCCATTTCCTGGTTGAGGGAAGTCACCTCACTACGTAGCAGCTGATTTTCCAGACGCAGACTGGACAAAATCTGGCTCTGTGGCTCTTCTGTTGGAGGAGATAATGGAGGGTCCTGTTCGCTGGACTCCTGAAGGATGGCCATACTGGAGTCTGAACTCTCAGGGTTTTCTATGGTGGGCAGAGAATGCACAGAAATACCATTGAGACAGACTACGGACATAAAAGCAAGAAGAACAAGTAATAATTTTGTTGTCCAGCTGTTTCTCTGCAGGTAGATAGTAATATAAACACATTAATACCTTATTAAAAAGTAAGCTTTGTATATTAATAAAGTAATACAATCAACAAACATAAAAAAACACATAGCGAACTTAGATCAACAGTGTGACACTTTTCCCATAACTGGCTAAAAAGGATGACTATTATTGATCATACCTTGGCTTTGTTCTTTAGGGGGGGTCTCATCTGACATTTTCAAACTGTAGGTTGAAAGCGAGCTCATGCTTGAGGCCCTGGATACACCACGGGTTGATGGGGGTGTCGACGGGGTAGAGGGGATAGTGTGTGTAGTGACTGACTGAGGAGGTGTCAGATTTTGAGGTTCCGTAACTGGAACAACCTTTTTCCCCATTTCTTTTCTGGAATCCCTCCTAGTGTTGGCTGGAGGATCAGAGCTATTCAGAAAGTCAAACAGCATGTCATCGTCCACGTCCTGCTCGCTCTTTTTAGGCCTTACGAAGCCAGATGAGATCTTAGCAGAGGTGGCAGCACTGCTGCCAGAAATATTGG
This sequence comes from Antennarius striatus, assembly GCF_040054535.1. NCBI lineage: Eukaryota > Metazoa > Chordata > Actinopteri > Lophiiformes > Antennariidae > Antennarius > Antennarius striatus. The sequence continues at coordinate 17,341,391 of NC_090792.1, forward strand.
CAGCATCAGCCATCATGGTTGCATTGGATTTCTTGATGTTTCCTGCTGCTGCAGAGATGTAGCTCGGGGCATTATCAGAGGATACATAGACTTGCTTTTCAGCTGCATTGCTGTTATAGCCTACAGCACTGTAGTCTGGTTTGACAGATGATTCTCCCTCAAAAAAAGATGACGAGGATATTCTTTCTTGTTTTTTTGTCAGGGCAGTGGCAGCACCCTGGTCCATTTTATTGAGAAAGTCCTCAGCTTTCCCGGCAATGTCAGCAAACCAAGACATTTTGTCTCTTGAAGGAGTAAAAAAAAAATGTCATGGTCAATATCTCTGAAACACACTGTATATGACCACACATTTATTTCAGGCAGGTCAAAATGTCAGTTAGTTTTCTGCTTAGCAACATAATTGTGTCATGCAAAAATCTAAATACAGTACATAAACATATAGAATTGCTTGCTTAGCTCATTCATCCAGGTCATGATAAATAATGAAGTCTGAGTCATAACCAACTTTAGCTTTTGAAGAAGCTCTATTTACATCACGAGAAAGAATCACATCTCAAGGGAAACGTCTTCAAAGCATAATCGTAATCCAACTAGTTCTGATTCAATCATCAAGGAGTGGTGCTTCGTTAAATCCCCTGACAGAATCAACAACCAACATTCGTCAACGCCTAATACACAAATAAATGGACCATTAGGAACAAGTGAAACGAAGTTGACTCTTTATACTAAATGACTAGTTCCGATAACACACTACTTCACAATCCGCGTCATAAATCTATTCTTTATGTTTTATATTGCGATTTAGAGTAACATCTGTTCATACTATGTAGAAGCAAGGGTTAGCATTATACCACATTGGGGTTATTGCCCTTCAAGTCAAGCAAGACAATAAGGCAATAATAAAAACCTGCATACAGTTATGGTCAAAACTACAGGAGACAGAGCTTGACATTAACAAGGAAGTCCTCAGAACTACTCAATTCATGCTAAGCTAGCCAGTTAAATATTTGCAATTGAGCCAGGAAATTTAACAATGAATGAGAAATTAATTAATTATAAGTGACTGCGCTATGGTGTCAGTAAATTAAGTCCAAATACAGGTTGGATGATCACTAACTCCATCACTGCTAAAGCTAGCATGCTAGCTGGCTACTGCCGGAAAGCCTCTAACGTACCGTATAATACGAATTCAGCCGTCAAAACGTCCCTGGTCACTCGGCTACCGCCGGGGCTTAGCTGGGGTGCATAAAGGAGAGATATCGTGCGGGTAAACACGGCCAAGGGGCATTATATGTCCAGGAGGATGTTTAGGATCTTCTCAATACGTGGACTAGGAAGTCCTGCAGTCTAGGACCCCACAACAGAGCGACTTCAAATATGCCTGATTAAAAACCAGCTACCGACTTTCCCCGTCGTAGATAAATCCTCATCCGCCTTCAGTAAACAGTTCTACCGGTCCTCTGTAAATACTATTGAATATTCCTCCATTTAAAATAAGAGGTTTGACTTTTACAACTGTTTTCTCGTCATAAAGATTCAATCAGGGAGACTGAGGACGATACTTCCTGTATTGTCATCAGAAGTAAACAAAAAAAAAAATTAAGACTAAAGAAAATTAAAAAATAAAGTTCATTGCATTAATGAAGAAAACCCCCCCCCAATAACTTCAAAAGTCACATTTCAAGCATCAAATTACAGAATTTAATACATTTTTTCAAAAAAAAATTATAAACACAGATTACCTGCGTTGACAGATTAGAAAATAGACAACTGGACACAGTTTTTATGAAACAGTGCCTCTTTATTTTTTCCGCACTCACTCCAAAATGCATATTTACAAGGCATGCCACATCAATACAGGAACTGACTATGGACACAATTGTTAACACATAGAATCTGGGAGTTGAGGGCAAGGAAATAATCCCAACAAGGAGATTAACAAAAATGAAGCATAACACTTTCATAACAAGACCTACCATAGAAAAATTTTTATTTGTGTTTTTTAAATTGGGTTGCTTTTAAACACTTAAAAAGTGATAAATGTCCAGTTGACAATATCATGAGAAGATTTCATATTTGTCATGGAGTGCTGGACTAATGGTCGAGTCAGGTTGTGGTCATTTAAAACCTGTTTGCCTGACATCTTTGCTGAAAATGTTTTCTTTTTTTGAAAAGTCTTCATTCATTGGAACAGCTGAGAAATAATCCCAAACACACGGATCTGATAAACAGCCAAAAACACAGCCAAAAAGAGTATGCATACCAGGGCATGAGTATGTTGTTTAAATAAACACCACGGAATGGGTTTCAGTTCTTGTTGCAGACCCATGACTATGGGAATCATTTCAAAAACACTGCTTTGTGAATGTAGAAATTTTTCAAAATGCAAAAGACTAAACCTGTTCCATTTCAGTAAAAACTTGCCATACAAACAGTGCCTCTGGACCCCGTTCTGAAAAGTTTGCATTTTCAGGCTCCAAAAGCGCTGTTCACCTGTTAACAAGGGGCCAAAACACAACAAATTCTACACTTTTTGGGTGATAATAAAAAAAAATACAAAGCTGTTAAAATTCAGGATGGACTGCTGATTACATTTACAAGGAATTTACAACAGTAATTCATTGCTGGTATGCAGTCCAGTAATAGAGATGCCTCAACAATCTAAGTCCTCTAAGATAGTGTCCCTGTTCAAAATATCCACAAATGCAGCTTCCTTAAAAAAAAAGAAAAAAATTAAAATAAAAGACAAAAATAAAAAGTGGAGTCCAGAATATCCCAAAAATAAGGAGGGAAAAAGTTAAAAAAGCAACTCGTAACACGAGTTTCTGTGTGACTATGCAACACGAACAAAACAACAAGTATCTGGACGAGTTTCTTCCGAGACATCCTTTCAGAAAAATGTTGTCTTTGCTTGATCAGTATTTCCTCTGTGTTTGGATAAACAGTCTGTTGCATCAACATTCAAACACATGTCCTCTGGGAGTCAGTCTCTCACACACACACACACACACACACACACACACACACACACACACACACACACACACACACGCACACACACACACACAAACACACAAACACAGACACACACAGACACACACAGACACACACACACACTCTTACTCAGCCAGTTACACATGCAATGTGGATTCTGAAAGAAGGACTGGATGCATCAGATCAGCCCCCGCCTCTTCTTGTAGTCTTCCAGATTGAGGGACCTGCGGGGGGCCCCGTCCTTCACCGGCAGCGCATTGGAGCTCACAGACAGAGACTTTGCCTCTGCGGAACAGAAAATAAAATGTGTTTGTCGACATTCGTTTTGCATGTCAGACACCGGGAACAGAAATCAAGGCTGAACGAGTCAAACTGGCATTAAGAAAGTGACTCTTACCTGCATTGGGGACCTGCAGGTCAATCTTCACATCAAAATCATGAACTTTAAACAGGTCCTCTGAAAGGTCAGTGGTAGGCTTGGGGACATCTTTATCTTTTGCGTTTGACTGACCCTATGATAAAACAAACTGAGGTTAAAAAATAAAAATACATATCTTCAATGAATGACTATCTTTTATTCTTTGGCATTCAGTCATTCCTTTAAGTTAATATAAAAAAAATTAACATGTGCACTTAGCAGTCCATCTCTTGATGACTTTAAGCTAAAATAAAATGCAAAGCAACAAGCACATGCTTTCATTTTGGTATGACATATCACTTGGAGCGGAATCGCAAACACAACTTTGTTTTTGGCAAAAAAAATGCAAGAAGTAAATATTTCAGTTCCCTCTCCAAACCTTTTCCAAATGAAAACAGTGGGAGGATTTTTAGTACTCTCTCTGCTCACCAGTTTGTTCTTCTCTCCACTGGATGGATCTGGTTGTGACCCGGAGCCATACTTCTGGTTCAGATGAGCGAGAATGGCGGCATGGACCGACGGGTCTCTGGCCTGCAGCACAGACAGAAGCTACTTCAACAGGGTTTATTACATTGTAAGTAAGACATATAATAAAACACAGATGAAACCTTACGTTAGACACCATGGTGGGTTTGCACTGTCTTCGTGTGAAAGGGTCCATTTGTTGGTTTTTGGCATTTTGTCCTTCAGCCTGTGACACAACAAACAAGGAAATAACAAACAAGTGAGGTGGATTGAAACTCCAAAGTTTAGTGTCATGCAAGAAAATTATCTTTATTTTGAGAAAAAGGTTTCTTGTCTCGTTACAAACAATGCTGCCAGTGGTCTTAAGTGACAACAGCAGGCTCGAGCACATTGGAGCTCTACCACATGAGGAATGTGTCCCAAGTGAGGAGCAGATCCAGATGGTGGCGGGTAATAATAAAATTCTGTTTGCAACTAGAGACTTTTACCAACCCGCAATCAGTTTGAAAAGATGGAACCTTTCCTTAAAGTAAATAAAATTCAGTAATGCTTTATTCTTGTTGTGCACACTTGACATTGAAAAATATAGAGAAAAATCTACTGCATATTAAAGCACCTCCCTGTTCGCATCTTTATTAATTTAATATTCAGAACAATAAGTCAAACAGTTACACGTAGAGATGAATACTTACCACCAGAGCTTTTTCAGATTCAACTATGTTCCAGCTTCTGTTCCTCTGATTGATGTAACTGGATGATAACAAAGAATGTAAAAGTTAAAAACATTTCCAACCAATTCTTGGGCATATTTCTATTCTGATGTCTTTGTATTGTTTCAATGTCTGAGATGTTTTGGACGTAATTGTGAATAAAATTGATGATTTTCTTCTTCGGAAGGGGAAGAGATGACATCCATCACTCTAGAAGATTGCAAAAACTTCAATGGCCCAATTAGAACATCTTGTCTTGATCTCAGAGACCACTTCCTGTTTCATTAGAAAGAGTAAATGTGTAAATATTTGTAAGCATCTGCAGGTTGTGTACCTGATGGCAGAAATGTTCTTGGTCCTCTGTCTGTCCAGTGCCTCTGCCCTCTCCTCAAGTTCATTCAGCTCGTCCTGGATCACTTTCACTTTGTCACCGTCTCCGCTCTCTTCTGCCATGGCCTTCAATTAAAACCAAATTAATAAGTGGTTGCTAGCCACAAAGTGATGAGCATGCATACATTTGGGAATTACTTGGGAACTTTTTTTGTTAACTTAAGGAGAGGTAGCATTTTGGAAGGTTTGGTATTTAACATTTAATAGTTAGAATGTTTAAAACAGTCATTCTCCTCTACCTTATCTTTAAGTAACTGTGTTTTCTTCATGGCGTAATTCGGAGGAGCCTTACGGAATCGGTCCTTTTCTTTCACAATCTGCAGCAATTAAAGACAAAAAAAATAAATGCTCTGTTCCACTGCATAATGCACGAAGCCAGATATTTATCAGCATCCAGAGTGACCAACTTACATCCTCTATGTCTTTGTCATTGAATTTATAATTCATTGCTTCTTTGATGGTCTGCTCCTTTTTGGTGATTTCGTCCAGAGTCGGTACTTGCATTCCAGCAACCATCATCTAGAAAGTCAAATAAATCAATGCAAACACTTCATCAAGTCATCAAGGAGCAAAAGATACGACTTAAGCAGCCCAAGCTTACCGCCTCTTTCCACTTCATGAACTCGCTTTCTGTAAACTCCTGATTTGATACAAACTCAAGCCTGAACACCCGCGTGTCGCCGCCATGCCTGAGGAAGAGACGAGATGAAAAAGGGCGTTTTTTTTAAAAAACATGTATTGTTTCTGGGAGATTTTCTGAAACATCTTTCTGATGAAGTCAACAAACAAAGTGAGAAACTTGAAGTTATTAAAATGACAGAAAAACTGTTAAACCCCAAAACCTACCGTAATTGTAACCCTTTGTTTGTTCGTGTTGACCCCAGCTGGTAAACCTTTGCCGTTTCTACTACGTCCACAATTTCAGCAACCTTTGAACAGCAGGAGAGAAAAATAGCCAAATAAGACTAAAGTTACTTCTAAAATGTTCCAGATCTTTGCCAACACTGTCACACAAACACATTTCCGCACAATATTCAACACTGAACGAGACATGTTACCTAGCAACCAATCTTACCCTGTAAACTGGTTTACTGCTGCTGTTCCCAATCCCTATCCTGACAAAGCAACCAGTCACGGTTTTAGCAAAGAAGGGCATGTGGCACCAGCGCTCCAGTTTGTGTCGGGACAGTCGCACCCTGTTGAGCTCATCTGGTAGCGAAACCGGCTGCGACTTTGGTGGAGTTTCTTCTTTCCTGTTGACAGGATCGCCGTCAGAATGTTTCTTTGAAATTAGGTAAAAAGTTGAATGCAACCCCCGGGAGAGTCAGACTCACTCGTCATCATCGTAAGAAGACGAACGCGAGCTGCGGTCGCTCTTGACTGATGACTTGTCGTCGTCTTCCTCCTCTTCTTCCTCATCGTCGGAGTAAACCTCACTCGTCTTCAGGGGCTGGCGTTTGGCGAGAAGTTCCGCTGCTCGAAAAAGAAAAGAAATGACGCGTCAGCTATTGGAAGTGGATTAACCATCACAACAAAGAGTCAAAGGTCACACCAACCTGTTTTGTTTTTCTTCTTCTCACGCTCAGCTTTGAGTTCTTCCATGGCCTGGGACTTCTTGTCAAGTTTTTCATCGCGTTTGGATCGTCGTTCCTTGTTATGTGACATGACCTGGAAGTGGGGAGGATTTGGTAGACACACAAAGGATTTATCTTAAAATCTGGGACCTCAGGGCTTCATAAGTTTCCCTTTTTGACATTTAGGTGACCTCCCCATTTATTGTTTGTTCACTAAGCCCATAAACCTCGAGAACAATACAACACACAGAACTTAAGGATGTGGATACAAGGTTCAAAAGCAATGCAAGATTTTTAAGTTTCTAAACGTACCACTTGTGTGTCTTGAACCTGAGATAGCTTCCTTTTTTCTTGTTCTTCCTCCTGCTTCTTTTTCTTTTCCTCCTTCTCCTTCTTTTTGGCTGTCTTCAGCTTCTTCTTAATTTCAAAACTGTCAAAATAAACAGATCCAGCATTGCCACACAGGTACAGTCACATTGTCACCTGAACGTTTCTTAATCTATGTTTCGGTTTTCAATCCCCTTTCACGCCGACATCACTCACCGTCTTTTCAGCACCTCCCTTTTCTCGATTCTGTTGAACAGCTCCTGCTCCCTCTCCTTCTCTGTCATCTGTTCCAGTCGAGCTCTGTCCTCCGCATCTCCCATCAGGTCATCATCGTAACCGTCCCTGAAAACCTCATCTTCAGAGGAGTCCGAGTCGGAGCTGGAGGATGAACTGTTGCTCTCAGAATCAGACACCTCACCTGAAAATAAAAAATAATTCACCGTTGCAAATAGCGATCAGCTGACTTTGGTTTTTATCTGTGCATTAACAAACGCTGGCGAGATGAAGTCTGTCCATATTTTATCACTTCATTATCATTAGGATTAGAATTTATGACACACTACTTGGCTGTGAGACATTTTAAAAATTTGAACACCAGTTAAATGTCATGTTCAACATGAACACGAAGGGAGCATAAAGACCATCACTCAACCTCACTACATGATGAATGAAAAATTTGTGATTCAGAGGATTTCTTGATATTTTTTTACTTGATTTTTAAAAAAATACTTAATTGGGTCAAATAAATTCTTATAATTTGCAGAGATTTTTTTTCAAGTGCAGATATTGTCCACTTTTTGAAGGTTTTCAATAACCATGCTGTTCTGTTGTACAGGCAGTATGATGCAGCACAAACGACTTTGATGTCATGTTGTGCAATCTATGGGATGAAAGAGGATGAGTGAGTCAGTCACCTAATCTCAAGCACCCGATGGACCTGGTGATGCGTTTCATCTCCCCAAACCAGATGACAGACATTTCACTACCTGTACTAGCAGGGCATTCCAGAGTTCTTCATAAGGTGGCGGCAAACTATTTAAGCACACAAATCATTTCTGACATAGGTTTGACTGGTATTAGCCCAATGACCCGTTATTGTGGCTCATTGTGTGTTGACATTAATCTATTTTGACCTTCTGCAGGTGACATACTGAGTGATGGTTAATACATCTGGGTGTGATGTTGAAAAAAATTACATAAAAAGTTAGTTACATTTTTTTGGTTTTTGTGAGGTGACTCCTACTTTATGCTCCAACCTCATCAACCTCCCCTTGTAGAGCATATTTTCCTCTCACACACACTGAACACATACCCTCCTCCGGTGCAGAACTCTCTGCTGAACTGTCGCCATCAGAGCTGCCAGACGCCGTTGCTTTATGAACCTTCTTCTTTGTGGTGTTCTTCTTGTCAGAGCCTTTACCCTGCTTAACCTTCTTTTTGCCTTTGGTGCCACCCACAGTCCACTGGACAAAAGGGGTTAACAGTTCAGTCAGTTATATGAAATAAGAGCAGCTGACAAAAGAAAGTCATTCTGTTAACGAGAAAGTATTTCTGATGAATATTGTAGTGTTTAATAAAAACATAAAACTGAACCTGACATTTTAAAAATGTATTTTGATATCTTATAATTTTCCAAATGTAAAATTGTGAGGAAAAACTCAAACATGCCATACCTCATCATCACTATCAGATGTTTCAGAGTCTGTAGAAGCTGCAGGTTTGCTAACTGGCTCTTCTTGTTCACCTGAATCGACTCTCTTCCTCTTTGCCAAAGACAAAAGCTCCTGGAAAATAGATCACGGTGATGTAATTCAGAAAGCGCACCCAGAAAAATCACAATGATGCAAAAGTGGCAAATGAAGTACATTCAGGGATTAACCTATCCGGTGGGGACATCTCTAAATACAGGTGCAAGAAAATCAAGACTGCATGGAATGACGAGAAACAAATCTTTAAAGATGCTTTCAAAAGGTGTTGTGCAAGCAACACTTCCAAAAAACAGGAATTTACCAGACGACAGATTTAAAATATTACTGACAAACTGCATGGGTGGGAGCAAACACTTTTTTTTTTCCAGCAGTCAACGTCAATTAACAAGGAGGTGAAGAATCAAAACACATTGTGTTTGGAAGAAGGTACAGTCAGAAAGTAAGTAGGGCGTTCCAAAGGTCCCATTTTAGAGCAACATATTCCTGGTCCTCCTGGGGGATCTCAAGCCATTCCCAAATTAAATGAGTTGTTATCCCTACAGTGAGTTCTGGGGCATAAATCTGGTTCCCTTCACAGTTGGTATGCCTGGAAAGCCTTCAATGGGAGATGCAGAGGACGCATCCTAACCTTCAACAAGTTCCTGTGGATGAAACTGACCATCGGATCTACTGCGCCGAGTATGACCACAGTTCAGAAGAAGCTCCTTTCACAAAGTTATAGACATGATCTCATTCCCACTATCCATGCCCTGTGCTAATCCTCCCAGGCTTTAAATCCCAGAGAATAAGCAAAGACTCATATTTGATCATGACCTTCTATGGAGATGGTTGACTTCCACACCTGTTCAACACATCAGTTCAAGTCACAACCAAACACCTCCACGATCACAAAAACACACTGACGAGTTGAGCAACCGAACATAAACAAGAGCTTCTGGATTGCATGAGGATAAAATTCGCTGCTTGTGTGTTTAGAATGTGTGCTTGAGAAAGTGTTTCACATGAAAATGTGGTTTTGACTTGCACGAAGCATGTTAAACACGGGAGCGTTTCCGACGTGTTGCCAACGCTTGTTTGACAACAACACCAAAATAGAACTTCGGCTCCGCGCCCATGACGTCACCCAGGAGATAAGGTTCTTCTGGCTAAATCAAGTCTCACCCCTCTAGTGTTACAGCTACTTGTGCCGTTGTGGTTTGTTCTGAAATCAAATCCCACAACCATAGTCATGCATTCAGTAACTGCAACCAACAGCAGGCCTTTGGCGCCGCAGTTGGGTCTCAAACTAAAACAGTCTGATTGCTAACGACTAAGTTACATCTCTCGGAATGTACCCTCAACGTTAGCAAAACTTAGCTTGTGTGTTACGAGGAAATGTCATCTAAATAACCGCAAACACTTTTGTCGACCTTGACTCCGTCCAGCGACAGATAACCCCGCACACTTTGACTCAAGAGACGACGTGTTTACTGGGAGAAAGAACACGGATTGTAAATAACACAGACCCCAATCTCGACTTGTTCAAGGGAGGCCAAACATAGCGCAATAAGATAGCATACGTTAGGCTTCACGCCAAACTATTGCCAACTTAATGAGCGACCACCTGAAGCGAAATAAAAATGCGCACCTACCTGATCTAAATTATCGTCGCTTGCACTGTCTTCGGAGTCAGAGTCGATCACGACCCGACCTTTCCGTTTCTTTACATTCACCATGATTAGCTACACAGCTAACCTGTTAGCTACCTCTGTGTCGTCTAAATGTAGGAGGCTAATCGTTGCTGCTAGCTAGCTTGTTGGCTCTGCAGTCAATCACACAAAGGCAGTACTGAGCATGCGCGTAAACAGCGACCACAGTTACTATTTAATGTTATATCTCTATAAGTGAAATAAAATTCCAATTTATGATTGGATTTATTATATCAATTATTAATATAGATAAAAAATATAGTTTGTAAATGACGTTGTAGAAGTCTGCGAGGATAACGATAATTAATATTGAGCGGAACCATTTATGAATGAGTAAATCAGTCAGGACAAAAAATTTTGATGCACATGTGCTGCATTCACGTTTCATGGAAATTTTAAACATCCACGATGAATATCCGTTGTACAGTATATGTTCTGCCACTCCATGTTGTTTTCGTCCGACCACTGAACGCATCACAAATGCCATCTTTGAGTTTTAGGTCATGTGTGTGTCGGATAAGCTTGGGTTTTTACATGACTGTAGCTTGGAGTAGTTTAGCGTGTTGTTTTAATTCATTACAGAATATAATATAGTTCATTAAAATAACCCTATCAAGTATATAATCTGAGCAAGGACAGAGGTAGGTTAAATGTCCATCCTACTCATTTCTCTTCGTTCGTTCGTTGTAGCTTCGGGTGATGTTAACCATTTATAATGTATTAATTTTAATTTTCCCTAAACACATTTTTCAGTATTTTTCAAATGTGTTGTGACCACAATTTGCATTCTTGTTAACTCTTAAGCGCACAAGTGCCATTTTTGTAGTCCAGACTAACAGCTTTTTTTCCCTACCATACACTACATATCTCGATCAAGAGAATACTTGATCGAGAATACTCTCGGTCGAATACTTGAGTAGGTTTTTTTTAGCAATTAATTATCAATTTGTAAACCAAATGGGACGTAGGGAGATTTATTTTTATCGTCGCAACTATGTGAAAATGTTAAATACATTCGATCTGTTCACAAATGTGCAATTAAAGGTGACGCACCTGTCATCAGGACCAGTGACCTCATCATAGACAGCCAATTCAGTATCATTGTGGTGTGTAAATAATAGAAATAGAATAGAATAGACTCTTTAAATTCAAGAGATTTCATGATTCTTTTCCACCTTATAACCCAGTGAAATAATTTCCTTCTCATGCATCAGCAGTGAAGCAGCTGAAATGTCCCTGGCAATGATCACAAGTCTCACCTCAAGGAAGTTGCTGAGGTCTGTCCACCACCACCACCACCAGCAGCTGCTCCCCACCTCCATCGTTCCTTTCGCTGCACCCAGAAGAGCTTTGAAATACAGACGACCTGGCACCCCCCCTGAAAACAAATATCCATGGGAGTATATTAACTTTAACTTCGCAAAGGGTGTGGAGGGAATAAAGAGGAATTTTACACTCCTGAAAAAGGAGTTTTTTGACATCTTGACGATCGGTCCAAAAGGCAAATCGTTGCAAGAACATGCATTTGAGCAGAACAGAGTGGTATGGGAGTTCAGAGGTCCAGAATCTCTGAAACAGTGGGTGGTGTCCTCGGATCGTGAGATAGGAGGCCAAAGTGAAGCTCATTTGAAGCTTGGTAGAAACGGTTCTACCTGTCTTCTGCATGGCAGGCTGAACAGCAGTCCTCCACAAGATGGAGAAACTCGCTACAGCGGCTACTGCAGCTTACGTTCACAGCCACAACTGGTGAGTTTATAGACTCATATGCTTTCACAATAGCTGGTATATCTATATTCTTTTATTTGGCATTTTAAATTTATTTGTGGGGAGGGGTTCTTGGCTCTCCATTTTGACTTTATCATACCATTGGTGGTATAGAATTCAAGGTTTAAAACTATTACGCAACTGTACTGCTCATAAATGACTACTGAAACATTTAGGAACAAATTGTTTTGTGTTTTTCAACAACTAAATGTATATGTAGCAGGAATAAAAACTTCTGTGGAATGTTGCCTATTTATTTACAAGTTGACGATGCACAAGCTGAATTTAGCAGATTCCTTTTTTCTCTTTTTGTCTTCTAGCGTGCATTTAATAAAAAAATTTTCTACGATTGGACAAGTTTCAACAGCCTACATTTGCGTGTGCGTGGTGACGGCCGCCCTTGGATGGTCCATATAGGAACAAAGATGTACTACTCTCTGCAGAAAGATGACTTGTACTGTTATTTCCTGCACACCAGGGGAGGACCCTACTGGCAGGATGTCATCGTAAGAGTATTGAAATACTTCAATTATAATATCAATAAAGTTGTGCTGTAAAGTGTTAAGGTATAGCTGCCTAATGGTTTGTTTTCCTTTACAGATACCTTTTTCCAAGTTTTTCCTCACATATTGTGGGAGAATACAGGATCGGCAACATCCTCTACGGCTGGACAAGGTAGAGTGAGGAAAAGTTAGACACAGCACTAAATTATAAGCAAAATAAAGCCATCACTGTTGCAACATCACACTTAAATATTTAACGATGAAAATGTTAAACTATTATTGTTTTCTTTTGCAACATTTCTTTGTATTTACAGGTGACCAATGTTGGATTCAGCTTAGGAGATCAAGCTGATGGGCATTTCCAGCTGGAGATTGATTTCATCGGTGTTTCCAAAGATTACGCACACACTGAGGAGTTTGCCTACGAGATGTACAAGAACCATTAAGTTTCAGATGCACATGAACTGCTGTGGAATTGCTGCATAACACTGAAACAACCAGTTTTTTGTGGTAGATATTGTGCATCCTGATCATTAATACTGGTAACACTTCTTTTAAAATATTGTTCATTTGGATTCCAGTTCTTGAACGTCTGTACTCTATGGACTGTCAGCAATTCGTCATCTGTCATAGTTAATGACAACTGATAATTTCTGACATGACACAAGATTCTGCATGTTCCACATCAAATTCAAAGTTTATCCAAATCCTCTATGAAATATTTCTTCCAAAATGTATGAACCACCCATATATTTGTTAATAAAAACATGTCTCACTTAAATTCTGAATTTGTTGGACAGATCGCACACAAATGTTGAAACACATGTACAGCAGTATTTTGGAAAACAGCAGTAGCAGTTTAATTTGAAAAATGGAGAATACAGACAGAAATCTCTCAACTGATGCCTTTATCAGTCTAGTTAAAACATCAAATTTTACGAAAATGTATTTTTTAAGCACAAATGCATGTTTAAAATGCAGAATAACACGACATCAATTCTCTACATGTGAATAGACAAATGCAACATTTATAAGAAGTCAATCTAAAATCTGTCCATGGTGTGTTTGAACGACAGAAAAAAATGCGCTGCTTTGCTACCAGGCGAAAATAACACAAACCGTTTGACTGCAAACAAGACAATATTTACAAAAGAACATGATGCGATACAAACGTAACACATTTTCACATCATGACAAGGCCTCTTCTTGCTCCCAACATGTTTTCCTTCTTCTGCTTCCGGTTTTCTGTTTGCTTTGTCCTCCTGTCCTCCCTAAAATAGTAAATGGAAACATCTATAAGAGACTGATTTGTTGAATGAATCTAGCAAGAGTGCAAATTCAACCGAGACGTACCTCGTCTGGACTTGGTGCTGTTTGTAGTTTTTCTGATGTGATATGGTTGAGTTAAGTGACTTGTTGCCTGCTGGATTTTCTGTGGTCTCTCCAAACGGCTTCAGTTTACCTGTAAAATCAATAACAACCACCTCAGCATCATCAAACTACCGATGGTGTGTCTCAGTGTAGCAGTGAGGTTTAAGAAGTGTGTTTGTACCTGCGTGAGGCTTGTAGGAGAGGGGACGCGAGAGACTCGCCTTCAGGTCAAATTTAGACTTGGTTTGTGTTCCCGGGGTTGTTGAAGTACTTGTGTTGCCGGTGAAAACGAACGTTCCTATGAAGTTCATAAGAGAAAACTTATTCTACATGTTTCAAATGTCTATTTGAGATATCATTCTAAGGATAAAAAAAAAAGTACCTGGTGTTTTTGTGGCAGAGAACGTTGAGGTCCTGACATTGTTCGGCTTTCCTCCATCAGCGGCTGTTTTTTTTGGCGTGCTCGAGGTCACGTAGGAGGACATGCGAGCTGGTGTCCTCACCATGGACTTCTTGCATTCATTATCACGACTGGCTTCTGAAAACCTGCATGCAAACACTTTTTTTTTAAAAACTAATCTAAGTAAATTACTAAGCAACAATAGCCTGGAAGAAGTAAAACTTGAGTCAGAGTAGAATTAATGAGTGGTCAAAATGATCCGGGGTAGGACAACAGGAGGTGTAAATCACCACAACTGGCTCCTTTACACACAAAGGAGCTGCCTCTCTTACACAAACTCATCACCTAATGGTTGGTTAACTTTTTCCTGCCCCTGTTAAAGTCAACTGCGTTTGGTTATCGAAACGTATTTCTGCCCTGACTTACGTTAATGAATAGAAAAGCAACTCACCGAACATTGATTCTACGAGTAGAAAGAACAGATGGTCTGAACTTTGCGTCTTCCTTTCCAGCAGCTTTATTATCCTGGGGAGCTTTACTGGCTGAGAGCAAAGTGTTTCTGCGTTTGTCCTCTGCTGTTCTCTTGTTTGCCGGAACAGGGCTGAACATGGAAGCACGATTCATTTTCTGTGGATATATAAATACATGTTGAGTGATCAGTTTGCTGCAGCTGTAGTGTAGCTGAGATGATCAACAGTTAGTGATGCTCACCTCTTGAGTTTTGCCCTCAGCTTGCTTAAGTTTAATTTTGTCTGAAAGTTGCTAAAAATAAAATGGAACATATTAAAAAACAAGGTACATTGGAGAATATATGATTTAAATTATTTCACTAAAGCTTTCCTATAGACCTTTAGGGAAACTATTTCAATTATCACAGTAATGTAGCCATAACATCGTTATTTTGGGTACCTTAAGTTCTTTAACAGAACTTTTGTAAGTCTCCAGCTGTTTGGTCTTCCGCTGGATATAAGTGTCTATCGACTCCATCTTGTTGAATTGTGCCTCGTGGAGTTTTTTGAAGTCTAAAATAAATACAAATGCAAAAATTAATTTGAGTTTTGTAAAGGGAAAACCATTTGACCAGGAGAAGTACTTACTAGGAGTAACAGGCTTCAACAACGGCTTATTCTTCTGTGGCAGCCTTTGGTAACGAGGGATTTTACCTGCTTTTGGGGCTTTTTCTGGACACATATTAAATTAACAAAAAAGGATCAGCATAACATTATGAACTTGGATTAATGACAAGAACTTCAGAGGAGAGAAAACCCCAACACAGAAAAAGGCTGTTACTCATAACATAAAAGAAAGAGTATATAGTAGTGTGTCCTCTTCCATAAAACCACATCACTGACCTTTATTAGGCACCAGGGCTTCATCCTTGATGTCAAAGGGCTGCTGCTGCTGCTGCTCAGGACCAGATGCCTCAGTTTCACTGTTCTCTGAATCCTTGGTCGAGGACACTCTTCTCTTTTTAGCACCCTTAGCACCAGAGGGTGTACCAGTCACAGCCACTCTGTTGTCCTCCTTAAATTAACCACATTTGAATAATCATCATTAATGAAAGAAGGTAATCACTTTAAGTCTGCAGTGATGAGTTATACCTCTGCAGCAGTTGGATGTGTCTTGGAATCACATTCAGTCGCTGGTGCAACATCAGCAATCTTTCTCTTGGTGCCGTTTCCCCTTCCTCGACGTGTGTTCACAAACGTACAGGGGGCGGCTTCGTGTTCCTGAGCATCATTCTGGGTCTCTTTTGGGTCTTCTTGCACATCAGTGACGTCCTCAGCTTGTTCCTGGGAACGATGAGCCATTATGAACACAACATATATCAACACAAAATACAAAAACTATCAGTGACCAAAATTATTTTACCTCCGCTCGGTTATTCTCAGGCTTCTCTTGATAGTGCTTCTTGATTGCTTTCAGGAGTTTATCGGTCTATTTTCGAGCAGAAATCGTTAGTCAATAGTGGTTTTTATTTCATGCAGTTACAAACACATACAATGCATTTGCGTTGATTTGTATTATACACTTTAAAATGTTAGCATTGGTTAGCATAGCCTTAACCTGTCCTTTTAAGTTAGCATCAGAAAGATAGTTCAGCGTCAAATAGTGGTTTTTTTTAGGAAGTTTAATTCCATTACCTTCATGTTCGCTTTAAGTCCAAGCTCCTTAGCGAGGACTCGCAACTCTGCATATTTCATGGAGTCTAAATCCATGTTGTTGTGATAGTTTATTCCGTTTCGTTAAATAAGAGTAATCCCTCTCGCGTGTCGATTCTCTTAAACGAGACGGCGGCGCCAGACGGTTGAAACCACTGCGATTCAAAACACAGTTTGGCTCGTCGTTTGATTGGCTACTATATGACCGGATGTCCCTTGTAACCAATCAGGGCGAAGATTATTTTTCCGCATCCTTTCCGAGTAAAATATGAAAAAAAAATCTTTAATTGAAAATTTAATACGAAATCTGACTTTTAGTATGATTAGATTTTTTTTTTTGCTGCAACAGCGTTTTAAATATACTGTACTGTATTTTTAACATAAGTAGGAACATTTCTACAATTTTACCACATGGGGGCAGTATTATGTTAAAGCTACAGCTCATCGAACAGAAGAAGAAGTTTCCACTTCCGATCTCTGCTAAATTCAAACACATAGGCGGGACGGCTCGAACTATCCGGGCTCTAGCTAATATGGAATTTGACGGAAGCGTCTTAATTCGATGTACTGACGCCACAAAGATGTCCAAGTTTGTGTTTGGCCCCCACAAAGGGGCCAAACACAAACTTCGAATGACTCTTCACTGTCAAAAATGCTACGTTGTCTTGGGGGACTCTTTTGACATCTGTGGAGAAATTAAATACATGGATTCTATCATGTGTCTAAGTAAGTTCATGTCATCGCTCCTTCAAAACAGATACTGCATGTTTAACTCACTGCATTCTGCGTTTACTGAGGACAAGTTTACAAGTGGAAGCATTTACCAAATGTATGTTGTTTTTGATTGTATTTGTTGTTTATCCTATCTACTCGTACATAAACAGTATTTTATAGTTACATAAAACTTGGGCCGTTGGTGCTAATGAATTAGAATTATGTCTGGAGGACAACGTGTTATCATGTAAACTTAGTGGGATCGGTGTGTGAACTGAACCGACTCAGCTGCAGATCTGAATGAAAAGTTGGCCACCGTCGCACAGTATGACGTCATCACGAGGGGGATTACCACAGTAATAACTACTGATGGGGACATGTTCATTACTGATTGAATGAAATATTGTGCCAACATGAGAAATCTATGGCATTCATCATTTTTATCCACTAAATCGAGGTAATTAAAAGTAAAGAACCAAAGTACAAATTTTAGTTTTCATGAGACAAACTGCCCCAAGCAGATTCTATTGAAAGATTTATTGTTAGTCTTGCTGTTTTTATTTTGCTAAAATGTAAAGTATTTTTTGTTGTTGAACTCTGTATCCCTTTGTCTTCTGAAATGTAATTTCATTTGTTTTTGCTATATACTGTACACTGATGTTAACAGTTTGCTGCTTGACTCCTTTCAGGAGTAACTGATGACGTTGCTGTGAATGACGCAATGGAGAGAAGACAAAAAGGGGAAATGTCTGATTGGTGGGTGAAAAAATGATGTATGTATTGGCATCTGGATGACTGCAAATAAGTGTTCATTCAACTGGATACAATTTTTAAAAGCACTGCCTCGTTAGACAACATAAAACTGAATTATTGAGGAGAAGTCTAAGGATTTACTTGGGATTAAAGGAATAATTAAGTCAAAGAGTGACTCATCCGTGCCTCACCACACCTGTGATGTTTATGAGCCTGCAAGACATTTCTAAAGCTTTTCTTTAAAACAGCATTCTCCTACAAAACATGAATGAAAGACAAGCATAAAACATGATTCAGTACAGCTTTTAGGCAAAATCTAAATCTCCAGAATTCCCAAGATACCTGTTTGAAATTTTCTAGTCATGATCTAATTATGAGGGGATTAAAAGTTCCTTGATCTCATCCAATGGTACCTCTAAGCATCGCTAATGCTTAGTGAGGATTTCATCTCTATGGATGGAAATGTTTTTTTTTTAAAGTAATTAATTTTAAAAACTCAAGCCCCCTGAAGACTACTGTCTTGCTAAATAAAATGTACTTCTTTGTTTTGTAAACTTCCATTTTAAAATAAGTCCCCATCTTCTTCAGTTGTTCAGAAAGATGCTGCAAATCAATTTCACTCAATCTACAGAATATTTTGTGGACAGAAAAACTTCCAATAACATCAGAATTGACAATTAGATAAAAAGAATAAATGGTCTTTTATTTGATGCACATTTGATCAAGGCATTAAACAGGTTCTTGTATCGGTCTGGGTCCTATTAATCTGCCTTTGCTTCCATTCAGCATCTACAGTCTCCTAAACTGCCGCGGCTGCCAGTCGTCAGTGGGGAGAGTTATTCACTCAGCCCCGGCTCGTTTAGGCGCCGTTCGCTCCATATTTCTCCTCAGCAAAGCCGACATCAGTTGGTAAGCTCCGCTGCCTGCTCAAGCACACAGAACATATTGACTCCTTGTTTGGGTTTACCGCCATCTGGAGAGGCTTTAGCAAACAAGTGCCTGAGAGATAAAACACAGCCTGATTCTCATGCTTTTTTTAGACAATACATAATCAGCTATTTCATTGTTTTGTAATGGAAATATTTTAGGCTGCTTGTCCTCAACCTTCTCATCTCTTGTACTTTTTTATTTATTTAAATGTTTGTGTAGTTACATCCTCAACAGCAGCTCCATGGTCGATGCATCGACGCTCAAGTTTGATGTGAAATCCTTGAAAGACAGCATCTCAGAGGTGAGACAAACGTCAGGTGTTGTCTGCTCTGACACCTGTGGCACATTGCTATTGCATATATAGCAGTATTTTATTTAGCTTGATTGAACCATTGTTATATGACTAATACGTTTAAAAATTTTGAATTACGAGTCAATTTTTCATATTTTTAATTTTGGATTTCTATATGTTAAAAAAAGTGAAGGAAGGGCATCAATGCGTTTTACTGGAAAAAAATAAATCCATCTCTTTTCACTGCAGGTGAAAAAGCAGTTTGAGGAGCATCAGGATCGGATGTCACGCCTTAAGATCAGACTGGCAAACATGAATTTGTAACCTGCCAGGATAAGGATCACGAGTTCCACAATGTCCTTTTCAAGTTTGTCTAGTTTCTTCATGTTTGTGTGTTAATTAAATATTTTTTAAATGACAGCAATGCTGTCTTTTTATAGTTTGGATCAGTCTATACATAACTGGTGCAGTAAAAAGGTACTTCTGGATTTAAATTGAAGTACAGAGAGTGGACTGATTCAGATGAAAGAAATGTCCAGGATCCAATCCTTTAACGTAAAGAAATGGACATTCCTTCTAATCATTATTATTGTCATTCATTCCATCACAGCACTCACACTGGAAGTAAACACCAACACAGCCATCCAATTGGCACCATGCTGTATTTTATTGCTGAATTTCTGATTTTTTTTTTTTTGCAAATACAAAACCAGACAAGAGGCTCACACATAACAAGCATGCCAATGTCCTCCCTCTGGAATGCATAGTTTCTACACAGTCCATCTCCTCAGCAGAAAATTTGATCAACAAAGTAAAGTCATTAATGTTATTTAAAACATTTCTTTTTTTCATGGGAACAAACTTTTTTTTTCAGCTGCACTGTGGCTGTGCTGCCACGGTCATGTTTGGCACAACAGAGTGAGAACAGAAACACTTCAAACCGTAAAATAATCTCTTACACGTCTTTTTTTTTTTTTGGTGCTGTTCGGGTTTGTAAAAACACACCTGTTGTGTCAAATCGTCACAGAACATCTGATATCAACATTTCATTAGCCTAATTACAGTCGTTCACATTACAAAGTCGGATTATTGCATGCAATACAAATCATTTGTTAATTAAGTCATGCATATTTTTTAAATCAATATTGTCGTGTGGCTAGACGCCTACTTGCGTACAAATTGTGATTAATAAATCCCCACAAAGAGCATTAGAACACAGAATTCAAGACAGAATGGTGATGATGACGTTGCAAGTGTAGAGAGAAAGTGCTTTTCAAACAAGTGTCAAGTTAGTTCAGTGAAGCTTTTGCAGCCACAGAGTTCCTGGAAGTCTATATTTCTGAAAGAAAATGTGGGCTTCGATTCAAAAATGCTACAAGAACTGAAAGTTAAAGCATCTCTGGTGGACAGACTGCTTTTAGATTATCATCTGGGTGTTCAAATACAAGGCAAGGAAATTAGTTTGCAAAAAAAAGTATTTGTTTGCGAGTGCGATATCATTATGCTACAGTCCTCGTGTAAATAATTCTGCAGGAAACCTTGATGTACAACTTAGTACAACTCCCCAAGAAAGTGACTAAAAGATAGCTACAGAGGCATAAAAGAGCGTGGGTAAATCCTTTCCACATAATATTACAGTCCTTTTAACACACACCCTGGTACTAAACTCATGCATTATTGTAGGTTATTGCTTCTAAAACTCTAATCAAATACAATTTTATGGATTAAAATATATCAGCTCTGAATCACAAAACTATGAGGTATTATGTACAATACAATGTCATGTGACTTCTTAATTCTAGGACTAAAATGCTACGTCAGATCCCAAGCAGTTGTATCTGAGGGTCAGATTTAAAGACTACAGTATTTTCCATACTATAAGGCGCACCTAAAAGCCTATAATTTTCTCAAAAACCGACAGTGGGCCTTATCTGGTGCGTTTTCTATATGAAAAAAAGTTTTAAATATACCATTAAGTGAAGGTGCACCTTATAATCAGATGCGCCTTTTAATCCAGTACGCCTTATATATATATGAAAAGGCTTTAAGATAGACCATTTATTGAAGGTGCGCCTTATAGTCCAGTGCGCCTTATAGTGCGGAAAATATTGTACTGTTAATATTCTCAAAAAGATTTCTGTCACTGTTGCATAAAAATCTGAATCTTTTGACCCTTAGGTGTGAAGGAATGCATGTTAGGATATCCTGAATCTATTCTTTTTAATCCTAAAGCCGCATCAAAACACTGCCTTACATTGACAGTACTGCATATACCCTTACAAAATTGATACTAAATCAACTGCATACTCTGTGTCATACTTGAATTTTTAATCATGCATCCGATTCAAAATCCAAGAACACAAAAAAATAGATCAAGTATTGATCGGGAAAACTGCATCTAAGTCTGGTTTAATTTCACCAAAATGCTCCCCAAAGTTTTGAGCTCCGGCTTAGTCTAGAAATCAATTTCACTATTTTTCATGAAGCAAGCATCACTACTGATCATGCATGGCTACTATAATAATGTTGGCACCACAGTCTCTCTAAATAAGCTAATGCACATGAGTCTATACATATCTTAATGGAAGACATTGGTGATTTTGTTGTTTTCAAACAACTTGTCACTTGTTTATACAATATACAGTTTGGTCAACAACATGACAGTTAAGATCAAATATTGCACAAATCCCGCTATAAGTCAGGTTAAAAACTTGAACTCAAAAGCTCAACAAATGAAACCAGGGTTTCTTTCAGGGTTGGACAAGAATCTGAATCTTTTATTCACTTGAATAAAAGATTCAAGCTGCTATTTGAGAACAAGCAGGTAGAGACGAAGCAAAATCCCTGATGAAGACAGATTGTTTTTATCATCTCAAAGGAGATTTTTTAATTTTGACTTCATTAGCATGATCGCCAAAAAACTACAGGATGGACTTCACTACAACGTAGTGGAAGAGTATCCATTAGATTGTGGCGCAGAACCAGATAAATTAGTGTCAATTTTCTTTTTTTATGTTTTAAATTCTTCCAAATATATTTTAATGAGGTAATGCTATGTCTGTCTGTAAACGGATTTTGTTCTTGGGAATATTTCAGAACTTGTTAATGTTTTCTGTTAACTTTTGATCTGTCCATCCATTATAGAGATGCAAGTGTTGTGTATTTTGTTTTTTTTTAAACATTGATCTCATTTTGGTGAAGAATGTGATGCCATGACAGACTACAATCTCAATCATAGTTAAATGTGAATTCACAGAAAATTGTTGTTCAAATATGGCTAAAAATAATCCAACTGAAGACACCAGAGATGCCTCTCTGAATGGATGTGTTGTGATCTTCTCAGGGCCGGCAGACATAGGTATTATCGTCATAGTTTAAGTACCTAATTACACATTTGTGAAGGGATTGGGAAAAAGAAGGCAAGAACCATCTATGATCTGAATACAAGTGTATTCAGATCATAGATGAAGATTCATGAATTATTTTATTACCACTTTGAGATTGTACAAGACATTTTATTTGACTTTTTCCTCTAATCACACCAAACTTACACCGATTTTGATGGAACACCAAGGACAGGTGAGGCGTGGACCAGACTAGCTAAACAAGTGTGTTTCCGATTTTCTACCTCACCTTTAAGGGTTTAGATTCAATTGTCTGGCACTTACGGTGCCTTTTTTTGCTTCACCTGCTCTGTATAAAAAATGCATGTAAGTACATTCAGAAAAAAGATTTTTACAGGAAGTGAGACAAACGACCAAATGAAGAGAAAACTCAGGAAAGAAAACTGGACGAACAAAGTAAATTGAAATACTTTGGAAGAGAATTTGTAAGAGAATCTTGTTCACTTTGTCTCTACCTGCAATTTGTGAAAAATCATTTCGTGTCACTTTGGTCTAGAACAGGTGAAAGGAGAGTAGTTTAACGTCAATGCACTAAAGATAATTTATTTCAGGAAGGATATACATACCAGTACATACTGTATGTGAAACTGCTGTGGCACTTGACAACTACTGATTTACTTGTGCTGATCAGGCTCCCTTTCACACGTGTTGGACTGATGATGATGAGGTAGTGCACAAAACGACAGAAACAAACTCTATGCGTCTAATGTAATCACAGCCTTGATCTTTGCTACAGTATCTTGTGTCTTTACTTTCATCTAAGGAAATGAGTGGAGTTTGTTCATTATCACACTGCTCTGACCCAAGTACAGAGCACATGAAACTTTTTTTTAATTAGCCAAGAAGCATTGGTGACAATGTTTATGTGCTAAACACTAAGAATATAAGCCAGGTCTGAATGCAAACACCAAAATTAAAATTTGGTAACAAAGAAATCATTTTTTGGCGATGTGTAGATGTACCCACGAGTGTCCGATGGAGGTCACACAAGCTCACGCTGTTTGTAGACGTCCCGGCTGATGGACACGATGCAGAAACAGGCCAGGACACGGGGGGAAGCTGTGGAGGACAGCGTGCTGGGCAGGAGGCCGTCCACGTCACACACGACCAAAAAAAGAGGTCATCTACGCAGGGACGCTTTCCCTCCACTGATCTGGGCAGCCGTGGAAGCGATGCATTGGTGGTGCCTGGGCTGGTCTGAAGGAAGATGTTCAGCCGGTCTGGCCTTCAGCTGGTTTCACATGTTTGATGACACCCGTCCTAAAATTAAAATTCACAACATGTCTATTTTTTTCAATCTAGGTATATGCTAAATGATGACAACATGAGGGCTATAAAAGGCTTTAAAAAAGAAACATTCCTAGAACCAATTGTGACATCTTAAAACATCACCCCTCCTAAAAAAAAAAAAAGTAATGCTTACATACTTTAAAAAGCAAATATTTACAATAAAAACTGAGCTATTAAATGTTTGGTGCTTTGATTGAATAAATTACTTATTAATAAATGGTTAAAAAGAAACAGCATGTAGTGACATTATTCATCAGAAAATAAATCTAAATGGTGTAACGTCCAGCTGTTGGAATGTAGGATCCAAAATTAATTGCAATACTAAAACTCACGTCTAAAATAATTGTTCAATCAGTAGAAATGCTGTGAATGGCCTGCAGGGCTGGCATAAATGGAAAGCACTGACCGTAGTGTGAGCGTCGGTGTGAAGAGATGCTCAGGTAATTCCTCTGTGGGTCGAGCTGCTGCTGCACATAATGGTAAACACCGACCAAACAAAAGGGATTCCTCCGCCGCGGACAACATTTAGCTTTCACAAGCTGAACATATGCCGGCTTTCTTTTGGAGAGAGCGGTCGCGCCGGGCGAGGACATACCGGGGGAAGAACAAACGGGACACCCCGGCCCTCTTTCCTCTACCAGGGGAGGAGAGAGTTCCCTCCGTCCCCCTTCTCCGCGCACCCTCCGCTCTACGCCATTTTCGTTCTGTTACTACACTACGAGCGAACGGAAGAATGCGACGAGCGTGCCGGAAACTTGTCAATCAAAATTAAAGCCCGCCCCGGAAGTGCTTCATTTCTCCAATTACCATCAATGAACTCAGTGGTGTGTTTATTATCCCATAATGTACACGAAATTAAAACAAAAATTAAAAAACTAAAATCTGTGCATGTTTGTACACTACGCATAACAAAAACATATGCATTCATTAAAAATAATTTAAAAAGCATCTGTATGAATAAATTGAGAAATAAAACGCTAGCCATTAGCTGGAGGGCGGCGGAGGATTTGCTCATTGAGCTAGCCGCTAATTTAGTTCGATCGAATATTGATTATTTCAATGATAAATTAGTGCATACAAAATACATTTTTACGTTGTAATCAGTTCTGTCACGATTAATAAAACAAAACTTTCAGTTTGACACCTTCATAAATAATCACATTAATTTAATAAAATATAAGAATATGTGACAAGCTCAATAATAGCAGAAGTTACCACTTCACTTGCGTGTATAGATTTATTTATTTATTTAGAACAACTATCAGTGTGAGTCCCAAAATAAAATCCGACGTAAATTTGTTGAGTTAGAAAAAACAAAGTTTGAACGGTAAGGCAAGCATGGCACTTGTTTTATTAAAATCAAATTCATGCATCACGTGACATATAAATCATATCTGACTGATCAATTCACGAATTAAAATGAACATCTGTGTTCGTATACACTGCTGGAGGCCATTCCTGTAGTTATTTAACAAAGTAACATGAATTAAAAGGAGATTGATAATGATCAGCCTGTACAGAGAAGAGATTTTGAATGCCTTTAGTCTTCTTTAACATCTAGAATTAGTCAATGGCAAAAAAAAGAAAAAAGAAAAGACTGATCCAATAAATAGGAGCGCAGCACATCATCATGATATATAAACTAGTTGTCAAAAAAGAACAACAACTAACTTTTTGGCCACAGAGTCTAACAAAACCAACCTAGCCTTGATTAAAATTCCATCAAGGAGAGATATATTTTGAAATCAGGTCCTGCTGGCAGCTGAAATCTTTTATAATTCTGCAGAAGCATTACAGTTACCATTCGGTACATATGCTGGAGACAACACGCCTAACAGCAGAAGATGGAAGCGTTTTGCGTAGAATCATCAGTAATAACACTTTATACATTGATAATCTATTTTATAAATATAACATTATTCACATGCTAAATCAGCAGTGGTTCTGAGAGGTCCTGGATAGTTTCAGGTCAAGCTCTCTTTAGATGAAGTCCAACAACTGAAACAGGTAATCACTATTGGCAGTGGCTACATTAACCCACATGAGAGCACACACACAAACATGGCCATAGGTTCCTATTTAAAAGGTCAAAAACTAACAAAAAGGAACTAAAATCATGGCACTGCAGTGGGTAAAACATGACAATATGTAGCACATCTCCTGTGTTTCTTCAAGGAAGTAACTAACCTACTTGGCTGCTCCGACTGGCTCTGCGTTGAGTCAAAGTAAATAAGTCATGACCTCCAAAGAACAAAAACACTGCCTGCGTTGCAATGGAATCAAAAGCTTTCATTCTCCACTCCAACAGCAAAACAGCTTGATCGTAACCCAGGGGGCAATTATTTCTCTCTTCAAAGCAGGGCAGCAGTGGTGCCAACAATTAAAAAAAGTCCTAATAAATAATGCTCTATCAATGGGGGAAAACACAGTGACGTTACATATAGCTACCCAAGGCACACAAATTTTCCCTTTGTTTTCAGAGCATTGCAAAGGCAGACAGATGTGACACGGTCTACCTCATTCACAACCTGACAGAAGGTACTTGATGTGTAGAACACACTGCTGGCTACAGCAGCCGGTTGAGAAACTGGATGAGGTTGTGTTTAGATGTCAACTGACATGTTAAAGGTCAAAAAAACAAAAAAAAAAGAAAACTGGGAAAATAGGTAGTTTAGTGGAGGAACCGGATGCTCATTTTCTGTTCCACATCCACCTTCTCCAGAACCTGAGGAAACAAACAACAAAAAAAAGATTTATATTCTGGTGAGATGAATACTGCGTTCACACAGAATGCAGATTATTTTTTTGCATGATACGGCTCCACACAAAAACCAATGCAGAGCCTTGATTATACATGAAGTCCTACGAAAGAATGGTCTACATTGAAAAATTCAGAATGAATTTTGCAGTTTTGTCAACAAAATAATTATTGTAGTCATTTAGCTCCATTCGCTCCCACTCATTGATTCATCCTCCTCGTATGCCATCCAGGTGAACTACAGTGGTTTTCAGTAGGACAGAATTAAGAAGGTGTGAATTGGATGTACTGTACATTAATGGGCTGCGTTACAAAAATCGAGAGGATGTGCTTTAGATTCTTTCACCTGAGTCATCACTATTGCAATTATTTCCTGTTTCTTTGCTCTCTGATTTGTTTGCTTCGTGGGTTTTAACCATGTTTTTTTGACATGTGGTTGAACTGTGGAGATCATGGGACATCTGGTTTCTGGACATGAAGTGTTTCTCGTGTTCCCTCTCAGGGTAGGATATGAGCTGTGCTGTATGTTCCACATGTCAAACTAAAAGTACTTGAATTGGTGTTAAAAATGTATAAAATATATTTGTAAATATGACAATATTGCATTAAACTGAGAAAACTACCACATATCTTGTGCTTCGATCTTGGTTTAGTAACTTTGGAAACTGAACTCAAGATTTAATAAATGGATGTGTTGGGATCCCACTGCAGATGGCACTTCCGTGTAGATGGGGGTTGTTATTCGGGGGCTACCACTTTCACCCATCTGTTCAAACTTGTCCTGATTTTGGGAGGCTGCAGCTTGACAGTTAATGTCATTGCCTGCAACCTGCTGGAGGCGTCTTAGCTGACAGGCTGAGAAAATATTAACCGACATGTTCCTCTGCTCAATCTTCTTCACAGTCACTCGTTCCCTCCCTACCACTGCAGGCACCGCTGTGTTTTTACTTTTTACTCCACCTTTGAGTAACAGATCAGTGTGTTCGCCAAAAGAGGGATAACGGATAAACCAGATGAACTGGAGCGATTTTTATTCACACCTCCACCAGCATCTGATAACTGAAACATGAAAGTGTCAGTGTCAAATAACCAAAATGAAACTTTGCTAACAGAAAAAGCATTCAATAAGTGAACAAGAATAGAAGTTTAAACTTTGGGTCTAACCAAACCAGTTTTGTCATGTGTCTAATGTTTTTGCCTTTGGGTATTAGTCTCTGTCAAGAAGCTTAGCGTATCATCATCAGCTGTCAGTACGTTAGCACAATGCTTCAAAAATGTCTTTCTGTATTTCATTCCTTCATCTTGTATTCATATTTGATGTTTGTTTTTTTCTTGCAGTCATAAAGCAAGTCTATTTGAATACGTATAAATTGGCACATAAAGAAGTCAAAGTTTAGCCTTTGGTGATAAATGTTATTACATACTCAGACTGGAGATGTTTTTACCCAAGTTCTAATACACTGAAAAACATAAACCTTGCAGATAAACATGCAGAAAGTGAAGTTTTTAGTATAAGTTAAAGCCCTTCTGAAAGACTCAGAAGTGTGTCATGTCTGA
The DNA here is from genome assembly GCF_040054535.1 of Antennarius striatus. Lineage (NCBI taxonomy): Eukaryota > Metazoa > Chordata > Actinopteri > Lophiiformes > Antennariidae > Antennarius > Antennarius striatus. Next base: position 17,369,564 of record NC_090792.1, read on the forward strand.
ATGCCTGTCTAATTTTCTTATGTATAATGCTGAATATTTATTCATGGCAAAAAAGAAAAAAAAAGTAAAACAAAAAAGAGCCAAAGGACCTAAAGAAGGAAGGGAAACGGTGTAAATACACACGAGAGACATCTATTTGAAGTCTCTGATGCTACAAAACTTGCCTTGATGAATTCATTGAATGAAATCGAGTTATCGCCGTTTGTGTCAGCTTCCTGTATGGTCCTGTCAGCAATGCTACCAAGCTGTTCGTCTGAAATGTTTACGCCAACCATCATCCGCAAGACCTGTAAAAAAAAATGTAACCACCCATGATAAACATGTTATCGCGGTTAATGAATATCAGCCTGAAACCATCCCTGGCAAAGATGAAATAAGCGTTTTACTGTAGTCACAGGAGATTACGGAGAAATGTTTATGAAAACAACATGGAAGCAGCACGTATCTACACACTGTTTGACATAATTTGTAGTTATTACATGAAGCAGGTCACACAGAAGTGTTTTGCGCAAAACAAGAGATTTGTCTGAGTCATTAAACACAGAGCTTACAGCAATGAGAGCTCACACAATGTTACCGTGACCAACATGGTTTCACAGAGGGATGACAAATAACACAGAGGGAAACCAAACAGAGGAGATTTAACTGTCTGGGAGAAATCAACCTGTAGTTAAGGAGAGATATCGCCTCATTATCAGCAGATGGGCAAAGTCTTCTACTAGACATCGAAATCCTTGTGCGCAGCATTGTGATGTGGATGTTGTGCAACAGCATTTGTTCCTTTGTCAAATAACTAACAAGCAAAAAGAAGGAATTTCACAGGTAATAAGGTTTCCATTAAAAAAAACAAAAACTGTCTGAACCAGTTGGAGCCACAATCTTTTTCATGACTCAGCATTTACAGGGTAAACCAGTACACTCACCTGTAGCAGCTCATCACGAGAGATTTTGTCATCTCTGTCCAGGTCATACAGACGGAAAGCAACTGGACAAACAAAAAAATCTGTGTAAGTCACGGCAGAGATTGCTCACTTCAAGAAATCCTGTGGCTAAAGACTCACAGAGCAGCTTGTTTGTCCTGCTGTTGAGCGGCTCGCTGGTGGCGGCGTTCTTGCTCTTGTCATTGTCCTCGATTGGTCGGAAATGAGCTAAGGTCCGCATAAAACCCCTGAAGTTTACCTGGTCCTCCCTAAAACAAATAGGCAGAGCAATAAAACTACACATCAGAGAGAAAAAAGGGTTTTATTCGTCTTTTCTAGAAAAACAATTGTTGTACTCAGATTACTCTGCGAGTAACACAAAGAAGACTCAAACTAATCGTAACCTTACACCATTTCACACAATACAACGCTCATGTAACAAGCTCCACAACTGGAGCAACAAGAGTACATCTGAAACCATTAAGAGCTGAAATGCAATCAAAGTCTTCAATTTTACATTTGAACGCATTTCAAATTTTAGTTAACTGATGAAAGTACATACAAGTATGAAAAAAAGCAAGCTGATTATCAAACACTAAATATCAAAGGACAGAGTCTCTGCAGTTAAGCAGACTGACCGCCTCTCTCAGCGATGCAGGGGTTGGGATTCAGATCTAAAATGAACACCAGGAGATGATCTGCTCACCCCTCAGGGAAGAAGGCATTAATGATCCTGTCACCCAGCGGATTGATGGCCAATTCTGGGATCCTCTGGAAGTCCTCTCGACTGAGAAGAGATATGAGTTTAAATTCCAACAAAACAGATTCTAATAAAACAAGAGATGCAAATTCAAAACCTTTGAGAAACTTTAAAAATACATGACAGTACAGAGACCTCAACAAATACTTTTAAATCAGGAAGTGATTTGAAACTGAATGATAATATTTTATAATTCTGGGAATAATTTCAGTTCCGACAACAGAATTCATTTCACTCAGGTTAGCGTAAAAGGTCCTTGAAGTTGGTCATTGAAGATGTATAAATCTCATGAAAACGAATGGTAAGAAATAAAATGAATAGAAAGAAAGTCACCTTGAGAAAATAAGAAACTACCTGACTGTTTGTGCCATGACTGAAAGTAATAGAGCAAAAACAGGTGGAACAACGAATGTGTTTTGTGTCAACAAATCTTTTAAAAGATCTGTAAAGAGCCTTCACCCTCCACTGACCTCAACACCAAACCTCTATTATACAAATGTCTTAGCAGTTTTAATGATTACTTTTTTCTTCACCAATTGCTTATTCATGCAAAACCAAAGGACAGAGTACAATGTTAATAACAAACTGCAGAGAGCCCACTCTGAAGCCTGACTGCGCTCAAATATAAAGCAACAGGAAATATTTTATCATCAATCACAGCTTTTAAATTTTATATACTGGTTTGATCCCCGAAAGGAAATTAAGAATGACAGAATAGTGACTTTAAACTATAAACTGAACCTGTTCAGGGGTCAACAGAAGACACACTAGCCACATTTATAGCACAAAATACTTGTTTCATATTTAGCAACGGTGACTTGTCACTAGAACTGACAAAAAGCAGACACCAACTTCTTAACCTGTTTCTCTGAATTTGAGTCATTTACCATGAAAGAAACTTAAAAAAGGTTAAATTAAAAACAGGTGTGGAGACTAGAAAACACCCTCATATCACAGAGAGTTCATGTTTTGAAAACATGTTGGTGTCCTTATATGCCACAGACACCAAAGGCTGGAGGGCCGTTGGAATTCTGGTAACTGCATAAACTTTTCGAAGTGAAAAGTGGCTAAATAGAAAATACCAATGCAGGGCGAAAATAATCTGCAGAGGTCATTTAGTAGGAAATTTTAACACTGAGAATCAGGTCACAATTCCTTCACAAGTATTTAAATTGAATTTAACTGAAGAATTTGTCCCCTTCTGCAGACGTCACCTAAAGGTTGGCCAAACAAATCACTCATCCTGGCCAGGCAGCAAATGTACAAAGCTCATGGTTTGGATGATGGGTTTAATTCCAGAATATGTTTATTGCTTACCTGAGGGTACCGTTTTCACCTTTATCCAGGCTGGTGAAGCGACTGTACAGGCGGGTGATCTGACTGTGGGAGACTGTAGGTGGGATAACAAAGAGTTTATTACCAGATGACCAGAAAATAACAGGAACAATTCACTTCTTGGCACTCCAAGCAGCCATCGATCTGGGATTTTCACAGGTTGTATTCATGCATTACAGTTACAACCCAGTTAAAGACGAGCAATTTATGGTAAATTCAGTTTTGCATAACTTCCTATTTTTTGTTCACTTGTAGATACAAGTTTACAGTAACTGCAGTGAATGACACTTCAAACTACGAGCAATGCAGAGAGCAAACTTTGAGGCGTGACCGACTCCATCTTCATCACAGCAATTTGTCAGAGCTCAACTTACAGCCAGTCTCCTTCTTGATTTCTTCGATTTCCTCTTCTCGAAGTAACGTAGAGGCTCTGGAACCCATGGTGAAACGTTTAAGGGTGACGAAAGGCAGTTTATAGAAGTCTTACGCAACGGAACCAGCTGTGAAAAACCTTGATCCGAACCTGTTAGGTTAGCAAACAAGCTAACGGGTCGATTATAAAGCGTTTTTCTCCTAGTAGGCGTTCAGTTGTGAGCTATCAAGCTGATAAACTTTAATCCTATCGATAGGTTTATATCGTCCTGACGATTAAACTCTAAATGTGATATATATTTACAACCGCAAGTGCTAGTTTCACATTAGCAGTGATGGTTTCGGCCAGCTTGGCTTCCTGCTTTAATAGGAAGAGGGCGTGGATTAAACGAGGCCACCTCCCAAACAGGATGGTCCTTGCGGACCTGGGTAGCAAAGTTTAAAGCCTGCTCAAAATTCGAAACTACCTGTTATTTATATACAGTACTGTAATTAGAAACGTGGGAGTTTTAAACCTTCTGATGTGGGATTGGTATCTGCAATTTATAAAGAGAACGAAATTATGCTCGTCCGATTCGTCTCAGGCGTTTCCTATTTAGCCTGAAGACCAGCTATCCAGGGGTCCGAGCTCGCTGCTATGGTAACATTTCAACCGTAACTCCTGTGTCGTGCGTTCTACGCAAATGCTGTGTGAAATTTGACTTTTTTTTTTGTTTATCGAAGCATAAATATGAAGAATAATCAATTAAACATAGACTATGATGACAATCAAATAAATATTACAGGCAAATAAAGAGCAATCAATGTCATCAGTTATCAAATAAAATGCGATTAATACAATCTAAAAAGAAGTACTTTTCTTTTTAAAGCTGTAGGTCAAAATACCGTCACTAGATGGCACAATTTTATCATTGGACGCACTGGTTATATCTATCACCAGCACCAGAGGGCGCTACTTAAAGGTGAAGTTGCAGTTATGTGCGTTTATATCCCTGCTTTCTATTATAATGCATTACATACAGTATGTCCCTTTTTATGACCAGAAGATACAATACAGGCACAGGTAACATTGTATTATTATGAAACAGTGTTATAACACAGATAAAATGGGTTTTTGGTCACAGGAAATAAGGCTCAGGTAGATAAATTTCTCTACTATGTTATACAGTATTTTCTAATGTTATGTCTCTACTGATTAAAGACGATGTGATTTTTTTTTTATGACAAAAAACTAAAAAAATCTGTGCTGAATATCAACACAGGTAAAACATAAATAAATTGGAAATAAGAGACATTTTTATGCTTTTTTTTGGACAGATTTATTTTAAGATCCCTGACAACTGTTGAAGTTCAACATTGTTCAATGTTTAGTGGTATGTCCATTGCTTATTAATCAAACATTCATTGCCTTCCATATCACAAATAAAGCAAAGAGAGCAAAGAAATTTTTTGTTAATTCCAAGTTATTTGTTTTTACATTCATAAAAACAATCAGTAAAATATCACCCATAACCTCATCACAGCAATAGTGCAACTCAATAAAACGGCTTTAAAAATTCTCAGTAAAATTAAAAAAAAAAAAAAAAAAAGGTTAAAAAAATAGTGCCAGTTGATGATAAAAGAACAGTCGCCTCCAAAGTAGATTGATTCATCAGCAGTGCAAATTGATGCCTCATCTTGTTCGTACTACACCTTTCCACACTTTGGTCCATTTACTTTCTGAACTGACACGCAGAATCCATGGCAAATTGGATCCTGAAAAGTGAAATGACAAAACAATCAAACAAGTAAAACTATACCGTATTAACTAAAAATACAACACTGATGGTACAGAACGCAAGAAGCGGAGTAAAAATCAAAAATCCCTCAAGTCTCATCTTCAAATGGATTCTTTTCTTTCTAGGATTGTCAGAGCCTTGTTTTGGATTACCTCTTCCATACTCAATATTCACTGGTATTTCTCATTTCAATTACTGTGATGGGAAGATTTAAAAAAACAAAACTTTCCTACAACCTATCCATTGTGAAAACTTTTATTCATCCAGACCAGTATAAAAACTGGTCTTGTCAGACAATTAACTGTTTCTCAGTCAGCCTCTCATTTCTCTAACTTCAAAAATGTTAAATATAGTTTTTTATATATAAAACAAAATGTAAAACAGCATGTGTAGAGAAACAGACTGATCAGATCATGTATTCATCACTTTAGTTAGGTACGAATTCACAAAGAAATATGATGTTCAATGGAAATTAAGCGTGGGGCAGTCGTACCTGTCGGCAGAGTATCCTCTCTCACACAGGTTCACCAGAGCGTACAGATGCCTCAGAGCGTATTCAAACTGAAACACAAGAGGACATCATGAAAGTCAGACTTCCTACAGTCTGAAACGGCTTGCACAGCTTCATGAATTTACCCACAACCTAAATGTTCACTGTTCCTGAACCATTTTCATTTTGCAAAATGTTTTTTAATGTTTAATGTTTCACAAATTTCCCCACTGTGGGACAATAAAGGTCTATTATTATTATTATTATTATTAACATCCATTGCCTCTGTCTTTAACAGAGCAGCTCTAACAATACCTTATTTGCTGTCTTATTTCAGGTCTAAAGAACCAATGACAGTGGTCAATTACAGTCATGTGATCAATTCTGAGTGAAATTGAGAAATATAACCTCCTTTGTTTAGGTGTGGAGTCAGACGCTCATTTATTGGTGGCCTCCATCAAAATCTATCAAGCAATTCAAGAGTCACAGGAAGCTCAGACAGTTGAGAAATAAGAACTGAAACAAGAACTGAAAGAGGTTTAAGTGTTCTGAAATGTGTACAACAAAGTTTCACAGTTCTTTACCAGTCTGGATTAAAACCAAAGGAATGCACAAAATGAAATGTGAATACAGCTGTAACACCTACTGATCGACTGTAAGTGAAACAGATCCGATGCTTCTATTGAAGTAGAAACAGATACTCGACATCTAATCCTGTCTGAATAAACATTACATTATAAACAACACTGCTCTCCGTCTTGCTGGAAATGTGATTATTATCAACTCACACTAATATTTGTGTAAAGTCTAGTTAAGTTTCTTGGATGGCAAAACACTTCTGTAGCTTCGGTGCAGAAAGACGTTGCAGGAGAAGAAGTTGCAGACTTGTTTTAAAGCATAAAAGCAGCCGGATGCCAGCAGAAATTGACTCTGTTTATCATATCAGAAAGATGCTATTTACATTTTTTTTAACTGCGCATATTGACTCATACAAGTCAGCAGAGAGGTTCCAGTGCAGATTTTGGCAGAGAATGGATTCTAATTGGGATCCTGGGGCATCTGGAAACTACATTTACAGTAACAAATCTTTGTGCTCTACCTCTTGTCTGTGCCAGTTGAAGCAGTTGTGTTTGTAGTGGGTGAGTGCAGCTTTGTAGCACCCATACTGGGTCAGATCGGCCTTCTCGCTGAGAATCACATCGGTCTCGAACTTATTGCCGGTCACCTTCTCAACCACTTGGCGCATAGTGTTTGCCATCCATTCTCTGATCTGCAGATGCACACATGTAAATCTGTAATGTGACATCTTTCATGGTCAGTTCGAAGCTTCTTCATAAATCTGATGTGTCTGTACCTTAAGGTGGACGTTGATCTCCATCAGCAACCCCCTTGTGACACTGATATCATTGGAGGCCATCAGCTTCCTCTTAAGAATGGCCAGAGGAACGTCGGGGCTTGGGATCAGATTGGGGTCCGTGATTGGCTGCAGGGTCACTGGAGGAGGGGGTGGGCCAAACTTGGGGTTGCCCTGAAACTCCTTGACCTTCATGTGGCTCACAGTCTGCAGAGAAATTAAGAGCCTTGAGTTTAAAGGGAAGGAAACAAACATTTGCTCCCCTCTGATCATTATTCAGAAGAAGACGTCTTCCCTCCCCTGTGCTCTCACCTTGTTTCCGTACTGCTGGACGTGGCTGGTGTTTGTGTGGCTCTTCACAATCTTGAACTGTTTCAACAGGGTTTCTTTTGACAGGTCTTCCTGGAAACACCATGTTGGACAAAAAGCACTGCAATCAATTATTTCTAGTCTGGATTCAGATTACCTTTGTAAATTCTTCGAGCTCAAGAACATTATTATTAATAATAACTGACACGCGCATTACCAAAGGTAAGAGGAGAAGAGTTACAGGTTTGGTTCATGCAGTTCTTTGAGAGTTTGTGCAGAGAATTAAAGCTTAAAATATTTGTGGTATTTCTTTGTCTTATAGCTCAAACAGGAAGTCACTGCTATCTGAGAAAATGAGCACGATCAGGCATCAAAGCCACCCGGTGCTTCAGTGTCCTGGACTTATGGTTGCAATAGTTTCCTTCTACACTGTCTAGTTTATAGTTTGTCTTCATCTAATGTGTTGTCATAGGTTAATTGAAGCCATGAGCCCATCAGCTGACCCTTATGTAAAATAAAATTTTGCCTTTTTGTTATTTTATGATAAAATATTAGCGTTCTGACATCGAAGTGAAAATTTCTCCCACCACATCGGAGTCCTCCATCCAGTTCACGCTGTACCAGTCTCCCAGGTACGTGTCCCTGCTCTCATCATAGTAACAGGCATAAGACGACTCGTGAGAGTTGGATGCAGTGGTGGCGTACACTGAAAAACACAAGGCGGTATAATGTTAATGATACATTTCTAACTCTAAGACAACATTAAATTAAAAAGTAGGTGCATATTTGATGGTCATTCAAAAAACAGGGTTGGGGTTTGTGCACGTTATATTCACAGCTTTGTTACGTCTTTCTGGAAATAAATTCTACTGGGGGGAAGCTCACCATCAATGTCGTCAGGCAAATTCTCCATCATTGATCCCGACTCACACGCCTCAATGTAGAACACCATCTGTGAACGTGTGTGTGTGAATTTGTATGTGTAAGTGCATGTGGCAAAAAACAAAAAAGAAGTTTAGAGATCTATTCTTCCAGCACAGTGAGGTGATAATTGATCACAGAAAAATCCCGACAGCAGTTCTATAAACAGACGAACCACACCCCAGCAGCAGGTTGTGACATACCTTTTTATATTTCTTGTTCTTGTGCATGTATTGAATGGCTGCTTGGAGATCTTTAACATCGAGCTGCAAGAAACACAAGACTGGATTTAATTTACAGATTAAAACATTAAAATATCCCTGCAAAACACGCACAGCCATTATTATTATTTAGCTGGGAATATTGAAGTATATATTTGATAGGCTAACAAAGTAAGGCTTTATTTTTTCAATACAAGAGCATGAAACAGTTATTAAATATAAAATTAGTATTCATTCTTCAACCAGTAAGTCACTGATACAGAGTACTTAAATTTTTCCTTTTGAAATTTTTGACCATTTCCTGTAAACAAACGTTTGAATGGAGCTTGTGTTTGGACAACAGTTAACATTTGAGCATGACAGCTTTTTTATTTGAATTTCTAAATGCTCCAACAAACAGTAACTGCCAGTGATAACAGAGCAAGAAATTCAACAACAGAGACCGTTTCTTCTTTGAGTGGTGCTGTACATTTTTTAGTTGTAGTGACCAGGAGGAGGAAGTAGAAAAGCGCTTACATCATCATTTGGAAATGCCAGAATGCCAGGCGCCCCATGGTCAGTAAAGTACACAAACACGTGATCATTTGGGCCACTAGAAAACACACACACACACCTTAAGAGTTAAGAGAATAACTTTATGAAACAGTTAGTTTTTCTGTTCTGATACCTGGAACCATCTCTCCACAACTACCTGGTGTTTTATGTCATCACTCACCTCTTTATCACCTTTCCAGAGCCACCTTTGACACTGGAGGCATCACCCTTCAGCACTGCCAGGAAGTTTTCAGGGGTCACATCCTGCAGACATCAAAAAGTTTACTTTAGTATAATCAGAATGGCAAGACATATACCAGAAATTTAACAAAGTGTTGATTTGTATGCTTGTTTAAACATTTGCATTGATAAACTCACATCCCCAGTGTAGTCCTTAAGAACTCCATGGTACACATCTGTGCCATTTGGCCTGTTGATTACTATTCCAGGGGTTGGGTTGCTGGAAAAAAATTATGTCTGAATGAGGAAGAGGAAATAGCTGACAAAGCCTGTGATATGATAGCAGATGATTGAATCAGATACAACTCCTTTAGGTTTAGTCTCTTTCAATGCAGAACTACTTTCTGTAAAGCAATAAAGCAACAAGTCTGACCTGATCTTAATCTACAACATTACAGTGACTCATGTCCTAAAACTTCTGCCACGGGACTTGAACATGTTTCACAACAACCTGGCCTTTGGAAAACTGCTGATGCTATTTTTCAGCATCATCTTCCTTTAAATCAATTGAAAACAAGTGGCAGCTTGAACACCTCTGCTATCAGTGGCTATTGATTTATCTGAAGAGCGTGAGGAGAAAAATACTGTACTATCCTTTAACAGAAACAATGCAAGCAATAAAAAAAAGTTAATCATTAAAAAACAAATTTGGGCTATCAATATCGATTATTAACGATAAAATTAACTCTTACTGCTATGTTCTACTGACTACTGCATAATCAAAGCCAATGCTTTGAATGCTTTGTAGGGCTGCATTTAAGTGCAGCCCTACAAAAAAAATTATCTTTCAGCACATTTATTTTATTTATCTGTCACATCACAGGGCCACCAGCTCACTTCTTACAATATGTTAAAGTTAAAAAGTGAATTAATTCGTAGTCACAACTGCTTTCATTTATGCTTTTCCTTTTAGTCACCAGGTCAGTGGGGTTAAGTAGTGAAATTAGTTCCTTGTGACTCCTCAAAGCAGGTGACTTTTAACTGTTCAGCCTGTTCTAGAAACGCAAACAGCAGTTAACACAATTAAAACCTGCTGGAATGATTTCCACACAACTACAAGGATGGGGAATATGGACAAAGAGCGCACTATTTATTCAAGAAAAATCAAAGTAGACAGCTGTGAAGCTGTTTTTGGTGTATTAATTACATAAGTACCTCTACCTTTAAGTACCTCAAAATACTCATGATTAAAGATTAATAATTTGGGTCAAGGGTAAGAAAAAACATGGACATCCACACACTATCGAAACAACCCATAATAGCTCATGTTTCAGCTCCATTTACACTTGAGATGATAACACCCTCTAGCCTTTTTTTAAAGCAGAAAAAAGAAAAAGAAAAAGAATGAACTCACTCCTCATTCTCTGCCAAGTCATCATACATCATAACCACAATCTGCTCATCTGGGATGCCGTTCTGGTGGACGATCTGGTAGGCATGGCACACATCCGCCTGAGAGACAGGAAGAATAACACACAGGTCAGCTGCGAGTTTGAGAGAACAGGTGACTTATCTGAGAGGTTGAAGTCAATCTTATCAAAAAAAAACAAATGTGGATTAAGATAGAAACAATTATCCGAGTCCCCCTCGGTGTGCACCAGATAGGGGGACACTGAGGAAGTTTCACGCCTCTAACCTGGTGTCTGTAGTTGTACCAGCCGTTGGATCCGGCTACCAGGACCACCCAGTGTTTCCCACCGTCCGGCTCCTGGAGAGGAACCGCGCTCACCAGCCCGAGACTCAGGCCGATTAGCACGTAAAGGGCTGACATATCTTAGCCTGGCGTGGATGACAAGGAAGAAAAAAACCTAAGTAAACCCACACTTGGATTAATGCTTCGGATGTGTGCTGGACTGATAAACGTCCGAAGGTAATCAAAACTAACAAATCATCTGACTGCTTTAATGTCACATGATCCAACTAGTGCCAGTTGCTAGCTACCGGAGGCTAACAAAACAACGCAATAGAAACACAGGAGGTTTTACAAGGAGAATAATAATAATAATAATAATATGCTATTTGAAAAATTCAAAATATCTCCTAGCAGAGTTTGAAATAAACATAAAATAAGTCTTTACCTTTTCTTTGGTGTGAAGTAAGAGGAAAGAAGCAGTAACTACATATGTAGTCCGCAGCATGAATGGAACATTTATATGTGACGTTGGGAAAAACACTTGTCGGGAATTCTCCCGACGTAGCCAATCAGAAGGCTCGAAGGCGGAGCTTAACTGTAGTCAGGTGATTTGTTACACTTATCTGGTTTCAAGTGAAAAGGTTCCAGGACTTTATCAATACTGATAAAAAAAATCCTGTACATACAAAAAGCACACTAAGAGTCATGTAATTCAAAAATAGCATCTTCTAATTCATTAAAATTGCTCTAGATGGTAAAGTGGAGCAAAAGATAAATAACATTGTTTAATTTAGTTTAGGAGTAATTGTTAGATTTTTGCATCTGAATTCATAGGTAATGCTGTCCAAAAATAAACATCCTTTTATATCTACCATATATAACTGTCTAAAATTGTCGATGCAACTGTGCTGATTCAGTGTCATGTCTAATTTGACTTTTAAAAGTTACGCAATGAGAGTTTGATGAAAACTATTTGTGAAAGTGTTTTTCTTGGATAGCTATCAAACTGATGTTACCAATGACCGAATCTGAACAACTAAAACAAAAACAACAAAATGTCATATGATTTGTGAGTCATTGTGTTGTAAAGAAATATAACTGTAGCAGGTGGGCCATAACTTATCCTTCACTGCTGTCCTTTCACATGCTAATCACAAGATTCATTTTTAAACTTTGTCCTCTTTTCTTATGTACAGTATATACTGATGAGCTTAGAGTGGGCTTGAAGTTTTTATTTCATCCATTTGTTTTTTTTAAAATTACTTTTCAGTAAAAATGAGGAACTAGAAGAGACATGTTAAAGTTGTCAGCAATAAATCAAACTTTTATTTTTTCCATATAGAAAAGAATTAAGTTAAATAGTGAAACAGTCCATCAAAAAAATTCGGCATCTGTTTTTAACCAATGGTCCTTAATACATAACCTTTGTCCCAAAATGAAGAAAAAAAGATGTAACAAAGTGTAAATACCATGTTCACAGTAATAAATATTGAAAGCAAAATCTTTTATACATTGACATTATATATATATATATATTTGTGTAAATATATATATAGATATTGATATAATCATGTACAGTAAAAAGTTATCTTCAAGTTTATCAAACAGAAAATAGTCAAATAATAAAAATGGCTGCAAACAGAATGATTGCATTTTTCATTCCCAAGGCAAAGGTAACCATGGCCATTCAGAGTCTATAATAAATAAAAATGTGATAATATCGAAAGAGTGTAGTGCATCCCTGTAAAATAAAAAACAAAAATTATAGTGCAAGGTTTTTTTTTTCTTTGCGCAGAGTAAATCTTGCAAATTTCAAAGTAATCCAAACGGAATGACAAGAGTGAAGCAGAGGAGTTCTTTGAGTGCAGCACCGTCACGTCTCTGCATCACAACTTTCTCTGTAGTCTTGGCAAAAAAAAAAAAAGATTTCGTGTGGATGAAACCATGGCAAATATTCAATACCAGGCTGATTTTGGCAAATTATTTAAAGACAATCATAAAAAAAAAAAGAAAAAAAGAAAATCCCCACACGCTCTTTTACACAGTTCTCTCATAACTACCAACAAAAACAGTCGAAGAAATGCATAGAAATTAATCACCAGTAGAAAGAATTGGTTTACTTTAAGGGTCGGTTACTGTCATGCAGCATTTCTGAGATGCGAAGCAAGGCAGATGCTGTGGATGTGTGCTGATGCAGTAAAGGTTTCTTGAATGACTGTATGTTCTGCCTCTGCTTGCACTATTCCCTGGCTTCCTTTCCCCCTAAAGTGTTAAAGGAATAGGGGAGGGGGGAGAGCTCCCATTTCCTGTTTGTCTGCAGGCTCCTCCATCTTGCTGAAAGCCACGAGGGTTTAGCTTCGTCTGGTTTGTGACGTGTATGTGCTTCTCTTAAACCTCTGCGCCCAATTCAATGACCCCAGATTTGATAATGGGCACTAGCTTGTCTTCCACCTGTACCAGCAGGATGGTCTTGTTGATGGGGGAGCAGTTGGCTGGGTCGCGGCTACAAGGCACCCACCGGTGAATCACCTGCAAGGGGACACCAGATGAGGAAGCTTCGTCAGAGAAAATGTCCAATTAAATTTATGAGGCGTAAATTACAGAGCAAGTGGGTCACTGAGGGTTTTACAGGCAACAAAAAGTAGGACAGCACATTTATAGCATAAGAGGTCGGAGAGAGAGAGAGAGAGTGTGTGTGTGTGTGTGTGTGTGTGCTGACAAGCAGCATCTAAATAGATCATATTAATTTAGCTTAAATTAAAATAAGTAAAGGTGAATCTGGTGTGTCACAGATGTAGATGGACACTCACATGTCCTTCCATGCCCTCTAAGGGGCTCCAGTCTCTCCAGAAGGCCCGTCCTGCCCTCAGTCTCATCGTTTCGTCGGGCCACTGCAGCTCCTTCCTTTTTAAAACGTTGAGGGTCTCCAGCACCTGACCGACATCCACGATCTGCGCGACATCCCAACAGAACGCATTTCACATCGCTGGATTGAGGATTGTTAATCTGAGCGATGGCAAACACCTGAATTTGAATGGTTCGGATAACTGAGCGAATACTTTTGGCAGTAAAGTATATCTTCTCACCTGCACTCTGTATGAGATGTCATCTCTGAGCACAGTGGAGACGCTGGGGTTGTGTTGTTGGGGGTGATGAGGCTGGCTGAGGGGGTCGGTCGCCGTGCTGCACAGGCCGTCGTTACCCAACAGGCCTACCAGGGTGTGGCGTTTGCAGGGAGGGATGCTGTGGCTAGAAAGGGAAGCCGAGGGGCCGGCGGGGTCGGACGTGGAGCCCAGGCGGAGCTGCAGAGAATTAGGGAGGGTGCGCAGTGAGAGCTGGCTGGTGGAGGAGCGTCGGCAGGGCTCCAGACCCGTGGTGGATGTGCGGAGGGACGAGTGACGGCTGCTGCTGTAGCGGTAGGAGGATGACTGGCTGGCGACAGAGGCTCGGGCAGGAGAGTGACGGACCAAACCCGACTGAACGGACTGGGAACTCTGACTGGTACCTGGACACAGAGACGGTAACAAAGACCATGTGGGATTTAGTGCTGAAATCAAACCATTTGGGAACTTGTAAGGGCCAGAAAAATCTCATGCAACTAAGGGTTACACTCCATAAACACCAGGTCCTACGTTTCCCATAATGCAACTCGGGAGTTTCTATCATTTGGCCTCCAATTGCATGTCCCTTCAAAGTTCCAGCTGGAGACGCTCTCAAAGGCACGATCAGAGTTAACTTCAGAGATCTTAGAGATTTACAGAATGAATCATAAGAAAACCAAATTTTATCTATGAAGCGATAACAGTTTGATTTTTTGTTGAGGTACGAACTAATTGGATTTAAAAAAAAAAAAATCAAAATGAGTGCATTTAGATTCTTTTAAGGAGTCAGTAGGGAGTGAACTCTTTCAATCCTAGACTTCATTAAACAGGATGTCAGCCCTGATGTTTCTCACCCAGAGGGTGCGGCTGGTACGAGTGGGAGGGGGCGGGGCCTGAGGTCCCACCGTGCGACACCGAGCTCTGCTGAGAGTCGCCTCCCATCCCATTCCCGCTGCTACAGGACAGCCCCCCCGCATCTGGATCCTCGATATTCCCACCGCTGTTGCAGCCGGCGCCGCAACCTTTCCGTAATCTACAAAAGACAATTTGTACAAATGTGTTAATAAATTTGAACAAACACAGGGATTATTTCCACTATTTTCTTTTACTACTTAATTACGTTTTAATAAAACAGAGAACTATAGAGACTTTCCAACCTGTTCCACGTCCTGACGACAAAGTTTCGGATATTTGCAATGCTGATAGGCCCCCCCAGGATGTGTCCGAGCTGGGGGTGGGAGTTGCAGTAGGAGGTTGTCAGCGGCGACACGTAGATGGGATACCCAATGGGCTGGTCGCAGGAAGAATTGATCATGTTTCGCAGAGCCTGCTTGGCGTTCTGAATGCTCCCACGCTCCGGGTTTCTGTTTCTCAGGAAGACCAGCTCCTGCTGCTGCCCCGCCCAAAGGCCTCGGACACACTCTTTATTCACCTGCAGACATGAAGTTCAACTCCCGTTTAGTCATTACGTCTCAGCAAAAAGCAACAATCAAGGAGTTCCAGGCTCGTTTTACTCGGTTCTCACTTTGATGACCCGGAAGCTGAGGTATCGTCGATTCAGCATAATGATTTTGTACTCATTGGTTCCTTCATCGAGGACGTGGCGTAGGGCGAGAAGCGATGGCGCGTTGGACAGTACGGCGCTCCTCCAAGCCGGGTCTCCCTCATGAGCGATGACCATGTTCTGCTGGTGGGTGGAAATAGCTTCAAAAAGAACTGCTGGCTCGTCATACTCATCAGGGGACGTGAAGTGGTCCTTAGAAACAACAGCATTCAGTTAAAAATACAATTTGACAGTGAGAATGAGGTCAGATGTGGTTCTCATGACACCTTTCGCGTCTCACCTGGTGTAGTTTGAGGGACATTCGGATTCCAGGAACCACAACTTTTCTGAGGAGCTCCATGTCGGCGAAGATCCACTCGTCTCGCACTGAGGAGATGCGGAAATCTCCCTTAAATAATGCGTGAAGTCCGTAAAGGAAAGACTCCAGATTGCTGTGATGTGGAGAAGAGGTTGAAGACAAATAGTTCAGTCTTTAATCATAAAGTCTCTTCATCTCTTTCCATGTTCTTCCAGTCTAATTTCATTATCAGTTAGATTCGTTTCCTATTCCCATTAAATGACTGCCATGTGAAATCAAGACTTCCTGTGCCTTCATTCTTTCTTTTTAAGTCTTTTATGGTGAAATAATTGCAGGAAAATCTGTGGAAAACTTATCAGCTCTTTTACACAGCCTGTTAGAGGGAAGATCTAACAGGGATATGCACCTTATTTGGATT
The DNA here is from genome assembly GCF_040054535.1 of Antennarius striatus. Lineage (NCBI taxonomy): Eukaryota > Metazoa > Chordata > Actinopteri > Lophiiformes > Antennariidae > Antennarius > Antennarius striatus. Next base: position 17,385,812 of record NC_090792.1, read on the forward strand.
CTGTGCCAAAATGTTACCTAAGCAGATCATTCTTTTTCCACCAGGAGGAGGTAGTGTAGAATCAATGTCTGCAAAAATGTGGGATTGTAATTATCAGCTAATTCAAAGCAGAGCAAAATTAGCTCAATATGTCTTAAACTGAGGAGACAGATTGAGATCTGGGCTCCGTTTACCCTCCAAGATCAACCATGTAACAAGGATTAAATTATTGTTTTTTTCATGTTGTTGTTCACAAGCTTTGCCGATGTTAAATTTGGAAGACGAATGTGTAATTTAATTGATCCACACTCCGCTGGGAGCAGCTCCTACATGCCTAGAGCTGGTACTCTCCTTTCCAGTGTGATCTAGATTCGTTCTTACAATGACCCAATACTTACATAGATACATTTATGTTTATGCACTGTAGTTAAACACATGTGAAGGTGTAAAAAGGTTAACTTGATGACCTGGACATGTGATGGGCTGCTGTTCCCAGAGCTCTCCTTCCCAGCACACACAGGCCGAAGCAGAGCAGCACCAGAGCCGAGTCCTTCTCACAATCCAGAGGCTACAGAGCAGCACAGATACAGAAGATTCATGACGCTCACATCCCATTTGTTGCATATGTCATGCTATGATCTTGTACTTTTTCTCTTTACTTTACTAATTAGTGTCAACTGTTATTGGATAAACATCTCCTAATAACTGAGCTAATCATAACCAAATCTTACCTTCGTCCTTCGGGAGTTGCAGTACTGGATCCAGCTCAGGTAGACGATACAGAAACTGTCTCTGGAGATGCCTGCTAGCCGATGGTCATAGTCTTCATCAATATTGGGATTGAAGGTGGGATCCAGGTCCACGTAGTTCCTCTCTCCGCATCCCCGTAGGCCTTCTTTCATGGTCTCATTGGCAAGCCACTCTTCCAGTTTGGGTGAAGCAATCACATAATAGATGATGCCCTGTGTCCAGGAGGAGACGATCAGTTTACATCACGGCACATTTACAAAGTTACACACACTTTGTGACAGTCTGACTGCATCCCACTGACCTTGACATAGTAGGTGGTCAGGATGCGCCGCAGGTCGAACATCTGCAGCATGGAGGCGGCGCTGTTATCGGTGATGCTGTAGCCCTCCAGAACGTATTTGGTGACCAGCACCTCCCAGGCCAGCCAGCGCTGCCCGAAAGCAGCATTAAAGGAGAGGATGTGAGGGAGGTGTCCCGGCTCGCAGCAGCAGCAGCCCTCATCTTCCTCCACCCCCTCAGTAATGGCCTCCACTTCTCTCTGCTGGCAGTACGTTCCTGCGAAGGGACACCAGAGCTTCCATGTTAATTCTATAAAGTGTAACTATGGTAACTGTCCTGTCTGAATCTCATACATAAATGTGATGAACACAACGCTTGTGTAGAACCTGTATCTAGCTCTTTTTCCAGATTGTGATCAATGTTTGATGAGCTTGACCCCCCCAAAATGACAAATATGCAAACATTACCGTCTTGACAGCTATAAAAAAAAACAACAACCCAGTGTTGATTACAAGTTTATATTAACAACAGTGACAGTTGAAAAGCTGCTGTCTGCAGATGTGTGCCAACGCATTTCATCAGCTTTGTTACGTAGCAGAAGGTCATGCGCTGAAGTCACGCTGATAAGTCACACTGATAAGTCACACTGATAAGTCATGCACAGGTGTGATTCACAATAAAGATAAAACACAAGCTGGCTAACGTGTTCTGAAAGCCCTACTGGAAGTTCTGAAAAAACGTTTTTAATTCCCTATGAAATAAGTAGTTGTTCTTCAAAATACAGATTGAGGTCAATTTAAAAAACATTATTCGTTTTGATCCGCGACCTCTCACCTCTGAACTCCAGTCCTCGGAGCTGAAAGGTGACCAGGCCGTTACCGATCTCTATGAGATGCACCAGAGCGTTTAAGTAGTCAGAGGCCAGGATGAAGCAATCCCCAGTGCTGAAGTTACCCCATCGGCCCAGGAGGAGGTCGCCGCACAGGCTGTGCTGCAGCGAGCGGGTCAAGTGTTCATAAAAGATGGAGTTCAGATTGTTGTCATCGGAGCCTGGGAAGAACAAGAATGATGGAGAAAAGGGATTTTGTTGCATTAAAGCAAAAGAAAGAAAATATACTTCTTTTAGTCTTTAGAACAATGTGTGACTTAAACAAGATCATCTAGATTCTCCCAATTTGATTAAACACAGATATATTACTGCCTATAGAAATTCAGGACGTCAAAGATGAAGTGCAGCTGAAGGTGTTGTGTCACACCTGGATTTCTGTCCAGCTGAGAGGCCAGTCGAGTGTTAGAGTGATCCACCCTTTTCGTGCTGCAAACGTAAAAATCACAGATTTCATGGGAATATGAAAAAAAAGTAAAATTAGAGCAGTGGTATTTTTATTTTTATATTTTTTAAACATGTCCCTACTTGTAGTCTCTCTCCCAGAATTTCACAGGACGGACATAGGAGGTGATGAAGATGGCGCTGCCCAGGAAGGGGTTGAGGGGAGTGGAGAAGACCGCTGACACCACAGCTTGAACAAACAGCATGGCGGAGTCTGGTTGGCCTCAGGTCAAGGATCGTTGAACAGGAAGTGAGCTTCACAATTAATAGATACGCCCGATAACAGTGAGACAAAAACAGATTTTGCTAACCTTTGCATGCACGCAGCAACACGTCAATAAAAACACAGACAGGATTCACAGCAGACTGTGCTACAGATCTTTTTACGTGCCACACGTTAAAAGGATACGAGGCACAGCAAAGGGTTGAGCAAAGGCGTGGAAGGCCGAGCCCCACGTGATCTGCCAAGGGGCGATGTAGGTGTAGACAAAGTGCAGCTTGTAGAACAGCTCCCACATCTGTAGAAAAATCAAATACATAAGAAAGACTCAACACACACACAAAAAAGCCAAAAATCTCCAGAAATTACTAGAAAAATATAAACATGCATAATGGATGCCTAGAACTAAAGGAAAGAAGCAACTACCAATTCAAACAAGTACATGAAATGGAAGAAATGCTGCCGTATGGTAACCATGGAGATCAGAAAACACATCCATCACTTTTGTAAACAACAGACCGCATTACATCACATGTTAACAGCTGATTCAGAATGGAAACGAGCGTGCATGTAGCTACCGTACAGCGTACTCTCTCCCACCTTGCTGAAGACGATGGACATGAGGAAGAGGTCGAGCAGCAGCGTCTCCGACATGTGGCGGTAGTCGAAGGTGAAGAAGAGGATGGTGAAGAGGATGGTCACATACTGGTAGGTCGGGCTGCTGTAGGAAGAACGAAGGAGCTTCAGACCTGCCACGGTGATCATCAGAGCGCCGACCCTGCAGGAGATTTCCGATGACGTTATAGTGTAAGCGAATAGTAAAACAAACACATGTATAAATTTTTTCTTATACTGCATAGTGAAAAGTGTAGCATCATGTTAGTGAAGATTAATATTAGTTAACATCACTATAAAATGTTTTTTCTCAACATGTGTTCGAGTCTCTCAAGTAGAAACACATTCGAGTTGGTTTTAAGGTCTAACGTCACCCATCCTGACAATAAAAGCATCTTAATAGTTTGCCTCATGTCTCTTGTGACAATAGATTGAATTCTCACTCTGTGTCGAGTCTCTTCGGACTGGCGAGCTCTCGCGCGCTGCCGCTCAGCTCATTGAGGATGACGAGCGGATAGAGAACATTCTTTTCCAGAAACAGCAGCCAAACGTGAAGCTTTTCAAACCACATGACGTGAGCAGCGTCTGAGGAGAGACAGAGGCGAAGTCTAGTCAAAGACAATTAGTCCAAACAGGGTTGACGAAGGGTGTAAGAGCATATCGACACACTTGAGATCCCATAATATTTTTTTGTGGTATTTATGATTCTTCAAAACAGTCTTTTATTGATAATTCACATGCAAAGGCTTGTGTTTGTGGGCCATTCTATATTATTGTGTTTAAACCCCTGACAGCTAGATGGCAGTGTTACTATCAGTCTATCAATTACAAATCTGTCTCCAGTTGTTTGGGGCTTTTACTGTTTTTTTTGGCCCAATGTGCCAATGCCTTCTTGAGTAAAAAATAAAACAGCTGGAAATAACCCAAAAACAAGCATAAAAATGATTATCAATATATTTTATTGATTGATATCAGCAATAAATATAAAATATGTAATTACTTGATTCAACTTTTGCCTCATGTAAGGAAATAAACCAGATTTTCCCCCCCAACACTTGTTAAATATAAAAGACCTTCATAATTCTAAAGCTGACTTTTGGTTGCTGACTTACTTACCCCTGACTTCAAACTGATAGTACTCCTTGGTTTTGAGCAGAGGGTGGGAGAAGCAGTACCAGGGCAGTTGCTTTCGGAGCTGGGGCAGCAGGTAGTGGGTGAGCAGCGCCACCGTCCCCAACAACGCATACAGGACGTAGCTGAGGAAAGGCTGTGGGACCAGGAGACAGTGGATTTGAAGTTTTTGGGATTTTATACAAGGGAAGATGAGTCTCCACTCTGTACCTGTAGTGCAATGAAGACGGTGCTGACGTGGATGGCGAAGTAAAGGACAGCAATGACCACACACACGATCAGGTCGGACTGCAGACGCTCATTCTGTGGATTCAACAGCACACACAGATGAGGATAGGCAGGGGGGAAAAGAGTGATCGCCAATAATTTTGTTGGTCCCCATTTTATTGCTATGTTTTGGTGACCCGACGTCAACTCACCACTGAGGCCCTGAGCTTCTCAGGTAGAGGATCCTGTACTTCTGAAAGCGGGTCCTCTGGGTTCTTGTCTTTCAAATTGGGTAAAATCTTGGTCTGTATCAGTGAGCTGTAACACAAAGTGGCAAAAAACCTGAGTTGGTTCGAATGGTCACAATCAGATTTTTTTCTCTCATAACTGTAAATAATCTGTCACTGTTTGAGTCTCCACATCTGAAGAAACAAACACGCTCCAAGCCTGAAAAGGTTTTCTGTCGGAGGCGCTGCAGGACTCACAGGAGGACAGAGGGGTCGCTGCTCTGCCGGCTCAGGTGGTACGACACCGCCACCAACAGGCCGCAGAACACCGAAAACAAGACCGGGATGTGATGAGGCTCCCAGGTCTCCTGAGACACACAGAAACAAAAAACAAAACCAGGGTTTTAACATAATGTTAGCATTATTTTTTTCAAGCCCCATTATTTTTACATTCTGTAATGTAATTGTTTCTCCCAGCTGCACACGGTTCTGGTGCAGAAAAGTCCCCAAACGGATATGTATTACTGCTAAAAGCCGTGCAGCCTTAGTTTAAAAATATGCTGAAATGTGGATTTTAAATTAAATACCACGTGTGGAACAAGTGATATTAATAAAGTAGTGATAGTCTGGTTATACTGAAAGACAAAAGACAAATACGTAACGTAAACAAGAAGAGCATTAAATGCTGTCATGTACCTGGACATTAACATTAAATGATCGACTTCTTACAGTTGGACTCACCTTCAGAGCTCCGTAGCAGAAGCCATACAGCAGCGCGACGGTGACGATGCTGCGGAGGATGCTGTACAGTGCTGACAGGAGGCTGGTGGAAGCTGCAGAGGGCAAGGGGGGGATGTCAGTCGTGAGGTCATGCAGCCTGACGGGCGCCACGCTCAGCAGACTGCAAAGCGGCACTCTCATAATACATAAGGCAAGTGTAAGGAGTGTTTATTGTCTCATTTTGTGGAGAACAAAGTCACTCCAGCAGCGGCAGCTCACTCACCGTTGCCTCCGAACACGTGGATGTCCAGCTGCTCAAAGAGGTACATGACGAACGTGTTGACTTGAGGCAACAGCCCCACGAAGAAGATGATGGGGAAGCACAGAGTGAAGACTGGAAACATAAGGAGACAGTGAAGTCAGTGGGATACAATGTGCTGATCATCTTTAAACTGTGAGCTCCGAAAAATGTCGGGTTCACATTGTTGCACACGTCTCCAGGGCAACAGTGACGAAGATTATTGATTGATGACAAGTGGTTTTAATACTCCCTTAAACCCACTTCCTACCATGTAATCGCAGCTTGATTTGTATTTAGCGTTGATGACCGCATCATTTTTTCCTGCTTCCAGAGTAATTTTCCAGCCATCACTGAAAATTTGGGCCATTAATCTCCTGTTGTACTTTGATGTTTCATAACCTGGCAGCCAAAATCACTAAAACTAATTAAATCACTTTTGATGTATTGTTTTAATAAAGCAGGACAGATTTATCCCCCTATCTACAAAACACAACTTCTAGTACTGTGCAAAATTTTTATCGAGGTGTAAAAAAAAAAAAAAAAGCAAAATAAGAATATTGATTTGATTTTTCTCAGACTTTTGCACAACACTGTACTTTTATATTTTGCTTTAACATGTTTCATTTCTGTATTCAGTGATCTTTCTGTTCCGTTTCTTGTGATAGGTTTACACAATAATGAAAAAAGACGACACTGTAATTTTCCATCACAGGACTTGAATAGCTCCACTTGGAAAGAAAGAATTGGTTTAGAATTTTTAAACAGGGGTTTGCCTATATATAACTACTGTTGGTGACAACTCACCGATGACGAGGTCCCGGGCCGAGGCGAGGACCAGAGAGCTGGTGAGAGCGACTCCATAGAGGGTGAAGCGGGACGAGGTTGTCCTCAGACTGCCGTAGTGGAGCAGCCAAATGAGGCCACAGCACAGGCAGAAGTAGACGGGCCGGCTGTATGCTATGATACGATTGTGGCCCTGCAAAGACAGAGAAACAGTTGTAAGAACTGCTTCATAGAGGCCAGTGTTTCTATAGTGGTAAAACACATCTCAGCACTCTGTAAATTTAAATGAGACAATGAAAAATGGAAAACATCCAAATATAAATGTCTTATTTTTTATTTTTTAGACTGGATAATGGCAAATTTAGGATGTCTAGGGACAAAAAAAATTACGTTAACTGCTCAACTGTTCCGAGAAGAGTTCTCTTATTCTTTACCTTTACTGTCGAGTGAATTCCAGAGACAATAACACAGGTATAAACAGAACTATCATCACAAGCGTGAGGTTTCACAAGAGAGAATGCGACTGAGAGGAAGTGTGTCTGCGGTGTGAAGGTTGTGACCCAAGAGACTACGAACCGCACCGCTTCTTCACCGAAGTGACATTTTACACACCAACAAGCTGATTAAAACAGAGCAGGTTTGCATAAAATATGTCATTATGGTCTTGGAAAAAAGGAGGGAAACAGGTGAGGTGAGGTGGGGAGAAGGGAAAGATGGGATGGTGGGAGGGCTGGAGAAGACGAGGAGACTAAGAGTGAGAGAGCGGGATGCGGTCTAAACTGTGACCGGCTATTTAAAGCTTGTGCCTGCAGCCGAGAAGAAGCTGCATTAATAAAAGACGTCGTTTCAGAGCAGCGTGACGCAAGAACGGGAATTTACAAAGCTCACGGGGGACAGAGACTTCATTTTCAGGAAGTCACAGAAAGGAAATTATAATAAATATAAATATTATATCGGTTGAACCATTTTTCCATATTTTGAAGCCCTAACTCGACCTTAAAGGTGAGCAACCATCTGCTGATCTCCATCCAATACTAAATGACGTGAAAACATCCGTGTGTATAATCATCTGACATTTGGCAAGATTCTGTAAATCCCACAGCGTAACTTGTTAGTGCCGGGCAGATGATGGAAGGCAGCCAAGAAAAACACGATGAGGATATTTATTTTCCTCTGGGGAATAAACCAGCAGCACGGAAATATTTTGGATTGAAGTGAAAAGACGTCAAAGCAAACGCCTTTATCTGTGTACATACAAGCGTAAAATACGAAATCAATGTGTCGACACTAGTCTGCAGACCTTGGTCTCCAGAGGTAAAGCACAATAAATATGCTGCTCACAGAAAGACATAAATTGTCAGAGCTAATTGTTGTGGGGGGAATTAAAGTCCTGTTCTAAAAGCTATTTAAAGTTCTCTGAGATAATTTTTTTCCTCATAAAAGCTAACAAAAAATGTTTTGTCTGTGAACATCGGCAGTTATTTAGCTGAATTTTTAACATCTTTTTGTTACTTTTTGTTCGTTTACTGTGTGAGTTATATTACAGAATATTAAATATCAACTTCAAGATCAAATCTCAGATTTGATCTTGAAGTTGATCTTCTGATATTTTAGTGACCCTTGAAGGTGTCGCAGTGAAGGATGATTAATCGCTGCTATGATTACTTACGTGTCGAGGTGATGAGGAGTCTGGTTGGACGCTCTGCCATTCAAAAAAAAGACAAAGGTGACCCCATTAATAAAGTCTGATATACATCCAGCAAACATTTCAGTGGTTGAATAAATAAATTAACAGGTCAAATTCAGAATATAGATCCAATGCTATACAGTAATTCAATACAGATTATCATTTTAAAAAACAACAACTCTGAAGTGGTCTAGTTATCTCACTTCTTATGGTCTAATAATGTTCTAAAATCAATTATTCACCTTTAGTAAGGAATACTGGCAACTTGCGATGACGAGGCAGAACTGAAAGACCCAAATGTCTGTGAAGAAGCCGTGGACCAGCAGCACTGACCCCAGGAAGGCCACCAGGACGGCCAACACTACGGCCAGCACGTTCTCCAACACCTCCCGGTTCCTGGAACAATGAGAAGGAAAAAAAAAAAGTCAGGATGCAAGAAAATCAACAAGAAACACAACACATAAAATTCCAAGACGTTGGATGTACAGGACACAAGTAGAGTAGAACTAATTCAGAACAAACTGTTCCGCAGTAAGATTTGTTCCGCCAGTAAATATTCGAGTAAGTACGTGAAGTTTCCTTTTGTGTCGGGAGAGTGCAGATAGCGACGTAGCTCCTCAGATGCTTCCAGGAACTCCAATCAATCCTGGTTCTAGTGGTTTAGGGTAGGACGCTCTAGTGTTGTGCTTCCTGCTGCCTCAGACTTGAGTTTGTGAGTTTGACTGCTCTTCATTTCATAAGGATCGACCTGATCAAATACAGCATTTTCCGTAGGCGCACTGGATTATAAGGCGCACTATTGGTATTTGAGAAAAATTAAAAACTTTAAGATGCTCCTTATAGTGCGGAAAATACTATAATTTATTTGTGTTTGTTAGATACAGAAGTGTTATTATTCTATATTATGAATTTATAAGTTTGCATCCAGCTAAAAAAAGTCAGACGCTAACAGTTTACGTCCTGTAGACCAAACTGAGGTAAAAGCAGGGATATTGACGTGGACTAGTTTTCTGATCATTGTTGTGGGGATTCCTGTTGGTGGAGATCTTCATCAGATATTGTAGTAGATGCACAATAATACAGTATTAGTTCAACATTATGCTTTTCTGAAATGCTTTCAATGCTGGCTGGACCATCTGACCTGTCAAACAGTGCCAACAGGGTTAACCGATCGAAGTGCAGGCCGACCCAGAGGAACGGCAGCAGCCACAGGCGGTAGTACTGCCTGGACTTGCCCGCCGCAGCCGTCGCTGCAGGATCGTCTTGTCCCAGAGGTGCATCCTGGAGATCTGGACTCAAATCCCCATCCTGCTGCTCCAGCAGCTCCGGGTCCATCGACAACAGACGGTTCGCACGGATATGATGGAGCGAGATCTGTCAAATGGTCAATTACGATTATTGATGCTCATTTATTCATGTTTACAATAAATATTTGACCTGATGTCAACATTTGAGGCAAGCAGCAGTTGCAATTTCATATTGGTTGTTGTTTCATTAGGCTGTAGCTTAAAGTGCTAGTGGATCTATAGCTGACTGGGTTATGCCTGAATAAAAACCTCAGGTCAGATGTTGTCAACAGGGCTCCTGTAATCATGGCTAGACATCTGATTGGGGACAGATTACAGCCTCAAAGATCGGAACAGGTTAGTCTGACGACAGGTATTAAAATAAGAAGCTGATTTATAGCAGCTCTGAGGACTACAACTGACACAGCAGCCAGTTTTAGCAGGAGAGAACAACATGTAGAGCTGGAATAATGTCACACCTTATATGGTAATTTGACAAATTATACTGACTATGGACTATTAGTATTTATAGAAATACAATCCACAGTGTTTTTGTTGAGTCTTCTTTTGCATCTTTAATGATAGGATTTTGATTGAATAGATAAAGAATGAATTGAGCGCTCAGACTGCTAAACAGGACGATTAGCGGTAGAAATCAGTACAAGTCAGGATGTACCGTCACCATGACACCAATCTCAGCGATTAGAAATCTTGTTGCAACAGTGATTTAAGCTTTTGTGACAGAATTAAATTCCCCTTCGTTGCTTATATAGAACACGAATCAGATAAACCTGTAGGTGCCAGGCTGAAGAGCTGAATAGGATTGAAAGCCAGTAAAAATAAAAAAGTTTAAAAAAACAGCTAAATGTCTTCTGGAGTTTAATATGATGCGTTTTTGGTCTGATGTAAAAAGAAAGGGTGATTTGAACGAAAAGGAGGCCAAAAGTTAACACAATAAGAACTCTGTTCAAACTGACAATCATGAATGCCAAAAATATGATGCTGAAATGTGCCAAGCAGACATGCAAAGAGATAAAGAAACCATTTGTCTTCTCTCTTACGGTTCAGTCTGACACACAGAACTCACTGGGTCCGACACTCACCAGGTCATGTGGGTAGAAGCGAACTGAGGTAGAACTGGAGAGGTGGGAGTCGGTGTCCCTGTAGGGCATGAGACAAAATGAGCACACTGATGAGGCACAAGCATCTGCTGCACTTACTGTATTAAATCATGATTCATTTCCTTGTGACCTCAAACCAGAAAGCCGACGCGCTGTTTGCGCTGCTTTTGTACTGTACAATAGCGGATTTTAAAAAAAAAAAGCCATTTCACATAATAATGGAGCTAGAAGAAAATGTAGGCAGTGTGGAGAATGGGAAACCATGGAAAACCAAACTACACAAAATGATCAAGTAGATGGTGGACAAATAACCAACAAGCAAAGAGTTACGTTAACATTTATCATAGGATAAACTAAGTTCACCGTTGTGTAATAGTACGTGTAAGTATGGTTATAACATACAATAGTACATTGATATTAAGTCAATTCATTGTCAAAACTACCTTTTAGGTAGTTTATATTCTTCTCACTTGCTCAAATTATTTCTATCCTTTTTAAATATTTCACTGGCATTTAATATTTTCTTGTTTTTAGTTTGTTATTGCTTTGCTTCTGTGATTTTGGATCAATCTCTGGCTTTCCTTCAGAATAATTACATTTTTATCATATCTTGATTTAATTTTCAGTTATTCTTATCGTTTTTTTTTCTTTCCAATGATAAATCCCTTCAATTTCCTCAAGTCCAAGGCGCCTTCAAGTTAATCATTTTTCCCTGAATACGAAACAAAACAGATAATGATGTTATTTTCACACGACACGAAGAAATCCTCAGGACAGCAATTGTTTTTTTTGTTTTTTGCACATGTTCCTCAGACAAGATGTGTGTTCGCGCTTTTAGTTTAGAGTGAAGATTTCATCATAAAAATGTGTGAATAAATGATGACATTTTTGTATGATGTGGAGCGAAAGTGGAGCTCTTCTGTACATTTTAGGATTTTTTTTTCCCCTGCTCCTTTTCACTTTCAGGAGAATACTGCAGTTCCAGATATTAATAACCAACAATCTGCTCTTTCTCTCCTTCAGTCAAACAGATGTGTGGATAAATAATCAGGTACCCATTTCAGCTCAGCCACCAACAGCATTGTTAAATACCACCTTTATTATGTTGTAGTGTGTCATGCAGTGCTCGACATGCATTAAGTGGATCAGCAACAAAAGCATGTAGATGATGATAGGCTTCACTACAGAGCACCTGAACATTAATGTCACACGAAATTACATGAAAGTGAATTTAACTTGTTAAATGTCTTCTTTCAGTTCTGCACAGTCGGGTTGAAAACACACAGCAGCAGCCAGAGGATGGATTTCATCATCTGAAATCCCACCTGAAAAACACATTCAGTGGATTATCAGTTTGACACTAACCATACGTTGTTGGAGGCTCGTCTGGTTGCTGATTCAAAATTGCCCAGGCCGATGTGACACCCGCGAACCTCGTACAAAGAGGGCGTGAGCGTCCCTGGTAAAACAGACAGGAGCAAAGTTAGAACTCGGAAATCAAAAAGAAAAATTAATTTTATTTTGTGGGAATAAATATAATTAATCTACATGTGTGGAATTAGATAACTTTGCTAACAGTGGCGTGTTCCTCTGAGCTAATGGGATCATTGAGCGCCTGTGCCTCCTCCCACGGAGGCCATAATCGACTCAGTCATTTCCTGCTCATCTTGAGCAGCGGTCAAGTTGTTCCCGTTGTATTCCTGTCGCCCCAGAGGGGATTTATTGCAATAAATCCCATGATGAGAAATAATAACATCTGAATCCAGAAGCCACCAAAATAAAGAGAAGAGAGAACCAGAAAACACTGACATTAAACTTCAAGTGGGTCGTTGAAACGCGACTAACAGACTAAATGAAGTGACAAAATTTTAATGACCTCTGTCTCGGCGTTCGGATTCCCATAATTGCTAATGTTCTACATTTTCCCTGACAGTACAGGAGGAATATAAAACTGTTGCCACGGCAACACTATTTCCACTCAGGCTGATGAAACCATGATTACAATTCAAACTCACACTCTGCTTTTAATATTTTGGCTATTGAAAAAATAATATGAGAAAGACGGTGAATTGTAAATAAAGAGGTGCATCTTAAGTCATCACTAGACGTCGACCAGGAGCCCATTTTTAAAATAGTAGAGAAATCATGAAAAAAAAAAATCACTCTTATCTCCTGCAAAGTGAAAAAGGTTGAATATGTGCCAAATTTAGGAGTCCAGGGAATAAAAATTTCTGCAAACATAATTATAAAAACCCGTATCAAACTCAGTGATGAGGAATGCTATAAAATAATGAATATATACTGATAATAGTGGGAGTAATTTTTAATTTTGCATCCTTTTGTTTTCACCTACTCTCCCATGGGCTGATTTGTTAGCATAGTTAGCATTTTAGCTCTATGCACAGATTGCTGGAGGGATGAAACCTGAAACTTGGAAAAATGGGATGCGGGCCACAAAAAAACCATAAACAAAGTACAGTATCGGTGCAGAATTTTTAAAAAAATTCTAATTAACAGACATATTTCATATTTATGAAACTAAGTGGAGTCAGACAAGCTAAACAGACATGTGGAGGACTGCTTGACCTCGGAGGAGGCGCTCGGCAGAAGGTCATTCCGGTTCGAGCCACTATTTTCCCTCAGATCCAGTTATTCCGGTTGGGATATTGACCAGTGGATGTTGTGCAATATTCTAACAGTGTGGAGCCAAGGTACGCAGAGTTATCTGTGCTGATTAATCTGCCAGACAAATTAATCCGCCTACCTCTAGTTTTAGATGAGTAAATCAAGAGAAACCACACTGCAGTCAGCACAGGCCTAAAGAGATGTTCAGCGTTAACCAACAAATAAAGATTAGAATCAAATCTAAAAAATGTGTGCACAAGGTTTTATGTCCGTTCCTCATGTTTCTCAATCAAATAACTGAAGGTTATTTTCTAGACTGCACAACCGAAAAATTAATATTCAGGAATTCCTGTCCTTAGGGATAAAAATATATTTGATATGGACCCAAGTTAAATTATTAGGACATATTTACCCTGAAGAAAAATACCAAGGAAGATATTTTCTGAAGATGCTTTATGCAAATGTAAAAAAAAAATCACAAAACTTGCCTGTTTTTACAACCGTTGGGTGAAACATGTTCAGTGTTATCAGAAACGCGGCGACCAAAGGGTAACGACCAAGTGAGAGCGAGCATTGGCTCCAGACAGTATCACCGTCTCAGATAAATGGAGCGTGGATAACGGCGCTCGGCTTTGACTGACCACTGACCACGTCAGTCCGCCCGGCGGGGGTAATAGTGCTGCGACTGCAACTGTCGTATCTGTGAACGGCTCAATTTCAATCAATTTCAAATGATCAGAACCCCTGTAGCGTCTTCTTAACCGTCCTAGAGTCTTATTACTGAAAACACGCATTCAAATATTTCCTGTGGATCCTCATCCTGCCAAGCTTCCTTAATTTCCTTAATCTGAATAATCTCCCCCCTACCGAAGTCATCCTGCAAGCTGGTAGCGCCCACGGTCGAGGCCTTGTCCTGAGACCCCTCCAGGTGTGTGCTTCCGTTCCTGGCCAGCAGGGAGGTGCTTGTGCTCAGCACGGTCACCTGGGACGGGGTTCTGGATGGCTGACCTTTCACCTGGGAAGTAGAAGGCTGGGAAGCTTGGCTGAGAGCCTCCTGAAGACTGTTGGGAGGAGAAGGGCAGGAAATAAGAAGTGATGGAGGCCAAAGGAGCACGTGGTGACACACAACATTATCACATGGGGGGAGAGGACGGGGGAGGGCGACAAGCTTTCAGGTGATGGAATACACATGTTGGGTGTCATAGTGGAGGTCCCAAACTCCAGGGCAATAATCTGGGTGTTCATGACGGCTAATAAGTCGAAACTTGAAGCATTTTTCGTTTTCATCTTCCGTGTGTGCATGGCTCACTGCTGAAGACCTCCATTATGGCACCAAAAAGGATTCAGAAGTAGCATCAAAGATCATTTACTATTCTGAAATCCACTGATGGATGACACTTGAGTAACTATTTGAGACTTGAGGTGTCTCGTGTTCAGCTAAGAAAAAAAAAAAGAGTTCAGAGAGAAATGATGGGGTGAAGGTGAAGGATCAGAGAAAGAGGAAACGACTTAGGATCTGACAAGTTTATTGACCTCTGGCCGGCCTCACACTGGTGTTCTTTGTTTAGTATTTTTCAAGGCTCAGCGTTTAGTAATGTGACCTTGACTAGGAGTTGCAGAAAAACAGCTTTGAGCAACAACACTTCAGGCGTTGTAGAGATGTATAACCAACGCTCACTCTACGTATTCTAGTGCTCCTTCAGACGCACTCAGGGTCATTTGAAGGGGACTCTAGCTTGTCTGACAGGAAGTAACATGTCATCATTAGAGAACAGGTGACCTTACAGGTGACGGTTCATTTGAAGTAAATCATTCTGTCTGAAGGCCGTCGTCAAACATGTCAAATCACGGCCATCTTGGGCGAGCGGGGGATTAGAATAAAGATCTGTCCAAACAGGACTGAGCTTTTCAAGGTTAGATCCCTGGTAACATTAGGAAAAGAGTGATGAACACACCCTGAATGTGACACTGTGCCAACCCGGTGCAGTGAGGCAAGATGTGCATATAATAAAAAACAGTAATGTGACTAAAAACAACAGAGTAAATGGACATAAAATGTTTTAAAAGCTGTGAATATGTCTATTTAAGAAGTCTACAAATATCTGTGTTTTGGGAATTACTGTGTTAAATGCATCAACATTTGTTTTGGTCAACAAAAACACTAAATCTTCATGTGGAGACAGATTTAAAGCATTTTTAAAATCAGCCGCATCGTCTTCATCTTTATCCTTGGAGAGGTCGCTCAAAAAAGGAATCATGTGACATTCTGCAGGGAGACGGTACTCCAGTCAAGTAGATTAGGCGGACCTTGTGGCCTCTGAGTTTGTAAGGACTCCATTCTTTGATCCAACGCTCAAATTGAGGAATTTAAAAGATTAAATCGTAAGATAAGAGGATAAAAAAGAAAAGTGAAGTCTTGAGAGAAGGAGGATGAAAAACATCACATGCAGTGCGGAGACAGCCATCCAATGACAGATGACGTCTTGGTTTGACATCACGCAATGCAGGAGACAGAAGTGGTGTTTGAGGTGGGAGAGGAAAGCCTGGTAAACATGCTCATACTGGGCCACACAACCACAGACAGGGGTGACCCCAGCTCCGTGCACGGCGTACCTGAGTGGAGATCCAATGAGAGAGGTGGGCGGGGTGGGGTTACTCCCTGCGTTGTGTCGCCGTCGCACTGCCTGCCGACGAAACGTGCTACGTTCACGGCGAAATACGACCGTCTCCTCGCTGCCTGGGGCTGTCGTGATGAGACACATAAGCGACCGGTCAGATCGGAGGGGTTTTCCGTCTTTTGAAAAAGATTTTATTTGGGCGCTAGCAGGAGGCGATGCGTCCGTGTGGGATGTCGGTGACATTTCAGAAACAAAGCAAAAAAACCAAAAAAAAACCATTTACGAATCCACTGCTTGAACTTTTTGCCTGTTAGCAGAGTTTCGTTCCTAAATGCCGGCACCCATTTAGACATTCATTACAACATGAATCATAGAACAATGAAATGAGGGAGTAATGATTGAGACATGAGCCAAGACATTCCTGGTTCCATTCTAGCCGGGGTCGATCTCCTGACTTCCCCTGACGTCTGCGTCTCGACTTTTGATGCTAATGAGACTTCCACAGAACAATACACACGAACAAAGAGAAGCATTTCCTGACATGAATATATGTGGAATCTAAAGCAAGCCTTTACATAAAACATTGGTTGAATAACGACCATTGTGGCCATAAGTAGTGATTACGAGATAACGGCGTACGGAATTTCCCAACAAAACCCGAGAGTACGAGAGTGAACTTTTAAGGTCAGATCTGATCCAGACGAGCGTCGAGATGATCGACACTGACATCTTTATTAGAAAACTGAATATTAAAAGGCAGAACTAGTTCTTATACTTAATAAATTATCCAGTTTGGTGAAGCAAGTAATGGAAACCCCAAAACATTCAATTGAAAATACCAAAATCCACAACTCAAAATTATATTAGTCAATGTTTGTGCACCATTTGGTGGAGCCAGAATTTTTATCTTGGGAAGCTATGGGCAAAAAATGTGATGATGGATGAGCACCCCAAACACTTTTTTATTGGGGTGCTAGAAACTGTAACATGGTGGGAAACAACAGGGGGAAAAAATTCCCAATATTGATGTGTGTCAATGTTGGTTAAAAGTAAAAATCTATTGATTTGCAGCAAGATGTTTAACATTGGATGGACTCCACCCGATGTGGCCCCTGATGGCTGATTTAAGGATACAAACACGTCAAGTCACATTTTGTCTTGTACAAAGAAATAGATGAACCAGGAAGGAATAGTACTTTCTTTGTTCATTTCATTCCAGATGATCATTTTGCTGCCACAGCTTTACTTGATCTGACATGACCAGTAGATCACGGTGGCTAATTTTAGCCTGACCTTAAATAGATATTGCTGTATAACTAAACTGCCACAGACGAGACAGTCTGCTGACTTAAACGGCTTTTCTGTGCTGTTATCCTACATTTTTAATATTCAACAGGTTTACACTTAAAACTTCAATTAATTCTGTCCTTTTTCAAAGACATGATCAGACAACAGACCATAAGTGCAATCAAGAAGTAGCATATATACAGATGGGAAACAGTAACCCTATGTTGCTGACAAAATTAATTTAATTTATTTGAGATTTCACATGTTATTTGTATATTTATTCAATAAAAAGTTTTAAACTTCCAGCAATTTAATATGTAATATTTCTTGATTTGAGACCTTTGCCTAATGTGCCTACATGGAAATTATGCTGCATTCAAGTCATCAGGAAACTCTGCAATCACACCATTGAAGCTTGAAGTTGCAGGTCGTGAAATATCAGAGACTTCTTTGCAAAAACTGTAAAGGCTTCTTCACCAATACAATAAGCGTGCAAAAAATATTGCATCTATAAGAACTATGGAACGTTTACACGTCACAGCTGACGTCCTAATGATTTTGACTTCAAGTCATGTCGACTGAAGCCCAGGAGAACCAAACAGGAATTGTTTGCTGACTAGAACTTGATGCACTGAAGCATATCCTACTCCTAATAGTCACTCAAAGGACATACACACTCTAGCATGAAGACACAATCGACAGCAACATCGTGCAAAATGTCCACAACAGCCTGAAGCCTCAGACCCAACAGAATAGACCTCTGTGCAAATTAGAGACACAGTCCACAAGCTGGAAGAATGTGGGGAAGGGAATGTCTGTCGCACTCAGTGCGTATGACACTAATGAGAGAGCTGCTGTTTGTCTAACCTCAGCACAAAGCACACACTGTGCCATCACGCTCATGGTGATCTACACAAGTACACCGAGCTTCGATCAGAACCGTCCCTCCGTGGAAACTCACCATGGTTACCCTGAATGAGAAGCGCGCGCAAAAATCTCTTGTCCAGACAAGCGCAAAAGGTAATAATTAAGCAAGAACGGATTACAGCGAGGGGTGTGTGATCGATTCACGTCGACAGCGTTGTCACGCCATTGCTTTTAAATGAGTATTAAAATCTGCAAAGCAAGCAAAAACCGACACCAAACAACAAAAAGCGGGCGCTATATTCTGTCTCATATCGTGGGTATGAGACAGTCCTGCTGATAAAACAAAAAAACAGAGTGCATGTCTAAGCTGGGGGGGGGGGGGAGTCATCAGTGCAATTAAAATGTGATTGCGTTCATTTCTGTGATGCGTTTCAGGACGCTGACTCGTGGATTAGTCCTCAGACACCAGCAGTAAAACCAGACGGAATGAGTTCAGTGTGTTAGGGGGGCTGTGTGTGTGTGTGTGTGTGTGTGTGTGTGTGTGTGTGTGTGTGTGCGTGCGCGTGCGCGTGTGTGTGTGTGGTAAGTACCCCGCAGAGAAGCGTCCTGAGTCTCGGTAAACGCTGCCTGGTTAGGCAGACTGTTCCGAGAGCGGGTCACCGACTCCAGCTGGGAGGCCCGGCCCAGCAGGGAAGCGGCGTCCAGGACTTCCCCCTCTTTGGCTTCCAGGTCCGACTTGGAGGTGGTGAGGGGCCGGGGCCCCACTGGGGCTCCTAGCCGGCTGGGATCGTTAAGGCAGGCGGCCGTCCCGCTGTCCAAACTCAACACTCTGGCGTGCGTTTTGGCGCTGCCCGTGCTGGGCGTCCGGCGGGAGGTGCGCCGCTTCGCTCCGGTTCGCTCCCTGCCCGCCTCCGGTTTCCCTGCGGAGGAAGCTGCTGCCGCCGCCGCTGCCGCCGCGCCGGGGGCGGTGTGCTTTGCCTTCGAGGCCTCGTAGCAGCCCTCTGGGGAGTGACAGGAGTGGGACGTGCTGGAGGAGCTGTCCGTGCTCAGGTGGTGGGTGGAGCGGAGGCTGGAGGCGCAGCTGAGTTCGCTCTGATCGCTGGAGTCCTCCTCTCCGCCCCCGGTAAACACGGCGCTACAAGGCTTGGTCGCGCCGCGCAACGACAAATAGTCCCGATGTCGGCTGGCGTCGAAGCTGCTCGCCCTTTTCTTCCCCGACCGCCGGCGTCCGCTGCGCCCCGTCGTCAGGGAGGAAGTCCTCTGAACGACGCCGGCCGACTTCGCTTCCGTGTCCTCTTTCGTCTGCTCCTGCTCCGGGGGGGCTTCGTTCGTGGACCCGTCAGCGCTGGTCCTGACGCCGGGCTCTTCCTGGCACCTGCTGGGTTCTCCCACCTCCGGGGGTGATGCGTCAGCAGGTGCGGCCGTCAGCTCGTTGGCGTGAGGGTTTTTGTTGGCCTCCCTGGAGGGATGTTTACCTCGCGAGCTAATATTCCCCAGACTAGAAGTCCTGCCGTCCGCGGGGGCGGATGCGGCGTCCCCCTTGTCCCGAACGCGTTCGTCTCCCGAGAGCGACAGCAGACTCTCCACGTGCGTGGAGCTGGTCTGCTCGCTGTGAAAACTGCTGACGGTGCTGTTGGTGTCCCTGTCGGTGCCGCTGCAGTAGCTCTCCGTGGAGCCGCTGCTACGAGTGCTCAGGCTTCTCAGGCTGTCGGCGCTGTGCTCCCCTCCCTGCGACTTTCCTCCTGGACCGGAGCTTTTCCCGCCGCCACCCGACTCCACCTGGTAGAGTCCTGGTAGAGCGCATCCTTCCTTGTGTCTGGGACACGCCGCGCCTGAGGTGGAGGGTACGGCGTGGTCCTGCTGGTACGGATGCTCGGCGCCTTCTCTGTCAGACGATCCCGGCCTGTGGAGTCTGGTGGCCTCCAGCTCGCTGACGGTATCGAGGCCGCCTCTCCTCGGCGGAGGGTAAAGGGCAAAGTCTGGCAGGCAAGGATCGGGGAACGCGGAACCCGCCGAGCTGGAGGTCCGCGGCAAACCCCGAGAACGGAGCTCCTTCCTGAAGGCCTGCGACGCGTGAGGGGTCACGTCAGCGTCGCACGAGCTGTGCGACAGGCTGAAGTGATAAGCAGCAGAAGTACAGAGATCAGCAGGTTCTCTCAACAGCTCGGAAGGACACAGGGAGGTCAACGGCTGCATGGAGGCGAAGGAGTCGTTGGGAACGAGGCAGTACATCTTCGTGTCCGAGAGCAGATCTAAAAGGGGGACGCAAAGACGACGAATGAATTAACGGCAGCGATCGAGGCTGACAGCCACTCACAGGAGGACGATGTCTGCGGGTGAACGTTTACCGTGATCATGGCTGCAGCTCTCGACGAGAGTTAAACTGATGTCGTCTGACGTCTTCCCCACGTCTCCTGCGAAGATAGAGAGAACGTCTTGTTTAATCAATTATTAATCCGTTCACGACCGCTAAACTTAGCAACCCGTGCGTACAACTGCCCTCTATGGTGGATTAAGTAAGAGATAGCCAGTTTTTATTTTCTCTCCCCCCCCTCATAAAAAAAAAAAATCATAATTGAGAGGAATCACATGCTTAGTGGTCGTTGTTTCCTCTGAGTTTGTGATGGACATTCTGAGAGGACGGGGAAGAGGATTAAAACGCTAAACCCCAGCGGAGCCCTTGTCCCACTTCAAGCCATTTCCTGTCATTGAGAACTGCCAGCTAATTAGAATAGCATTGAACAGACTCACTGAATTATTCAGACAAAAGCAGCCTCCTCACTCTAACAGTACAAGAGACCCAACCGAAAAAGAACCTGCCTGTTCATTTATTGTCATCTTCTCAGTTTTCCAGTAAAGATTTCCTGGAGAATGACTCCTACGCTGAGTACAGCATTCGCGCCCCCCCCCCCCACCTCCACCATCACACGGAGCAGCGTCTGATTAAAGCTGCTACATCATGCTGTGACCCGTGAGGTCAGCGTAATGCTGAGTCAAACTGCATCTTCCAGGCAGCTCGGGTGATCTTGGTCAGGGATGTGGCGATCGTAGCCTCGCAAAGAAGATCGCAACAACAACGTAATCGTACCAAGTAGTACTTACTCATAACTTTATATTTGTAATGTTTATACTAGGGTATTATTATTATTAATCTCCTATTTAATATGGACCTTTGCCCTCATGTCTTAATCTTCTTCCAATGCATATTCTCCCTATTTGTTTGTCTGAAAGCTGCTGCAACGTGTGAATTTCTCAGTTTGGGATAATTAAAGTATATCCATCTATATTTATCTATCTTATCAAATCAAGTCTAAAACAAGCAAATAAAACAACGGGGGTCATAGTTACCTTTGGCACCTATTGCTCTTCCACGGGCGGATGCAATCTGAAATTAGAAACGAGGAAATGATCTTTTACTGGAGCTAAAGATAATATTGAACGTAACATCCAAACAAAGGGTGAAATCTGTGCATTAAAAAAAAAAAACGACGCCTCTCTGCTGAGACACATTCTGCTTTGGCCAACTGGGAAATGAGCCACTGAAGGAGAAGCAGCACAAAGATATAGCCGACGGAATCAAAGAGCGAAAAAACTTCGAATATGAAAGGAGACCTTGGCTGACAGAAAGACATTTGAGAATCAGTCTTATTGAAAACTCACAGGAGGAGAATTTAAACTCTTGACTTCTGCTCCTCACGTCAGCTTTAGCCCTTTTTTTTGTGCATCGCAGATGAATCACAGAAAATAAAAGCACTCGCTTCACTCAGAATGGTTTAAATGTTGTCTGGACTGTTTGTGGAAGCATTAAATATTGTTCCAGCGCTTGTGCGGCGGTAGTTTGATTGAGTATTTATCACCCGTAACACAAGCAGTGAATAACAGAACTTTCAACAAGCGAAGGTCTGGGATGATTCAGACTCAGTTCACTTGGAAATGCAAACACACGTTTCTTAAATATACAACATAGGAAACTATTTAAGCAAAGAGATTTCTGGCCCACATGTCTGTCTGACCAGGGAAGAGAAAAACAAAACATTTATAATTAAACTTGTTATAGAACACACATAAACAACAGCAGGCAGGAAATAAAATACAGCGTGCTATTACTTTATAATGACATGCAGGTCAACATCACTGCAAGCAGAAAGGTTTGACTTTGACTCTAGAAGTACCAGAAATGCATTAAACATGTATGAAAATCACACCAGTGAGATCTGAATCACTGTCATCAGACCCACTTGGTTGATCTCTGCCATCATGCTGCACGACTTTCAACTACAAAAAGGGTTGTTTTTTTCCTCAAAATGAATTCCAAACCCAATTATTTTTAATCTTCACGTTAGCTACCGACATACATAACAGTCCCAGCATTCCTTACATTTTTCTGATGCTTAAACTTTACACACTCTTCACACGAATTCTTCCAAGAATTACGTTAATTTTTTATCTCCAACAACGAAATGTTTTCCCTCACAACGTTTGTTGGTTTGATCATTAGGATCAAAAGAATGACAACAAAAAACTACTTGCCAAATTTCCCTAAATCTCACTATTTGGATGGGACCTTACCCACCTAAAGAAGATGAAGAAAGTTTTGTTTTCCACTTTCTTAGACATTCTGGTAAATCAATGATTTAACTGGTTAAATGTTAATTTTCTGTTGAGCAACATTTCAACTTCATGTTAAAAATTCTGAATGGAAGTCATTCTCAGCATCTGCTGCAAGCAGAAATAAGGCTGTCATTACATTAACACTAGAAACAGAGTTAATGTATGGAACTGAATATTGGAAGGATTTTTTTAATACCCAGCAGCCCTCACCTGCTGGTTAGACTCCATTCCGATGTAGGAGTTTCTTGAACTGCAGTCCACCGGTGGTGTATCTTGCCTGATGAATTCTGCCAGCTCAATGCCCCCTCCAGGGTCCCTGTACAGACGGATGCACACATTTCCATTACCAGTACACACCCAATTCCCTCCCCCCCATCAATCTGAATGGATGCTGCAGCGTCATTCATCTTATTCCATACATTTCCTGAACAGACCTGAATTTTCCACGCTTCAGAAATCAAGCAAAGGCGGAAAACAGATGACAGCATCACGTTTAAATTTTCTCCAGGAATATGTTTAGCCAGAACTGTTAGCTTGTTTAACCGGCCGGGACGCCAAAACAAGACTTTCCAGGGACTGTCTATAAATTATTTCCATATGGGGCAAAGATGTTTCATAACAGGTCAAACTGCAAAGTAGGAACTGTAACAGTAGCTGAACAGAGCCTGGGAACCAGTCAGGGAAAAATGAGTGGGTGGCGGCGCAGAAAAACACCTTCATTAACTTTTAGCTGGGCCCGTCGGCTCTACTATAAACCCAGACAACCTGGCCGGCTCCGGATGTGTGGCCAACACTGCGACTACTCCTGTGGCTGAGAGCTCTGGCTCTTCTCGTTGCCTTTCCTCTCTCTCGGCGTCCTGCTCGGCGCTCTCTCAGGAATGTGAATGAGTCACTTCTTTGAGTCAAAAGGCAGCAAATGAAGCTTCTGAATGAGCACTAAATAAAATATCTTTCTTGAAAAATAAACAAAACTGGCGTCAACAACAGAAATATTACAGATCTGTTGGATTTCATTGGTCAGAACATTTAAAACAATGCAGTGATAGCAGTTTACGTTTTTAAGTTTGACGACACTTTTGGGGCTTTTATCCCAGATTTGCTGCTACACCAGTATTTCAAACCTCTAATACTGAGATAACGCTAATAAATAAACTCTGACAAATATAGGTCACAATAAAAAATTTAAAAAAACATGACAAATGAGAAACCTTTTATTCGTGCTTCATGGGGCTAACTTTCAGCATTATAACAGTTGTCTTGTCTACAAAACGAGGCTCATCAACAACACATCTCCAGACCAGCAGCCACAGCAAGAAAAAAATCTATTTAATTAAAAAGTTATTTCACAAAGAAATAACTGAGTGTATTTATCCTGTAAAGAAATATTCCCTCCGAACCTTTTTGAGTAGTGTGATTTAACAATAACGCTGTTATCAAGATGAGAAGAAGAAAATAACAAAGTCATCCTGGTTGCTATCCCACATCACGACCATTCAATCAATTCATTTCCTGTCTCATCACGTTTCGCCACCGAAACACTGGAACTTTGACCTGAGCTGCAATACGCAATTCCAGATAACGTCTATTAACTGACGCAACTGACTCTCCACGCGACTCCTCGCCATCTTAGATCAGGGAGCGTGACGTCTTCTGCACAAAACAGAAAACTCCCACCTCAGCATCTGCAGCTGCCTCATCATCTGAGCAGCTTAGTCACGCTCATGACCTTTTGTCGCAGACATCTACCACCGGGTTTGCGTGAGACGTGCACTCACCCCGGGCCGTTGCTGTCCTCCCGACGGGTGATTCCGCCGTCGTTAGCTCCCTCGGTACCGCCTCGGCCGCTCTGGCTCTCCTTGGCCCGGTGCTCCACCACCTCGTCCTCGTCCAGGGCGTGGTGGAGCCGGTAGTTCACCGTCTTCAGCACCAGGAACATGGCAGCAATCACGCCACAGTAGATTCCCACGATCACCATGGATGGCTGCAGGGCCTGGTATGAGAGGAGGAAGAAGTTAACTTACATAGAGAACAGGATGTCAACTGTATTGGTAACACGAGCTCTGCACCCTTTTCCTCTTACGGATGTATTTTCTGTTCTTTTCTGCATCCTCCTCAGAAACCAGAGAAGCACTCCTGTCATTTAATATCAAATTATTTTTTATTCGATTTCTTTTTATTCTCTCCGGAAATAAAATTTACTTCAACTTTCTCCAGTATTTTAGTGCCATTTTTATACAAAACAATCATGAGAAATGCCAGTAAATTAATAAGGTCTTCTTTCAAGAACATTTGAACAGGGACAACTAATACAAACTGCATCCGAATCAGATCCTCGACTTACAGCTGAAATTTAAAATTTAAATGCATGATTGCACCAACTACGCACAGAGCCAATTACCATTTTGATGCATCTTTTAAGGAGGGAAGCAACCGAGCGCCATTTACGTGTCTCTGATCTGCATCTCTGATGTCCTTGAGACCCATCGCTGCATCTGTTTACAGTCATTACCAACAGCAGCACCACTTAAACCTGTGGCTCAATATAAACCACAGAGCTGACCGGCGTATTCCCAATCCAGGAATAGAACGGAAACCACAAACCGATTTGAAACATCAGCTTCTCAATATAGAAGTTAGCATGCTTAGCAAATAACAATTTCCCAACCTGGGTGCATAATTATAATGTCACCCTGACACTTCATCTCGTTCTGTAGTTTATCTGGATTCATGAGTGTGATGAAGTGTAATTATTTAAGAATGAATACAAACAGCGTGTGATCCTTCTGGATCGCTTTCCGTTTAGTATTTCTCAGATTCGTTTTCCTCCAGGAGTAATCTCTAAACTGACACTAATTAGACCATGTGGGCCCCGTTTCCTGACAAATTTTACTGTTTGAGGTTTTAGTAGAGAAAATGTACAAAGATTGTGGCCAAAATAGTCACATATTCTGTCACTACGCCATTCATGAAGGGACTAATTAATACATATTTACTGGGGACCCATTAAAACATTCCCAAAGGTGTCTTCAGATTCCACTTGATTTTATATTTGATCGATTATAATAATTTTATAAACAAGCCATAAATGACTTGCATATGTAGTGTATCATTTCTATTGAACTGTAACTATTTTTTGTACAGTTTACAGCAGTGTTTGCCAAACGTTTTCCATTCCGATGACTCCTAAGCGGACACCAATGAGACCAGTGACTCCCAGTTGGCAAGTTTTCATCTTCAATCTGACGGAACGTTCAGTATATTCACAGCTAAATAAAGTGTGACCTTGTATAACTTCAGTTGGAAAAAGAGTGAAAACATATTTCTGTCAATGACGCATGGACTAAACTTTCAGTCGATTGTTTAGATAATCAGACTCCTTTATTGATCCACTAGGGGGGAAATTGCTGTTTTGTTACAGCAGCTCTGTTTCAGACAAGTTATCTTGTGTAAACTGAAAAAAAACAAAACAAAAACAAAGACCACATGTGGGAAATGAACCGAGCAGACAGAAGCTCATCAACCGGACACTGAAGTTGTCAGATTGCTGTTACATCCTTGTCAGCTGTGCTCTCACAGCTGGTTAACTGATAGACTCCAATAAATGGTGATGCCACAAATCACTAAAGAGGAGGAAAACAACCGGACAAGAAGCGGCTGGGGGATTAAATCCACTCCTTACAGCCTGATGCTGTGTTCCTGACTGATAACATCCTATTAGATCCTGAGGACATTCATTTGATAGCACGGATTTTAAACAAAAGAGCATTCTGATCCCATCTAGTAAGGAGACGGTACATTAATGGGGGCAGCCATTTAAAGGCTTTTTCCATTTCTTTCCTACAAACGCGTCTAAATTCTTATGAAGTCTTTTAGGCTGCATCGGATATTTTACATGTGGTCAAACTACTCCGAGACGTTTCGTTAGTTTAAAGTGACGTTACATCGTCTCCCCTCCAGGTAATAGACTGAGACCGACCGCTGGTGTCCTGTGGTAGCTAACCTAACGGACACTTAAGTTGTCAACGGACAAAAAAAAAAAACAAAAAAAAAAAGATAAACGGAGAAGTTCGGAAAGCAAAAGCAGCTTACCATGTAAAGTGTGAAGGGAAAACATAGGAGAAAGAGCCAGATGTAGAGATGTAAAGCGTTGACGAATGTATTTTGATCCGGGTCGTAGAACCATCCGCCTGTGATTGAAGCCCAAACCCCCTGCCTCAGGATCTGGAGAGTCTGCGACATGTTGTTTTTCCACCTCCGACAAATCCGAGCGGAACCGACCGACCGAACAACCGGGGTGACACGCTGGCTAGTCGTCGTTGAACATTATAAACGGGGCTATGTTTTCGGACACTAGACGTAGCAGCCCTCCTGTAGCCATCTTCTCCGCTGCTAGCCAGCCAGCTGGGGCAGTGTCGCTCTAGTCCTCCATAGATTCAGACTCCTATCCCACCACGCCCCGCGACAAACTTCTTCTTCGTGGGATTCGTTCAGAGGACTCGCGGAAGCGAATACATATGTTTATTAAAAAAAAAAAAACAATATAAAGAACGCATTAAAGCTTATAAATATGAAAATACGATTAGCAATAAATAAAAAAATAAAATCGTTGAAATAAAAAATAAACTTTATAAGAAATCAAAAAAAATTCAAAGTGGAGACTCCCTATACAGTATAGAGAATTTATATTGGGTCAGCATTTATATTAATTTAAGAAGTCGGGCAACGTAAATCCGATTAAAACAGGTTGTAGTTTATATCCCCAGCAAATACTCGCAGTTTTAAAGCTCTTTGGTTTGAGGGAGCTGTAAGAGTTTTTATGTGCCGCTCATCAAAGAAGACAGGAAATGACGACAATGACATTTAACCGTATTTAGTGCTTTAAAAGAAAGAGGAGTTACTGTAGTTTCTTCCGTAAGTTTGATCCTTCAAGTTTTTATCGATGAAAGAACAAAATCTGCAATATAAGGCAAAGCTTAAAGCTTATCTTGTTTTTGAGTCCTTCCAGTTTTTTTTTAATTTTTTTATTGTGTCAGCAGTTCCAAAACAGAGGATATTCAGATTCGAAGTGATCCACACAAAGAGAGTAATAATACATCCTGTTTTAGTTTAATTACAGACTGTTTTCTGTTGTAAGAACCTTGAAGGACACATCACCATAAGATGATCGCTGAAGTGATCCGATGACCTGCTGAAAAAGATGTTTGAGTTAACCATGTTTTACAGTGTTTTAAAGTGTTGTGTTTTTAGACATAGTAATCACCATTTTACCATGTTTCGGAGAAAAATGCTGGCCAGAATAAATGCCCTAAAGAATGTACATCCAGTTGTTGGATAGCACGTTTATTTAATCAGTTTATTTATAATCTTTAGTGTAAACTCATATTATCTGCATCATTGGGCCTGGCCTGAATTTGACACCACTCAACCATGCAGAAGTGAGTGAAATTAGATTTTAGGCAACCGAAAGCTGGGGCCAAATATGAATAAATGGCGACACCTGCTGGTCATACTTTCTTATAGTCTCCATTACGATTTATTGATCTACTTTTGTGATCTTCAAGAAATTATCCAATGTCATATCCCCATTGAAATCTTCTAAAATAATTAATAAAAATTCAATCAATCTATATATATATATATATATATAAATGTATATGTGTGTGTGTATTGTGTGTGTGTATGTATGTATGTATATATATATATAGATATATATATTGGCAGAGGTAGTATTAACTAATTATGACATAATAAGTGTTATGGGGTTGATCAATTGCCTTCGAATCCATCCAGAGGGTCAATAGATTGCCATGTCAGGATCATGAAATAACTGTTGAGGTAGAAAAGCTCTGTTGCATCTTTTTACTTTTTTTTTAATAACACAATTTACCCCCTATGGGCCTTCAACAGTTATTCAAATGATACCAAGAAACTTAAGTACTGTGCTTCATATGAGATTCTGGAGACAAAATTGTAATGACACAAAACCTCAGGAAACAGTAGTCATTAGACTTTAATACAAAAAAAACAAAGTTTCCTTTAAAGGAATCAAATGAAAGTAGCATTCCAGACAAAACTGGAGACAGGGTGCTTTTCAGATGAGATGATGCACTGTGACGCATCCTCCTGTAAAACAAGGAATTAAACTGTTGACGTCAACAGTGAACCGACACCAATGCTGATGTCAGCTTATGATTAGAAAAAACTCATCAATATCCCGATAAGTGGCTGCTGACGCTGAGCGCTTAAAGGAACAGTTCACCCCAAAATGAACATTCACTCATTACTCATATACCCACATGCCGACGGGACTTCAGGGGAAACATCAGCAGAGATTTACAGGAAAAGTGTTTTTGACAACTTGAAAAAACACATTTACTTTAAGCTGTTTTCTTCTATGTTTAAAAACAAGTCCCATCTTCTGCTGTTGTTTTGGGGTAGGGCATAGCGCAATTTTTCATTTGTTGCTGAAGAAATGTCTTGAGGACAAAGAACTGATCCTGACTTTCTATCTGAATGTGAGCATGTGATACAAATTTATTTTTTAGGTTTGGGGGAAATGTGTTATAACACAGCTGTCTGAAATAAACACCATGAAGATGTCAAGCATAGAAGACTTAGGAGACGGTGTTAAAGTCGTCTTGACAGTGCGATAAACTGACAGATACATTCTGTACCATTTTATTCTTAGGATCTTGTAAACTGTCCGTAAATAAGAGAGACAAAAAAATGAAAACACTCCAGCGCTGATCTGATCCGTGACTGTAAAGACGATGTCACTGTAGCCTTGCTCTCTTCTCAGGAGGGGGTTTGCCCGGTGGTCCTGGCGTGGATGATTTCGTGGCTGGTTCCCTCTCTTCTTGTTTTACGGTTTCTGTGGGGGGCTCAGGCTCTTTCTTCACCTCAACTGCAAAATAAGAGCATGGGATTAGAGATTATCTGAAGTCTATAACTCTGTTTGATGTCATGCACCATAAATCTGAATATATTATTTCATTTTTAAGACCATACCTGGAATAGGCTTCTCACCAGGCTTAGGCTGCAATTATGAAGAGATGAATATAATTAATTAATCCAATCAGATTAAAATTAAACTCATTCAAGTGGAGACACTGAGGAGATCTAACTTTAATTACAGTTCTGATTTGGTGTAAAATGTACCTGGTAGAATGTTGGAGGAAACTTCGACCTGAGGTCCAAAAGAAGTGTGTCGACACGGTGCCTCTGAAACAGTGAACTTGGTTCTTCTTTTTTCTTGGTCTTGGGTTTAGCTTTTTCTGGACACAGGAAAAAAAATTAACATCCATTAACATCCTGGTACATGAAATACTCTTTCCATATCTTCATGAATTCAACTGCCAAAGTGTAACCTCTCTCCTCCTGGTCCTTGAAGTGCCACCAGTATCCCTTAGAAGGGTGATAGCGGCAGTACGACATGGCCTCATCGAATGCAGACTGGATTCCATGAACAGCAGAAAGCTAAAACAGAAAGGATCAATGTTTTTCACAATAAAGTCCAGCTGCCGCTACAATACACTGATTGAACAGTATCTGATGGAGTCACAGAAGACATTCTCACCGCTCTGGAGCTGATAACTGTTCCCAGGTCGGGAGCCTGATACACCACTCCTGCTATGATGTAGTAATCTGCCAATGGAATCACTGGTGGACAAAAACACACACAAAAACTAACAATATCAATCACAACGAGCTTCAAAGGCAAAAGTTTGAGAGTATTAATTTTAAGTTGTAGCAAAGAATTGATTAAAATGCAGTGGCTACCGACAGCTGGATAATGACACGGAGGTGCAGCTGTAGAGCCACATCACTTCTGATCAACAGTACTATTCACGCAAAACACTGACTGACCAGCAGAGCACTGCTCACCAGCAGCACTGACCACACTCCACAGGGTTAATAAGCTGGGACGTACCAGCCACCCTCAGAACTGAAGAAGTCTCTTGGATGAGAGACGAAACATCTTCAAGAACTTTCTTAACGTCCAGTGGATTGACTTAAACAGCTTTTGGATAACCATGACCTGGATAATTGAGAACCTACACAGACACACTGCTCACCTTGTGTTGGTGACTGCCTCTGTTGTTTACGGATTATATAAAGAATTGGTTCCTGAGCGTGAAGGAGAATGTACTCCACCCCGACCATCTGACTGAAAAGATGACAGGAACATTTGCTTTTAGTTTTTCACGTCAATCAGTACCACACCTTTGCAGCAGACAATTCAAATTGCTTTGTTTATTGTACTTCATGTACATCCACTCTCTTTATTTACTACACATCTTCGTTCCTTTCAGTTGTGTTTTTATACAACTATTCTCAAAATAACACCAAAATTCTGTGTAACAAGAACTTACTTCAGATGTTCCACAGTAAGCCGCTGCATCTTCACTACCTCATTATTACAGGTCCGATCATAGAATGGGTTGCTTCTCTCAGAGAAGTAGTCCAGAACATTTCCAGGGTTAAGGATTGGCACCCAGCCGCTGTCCACCCAGGATATCCCTAGAAGGTTGTCTGCAAATGGAAGGAAAAATCCAGCTTTCTTAAACTGATGTAAGGTTTTAATCGACACTGATACTGTACTGACGTTACGATCAATAACTGCAATTTAACTGTAATTCAGATACATCGTTCCATATCCATATTTAAGAGAAAATACTTAACAATAATTACTGAAATGCACGTAACACGTTAATTATCACAGCAGTCAGAAATTGATAGCTTAATTAACAAAGATTAATCATTGTTAATGCTAATGCTAACAAGTATAATTGTAGCCTCCCAGCAGCAGATCTTCCGAACAGCTTTCCAAGACTGGGAGACCAAAAACTACGACATAACAAAACATTACTTCACCAAAAATAAACACACATGACACAAATGATTTGGTAACAACTCATAAAGCGGTGATTTTGTTACCTCTGAAATCCACGGCCGCCATGACATAAATAAATGGTCTCACAAATATGACGTCATCGCTCAATATGAAGTCTTCGCTTGATGACGTTCCCTGAATTTGTTACCTTGGAATGAAGGGTATTTATGGACGATGATGTTGATTTATTATTATTATTATTATTATTATTATTATTATTATTATTATTATTATTATTATTATTATTATTATTATTATTATTATTATTATTTCTTTCGTGGGAGCATCTGTGTGACAACACTGCAGTATCCCGTTCAGACATATTTTAAGCAACCATCAGCTTGACCCTTATCCAAACAGCCCTTAATTCTTGATCAGTAGAATTTGCTTCAACGAGCTGAAATTCCGGAAACACACCCAGACAGCCGATTTTAGTGTCCCGTGACCATGACGGGACTGATGGTTTTCACCATTGTGGATACCCACGCTCCACGGCCGAGAGGCTCTTTTGTCAGGGGAAAAGGGATGAGTGTATTGTATCTGCGGCTCTTCTTTATAACAGAGGCTCCTAACTCTATTACCGTGCACAAACCCCGGTTTGAATGACATCATCCCCTGTCATTAGGGACTGTACACCCGGTGTAAGCTGTTAGGAACTGCAGGTTTTTCAGGCGAGTGACGACAGGCCTTTATCTGATTCA
This sequence comes from Antennarius striatus, assembly GCF_040054535.1. NCBI lineage: Eukaryota > Metazoa > Chordata > Actinopteri > Lophiiformes > Antennariidae > Antennarius > Antennarius striatus. Next base: position 17,418,050 of record NC_090792.1, read on the forward strand.
TCTGAGGAGAGATGTCTGCATTCCTCCAATATGACATAAGGGCGAGGGGAAGGATGTTTAAGTTCAAGCTGTGCGTTAACATTCACTGTTAATGTCAAATTATTCTGTTTTAAATAGTTAGAAATGTATTGGCCAGGATAAGGCAAAATAATAGCTATATTTACATAAATAAGAAAAATATTGAATTACACTGAGATATTAAATTATTTTTTATCATAACATTTAGTTTAAAATATTTTTGTTAATTCAAACAATACTCTATTAAAAACTGCAGCAAATTCCAGTTGCATATTAAAGAATCTGCTAAGAAACAGTGTAGGGAGTCTGGTTTTAAACAAAACACTGTCCAATTTGTAAACAAACGAATGATGAAATTATTTCCAAATAAAACCGATGATCAAATCTCTCCTCTTCCTGCTTGAGGACTCTCCTGGGACAACTGGCCTTGAATTTTTCCAACCAATCGGCTCGTCGGAAGGGGGTAGAATACGGAGAATACGGAGCTACAACGGAGGGGTGCGCATCGCGCAGGGTTTGCGCACAGAGAAAGACGCAGCTGCGACACTGGCGAGGAGAGGAGAGGACGCGACAGCGGTGGAGAGGATGCAGTGAAGCAACCTCGGCTTCCCTGCTAATTTTACACACAGGATATCTAGAATCAACGTCAAGAAATGAGCGTGATCCCAGCTGGACACGACGGCAAAAGCGGCCAGACCGACAACGGCGGCGGCTGCGGCTCTCCGAGGCTCCAACTGTGCGCTCAGCCTCCGAACAACAGCAGCAGCAGCAGCAGCAGCAGCCGGACCAGAGATGCCAGGTACCAACAGCAGCTCCAGCAGCAGAGGCATCATGGTGGGTCGATGCTGAAACAGCCATCCCATAATGAGCCCGCCGACGTCGTGAGACGCGCGTTAGACTTCAAGTGCCAAGGCACCCAGTGCTACAAGGATAAGAAATACCGAGAGGCGATCGGCAAGTATCACCGCGCTCTGCTGGAGATCAAGGGGCTGTGCAGGGTTCTGGGAGATCCGGACCCCGGGTCCAAACCCCCGGCGTCCCTCCTGCCCACCATCAGCAAGTCCAGCTCGCTGACAGACGAGCAGAAAGGCGCCATGGAGAACGCAGAACTGGAGTGTTACAACAGCCTGGCCGGTAAGAGACGCTTCTCATGCATGTGTGTCACACGTGCACGCGCACGCGCGGACACGCTGCACGTATCTGTTCTCTTTTCTACAGGGAAATATTCTGACTCCTCATGAATGATTCATAGAAGGTATGAGTCATTCTCAGGCTTACCCCACTATCCCACTCTCTTATTACTTTATATTAATGACATATTTATTCACCTCTCAGCAAATCCACCTATTCAATTTATTAGATGTGTCTGGATCAGCCAAATAATCCATCACATATTGGTGCCTGAGAGACATTTGTGTTGTTTAATGGTATTTGCAGCTTCATACAGTGTTACTGTTATTTGTCCTCCTCTAGCCTGCCTTTTGCAAATGGAGCTGGTGAACTACGAACGAGTGAAGGAGTACTGCCTGAAAGTGCTGCACAAAGAGGGAAAGAACTTCAAAGCCCTTTACCGGTCCGGCGTGGCTTATTACCACCTAGGAGACTTCCAGAAGGCTCTGTACTACCTGAAGGAGTCACACAAACAGGAACCATCAGGTCAGGACTGCACTCTCCTGGTCACACGGGTTATTGAGTTTACGAATCATTGGATTCACACTTGATTTGGTTTGGAAAATACATGAAAGAAATCACATCCGTAATCTTATTCGTTGACCTGCTTATGAACCATAGTGATGAAAGCTATTGGTGGATGAATTGATTCATTAATTGCCAGAATAGGGAATCCAATCACTTGACTTTGAACAAAATTCAACGTGGTTACAAAGAACTGCTTTCCTTCTCCTCTTTTATACAATTATTCATTCATTTAATATTTGTAAAGAAGTTTGTTCGCTCATGTCAGGTATTTAAGTGGTTTTCAGCTACAGAATTGATTACAATGGAACTTTTGATTAAAGGTGACCTGTTGAGTTTTCTGCTAAAACAGACCAAAGCGGTGCTTCCATGTTAGTGCATTCTAGAAATCTAATTAATGTGTTTCATCCTGCATAAAACATTTGCAGAGCTGATTTTCTGAGTGGTTTATTCCTCCATTGTTTTACATCTTTATTTAAAACTAACTCGCTCCTCTCTGTGTCTTTATATGTCAAGGCTTTCCTTATTCCATGTGACACTCATGTGTCATATGGAATCACACATGAGTGCCACATGTGATCGATTACATTAAAGCTGATAAATATTCTACTTAATGAGCAAATCAATTTTCAATATTTCACTTTTAAAAAAGAAGCATCAACTGATTGAAATCAGGTTTTGTTTTCTTGATCCCTGACCTGGAATATGATCAACTATTCCATGCATGTAATTTATTTAATTCATTTATTTCTTCAAAATCTGACAGCATTCTTCAGACAATTTTTGTAAATTGTATACTTGTTTGCATGGAATTCTTTGCGGTTCCGATAACTTCACTTTGGTTCAGCTTGAAGTTTCAGCTGATCAATAGCTGCAGGGATAAAACAAAAAGAGAAAGGAATCAAAAGTGTGTGTTTTTAGTTTGTAGCAGGAGATTTATGAGCACACTGATGCTCATTTCCTGCCAGAGCCGGATACAAATCAGCCTTTTCCTATCTGTGTTTTCCAGACACCAATGTCATCCGCTACATCCAGCTGACAGAGATGAAGATTCGTAGGAATGCCCAAAGGGACAAGAAAGAAGCGACATAAGCTCTTGAAGTCTGATGACTTTTCACCTCTCATGATTTCAGCCCTCCAGTTTGCCACCCAGACCTTACACACACACCACGAGTCCGAGGTCTCGGTGTGACTCAGTATTTGTTTGCTTTTGCCTTGCACAGCATCTGTTGGACAGTTATGTGATTGAACCTCATTATCGTGTGCTAGAAGCCTTTTCTTTTTTAAAAAACAAAACAAAACTGTACCTGACTTCCTGTCTGCCAAATTGATCTCGTATGAGTATTTTCCAACCTTTACAAACTGATGCACTGCCAGTCCAAACATTGCACATACAGGCCAACACTTGTGATAGGCACAGGAGCAACAAGGTCCTGAGAGTGAATCCAACATGTCTCCACTAACTGTTATTTAGCACAAGCCCTCGCACAAGATGTCCTTCAATTGGCATGAAACGAGTAGCATCCACCTACACTTGTGTCGCCATGCTTTAATTTTGAAATACAACAAAAGATCAAGTTCTTTTTTTCTACTCTTGATTATATCTGATGTAAAAGGTGCTTTCACTGAGAAGGTTTTTTTACAACAGGCATAGGCAACAACACCAGGAGCACATGGTTGCTAATCACAGTGCTAAGTTAAAGAGACATATCACTAAATGTAAATAGGCTACTTTATAAAATAACAAAAAAAGAAGAAGAATATACTGGAGAGGTGAGCTATTTGTGTTTATTAATGCCAAAACAAAGCACTTCATTTGCAGCATTTACTGTAAAGGTATAGTAAGTTAATAAATGTGTTCTTGTAGTATTTTTTATTGTGGATTCGTCTTCTATTTTCCATTTTCCTCTTGTATTCTCCAGAAGCGAACTTAGATCTATGAAGGATGCTGATGACGGCATGTTCAGAAATAAGAAAACCATTGCTGATTGAAGCGATAGTAACTGTGGAGGTGAGGATTCCTGAGGAAGCCAGTGATGAATATTTGAGACGTGACAAACAGGAATTCAGGAAAAAGCCAGGAGGGAACGGCGTTCCTGCTCGGATTTCAAAGATATATTCAGCTGGCCTATAGCTGTTTTAGACTGCTTTTAAAGCGTGTGCAAAAATGAATCAGAAGTCAGAACAGATTAGCATGTACTTGCTCGCTAAGCAATCAGTATGTCAAATAATGTCTTTAGGTAGCTCTCATTATATGAGCTCATATCTACAACCAAACAGTTAAGGCTCCAGCTTTGATTTAAAAATAATCAAGTATAAATTCTAACAGAAACACTTCGGTAAACTGTATAAGGCCCTGAAGACTTTTGTTCTCAACAACAAGAATGGGCCTGTAGGTGATAGCGATCCATTTGATGATAGCATCGGTTAGCCCAGGCTGCACTACACCATTATAGTGTGATGCACATGACTTGGCTCTGAATGGTTCAACTCATTCCTGCAGTATCTACACACAACATCAGCTTTATCTACAGCTTCTTAAAAGGAAATTTACCATCCAACACACCGGTGGAGGTCTTCTCAATCGTTTGACCTTCATGAGATGATTTCAGTTGATCTACCAGGTGATCATCCAGGTGAAATAACGGGAGGGAATTTATTAAAAAAAAATAAGTTTCCACATTGATTGAAAGCTGTATCATGTCTTATCTGGAAGTACACATGCTGACTTTGCAGTCTGTGCATCCTCAAATACAATCATACGTAGAAATTATTTCTCATTGATGTTACATCGTTAATCCTTTATCTGATCAGCGTAGAGACGAGCAGATCGTGATTGAATATTCACTTTTGGGAGAACTGTATTTGAGGAAAATGCTCTACCTTCTCCACCAGCTTATGTTTAACTGTGTGCTGTTTGGAGTTGAGCAAATAGAGGACGGTGACATTTATAGCTTGTTTTGTGTCCTAAAAAAGCGTCCCGCCGCGGTGGAAATCAAAACACTTCTGCAGTAACTGCAGAGCAAAAAATACACTGTTGTGTTACAACCATTCATTAGATAAGGACACCGAGAATTAGATTGTTTGCTATGATTTTACTCAAATCAGTGTGTTCCAGTGCAAATACAAGTCAGTCAATTACAGCATCATTCCCAGCCTCAACAATCAGTAACAGTGAGTTCAGCTTATTTGTGGTAATGCTTCAGACGCCTCAGAGGGACGACCTCTTAGACTATGTTTTGTACATCATTCACATAAACATGCCTATCGGGTCAAATGCGGATCAAACCTGAGGTCCTCCAGAAAGGATACTTGACATCTGAAATTGAAAGAAACAGGCATGAAGAACAGAATCAGTGTGACGACAACCCAGGAACCCCTTTTTGATTGATGGGTTCAGGGTTACATTCGTGATTTACACCGACGGTTAATTCATAATCATAATCTGTGAAATCAAATTCATTCCAGATTCTTGTCATCAAATCTTCATTTTCCCCCATTTCAAAGCTTCAAATATTCAGCTTTTTTTTTTTGTCAGATAAAATAAAAAAGAAAATCCCAAATTCTCAAATTGAAAAAGGAAAAAATACTTTAAAAATGGCTTCAACAATGAAATTAAAATACTGATTAATCACTTGAGCATGTTTGTTTTGGGCCTCTAAATGAGAAGCTGCTTGTGCACATGTTAAAGATGGTGGGTAAAATAAAATGAAAATAATTTTCAATAACAATGTAACAGAGACTTACAAAGCAGGTGAAATGTGGCTGAACTTTGTTAGAAGACACATTTAACTTTAAAAATCTAATCATTTGACAACAGGAATGAAGGCAACAACAATGTATTACAAAATTAATAAATTAATAAGTAAATAAAATAAACCTTTAATAAATATAAAGTAATCGAGAATAACCACCCCACACGCCACCAGGGCGTGTTTCATCAAATAATTAAACTCATGACATTCTTTATAGTTGAGGTCACTGGATGCAGCTCGATACGCGTCGGACATTAATTACGTTGTTTTTGCGACGTATTTTACACGTTGATGGGTCGTTACTCAATACAAGTGATCAGTGATGACAGGTGATCAATACAAAATAGCAACGCGCAAACACAGCAGTTTTATCTTTTAGCAAATGACAAATAATCAGACGTTATGACAACGGAATAAACCTCAAGCTACATTCATGATGCTTCACAAAAGTGCACTTCATTTAATGCACAGTCTTGAACTCCAGCTTGAAATGAAGAAGAGGATGTAAAGCTTTGTGAAAACCGCCATAAGCCATTAACCTCCAGTGAGGTCAAACGCCCCCATGCCTCTGTTTGTTTGGTCTGAGCCCCCAGCACTCCACAAAAGCTTTGAAAATATGAGTAGTTTTTGCAGAATTAAGGTAAATGTAGAAAATACTATAACAATATGAAAGAAAATGGACAGAAATTCTCTGGTCAGCACCAAAATCGAACGGGTTTTCTGCCGCTCCGTTTCCGATCCAGTCAAGTTTCGTCGACAAATCGTCGACGAGTAACAGGTTTCAGTGAGATGTCAGAGAAGAGCTTTACTCTGTCCCTCTCAAGCATTATCAATCACTATTGGGTCGTGTGAGATTTTCAAATATTTCTCACGGTTTTTTTTAAGCAGTTTCAGGTGTGACGTTGGAGGATTTCCATCACAAATGGTCAGAAAGGTAAAATATTCACAGTAAAATTTATTCCTCAAGTTTAGTGTTAGGAAAGTAAAGATGAAGCGCCCCCACTGGTTAAAGCTAAAAAACAGCTTCTTTTTGTAAATGCTAACTGCCCCCCCCCCCTGAACCGGTCCAAAGGCCGAGTTAGGACCAGAACCCGGGTCTCTGATGGTAAGGGGACTCTTTGGGCAGGCTGACCTCCGGTCTGCAGAGCGGGACGGTTCCATCCCTGCACTGGCCTTCATCCAGCTGATCCAACAGGTTCTCATTCTTACGGGGGGAGTAGGGGGTCGGGGCCTCCATAGGGGTGGGCAGCACCGCCGGGTCTCTACCGAACTCCACAGTTGGAGGAGTCCCCGTACTGGATGTGTGGGCGGGGGACTCCCCGTTACCCGGGTTGTGTCCGTTTCCCCTGGGCCTGGCTTCTGCCCAAAACACCTCGCTGAGGGCGCGGGGCGAAGGCCGAGGCCGGGCCACGAAGTCCAGGGTCTTGGGGCGTTCAGGAGCGCAACGACGACGGGGAGTCGGAGGGAACACGATGTTTGGATCGGGGAGGCGGGGGACCTCAGGACCGTCATCTTTGAAACCTCTGAGGCCTCCTGTTACAGAAAAAGAGGACAGAGAGAGGAAATAAATAAATTAGATTTAATTCAACGAATGTGGGGTGACTAAATATCACCAGACAGGCTCTAAAACTTCAGAATGGACCCTTCACACCCACACCGCTACATCTAGAATCAAAGCAGACTACCTGGGCTCTCTAGAACCGTCTTTTCCGGCAGCGGCTCCAGATTATTCGGGGGGCAGCTCCTCTTGATGGCCCCGTCCGACGGCGTTCGACGCAGGCTGCGAGAGCCGCTCGGGGCAGAGGGCACGTGCGTGGGCGTGAGAGACTGACGAGGGTTACGCTTGAAGCTCTCCAGGTGGGTGTTGACCAGCGGGTTGACGGGCGATCGGGTGGGCGGGGGCGGCGATGTGGGGCGGCAGGCCAACAGCTCCTCGCTGTCGGAGCGCAGCAGCGATCGGGTGGAGTTGCAGTCGGACACGGACGATAAGGACAGCAGCGTGTAGGAGGTGGGGACGCCCCGCTCGGGCAGCGAGGGCGCCGGAGGTCGCAGCGGGCTTTCCCGTCTGAAAAGTTTGCGAGTGGTGGGGCTGGTGCTTCGCCTCTGGCCCCCGGATCTGTGGAAGAAACCCTCCCAGCGAGGTTTGATGCTCTCCTCCGGTTGGGCTAAAGTCAGGAGGTTGCAGCCCAAACCAACGGCCGCCAGCAGAGCTCCACAACCTAGGAGGACGAGTTCAGACCGACGGCCCCCGCCGGGGCTCTTCCTGCACGGCAGCGGTCCTGGAAGCTGGCTGCTGGGGCAGTACTCATCTCCATCATCATCATCATCAGCAGCAGCTGTGTGGCCCTCCTTATGGAAGGGGATGCAGAGGTAGGACTGACCAGGAGCTGCTCCCGGATCCGTCGTGAAGCAGCAGTCTTCGTTTTCTAAAACAACGGGCAAAAAAAAGCACAACAGGGAGGGAACATTAGTGACCAAGAAAATGAAAGGCACATCTCTGGGATGATTTTGAGATGTTTAACTTTTAAATCAGCAAGCATAGACATCTGATCGTGGATGCCTTCGGCTGGCGAGGTTTTATTTGGACTGCGAGTCATAAAACATAAAACACGAGGTTGTTGGATGCCTGCTGCATCGTCCCTTGAATTCAAGTTGTTTTCAAGCGACAGCAATCACAGTTTTCTTTAGATTTAATAATCTGGCTTGATTACCCATCTCCAGAAGGCTAGGCACGCCAGGAACCGCAGGACTGTGTCTCGGGGATCGTCGAAGGTTTGGGGCGCTGCAGGATCGCTGCCTGCTGCCCTCGTGAGGAGGCTTCACGCTTTTTTGTAAAAGATAAACACAGAAATCATGCAAAATAGGCACAAATTTTATTTTAGGATTATTTCCAGACTTATTTCCCGTTACCTGGCATCGGCGCTGTGCTCTCTGTAGGGGCCACACCCACGGGTTCTTCCTTTTTTCCTGGAGCCCTTCCTCTCACTCACTTCATCATCCTGCTGGAAGCATGCGTTGCGACCCCAGGCTGCACATCCCTCCCCTGGAGTGACTTAAAAATAGGACATCAACTATGAGACTTGCTATGACACAAAGTCTGTCCTGATTGAAAGTAAAGGATGAAGCGACTCAGGCTTTAAAATCGAGGCTTTTGGAGGTTCTTACGCTGGATGGCTCTCAGGCGGGGCAACACCGGTGGACTGGTCTGAGGACTGGAGCCGCTGCTCAGCAAACTCCTCCGCCGATCGTGTGAGGGGGACGCCTGCACCGTGATTTTGTGCTGGAAATCTAAATTAGTATTTAAGAAATATGAATTAGTTCAGGAAATTAGGGAATCTGATTTATCCACTTTGAGAAAAATGCAATAAAAACTGCAAAAATAAAGTCATTAAATGCAACTACCAGCATATATTATGCAATATTCCTAAAGTTGTGTGATCCAAAATAATTACTTCATTGACAAAAACTCTAGATGACATCTTTTGCACCGACTCTAACTTTGACTCATTGTACTTGCCGTACCTGACGGCAGGCTGATCCTGTTCCCATCCTTCAGTTTAAGGCGGTTGCGGCGGAATTTGCCCTGCCTGCTCTCCACGTGAGGCTTTTCCCTGTAGAGCTGGTGGATGATGATGTTGAGCTCTCGCTCCAGGATGTGGATCTCCCTCTCGGCCAGTTCCTGCTCACGCCTCCTCAACGCCTCCTCCTGGTACTTCTGCTGCAGCGCCGCTTGGGTCAGCTCCTCCTCCCAGGATCGCAACTCCTGAGTGAGATGGGGGAAAAATTAAAAACGCAACCGGCCTCATTTCTGGAATATAAATACATCACCTGGAAATACATTACGAGGTTTAATCCAATCATCCTTACCTTCTCCTTGGTCCTCAGTTGATCAAACATTTCCTGGATCTCCAGCTTCCAGTCGTTCTGCAGGGAGTGGAAGGATTCTGCCGGCATCTCAAAGAAGCCGGACTCCTCGATGGCCGTCAGCTGATCCAGAATAGCGGTGAACTGGGGTCGGGAGTGAGAATCCGGACTCCAGCAGTCTAAAGGAGGAAGTTTAAGCCTTAGTTTGTTCCATTTTTGACCCTTCACGTGGTTCCAGACATTGATAATACATCCAGAAGGGCTCATTTCTTTCTGCTTGACCTACTTGTTCCATTACTAATGAATGTTCTGCTTTTCTAGCTGTCCATTTCAAAATGTTTGGGCTCAATTCTACACTTCACGTGATGCTATTTTGTTCCACTTACCCTCCATGAGACGTGCAAAAGGCTCAGGGCAGGTCGAGGGGATGGGCAGCGCCAGTTTGTTCATCGCCACTCCGTAAGCCACTGCAAGACCATCGATACCCCGGAACGGTACTTCTCCAGTCAGCAGCTCCCACAGAAGCACACCGTAACTTTATTCAAAACAGACAAACATTTTAAAAATTAACCTGTATAGCACTGCAACAGTCACGCAATGACAGTCCGTGGATAAATGAATATAAAAGGGATGACTGCTTCTGCTAGAAATCCCTTCATCCTGCTGGACTTCATGAACAACATGACAGATCAGACGGATCACATAATAGTCAGAAATGATTTAGGTTTTGAGACTGTAAGACGTGACAGTTTCGTGACATGTGAAAGTAAAATACATCTATTCAAGTTTCTAGAAGCCAGAACCTCAACTTAAAAAGCAATAATCACAACCTTTTTAAAATTAAACATTCACCGTAGCTTCTAAGCTAAAACTGAGTCAACATAGAAGATTTCATATTTTAAAAAAAGGTAAAAAAATTAAGTCTTATAATAATAAAATCTGTGTCTCGGAGCATCTGGAGACTTGGTTTATGCCGTACCAGCGTATTTTCCATTTCTGTTTTTGTTTTTTAATACAGCAACTTACCAACACATCAGCATTTTATTATCCAAATTATATTTTGTCATATTTGAATTATTAACCTGTATATTTCCTTATTTTTGCTCTTATTATTTGATGCTTTCTTGCCTTTTCCAGCATAAGATCAGGAGAATCGCCTCACATTTCACTACACATGTAAAATTTAACAAATTAAAACTTAAGTACTGAAATAGAACATTAAACAGTGCTGTTATACACCACATTGTGTCAATGTTAATTTGCCAACCAAGTGCTTAAACTTAATTTTGCATGCATATTTATAAAGTACTCTTCATGCCCATCTAGCTTTGGAAGAAGAACAGAATGTCAATGACAATGAGGCAATCTGTGCTTTGTTACTATGGCAACTGCTGAGCTGCCTGAGCTGGACTTGTTCTTGTGCTGGGTGGATAACTGTATTCTGCCTCCAGTTTCCAGACCACTTCTACAAAAAACCGTGCAGTTTGTTTATCTTATAAATCCCCTCTCCTGCCCACCTCCAGATGTCGCTACCCTTGGAGAACGTAGACGAGCGGATGACTTCGGGGGCCATCCAGGCGTAGGTGCCGGCGGCGCTCATCTTGGTGGTGCGGTGCCACTCCCGAGCCAGCCCAAAGTCTGTGATCTTCAGAGTCTTGTTGCTGAGGTCTTCCATCTCCACCCTCTCCAGGATGAGGACTGGAGTGGGGCGGGCAGCGGCGGAGCGGGGGGTGGATGAGGAGGATTTTTGGTTGGAGGATGGGTCGGGAGGTTGGAGGATGTGTGTTCACATGCAGATTGGCAGAGGGGTTCGACGGTAAAGTAAAACGTGTCAGGTGATCATAACCGTGTGATTGTGATGTTTGGCGAAATTACGGTGGAACGCAAACATTAGACAAAAGGTGGGTGAACGGAACGGGGCGTGGTCGGTGGAAGGTGGTGATGGAAGGATAGGAGCAGAAAAAGAGAGAAACAAACAGAGAAAGCGAGAAACAGTGAGGCGTGACAGAAGAGGAAAGCAGAGATGAATAACCTTGATCAATACCAATGATCTCACTGCGTCTCAAACAAACACTTACACTCCAGATAAAACTACAGAAATAGCCTGTCGGTACACTCCCATTTGCTCTGATTGGCTGTAAAAGCCCTCCCAGCATGCTCCTCCTGACCACATGTTCGCCAGGACATCTGTTGGGGCTGTGCCCAGAGCAGAGGGTGTGTCTGCAGGCTGCGGTGAGCATCAAGCAGCCCTTCATGAGACAGGTTCCAGAAGAACCATCGATGTAACGGCTACAGCTTGAGAATCAAAAATAGTCGGTTCAGTCGAGTTAAGTCGTTCTCGATTACACGTTGGTTTACAAAAAAAATAAAAATCAAGTTTACTCCATTTTACTCAACTTGACGTCTGTCTGCCAGAAAAATATTGGAATCATAAAATCACTACAAAAGACCTTTAGAAACACATAATTTCATGTTACTGTACAATAAATTTGAATGAAAACATAATATATTAAAATATGTTAAATTTTAATATCTACCATCTATCTATCTAACACTCGTGATTCCCGCGATTGTTTTGAATTCAGATTACCGGTAGCTACTGTCTACATTCTCATTCATTTGTTACTTAAATTATTCTTTTTACTATTGCAAAATAATATGTATTTGTTTTATAACTTTTAAAAAGGACTTGATCATTCATTCATAAATACAGCATCCGAGATGTGCGGTAAACATTGGCAAATTATATTAAAAAATAAACGTGCACGTCTAAAGGAAGGAGCACAAGCTTTAAGTTGTTTGCAGAAGAGATCAATAAGGATTTGTTTCCAATAGCTACACCACTGGGGTGATTGGAGAAAGGTGGAATTTTTATGTTATTACAGTTCCTTTAGTAGACGAATTCTCTGATCATGAGACTTGAAGAAGAAGAAGACAGAGAGATGAAAAAACCAACTACTTTTACATCTTTAAGGAACTGACCTTCAGAATTTTGTCACTAACCGCTTCATTCCCACAATGATGCGTCACAGGGTGGGGTTTCAGCGTGCCACAACTTTTATAACCGTTGATTAAATCAGTTTGTCATCAAAGTGGTTTGGACCCCAGAAAGACATAAAAATAGCGTCTTGTGAGACGTCTAACGCTGGTGCAGCCTGAACACTGATTTAATTGTATATCATGAACCAACAACTTCTAATTCAGAAAACAAGACACAGGTACGACATTCTGGCTTTAAACATATAAAAATCTTCATGTGTTTTCACTTCTTACACTAGAAATCTGGAGTTAAAACACTTGTTTGCGTTTGTGAATGATTCATTCTGTACTTTCCTGTCCTGGGACGGGGTTTTCCCCACGTAGGACGACAACCAGTTAGAACGACTAAAGCAGGCTACTGGAAGTGAAGCGTCTGCCGCTGATCCCCAGAGAACGGACCAATGGGAGGCCAGAAGCTGGTTGTGTGTGTCGCCTGAGCCTCCAATGGGGAGGCTGGAGCAGAGCGTCGGGCAAATCCTCAGTAATAGGCTTGGGATTTAGGGGATCCAGTCGGGTAAAATGAGAGATTAAAAGCGCTCTACAAACATACAGACAGACTCCTCTTGCTTTCTGCTCCCGCTACTGGAGATCAAATCACACGTGTGTAAAATGGACTAAACAGAGAGATAATTAAAAGTCAATGAAGTTTCTCACTTCTAACTAAATGGAACACATCTGTGTATTTGAATACCTCCAAGTCCTGTTTATTTGGCATGAAAATAAAAACTCATTTGGTAAAATAAAGGGATGAATGTAGGAATTTAATTTCCTAAGCATTGCAAGATTTTTTGAATTCCATAAATACTTGAGAGCTGATTCCAGTGATACTTTAAGAGGTGACACCTTTAATGAGGTATCACTCTCAAAAATAATACGGAAGAGTCTTTCTATAGTTTAGCCTATAATTTGACCAAAACATTTGATTATAAAGAGTAAATCAATATGTGAAAGGGGGGGACATGTTTGAATTAAATCTGTTGTTTGATCCACAGGAAGTTATAAATGTTAAACGTTCTCCTTCTACAATTTCTCAAAGGTGAAGCTTGACAAAATCAGCAATATGAAAACTGCACCCTGCTTTTTTTATTCCAGACGGAAGGAGACATGAAAAAGAAAAAGAAATGTCAAATCCATAATGAAAAATCTATGCAGGTTATTTTAAACCACTTCAATATTCTCTTGACTTCAGACACAAATAAATCCCTACAATGAAAATTCAGTCGGTCTCTACTCCATAGAAATCCAGTGAAGTTTTTTCACCCTCCAAACGACACGAGAACCCATATTGTTATTTATCATATGAATTAAAAAGCACCTCATAACCAGAAATCATGAGATTACGTCGATGTCACGGCGACTCCTGAGCCACCCCCCACCTTGGATGCTTCAAGATAAGAGGCTATCATGAAGATTCAGCTTAGAAAAGGCGTAAATAAGATCTATTTGCAACACTTTTGGGATTTTAGGGCATCTGGAGTCTTCATTAAGCTTCACCGGCTGTATTTTATTACTGATTGCTATTTGAACCCATCTCATGTTTATTTTTTAGCTCTTTAAGAGGATTTTGCAAACATTTTTTGCAGAAAGGTTTTGTGAACAAAGAAAGTTTGCAGACTTTTCCATCGGCACAAACAACAAATTTTAATTTTCACCCTCTTTCAATTGATTATTCATAAAAATATAAAAGGTCACACAGAACATATGGAGGATCTTACTGTTGCTGGACTTGAGGTCGCGGTGGATGATGGACACGATGGCCTGGCTGTGGAGGTAGAACATCCCCCGAGCGATCTGGACAGCCCAGTCCACCAGCGTGCACGGGGGGATGCGCTTCCCAGCGAGGGCCCGATTGAGGGCCCCTCCCCGGGCGTACTCCATGACCAGACACAGGTTGGGCTCCAGCAGACACACCCCCAGCAGAGCCATGATGTTTGGATGGTTGAGCATGGCGAACAGTTTGGCCTCCTGTCGCACGCTTTCCAGAGTCTGCTCAGCGTCCTCGTCGGGGTCCCGTCGTGCTGCCTTCACCGCCACCTCAAACCCCCGCCACACGGCGCGGTAGACTTTTCCAAAACCCCCCACCCCGATGATTTCCTCCAGGGTCAGCTCGGAGAAATCGATCTCCAGGACTGAGGAAAAGATGCAAGAAAAGTGGAAAGAATTTAGAGATAACCCCAACATGTGACACCCCAACCCCACCACGCTCCTTGAAGAACTTTAGAGGTAGGGGGTCATCCTGTCTGATGGTGGGGAAGCTCTAAAGCAGGTCGGACCGTTGAGGGATGCCATGATTAATCCACCTAGCTGCCCTAAATACAGAATCTGGTTGAACTGCCCCTCCTTATGTCACACAAGGGATCCGACTTAAAATCTGAGACGCTAAGAGGAGAAGGAAAGGAAGGATGAATGAAAAAGAAGATAAACCCCCTCCCTGCATTAAAGGTGTGATGGATTCTAACTCTCAGTCGGCTACACAGACTGACCTTGATGAATATTTTAGTTGGGACTGTGCAGGAAACTAGGCCAGCTGCCTGGCGATGGATGAAAGATGGATGAGGATGTATGTGGTCCAACCCAAACAACTGGAGGTGTGGCCTTAAAACACACTTCAGCAGCTGAGACCAGCATCATCCTGCACACACCTCATTCAGACAATGAAATCTTTTCTGTTTCCCCCACTTTAGATTCTGCACATTTCCCTTTACAGGCATCATGGAAATGAATGCACATCACGCACGACCACATCTCCTTCTGACACAGCTTGTGGAGGACTTTCTGCTGGGGACGCAGAGCTACACCGTGCATTGTAATTTGAGAGTTGAGGCGGGGTGCATCACTGAGCAGCTGGCAGGCAGAGTGATGAATAATGGTCCTGATGCTGAGGATGCCCGGGCCAGCGGGTTTCTAGGCCATCGGGAGTGCGCAGCGCCTGCCGTGACACAGCACTCCCCATCCCTGTCTGGCCTTTTAAACTAAAAACACAAGGGAAGACTTCAGCTTCAGGGGTTTCATCTGGAGCACAATGGGATGGATACTCACGGTGCAGAGGCGGGACTGAGTACTGCTGCTCGGAGTTGTCCCGCATTTCCTCCGGAATGCCATTCCCTTTGCTCACATAATTAGATGGGAATATTCCCACCCGGTCTGCTATCATACCGGTCCACCATCCTTCATCTCCCGACACCAGGGAGTCTTTAGACAGGACCTCCACCAGGTCCCCTCTGCGCAGACTGAGCTCGTCGTCTGCAGTCGCTTCATAGTCGAACACGGCCGTCCAGAAGCCGGACGCGGCGGTTCCAGGATCCGGTGCGGCGCTGCTGCCATTCTCCGGAGTCGGCCAGCGAAACACATCCGCTTCTTCCGATGACAAGCACGCCTTGGGACTCAAAC
This sequence comes from Antennarius striatus, assembly GCF_040054535.1. Lineage (NCBI taxonomy): Eukaryota > Metazoa > Chordata > Actinopteri > Lophiiformes > Antennariidae > Antennarius > Antennarius striatus. Next base: position 17,433,811 of record NC_090792.1, read on the forward strand.
TATTGTCCAAAGCGGGTTTGAAGACATCCATGGACGCGATCCATAGGGGCGACCTGGTTCTCTGCACCTGACGCGGATGGCTCGGTGCGCCCTGCGTCCGCGCACACAGCTAGGTGGCGGCTAATCCCGCACACAAACACCGCAGGGAACTGGAAACATAATCCCGCAGCATTGTCTGCCCCTCCAGTCCCACTATCTAACCAGTTTGATGGGTCTTGGTGCACAATTCCTCACCAATCATCGCTGGAAGTCATCGGACGCGATGGTTTTTATTTTAAGCCAATTGTATCACCGTGCGAATCAGACGCGGCTTCTTATTGGTCCGCCGACACGTCAGTAACAGCTGAGCTCCCGCCCCTTCCTCCCCAATTAAACACAAGAAAACGTTGATTTTCTTCAAACTGTCTCCTTTATTTAATTGTAGACCCCCTCCCCCCGCCAACAAAAAACAAAACAAAAATAAAATATGACTAAACATAACAGAAGCTTCAGGTTTAAATTCCATGCACAGAATCCAAAGTAAGGAGTAGAAAACAGTCAACAAAACAAACAATCCCAACGAATTCAGTCATGTGACAGAGGAGAAGGTGTGTGTGCACCTGTGTGTAGTTTAAACTCCATAAAAACATATTTAAAGATTTATTTTACTTGATTACACCAGGTAACATAAAATATACCCTGGGCCTTGAGGAAAGGTTCAGACGGGCCTGGTGTACTAACTGTGGAGATGCAATGACACTGTTTTACATATTTAGTTTGGTGGATGGAAAACGAGCAGAAAACCAAGTTTAAGTCCTGATGCACAAGAAGCTGAACCGGGAGAGATGAGGAGAGTGGGAGGAAATAGAAAACAGGAAACAGGAAAGCAAGTGGTACAAATGACATGAAAAATGTGATGAAACACAAATTTTAAAACAAACTCATGACGCACAATGTCAATCTGATTCTTGAATTTTGAAGACTGATTATTTAATGAAACAATCAGTCAAAGGTTCAACTTTAACAAGTCAAACTTCTGACATATGAAGCAAAACATGTACATAAAATTTCCTTCTTTAATTATGAGACAGTTATTCAAATTCGTATATAATTACATCACATTTTAAATGATTGAATGATCACAAATTACCTGATCTATTATTTTGCATCATTGTTGGATTGGCTTCTGTTCATCTGTATAAAACAGCTGGATGACAACATTTTTCTTTATTTTCATCAACATTTGCCTTTCCGTTTTCCCTTGTTTGATGTTAATGGAACCATCTGGTTGCACTTTTTCCTGCTGTGAGTGGAGAATTAAATTATTCTCAGAGATCTTTTGGCACCGGAGGACATTTTGATGAGTCTTTTGACTTGAATATTGAACATAATTTAGAGGCAAAGCCAAATAGTACAGCGTCACAGTGGGCACATTTTGGTTTGAAGGCAAATGAAAAAGAAATTTGCAGGATGACACCAAACCAGCAAGTACCTCAAATCAAAATAAATAAACAAATAAAAACACTTAAGGATTATGACTTATTCTTCTTTATAGTATTTTATATAATTAAAATTGTGATTAGAATAATATAGTAATTCAGTAAGTGCTTTTGATTTGATATTTGGAAAAATGTTGATCAAATTTTACCTTATTATCTTTTAAAGACTCTTATTTTTGATTGAACATCAAATCCACATTTAGTCTGATTTGATTTTGTGAGTGTAAAAGTAAAACAGAAAGGAAAGCAAGGAAGACGGGACCATGAGGTAATCGATCAAGCTGTCATGTGACCAACAGTAAAAGTTACTTTGAAGCTTTCAGCCATCGAACTTTTTGGTTCGATTTTAGATATTTGTCTTTAAATCTGAATTTTAGAATTTTCTACTGCTTCCAAAGTGTAAATGATCTTTATTGTTCTGAACAATGTTGTGAAAAAACACACAAAACCACTAAGAACAGGAAGGATATGTCCCGGATTGGCACGGCTAAAGAGACAATCAAGACACAGACAAGCTGAAGAAACATTTTTGAAATGGTACAAATATTAGGAGTCATTGCAACATGTTTCTTTCCATTAATTCCTGGAAGCTCAAGAAATCCCAGTTCTCACTGTCAAACTTGTGCTTAGTCACTGCAACATGTTTTCAATATAAATATAATAGCACCAAATACTGACAAACGATTTGATGAAGACCCTAAAAACACACATTTTGGAGATTTTCAATCTTAAATGAAATGATATAGTTTGCTTGTGGAACTGTTTCAGAGTTTTTCCTTATTCCTCTAAAGTGATGGAGAAAAAAAAAGATGATACTGGGAGTTTATCCTTCTGAAACTCCAGGTCAGCACTTTACCAGATTAAAGTCACTCTGTCAGGTTTAAATCAATGCAGCCAGTGTTTGCACACGAACCAGAAAGCTGCTTTTTTTATTCCACAGCAGAAGAACAAAATGTTTCGACCTTAAAACACCATCAGCTTTGGAAATTTGCTCGTTTATTTTGACATCTCATTGCAGGCCAAGAAAAACATGCCCATTCATTAAAATGTGTCCCTTACACACACACAAAAAACACAAAGAGAAAAGAACATTATTCACCTAATCCATTAAGCTTTCCTCAGTGTCACAACATCTTCAACCACAAGTCCAATTATTGAATATTTGACTTTTTGTGAAAGCACCAGAAGAGTAGTGCCTGGAGGTGTCTGATAAGTCATCTTTTACAGCATGAAAACATGTTTTTAAGACGAAGTGACCGAAATCTTGAGTCGTGCCGTTGTGAAGATCAACAACCACACCGCCTGTGCACACAACTGATACGAGGTTTCTCCAACTCCACACAACCCGACAGAGAAAAATCACAAAATGCAAACAAATAAAAGCAGCTTTTAGAGTTAAAACCAACAACACTGCAAATTCAGTGAAATCCTGAAAATTTTCTGAACTAAAAAGCGAAAATATTGCAAAACAAAATGATTAAAAACTTTACATTTCCACCGACTCCAGATAATTTGTGGATGAGACGTGAAAATCGTGTTGACATGCTGCCTCTCCTCGAATGCACCTACACCATGTCTACGAAAAGTTACACCGAAAATTATGTACATCGTGAGGGTTTGGTGTTGGAGGCTCTCCCCGAAAAAGGTGAAACGGGAGTGGGGTGAGCAGGTGTGGTCCACAGCCAGGAAAGAGCATCTGATTCAGCCATATTTACAACACTGCTCACCAAAGGAAGAACTCTGAGGATGATGATGATGAGGAGAAATAGAGAAGAAGAACCACACGGACTCAAGATTGACATCCCATCTTGTAATGTCACGCCACTTTCTGTATATTAGCTTCTGAACCCATGATGTATCCTCCTTCTTTGGTAATCACTTGGATGATTTTAAATTAGCAAAGAATGTATTGGATATTAAAACAATTTTTTAAACAAATTAAGAAGGGTTCAAGACTTTTCTCCAATTTAGAAAAAAAAAAAAGCACCAGCCATGTGTTAAGTAGCTTTCAGCAGCAGAATCAAGCTGCTTCAGAATTCACGCCTGCGACAGTCTCTTGGCTTCTTCCTGGAAGAGTTTCAATCTAAAATGAGCATCACCCAAGTTCATCACGAAATGATGAAAAACAAAAGTGCAGTCAGTTTCATGAGTCATCTTTGAAATGTTATGAACTGGAGAAAGGTGACCCCCTCAGGAGACGAATGATGTCATAAACAGAGGGTACTTATCGCAGCTTCTTGCCTCAAGGAGAATTTAAGATGAGGGGAACAAGTGGCAACAAGACAGCTGAAAACACTCTTTCTGACAAGATCGCATGCGAGGCCCACGTTCTTATGCAAGGACTTAACATATATGTATGCTTATTTAAACATGAATACATAATGTGTTTCACGTTATAATCTATCAAGAATTTTCTTGATCTCAGAAAAGGTGGGCGACGGGGCTGACCTGTTTGCAACAACCTACACTTCTCACATATCCGGGTGTCAGATGTCGACTTCTGTATAGAGAAATTGATCAGGTCAAACAATCCACGCAACTCAAGCCTCATTTTGAGGTTGATGAAGTATATTTTTACGCTTCTCTGTAAGTTTAATAAAAATTACCCTGCATACAATTGTCCTGAAGGAGGAAATTAGCCATAGAGACTCAAACATTCTTATGCATGTTTATTTCTGCAGTAAATTCACAATTTAATATGGGCCTCTATGCGTTTCAAACATTAACACAATTATTTTTTGGAACTCAATGGTCAATGTGTGATCTCGAGCTTCATATGCTCCTGCAAATGGATAGAAATGTCAAGGCAGTTTTTTTTAAAAATGGTTGTGATGTACTGCAGAAATGGCCAGTGGTGTGTTGTTTCATACTTTTTGTTAAAAATCAGAAATATTTTGAGTTTTAATCCCAATATTTAGACAGAAATACAGAGAAAAGACACACTCATCAAGCTCAGAGTCCTGAACTGACGCATGACAGGAGGCTAGCATGAAACTGTCACTTCAAGTGGCAAAGCCCTTAAATAAGTGAACATTTCTGATGTAAATTGACACAGCCTGGACTTTATTTTCTGTTTGCTGAAGACCTGTGGCCTGAACCAAAAAACGGGCAGTTTGACTTGCTTTTAGAATCAGAATAAAGTTTTTTATCTGCTTGGTTTTCAGCTTGTTATGTCGCCCCCAAGTGGCCAAAATGCGTAAAAGCTGCTTTAACAGTGGTTTGTGTGACACTTCAGAGAGAAACTCTTCACTTATTCAGCTCAGCAAAAGGCCAGTCAGCGTGTGCAACCAAAAGCCTCCCTCTCCACAGGCACTCTGTTCAGTCTGCAGTGACACTTTCAATCGTGGCCTTTTGCACATGTACAAGTAGAAGTCTCCATAAATAGAACTATACAGCAAAGTGCATGGAAGGAACAGTACAAAAATACCTCTGAATTTACCTCTGCAGCAACATATAGTTGTTGTTTTTTTAGTTGGATTTGAAAAGGTGAAAACTCGAGTCAGACCAAGATATCAGTAAATAAATAAAATACAATGTCATACTTTTACCTAGGCAAGATACATAACTCTTAGAAATGTGAAGACATCGTTCCAGTATATAGTTTGACCCCCCCCCATCCCCTCCCATTCCACTTTAACCACTGCAATCCTCTGTTGTTAGAGTAGAAGGTGACCACATTTAAACAAATATTCAAAATATACAGAAAATATGGAAATATATTATATATAGATAGGTATAGAGTACAGAAGTAATGTCCAGGGCAGTTTGACTGTGTTCACTGTGTCCACCTCTTCCTCCTTGCAGGTTTAAATGGTGATTGATCTGCCAGCATGAACAGTCACTGTCGCTCCTCTTCCTCTTCTTGTTTGTGTGATATCTGAGATCGCTCCTTAAGAAACTATGTAAATTTTAAAAAAAATTACTATGAATCAATCCCACTTTCACTCAGCGACGTAGATCCTTTGAGATATAATTTTTTCCTTACATCAGAAAATAGTTCTTTTATTCCTCTGCGTGTGTGTGTGTGTGTGTGTGTCTTTTTTTGTTCGATTTGTTTTTGATTTTTATCCCCAAAATACTTTTTAAAAAATGTCCTTCTCACCAGAAGTCGAGAAAAATATATACCTCTGATTGACTCATCTCTCTCCGGATATAAGACTGTGGTCTCTTCCAGTGGAATGCGGGACTAGACCCTGGAATCGGTATCTTCCAGCTTGACCCAATCCCAACTGTAAGCAAACTTGCGCAGGTTCAGGACGGCCCATCTACAACCAAGGCGAATGGGCCGGTTGGTGCAGGAGGGGGGCGCACCTCCAAGCATCCTCACAGAAGGGGTTGTGGGAGAGAGAGAGAGAGAGAGAGAGAGAGAGAGAGAGAGGGAGAGAGAGAGGGAGAGGAATAGGGGCGTCAGGGAAAACCCCAGGTTTACCTCTCTTATTTCGCATCCACACAAATTCCACAGTGAGAATTCACCCTTTTACCTCTGAAGCTGAACTTTTAACCCCTGTATGTGTGTTTTCTCTATGGTTTAGAAGTCCACTTAGAAGCCCTCTATATGACAGTATGCTTCCAAACTGGAGAAGAGGATGTAAAGGAACCAGAGGCTGAAAAAAATGGCTGACGTGGCCAGTCTGTGTCCCCGGGGTCCACCCAGTTCTCCTCCAATGTGGGCTCGGCGCCGGTAAAGCAGCACCGAGATGGCCAGGAAGGCGAAGATGGTGAAAAGAGTGACGGAAAAGGCCAATGAGCCAGCCTCCACCACGAACGGCTTCCCTTTCATGTGCCAGTAGATGGCTGCCACCGACCAGGCCATGCCGATACCCAGGAAGACGTTGACGGCGTTGCTGCCGGTCACGTTCCCGATGGAAGCGTCCGCGTAGGTGTCCTGGACTGCAGAGACCTTACTGGCAAAGGTGTCTGGAGAGAGAAGTCATTTGTTCTTAGCTTCTTCATTTGATTCCAGTTCTGCCAAATTTGTGCCTGCATTATTCAAAAAGTTATGAACAGATTTTGACAAATTTTTTTGGAGAGGCAGGATATGGCCCAATGAGAAGTTCTCCTACCAGAAGAGGGCAGCAGGCTCCATTACATATTATTTTAGATAAAGGTGTGCCACAGGGAGACTGAGATGTGACATCAGAAAGTATTAAGAGACAACTGAAAAACTTTATGGGAAAATGAGCTGCTTGGGTCAAAACATGCATTTTTGGTAGAAAATGATTTTGCCATCATAAAGAATACCATTATTATATATCATTACTTTTATTGGTCAGTGATGACCATGATTCCTGCTACCCTTCACCCTACTCTAGCCTGATCATTCTATTTCTTTATAAGGATAATTCTGGACCTGTCACTCAAAACAGAAGTAGTATTATGGAGGCCGGGGAAGTCTGGCATCTTCTCTGTATTGGTTTTTCTTTTAGTGTGTAATATTTATGCGTCTTTCTTTTCTTGCAGTGATGATTTATTAATGTGCACGCCAGACCTTTAATAACAAATATGCTGACAGAGTCAGGTTTTTTTTGTGTGATTCAATTCCTATCGAATGAAATTTAATCTGCCATCTTGATGACCAAGCATCTGCATTTCAAAGGGAACGTCGAAATTTCACGGAGTCTCACAATATTGTGAAATAATTAAAGAAGATTCACAGCAACGCACCCCTTTTTATTACATAGCACCAACTTTAGGGATCTGGGGCCTCTCACCTGGGACAGATGTACCGAGTGCCACGAACACCACAGCAGTGACCGAGTCCTTGAGGCCAATGGTGCATCCGAAGTGAGACGCTAAGTCCCCGATGACGGCCGTCAGCACGCCGATGATGACGATGGAGATGAAGAAGCAGGCCCAGCCATTCAGGTAGTCTGTGGGAGGAACACAGGCAAACAGGACCTTCCAGAAGACGGTGAGGAAGTGCATGACGTAGTCGAAACAGGATGGCAGCCGTTCTTCCCCAGTGTCCTCCTCGTCCTCATCTTCTCGGTGTAAGTGGGATTGAGTTGGGGGTGGGGGGTGGGGTGGGGGGGCAGGGGTCAGAGAATGGTGAAGGAGGGGATGTAGGTATGAAGAGGAGCAGCAGAGACAAAAAGATGATGGAAAAAAAGGAATATGATGGGGAGATAGAGAGAGCAGAGGGTAAAGAGACGGAGGAGTTGGTGAATGGTGGGATTGATGAAGGAGGTGACAAAGAGGGGAAGGGAAAAAACAACATTCACTTATAAAAGGCACTTGACTCATTCTTCATATTCATATTTGCCACAAGACATTATCTATTTAAGGGTTAGTCTTACTCTTGCGAATGAAAACTCTCATCTTAAGGTCAATATGTGGGTCAAGGAGAATTAATTTCTTCATACCGAAGCGTTTACCACCAGATGTGTAAGAGAGAGAGAGATTATCCTGAAGTATCAGCAACAAATAGCTGGCAGGTCTTTTATATTGTAGTTTCTGATAATCATATATTTTGAGTTCCTACTGATCTTGACAGCTTATTCCATCTTTGATATGTCATATACATGCTAACATTTTTAGCTCAGGGACTAAAGCAAATGAGGAGATGGCGACCTACTGTGTCCTAGAAGCTAACAGGAAACTTCAACGGACAGGAGGGACCGCTATGCTAATCCAAAGAGTCAGACCATGTGAGGAGGTGCATGCATTTTTAAATAGCAGGAAGATGATGAAAAAATAAAGAGCGCCGCCGGATTAAATATTTCAAAACCGAAGTGACAAACCGAGACCTCGACGGCGACGGCGGCAGCTGCACCGCAGGCCGCATGGCCGCCTGATGCTGCGGTCACCTGACACAGATCAGCTTTATTTGAGTTTAAAGAGCTCAAACCAGCACCACAGTTGTTTCGAGTTACATTGTTCTTTATGATACGTCAGTCTTCAATTAAAATACATGAAAAAATAAAGATCATTTTTAAGTCATTTTACTCAATGTCTGTCTGCCACGAGTATTGGACCCACAAAATCACTAGTAAGCCAATAAAAGCACATAATACCATATTACTATATAATAAATAAGAATAAAAACACATAATATCATATTATTGGCCTCTAACAACCTCTGTGACGGGCAGAGCAGAAGCGGCTGAAGATGAGACAGTGATGTTTCCTCTGCACTATTTATTTGTTTGTAAGCTTAAAATAGATTCAGATTCACCAAATATTATTGAAAATTAATTCAAAAATAAAGTACAGCCCAGGTTTGGGAATGGTAATATCCTGGAAATTAGTTAATTTGACCATACATCGTTTTTTGACTTACAGTGTGTCTCCTGGAACCGATTAATGATGTAAGCTGAAGTTTACTCATACAAATTAAAAACAAATTAAAAAAAAGATTAAAATGATAAAATACCTGCAAAAGTATGAGTAAACAATAACAGAAATAAATTCCATTACATTTTTCATACAGTATGTCTTTGTTTTTCTCCTGTACCTGCACTGACTGTAATGGCCTCCATGAACTGGTCTCTCCAGGAGTTAGTTCCCACCACCAGAGCCAGGTTGGTCTTCTTGATCAGTTTGTCCACTGTGCTCTGCAAAAAAACCCAAAAAACCCCAGAACAAGATCAAAACTGTAACGACATCCTTCACATATTTAAATGCTCAGCCTGGAGCTACAGGAGGACATGCATGAGCTTCACCACATGATGGCAGTGGCATCAAGTTCCAGGCAGGAGAATCCTCTGCCTCATGAAAACCGCATGTCAGAAACAGATACGGTGGGTATATTTTTGGACTGGAGTGTGTTTGAAGATGTATGTGAATCACATCTCCTCCAGAAATGCTAAAATTAGATGCATGTAGATGTTTTTCCCAAACTGGCTGTTTAGATATCTGTGTTTGAAGATCAACCTTTCCCACCTTAAACTCGTACGACTCCTCAATAATGACTTCCAGCTTGGAGTGTTCGCCCAGCACCGGTTTCCCCATCTCAGCGATCCGCCTGGCTTCCTCCTCGTCTGATGTCAACTTCCTCTCTGGCACATCTAAGCGTAGAGGGTGAGAGGGAGCGGAATGAAAAGAAAAAATGGCGGTGAGAGGATGCTCAGCTGATTAGCATGTTGTGTTGCACTTCACAGCACACCAACCAAACATCAGAGGGTTTCCTCGCTGGTGACGCTTGGAATTTATTCAGCCTTTATAAAGATCAGGCTTTACAAAGAGACGGTATTTGTTTTATCTGCAGTATTTAGGTCACAATCAATCAATGCAGAGTGATGATCTTGAAATCCAAATTTATTCTAGCAATGCCGACTAAACAGCAACTTTCTGAGAGCTTTCTGTGCGTGATGTATCAATTGCATGCAAAACAATACCTCCTTATTCTACTTTTAGCCCATACTGTTGGAATTTCCAATGACTTTCAAGGTCCTACATCATCATGAGGAATGCGGGACCGGAATGTGCCAACACTCATCGGAAACATAGATTTCTTTCCACATGAGTGCCCCTCGGTTCTTATTGAGGATTGTTCCTTCCAAGTGAGTCTAGGTGTGCACTCCTGAACAACCACACAACTTATTCTGAGAGGCAGCTGGAGTCGTAACAACCATCTGGTGCATCACGTTGTCTCAAAACTACGTCTCTGTGCAAACATGAAGGTAGCCGAACGCTGGAAAACAGCGCTGAAAATTCCCTCGTTATAACCGATTAAAAACATGGAATTCATTGCTCATCGAGAAATGTCATCAGGATGTGATTGTAGAATTTTTTTTTAGCTTGCTTTAATTTATTTAGATTAGCAGCATTTAGTTACATGTATAAGTAACATCTGACCCTTTGAGGACAGCCATTATGCTGACGTGGCCCTCAGTAAAAATGAGTTTGAAACCTGATCTTGTCCTCCATTTGAAGGTTAGACCTGAAACTTGAGACTTGAGTTGTCTGGTTCTGTGATTTGCTTTGTATTTGTGCTTTTCAAAATAAAGTCTCCTCTTCAGTCATTCTAGAGAATATCAAAACACTTTCAGCTAGGGTGCTTTAGAAATGCTTTGTAGATCTTACTTTCCCTCGGAAATTCTATGGCAGCATTAAATAAGGCCGTATTTGATGGTTTTTCTAAATGCAAAATGCATTCTAGGTCTCATGGAAGCCCTGCTCTGTCCCTGTTTGTAGCTATCAGACGTGTCCTCTGCTGTAGAAAGGAGCCTCGGAGCTCCACGGAGCGTCCGAGTGCACTGCGCACTACAAAGAGTGCATCACATCAATTCTCAGCTGTCAAACTCTATCAAGAAGGAGCGGCTGTACTTCTGAAGGCCTCTCATCCTGCTCTGTGTGTGACACCCCCACTGAGACACCTGGTGCAGAGACCTTGTCATCCTTTATAGGAGCCCAGAGTCCCAGCCCGCTGCTCTTTGCTGACAACACGCTTACCATTAAATATTAACACCGCCATTAAAGATCACAGCCAAGTCCCCTTGATAGGAGGGCGTGTCGACAAGCAAATGCATAATATAGCAGCGGAAGCATACACACACACACACACACACACCACACACACATACTAGATCTTTTAAGTTAAATCAATTACACACCTAAGTAGTATGCATCCACAAGTCCTGACAGGATCCTTTTTGCTCATGTTTAATTTTTGATTATCCACTCGTGTCTCGGCTCAATATCCACAGCCACAGTCAAAGTAATTCAATTTCTAATTTTGTAACTGCAGTTTCTTTTCTTTTTTTTTTAATCTTGAAGTTTATCAAGAGTCTCAGCTTTGCTCTTGACTGGGAAAACATAATTTATGGATTCATTTATGTGCTGATCAGCGTGAACATCCATCATTAAGTAGAGGGAACATGTGTTGTTTGTAGCCGCGGCGGTAGAAGGAGATAGCAGCAGCGTGCAGTTTATTTATACCAAACGCCTCAAAGTGAGACTCAAAATTCTGCAAAAACAAACCATCAAAGTTGTCACCCAGAGTGAGTCTGATTCCACATCATGCATCCCGAGACTGTCAAACTCACACTGGCACTTCAAGCACACTGCACACACAGAGGAAGGCTTCACTCAGGGAGGAGGAAGAGGAGGAACTCACCGTCAGCCAACAGCAGGGCTGAGGAAGAAGAGGGAGAACAGGAGGTAGGGCAAGGGATGGAGAAAACAGAAAAAGGGATGAACAAAAGAAAAGGATGAAACAAGGCTGATATAAAAGAGGAATGGAAAATGGTAGTTTGGTGGAATATGGTATGTTATGTTTTGTCTTTATGAGCGAGAAGGAACAATTAAGGTTTATTAAGGGAAAAAACGTCAGACGCTTATCAACAAAATGTTAGGATCCAGCTATGAGTGGAACATTAGTTCAAACTTTATTACTCCCAGCTGTTGTCAGATGACTTAGTTTGGAGGTATAATTACAGATAAACTCCAATTATAAAACGTCCAGTAGAAAAAGCATTTAGTTAATATATGCACATGGAAGAACTTTGATTTTTAACAATAATAATACAGTAAAAACAAAAATCTGAGCAATTTTTATTTCTGAGTGCTCATAAGAAATATTATAGAGGTTGCAGTAATCATCCAGCGAGAACGAGAATTATATTACCGTGAGCGGATGAAACCTTCCGATGACTTTCACACTGACAACTCTTCCTCTTTTGACATTTTCATCATAATTTTCTCCTCACATTCATAAAACGGGGAGAAAAAAAAAAGAGTCATCCATCAGAGGCTCTGAAAGCCTCCTTTCACGTCCTACATGAATGGTTCTGCTGCTTCTGAAGCCTCTTTCAACCAGACGTGACACCAATTAACCTGTTTGTGTTCGGAGGCAGCTAATCAGCTTCCAAAATCAAATGCAGTCCACAGTTAATCATCATTAGTAGCTAAGTGCATTAATTGCTGTGGGCAACTTCCTTCATTATCATTACTACTAGCCGAGCCGTGCTAATCCGAGGCAAAGTGTGGAGTAAAGCCCAGCTGTGCTGAGTCTGTATCAGTCAGTAATAACAGTTTGTCATTTGGAGACGGCCGGTCAGAGGGCAGCAAATACACACAAATCCAGACACATGAAAACCTTCAAGTAGATGAAAGTTAAATATCGGAGCTACAAATTAGATTATCAGTCATTAAGTGTCTTTCGTGATTGTATTTCACATTGTGTTACCTTTAATTAAAATGATATTATCTCATCTTTCCATCTTCTATTGTCTCTAAATGGTCTGCATGTAGTGGTGGGACCGTTCCATAAAGCACAATGAGAGAGGAGGGGATTAAAGTCTGACGCACATGCAGACTAACTGAATCCAGAATTCAGGATTTAAGATAAATTCACAAAGTTCACGCCACTGAATGGAGCTGACTGTTCAAAACAATTCAAATATCAACAATGCAAACACCGACAAACCAAACGTCAACAATAGTAAATATAAAAAGATATAAATGTTCTTAACAGAACACATAGATATAAAGACAGTATATATTTTTGGAGAATATTGATTTGTAGTATAAACATAAATTCTTTTGGATTCCTTTTGATTGAAATTAACTTTATGTCATTTAAATTCTACTGTCACTGCAAAACCACTATGACTGATACTACTATTATTACTGTAATAATTATACTACTACTACTAGTACTACTACTGCTAATAATTATAATAATTATGCTAATAACACCACTACTACTACTTCTTCTCTTCTTACTACTACTACTGTTTCTACAACAACTACTTCTACTACTTCTACTACAAGTGCTACTACTAGTACTAGTATTAATACTGCTACTACAGTACTAATACTACTGATATTCAGTTATACTACCAGTACTTCTACTGCTGCTACTACTATTTCTACTGCTACTACTACTATAGTACTGCTACAACAGTGCTAATACAAATGATAACACTAGAAATACTACTAATACAGTACTTCAAATTAAAATAAATATCAATAGTAATAGTAAACAACATTATTTGTGTGGCAATGTAAAATGCACTAAGTACCGAAAAGTATATAAAAGTAAGGATTAAAAAATAAAAATTAAATGAAATTTTTTTTGATAAATTCATGGATGACTCAGGTCACAGCTGACTGACAAACTCGTCACACCTGCTGTTCTTTAATCAAGTCATAGTTTCAATTTCATAATAGAAACACACACACACACACACACACACACACACACACACACACACACACACACACACACACACACACACACACACACACACAAAGAGCATGACATTTGATAAAGCAACACACACTCTTACGATTGATGACGCTCCACAACCAGGCGGTCGTGATGCTGCCAGGGGTACAACTGTGTTCAGGAAGATTAACCAAAGGGATGTGATTGAAGGGGTGGAGGAGTGTGTGTGTGTGTGTGTGTGTGTGTGTGTGTGTGTGTGTGTGTGTGTGTGTGTGTGTGTGTGTGTGTGTGTGTGTGTGTGTGTGTGTGTGTCAATTTGAGGATGGGGATAGTGGGATGTCTGTGTTTAACCATTGTCATCATCATGTGTTCTGTTTGGTGCTCCGGTGAGTCGGATCTGTCCCGTTACTAAAGAGCGAGTCCTTCTTTGGCTTTGGAACACGGCCGTCGCCGTCGACACGACGGTAACGCCGGCCTCCTCTCGCCACAGCTCATTAAGGCAGAATCCTCATTTGACTTATCAGGGACGTCCTGCTCGGATCTGGGCCGGTGCCCGGAGCTGTCTGTGCAGACAGGTGGAGGGAGGAGAGACAAAGTCGGACGATTCTGGTGAATGAATGAAAGATGAAGGGAAACAAAGGACGGCAGGAGGGATCGGTGGCGGGCAGGAGAGGAGAGAATATATGACGCTCGTGGGAATTGAATACAGGATAAAAAGGTGGAAGACGTGAGGAGGAAAGGATCGACGGAGATGTAGGGACTGATAAATGGATGAAGGTGCTGCTCAATGTTTGACAGCAGGAATGGATGGATAAATAGGGGGAATCTGGTGGATGCAGATAAATTGGTTGATGGATTTATGGAGGGGATAGAGGGGTGGACTGATGGACTGGCAGAAACAAGAGCGAAAAAAGAATTCATGAGGGAGCAAGAAGTGAATATAAGGGTAATATTGAAGAAGGGAGGAGATCTGGAGGATTGAAGGTAAAGTGAAAGGAGTGACGCTGAGGTGATTTATGGAGGAACTAGAGAACTGAAACACGGAGGGATGGATGGATGGATGGAGGGATGGAGGGATGGATGGAGGGATGGAGGGATGGATGGATGATTGGGAGACCGGAGGATGAAGGGATCGGTTGAAGTAGGAGAGGAGGGATTGAGAATAATGAGATTAGAGAACAAGCAGCTATGGAGGAAGGGTAAACGGGCTGCACTTAACCTTTGTTGGTTAGCTTTGCAAAACCGATAAAGTAAAGCAATTTGATTGAATTAAAAACCACAATAGTTACCAATTCATACAAAAGGGTACGTGCAGGATTTTCATTGTAATTTCACCAGATCTTATGTGCTATAAAATAGAAATTGTTTCTTTAGTTTCTCAAGAAAATTACTAAAAACAAATCGGACATATTTATTGGATTCATCCGCACTTTGGTGGGGATCCAAATAAAATCCAAGTTCCAGCAGATTTAAATACATTTTCATGAGGGATCCTCTTCTTTGGCTGAGTTCAGTCTTGGTTACGGCTTGACTGACGAGGGACCGTCGGGCCTCAAGCGGCACTCGTTTGTGAAAAAACTGTTCTATCCATACAGCCATGTTGAAAATACTTTTTTTTTTTTTTTAACATTCCCAGGATTTGCTTGTTTATCTGGATCATCAAAACTGAACTGGTTCTTTTCCTGGCCCACATCCCATCCTTCCACCAAGTTTCTTTGGAAATGCACCAAATAGCTTTTGAGCAAACTGGCTAACAAACAAGAGGAGGAAACAAGTGGAGGAAAGAGACGGAGGGATGACTAATGTTTCTCTGCCATCATGAGGCTTCATTAAAAATCAGAGATATAATCTACTGTAGTGACGATGAGTCACCAGACTTCATTAGAGGAACACAAACGCTCGTATGAGGATATTTATAGCCGTACTGTACGTCCACCTACAGACACGCCGGCACAAATGGCTTCTTCGTGCGGCTCCGAGTCGATGTGTTGAATAATGAAGGCTCTGGATTGCAGCTGAGACAGTCGGCAGCACTCCTCGACTCGCAGCAAACACACACACACACACACACACACACACACACACACCGTCGGCCTGCGAGCGAAACGACACGACAAAGACGGATGCTTCATCTGCCTTTATTATCTTTCAATATGCAAACTGTGTAACGCGTCCATCATCTTGTTATGCCGGATCCATGTTTCTGACAACGCTTGGCGGGGGGGGGGGGACACTTCGAAAGGAGTCAAAACGCTGAGTACACATCATACTCCATCTTCTGGAGCGACCGAATGAGCTGAT
This sequence comes from Antennarius striatus, assembly GCF_040054535.1. Classification (NCBI taxonomy): domain Eukaryota; kingdom Metazoa; phylum Chordata; class Actinopteri; order Lophiiformes; family Antennariidae; genus Antennarius; species Antennarius striatus. The sequence continues at coordinate 17,449,702 of NC_090792.1, forward strand.
AATTTTAACTGAATGCCGGATGATTTTCGCTCCAGCAGTCTGACGAAAAAGGCCTTTTCATGGATGAGAAGTCATGTTTTTAATCCCGCTGAGCTAATTAAAGCCTCCACCAGTAGCGTTTTGACATCGATAAATCTTTAACACGTTCGTTTTTTGAGATATTAAGGTGATTACAGTAAACAAATACAAGCCTTGCCAAGAAAACTGGCAGCCCTTATCAGTCGCCACGCAGTGTTTTGATATCGTGTGCCAGCAAAGTTGAGTTCAGCCTTTAAATCTGGTTTTGCATAACGACACGCGGGAAGGAAATGTCAGCATCTTCTTTTTGGAAAACAAGGAAGCAAAGCATGAACCTCAGCCAACGCCGCCGTCACCGAAACTTCAACCAGCAGCAAACGGTTTCTAGACGACGACAAATCCAGACCTTTGTCATTGGTGCGTCGTCAACGATTAAAACACAAATAAACAGTAAACACATACACCAATCCCTCGTTACTCGCGTTTAATGCGTTCCAGGAACCACCCGCAAGTAATAAAATTCCGCGATATTGCGACAAACTATTTTTTTTTATTATTTAAGGTAATTTAAACGTTTATGAACCCTCCCCTTACTGATATTAAACCACCTTCTATCTGTATTACCTTTACCCACACTCTTACAGACTGTTTTGAATCACTTTTGTGTCTCACAGAAGTGCGCTGCTCACTTCCGGATGCTGTCAGCCAATAGAATTGCGCGTACGGTATCACGTGACTAGCTACTAAAAATCCGCGATGAGTTGAAGTCGCGCATGCATGAGGGATTACTCGTTTTAACACCGATGACATGGCTTTACTCAGATTTACAACAAATGAACACATCATTCCTCCACACACGAGTCGTGGGTTGTTCACGATAAAAGAATGATTTTCCATGCTGCCATTAATTTACATGGTTTTTATTTAGCAGCTTTAGCTTTTCCAAGCAGATTTGATGCTGTCCTCCCTCACCCATTGAAATGACCAGTTCCATGTCTGATTTTGCTCCACGTTCTCAGATGAGATCAGTGAATAAATATAGCCAGCGTAGTGATCTATTCTCTCTCCCTCCAGACATGAAAGTGGAATTGATTGTAAGTCAGCTGCTGCTACCAAAGGAATTTATTACATTAAGAAGCTAATACTTTAAAGAAGGACAAGAATTTGAAAGGACCAGTAGAAATCAATGCGCCATTACATTCTATATTTGTTTTAATGTGTATCTCAGCTCTCTCTGGGCTGGGAGGGAATGCCTACCAGCCCCCAGACGGCCTGCCTCTGGATGCACCAGAGACGCTCCTAATCGGCCCATATGCTGCTTTTCATCTGGGACTGTTTCTCATATTAACAAGAGCCTCACTCGTCTGGATGTGCCTGATTCTCTGCTGGTTCTACCTCCACCGCCTGGTGTTTCACTTTGAATCTATTTCCCTGCCTCTGTCTCATCCCTTTAACTCTAATTCTCTGAACCCCACTATCTCACACATTTTTATACTACTCTATTCATCCCCCCCCCCCCCTGTATTTCTCAATTTCCTCAGCTCTATTTTATAATAGAATTGGGTGATGTGGCTGAAAAGTTGATATATGTGTTCATTTTTATTCAAATGCTTATTTTTTTGAAAAGGACACACTTTTTCACGACACATATATTTTTGTTGTAGCATATATATATATATATATATATATATATATATATATATATATATATATATATATATATATATATATATATATATATATATATATATATATATATGACATTTTTACTGAAACAGCTGCTGAAATAGAATCAAAATACGACATGAGGTTCTCTACATAAATAAAATCTGTTCATCAAAACCTTATTATTCCAACGAAATGTGAAACACATCTCCTCTTTTTAACAAGAAACAAAACCAGTGACTTGAAATGTTCATTCACGTTTTGGATCCACTTATTGCCCCACTAATGGTAAGTATATATCCATTTATACTTGGTTTAATGAGCTATTTGAGCCAAAACAGTGAGCTAAAACAACTGTGAGTGAGTCCATGTTAATCAATTATGAAATAAATCGAAATATTTTATGCTCATGGCAAAGGTCTCCTGTGGGTCAGACTGTAAATATTGGAACCATAATAAAATCTGTAACACTAAAAGATCTCCTTACTGTACATTTCTCGTCTGCCTGCTTCTATAGTAGATGAAACATGACAACCTGGACAAAAGGCAGTAAATCTCTCCATTGATCCATTGATTTGACTGTTTTCTGTCCTGTAACCTTTTAAATGTGTTTGTATCTACATGTGGAAAGAAAGCCCAACAAGTCCCAAACTAAAATATTTATTTCATAGGTTGGATTCAAATCTGATCCTTGATTCTGACCACTTATCCGATTATATTTCTTATAAAGTATTAGATAAACATCCGATTGGCACAAATCCGGAGACCTTTCGTGTTCCACATCTCTTTCTCCCGACGTCTCTCTGCCTCCACATTCCTGTTGTTCCTTTGCATCTCATCCTCTACGTCCCCCCATCTTTCCTCCTCCTCTTCCTCCTCCTCCTCTCGCCGACTCGTCCGGTCCAGATGTCACGCTGCTCCGAGTGGATCAAGCGTAGACCAGCTCCCTCTCCTTGTTAGCGGCCTGTTTATTCTGCAGCTGTATCAGCCTGGCTGCCGTGTCAGCAGCAGGCAATTACAGAGCAGATTACCAACTCTGATAATGTCATCAGACCGGGCCTCTGTGCACACACAGGCAACACACTACACAGTTCACCAGTTTACTGCTTACTCACCAACATGTGCAGTGTAGTCACACACATCTTCACACGCATACACTCACTGTGTGTGTGTGTGTGTGTGTGTGTGTGTGTGTGTGTTAGTGTGTTTGGGGGAGTGAGCTCATATGGTGAGAGGGACAATACGGCAGCTGCAAGGGTGAAGTTTAACATCCTGAAATATCCTGCTACCATTCAAACTGGTTGGCTAATTATTATCATACTGTTATTTTCATTTGGCCTTATTTATACTGAACAATACCCAACTCTATTTTTAATTGTGTTGTCACTACAGATGATGTGTATTAACAAGAATGTGTCACCTGTTAGAATGAAACCCCAATCCAAAATAAAAAATGCTATTAAAGGGAAGAAATTCATAACTAGGTGAGGGAAAACTAATAAGAAAATGTATGGATGATGAAGAAGAAGAAAATAATTAAATGAATGAAAATATGAAATTTAAGTTGTAGCCATTAAAAAAAAAAGAAAACTCATTTTTACTCCAGAAATCCACAGGTGTTTCCTTGCTCTCAAAATCCCGGATAGACAAAAACAAAGACACAATTTAAACAGAGATCACAAACATCCTTCAAGACAAGCAAGTAAATGTAGAAGAATCAGGAATCACTTGTTGAATCATTGTTAGTTGGTATTCCAGAAGAACAACGTCTCTAATGGTGGTTTCTTTGGGTAACTATTAAAGTTTCATCAAATCAGCACAAGATTCAGATGAAGACGCGGATCCAGATCAGACTGATTTGTGTCACATGTTATGGGGATATTATTGTTTTATTATTGTCTAAGAATTGTTGTCTTTATCTATAAAGTATGAATTAACTCACTGATGTAGTCCTGATCATGCAATGGGAAAAACATTTAAAATAATTCTGGGTCTGGACACAGGTCCAGGTCCAGCTCCAGCAGAGGAGGGTTTGGGTTCTCCGTCCAGAGACCCTTTGCTGAATTCACAGGGAGGAACGCTTACTAAGTGGTATTGTGGTCGCTGTGCTGACATCATGACGTTACCCTGGGAGTTGATTTACGGCACGGGGGGTGGGGAGGGGTTGGGGAGGAAAGCAGACAACATCACCGCTGCCTCCCAGTCGTCTCAGCATCTTTCCAGAGGTGAGACCCCAAAGATCGTTCCTCAGCCTCCACTTATCACACACAACATTAACAACTTCAGAATCACTTCACGTTCCTCACAGAGGACTGCAGTGGAAGAAACTTTTTTTTTTTTGGTGAATTCTTTCATGTCTTGCCCTCTGGGTAGGAGACAGCCTGGGTATGAATGTTTTATCTTGTGTATTTAAAAAGAAACGTTCTTAAATGGGACATCCTCCAGAACCGCACAATTAAAACAAATCCTGAAGCGATGTAAGCTTTTTGTTGACACAATAGTAAACACTTAAAATACAAATCCGCTTGGTTATCGGAGGAATTTTGGACAATAAATTTCATGTGACTGTTCTCTCCAAGGAGATAGAGTCATTCATTCATGCTTTAAATGACTTATTCCCATCACATGGACAGATTACGAGACAACCTGCCTCTGGGCACAGACATGTAACAACCCCCCCCCCGCCGCCGCCGTTAGATGAGCCCAGTATATCAGATTTTCAGGAAACCTCCTCCCTCTATTTTTTGTCTTTGCTAACGTTCTCACATTTCAATTCTGTCTTTATTCTTTTCTCTACATCTTGTTTTCCTCGCTTCCATTTTTCTTCTGGTGCACACAGTTGCCTTCTAGACCAATCAGATTCCTCTCACTGATGGATGATTCGGCTGAAAAACACACCCGCATGGGCCGACTGCTGCCAACCACGACGGGCGCGCCGTAAAAAAACTAGAGCCGCAGATGGCGTAACATCGACCAATGGCCTCGCGCGTCACATCACCAGAGTGAACGCTGAGCCTCCCAGTAAAGCATTTTCATCTTCGGATTAGACAGGACAGAAGCCGTCTGTGACGTAGATATAATTCAATCCAGGATTGACAAAAAAAGTGTTTTGTAAAGTAAACATGAAATGTGAAAAGGTACATGGTAGAAAGGCGTTCGCTTTCGCCTCTGTTGAAACTTCTGACCCTTTGCCTTCGTCAAACGCAGGGGCTGTCAAAATCATTTTCACCGAGGGCCACATCAGCACAATGGCTGTCCTTAAAGGGCCAGATGTAACTTATAAATGTAACTAAATGTAACTCAATATAACATAAAATAAATGTAACTACTCCTTAATGTTAAATAACTCTAAAGTTATTACTTATTCAAGTTTGTTTCCCTGTTATAACATAAATCCTTTTAATTTGTCAGCTTATGAAACCCAAATAACTCCATCAATCAAGGATCAAACTATCCAAGAGAACAAAACTTTTTTGTCAGAGTTAAAATGGGCTCAATTACTGCATTGTGGGAAATGTAGTTTTTGGTCAGAGCACGCTTTTGACCTATTTATTTTTAGACACTGACATTTTATGCTCTTGCGGGCCACATTTGGCCCCTGGGCCTTGAGTGTAACACGTGGTCTAACGGATGCATTGAGGATGTGTGCGGACACCAACGGACACATCCTTTCAATCGGATGTATTTGTTTTAGCAAGTGGAGGAGTATAAATGAGCCTAGAACACTCTACGAGAATGTGTGTTTAGGAGGTGGGGGGGCGATGTGTGGATTGAGAAGGTCATCCCTGACATCGACACTAATGAGAGCCCACATCACGTTTCGGTGTCCCGGTTGGACCTCACCCGTGTGCTGAGACAGGCCCGACGCCGCGGTGTGGCAGGTGGCGGCGCAACTCATCCATATCTCCGTGCTGAGAGGAGCCTCAAACGCCTCTCAGGAACAATTACAGCTCCTCATCACAGATGGTGAGACCTTTCAGAGCGACTCCTCTCTATCTGAGGCTCATCGTCTCTTTGGATGTCTCTCTGTCTTCTTTTTTTTTTTCTCCCCCCTGACCTATTTCTGTCACTTCCTCCTCCCTCCGTCTGTCCGTCCTTTTTTCCCCCTGCTCCCCCTCCCCAAGCTCAGGATTCAAGAGTTCGTATTAAATCCTTTGCGTCTAATCCTCTGACTGGCGGTGGCAAAACATCGTAACCCTCGCTAGACAACACGGCGATGCAGGGAAGGCATCTTTTGATGTAAACGCTTTGTGTCATTGGCTAAGTGATGGGTCCTGTCCTCCAATGGCAACCTCAATCTGAGAGTGGAGGAGATGGCAACATAAATCACATTTGGATGACGGAATGAAATATATTTTTTTAAAAGCAGCATTACAACGATTGAGAGCAGAGGGATGCATCTAATTTGATCTCAATATAACAGCCTCCTATTGTCATTCCTTGTGCACGGCTACCTCTGTGACCCCCCCACCCCACCCCCTCTATCTTGTGCAAACACACGAACGATGGCAAAAACCCGGATAAGACTGCATCAGGCACAAAAAGTAGCCCAACTTCATCGACTGTGTCCTTGAAGAAAGAGTAAAGAAACCCCCCCCCCAACTAACGACGATGAAGACTACAGTAATCACAGCAGAAGAAGTCAGGTTTGACCTGCAATCTTGTGGGGGGGGAGGGGCGGGACTATAAGCATAAACTGCAGCTTCATCGATGTGTTTATTCATGAAAAGTTAGGCAAACCGTGCACAAAAAAAATTAAGATGCACAACAACAATATGCAAGGTTATAATCACAATCAGGGATAATTAAAGGGAGCGTTCATGCAGTGCCTCCCACAATAACACTGCATCAATGAATTACCATTTAATTGCATGTTGATATAATCAATGCTGCCTTGACAGACAGCTCCGTGCAACTAAAGGGAGAACAGCCGTCCTTATTTTCCTCTATGTAATGGAATGAGTCTGCAAAATAAAAGACACCTGCCTTTTTTTTTTTTAACAAAGCCAAAACTATTCTTGCAAAATGATTCATTAAGAGAATCACACATAATGGAATACTGCCCAGAGGAGAGAAATTATAACGTTATAATCCCCAAACACACTGATCATTAAACCACTTTTTTGTGATTCTATTTTTACTTTCTATGCAATTTGTAGATACTGTAGTAGTGACAGAGAATTATCATCCGGTACTTTGTAGGTAGACTTTGAATTTGTGCGTTATCTGCGGGATTTTTGATTCTCAGAAAAAAATGTGTTTGATTTTATTTTTCTTCTCGATTAATGTAGTTTTGTCTGTATTTTCTGTCTTGGTCCTTGTGTAAATCTTGTTTTCCATGTTTGGTGTATTGTATTATATGTTTAGTATACCGTGCTTGCGCATCAAAATTTGCGACTTCACCTCATTGCGGATTTTTAGTAGGTAGTCATGTGATGCCGTATGCGCATTCTATTGGCTGACAGCATCCAGAGGTGTGCTATGTTCTGTGAGTCTCGTACTTCTGTGAGATTCAAAAGTGTTTTAAACAGAAGGTGGTTTAATATCAGTATGGTGAGGGTTCATAAATGTTTAAATTACCATAAATAATAAAATAAATAGTTCATTGCAATATTATCGCAGAATTCGTTATTCGCGTGTGGTTCCTGGAACGCATTAACGGCGAGTAACGAGGGATCACTTTATTGGAATAAGGATTTCAAAGTTTTAAATGTTTACAATACAACAATGTTTATAACAATGTAACACTTTTCGTAATTTAACGATGTATGAAATAAATTCATTAAAAACATCTGGAAAACGAGACAGCAGCATTATGTCATTGGAACAGTACGTTGATAGTTTGTGATTCGAAAAAGATATCATACAAGTAAATTCTAGGTTTATGTCTTTATTTAAATACATTGGATTGGCATCGGTTGCCTTGACAGGAGATAATTAAAACCAGTATTGAGGCAATGCAACACAACAGTCAAAAAAATTAGATATTTCACAGATAAATTAGACAAATTTAAGGATTGCTGTGTCAAAAGACACACTTTTGAACAAGACGAAGCACAAACACAGCCCGACACTGACGCACGGCTTACATTTCTCCTCTGGCTGCTGCCTCTACTCCATTTTAAAGTTAATTTTATGGTATGTGCCTCTGTTTTGACAGAATTGAGATGTCTGTACTGATCAAGCCTTATCTCGTTTTTGTTTTTGGTATATTTTTTCTCTTGTTCTCTCGACTCACAGTCGCTCAGTCGAGCGGTTGGATGCGACGCCATCATGGCTTAAAGCGATATTTTGACCTCTATGGGAAAATTGATGTTAGGTTTTTTTTTTTAATTTGTTGCTCAAATAAAATAAGAAAGTAAGAAAACAAAGGCTCATGTTTGTACTTCCGGCATTTCTGCTCAGGGGGCATGACCTCTTGTCCTTTGAGCCAGTTTCTGTTTCCAGCCTTTTTGCTAAGCTGTGATAACTAACTTAGCACAGATGTTCTCATTTTCTGAGTGAGCTGAAGAAATGTTGCATCACTTGTCACACTTTTCATAGTTCCTGTCTTATTTTGAAGGTTTCCTACATTTATCATTTGGTGCTTTTCACTTCCTGTGTATTTCCTCGCCTTTGGTTCTGCCCCTCTCTTTCCTGTCTGATTCTTTTTACGTTCTCAGTCTGTTCATTCCCTCCCTCTGTGCCGCATTTATTCACTGTCTGGTTTAGTTTATTGTTGCATACTCCTTGTCTTCTCCTTTAACGTTTTCCCTCCAGTGTGTGTCGGATTGTTTCCACCTGGCCGTGGTTGGTGTGCTCCTCCCTGTGCCACCTGTTTGTCATCATCCCATCATTCACACTATTTATTCTGTGTGATTCCACCTGCTGATCGTCACTTAGTCTGTTTGTGCTCCTCCAACTTTCCTTCTCCTTTTTGCATCAGCTTTGAATTTGCCCACTAAATTCCCGTGCTGCACGTCCCTTTCCACCTTGCATTGCCTGCATTTAGGTCCTATCCCTACACTGTAAGTAAAAACCACTCAAAGAGATCACTGTGACAATCTTATCTTTCATTCTTTTGAAAGCTTACCCCTTCTGTATTCTCCCATTTGATACCTACCTTTCCAAACTGAGGTAACAATCCCATGACTTTTATCAGTCTGGAACACAGTTTTCGATCACTTCTCTTGGAATACAGTGCATTACCTCTGAAAGTTAAACCAGTGCCTTCATCAAGGTGAAAATATTCACCTACGCCTCGCGGATGAACGTTATATCCATCACGTGAACAAGAAAACGAGCGGCATAAATAGAGGGAAACTTTAACTCTGTCCATACATCATCTTTTTTTTCCTGATCCTCCTAAACTGAGCTGCAGCGATAGAAAACAGGCCGTGGTCCTAAGGTTACGTCCCTGAATCGTCTGCCAACAGGTGGTGAGGTTACGGCCCCCCCGCGGGGAGCAACAGCTGCTCCCCATCACTCACTCATCCAGGTTTTTAAGGCTCTCGCTGTCAGTCTCCGAAATGAGAAAAGTTGGTGAGGCTCTGGAAAAACAGTAAATGCGTGCCCTGAAATTAGCAGATCATCGGCTCCAGTGGGTCATTAGTTGGGGTAATAATGGGTTGCTTTGTGGGAGGTTCTCTTGTGTAATGATGCATATGATGGAATAAAACCAATGTTAAAAGATGCATCAGGCTTGTTTGTTCAAATGGTAGCGACACTCAATGTAGACACCTGTACAGGGGACACGCGGTAACAGATGTGTCCTTACACGCCGGCATTGCTGTGGAAGGTTCCCCCGTGAAATGTAAATGGTAATACAATCCACCCACTTTCACTTATGCACTGCAGAAAGATGCTACAGTAGTGGACATTTTAAGTCAAAATGAGCTTAATATAAAAGCACAGCAAAGGAGGGAGTGCAGCGAACGTCCTCCAGACCGCCTGTCCTCCAGACAGACCAACTGAGGTCAACGTGATGCTGAACAAACTAATACACTGACTTTACTGCTTCGGCATTTCTGCTCTGTTAGACTGCCTGAAAACAGGCTTTAGCTGAGCTAAACAGAGACTTCACATGGTGTATTTATAGTATTTAAATAGTGTATTAGCATGGTTTAATATTTATGTTGGCAACAGCGATCATAAATATCCTTGCTAAAGAAAACTCAAAGTATTTTCTTGGCATAGTTTCTGTTATAAATGTACAGGTTTTGTTTTGGTTTTTTTAGATAATTTACAGTTTACAAGCTGTTTCTTTAACAGGTAAAATGGTTGCCATGGAAATGCAAAAAAAAATAAATCAGTATTATTAATATCATTATAAATAGCAAAAGGTGCCATTGCAGCATATGGTGGATTTTAATACACAAGTTGTTGAAGATACATAAATTATATATATATATATATATATATATATATATATATATATATATATATATATATATATATATATATATATATATATATATATATATTGTATATATGCCCAAAATAAGAAAAATAAATATGCTAAGAATGTCCTTTTGAATGTTTAATGCATTTCACAAGTTTCATTTGATGTTTTTTGAGTTATATTCCAAAAATGTCATTAATATCTTTGCGTTTATATGCCAGGGAAAAATAAAAGTGAATGAATAGGGCTCGAGAACATCCCCTACATCAAATGACCAAAAAGAAAGTTTTAACAATTCATGCTTGAAGGAAAACGAGAACTACTCATGTTCAGGTCCGATAATAAACATGTGAGGGAACATTTGTGAAAGTTAATGACAAAGGATTAGTAGAATACACATGACTACTCCTTTGAGTGCTACAAAGGGATTTCCAAAACCATCAGCAGCCCTGCTATGACCTACTGGAACATCCACTGGGACGTCCCCACAGTCATCTGTAATGGCTGGTGGGGCCGTTGATAAGGAAATGGGGTCTTTATCTCAGCCCTATTAGGCAGCTAATTGATTCAATACCAGTCATTTAGGGTTTCTCCAGGCTGAGGATTGAGCATTTCTGCCCAATGAACAGACATGGGCTCCCAAGAAGGGAGCAACAAGAAGGGAGCTCACATTACTTTGTTGATGGGGCCCATATTATTGTACTGAATATACAGAAAGTGGGAGGTATTCCCAAAATTAAAAAATCTAAAATCAAAATAAAATTCTAAAAAAATGTCACAGCTTCAATTTATCCCGAAGATGTTCTATATCTAACAACATTACACTCATAAATAATCCAGTGTGTTCTGAGCTGGAGAATATGCATCAAACCATCTGCCTATGTGTGCTGGGAGCGGGCAGGGTTTTTATTCATTAGACGACAATGTATAGATGAGCATATAATAATTATAATTGAGCTTCAGCTCCAGTTTGAGTTTGATTTTGTGAGAAAGCAAAACACTGACAGATCAATGAAACCTTGAGTGAATAAACCTCAGCCGCCCCAACTGAGGAGTTTCCTTATTCATGGGGGGGTGGATATTGATGTAAATATTTATTGTCTCGTCTGATGAGCAGCAACATTAAAAGCAATCTTTACTATCTAACCACTCATCTGTGAGCAGAGGAGCCGTCTAGATGGAGAAATCTCGCCCCAGGTGAGACGAAACAAACGCATTTTTTAACTTTGAATGAAAAATAAAACGTCAATCAATCCATCCATAGCTATAACACGCTATTAAATAAAACTGATTTCCCCTCTGGGGGAGCTAGAGGTGGGGCCTGGATGCTGTAATCTTCTGCCCTCATTGCATGGATGTGTGCTAATGTGTAGAGAGAGGGGGGGGGGGTTTACATGTAAACGCCATATATTAAATATTGATTGGATGTTAAAGAAGCAACCCCTTTGCGGCTTGGTTAACTATCATGATGTCGAGGGGTTCCTGAGGACTCGGTCTCCCTCGTGACGTCCGCCTCCCCCCTCCAGCGCAGCACAGCTAGGAGCACAGCTCATTACATCCTCTTTTACTGGGTCAGGAGGCGCATAAATCTCTATAGGACTCAGTGAGTTTGATCAAGCTGCCCTTTGTGTTGCTTTAAAAGTCAAGCTCATCATCCACGTTGTTAACACGTGACCTGGAATGAAAAACCTTTCAGCATCGTCTCTGCGCCGCTTCCTTCCGCCGGATGGAGAGATGAAACGCTGGAGGCGCTGGAGGAGAACCAGCAGCTCTGGAGATGTTTGCCCAAAACTGGTTTGACTAGTTTTAAGGGATACGGGGGTGGGGGTGGGGGGTCGAGTTATCATGCGGCTTTGGGTTTTTCGGCGCGATGACATAACAGTCAGGACTGGTTTCCCGCTGCTGCTGCTGGTGGTGGTGGTTAGCTTTACAAAACACTCATCCATTCCCTATAATGAATCCTTCATCGTCATTGTGCAGACAACAAGCAGCGAGACACTATTGGCCCCAAGTCAATTCTGATGCCAGTACATCTCAGAAACAGTTTATTGGAATAGGAACAAGCATCTGAAAACCAATGAATGAATCACGACATCTACGACAGACGACGAACGGCTCCTTGTCCTAATTTTTGGTGTCTGTACATTTACACCTATTAAAAAAAAAAAAAAATCAACTGAATTTATTTTATTTTTTTAATCCCACGTGAGGTTGTTCTGTGATGAAATCATCATCTAAATCGCTTCACGGTGTTTCTTTTTCTTTCTTTTTTTTGCAAGACGTCTAAGTCAAACTCCATCTGTCCTATAGAGTTCAGAGCCGTCGGCTTCATTTGGAGGTAATGAATGTGTGTGTGTGTGTGTGTGTGTGTGTGTGTGTGTGTGTGTGTGTGTGTGTGTGTGAGATAGAGACGACTGGCAAAGCTCAAAACAAAATGTGAAGTGCCCTTAGATGCCACGAGAGCTTCCAGCCAGGGAACGAGTGGAGGTAAGGGGGGGCGGGGGTAACGGGTGGCACATTTCCCCTGGGCCGGCCATGATTTGAATGGAAAGTGGCAGGGTGGGAGATAGATTACTGCAGGAAGAGAGGGGCATTAATCCCTCAGCCAGGCACGCAAAAACACACAGGAGCACACAGTAATAAAATACTTCCAAACACACAGACTGCTCACTCATGCACACATGGAAGAAAACACAACAAAGCCAACCACACAGCGCTGACACACCAGCATATACCCGCCACCGACTGCTTTGTTGCACTTTTTTGCAGTGTCATTTGAAGGTCTTACGCCGGCACCGACCCAACACGTTCCATCCCCCTCCCATCATTCCTCTCTCACACCAGAGCGACTCGCTCAGTCCTCTCTTCCCACTTTTTCTCCATCTCCTTTTGGATCATTTTTCATTTCAAGTGTGTGTACTTCAGACCTTGACAGTACCATTTCTCTAGAAGAAGGCTCCTCATCCTCTTTATTTACTTCCTGCTATTTTTATTTGTCTTAAAACGACTTTCTGGTAATAAACTGGAATAATAAGCAACTGGTAATTAATAAAAAACATTGGATTGATTAGTTGACACTTTATCAGGTTTTAGTTAAGCTGACAAATGTGCGGATTTGTCATTACTTTCTTAGGAGATCACGCTTTCACCTCTGTTTGTTTGTTTGTTTGTTTGTTTGTTTGTTTGTCGGTTAGCAGGATTACGTGAAAACATGCAGAGGGTTTAAAAAATTTAATGAAAATGAAGCCGACCCAAAATTCCACAAAACTTCTCGAGAATGATCCGAATTGCTGGATGTTCTATGAGTTCAGATTTCATGTCTGATCGCTATTTAATGTAGGAATTGATCGGAAAATGGGTTCCACAGGACATAGACCGCCATGCATGTCGATTTATTTATTTCTTTGCGTTCAACTTGGTGACAAAGTTTTTTTTTAATCTGCGACTGGAACTGGCTCCGTGATGAATATGTTGCTCGCGCAGCTGTATTATAACTGGATATCCACTGATCTGTGTGTGTGGCAGTTTTGTTTTTTGGCTGACGAAGAGGTTAGAGGTCAAAGTCAGACCAAGAGCAGCGCCTCTGCAGCGATCAGGACGTCAGTCGGACGGATAGTTGCTGACACGCAGGCGTGAACTCTGTGAGTCTTTGGTTCAAAGGTCGTCATCGGTCGATTAAGTAAACTCCTCTCGACTCTATAGACTCTACTGACGTCCTTCTGTGTCAGAGTTTTCCAGTGATTTCAATCTATAACTATTGTTATTCACCAAAATAAAGTGCCCCAAAGAGGAAATCACTGCATGGTTTTAAAGTTCTTGCATACATATTGGAGCAAATTTCCCTTCTGTACTTGCATTTGCTTGCACTTCCTTTATGAGCTCATTGAAATAGCATGAATTGCATTGCTTAAACTCCACAGTCGTGAACGGGAGGGTGGAATTATCCACCGAGGCCCTAAACTTGTGAAATGAACCCGGAGCCCTTGACTCCGGTTGTGAGTGTTGTGCTGCTGCAGCAACGCTGGTGGAGTGGCTTGTCTGCAAACCTCACCAGAAGTGCTAATGGTATTGACCACTTGAGTATAAGTTAGAGAAGGGCAGAGCTGGAGTCGGCAGTAAACAACTCCAGACTGACATGTCAGGGTGACGGTTGGCTTGATTGCTTTCATTACTCACACACCGTCCGAAGTCAGACCTGCAAAACGGATTGGGACTCGTTCACATCTGCCGGGGGGGGGGGGGTTGTCGGCGTTCAAAACGTTTTCTGAACAAATTTAGAAAACGAGTGACATAAGTTCTGGTCATAAAATGAAAAAACCGGTGATGTAGAATGATATGCAAAAAGTTATTTTTGTATGTGCGTTCTTGTTTTGATCGTCTATTAATGGAGTAATAATAGCTTGAGAAACTTTTTTTTTTCTTCTTTTTCTGAAGTATCTTTGGTCAAAAAGCTGCTTTAGAAGAAAAATGGAGCGAGGCTGAAAAAAAAAAAAAAAGAAAAAAGAAGCCACAACAAAACAAAGACCCTCATAGAATATTCATCAAAATCCACTTCTCCACTTTAATAAGGAGGAAAAACAAACCCAATCAGCCTCACATCAGCGGTTATGAACAACAATATAATCGCCACATTATATATGAAAAGCGAGAAATTATCATATCGTTCACATGACTGCTACTCCTCCGTTAAACACCAGTTTGTGTTTTTCTCTCTCTTTCCAAATGAAAGCGGTTTCGTCAGCTCGGGCGCATTCATAAAAGATGATCCTGCATGAGAAATAATAGAGAAAGGCTTTTTCATTACCTCCTCATCATATATAGATCAAACATTTATTACCCTTGATCAAACATTCATTACCTCCCGCATTAAAAAAAAAAAAAAAAGTAAGTACATGTACCTGGTATTACTCACTGCCTGCACTTTCATTAGCAGTTGTGTTCCGGCATCAGAATGAGTAACAGATAAATCAGATGGGGGCGGCAGGTGAAGGAGGTAAACCGCCACGTTATCTGACACCATGACAGAAGCAGAGCGACCCAGTGGTTCGTGGGTAACGGAGTGTACATGCAGGGGAATACAGGTATCACTTCCTCTCACCTGTCAGCGCGCCGCCCAAACAAAGCAGATGTGTTCAGACTCCACCTGGCCATCGGCGTGTGTCATCCTCAGCGCCAGCTGTCGTCACCTGTCCACATCCCTCTCCTCCTCCATTACCTCTACAACATTACTGTCTGCAAGGATCCCCACTCACGTTCATCGCACTGAACGCAACGCCGCATCTGGGATGGCGGCCATTCATGAAGTCGTGTCGGTTTTATTGAGCATTCAAGTGGTTGTTTGCAATATCTTTTAAATTGATTACTAATTTATGAAGAAATTAATTTATTGTTTTATTATTTTTTTTATTTTTTGTACAGCTGATGGCAGAAGATGACATGAGTTACTCCTTTCAAATTTACAACTTAATAGTCGATAGTAAAATACAAGATTTGCGATTTTTTCATATTTGTCTGAAAATATTTTCTTGTTAGTGTTTAATGTTTAAAACAATATTGTAATATTTACAATTATTGAGATTTGCCTCAAATTTGTGAATTCAGGATTTGATTTTTTTCCCCGTTCACAAATAAATAAAATACCAATTTTTTAAAAAAAAATACTTTTTTATCACAAACATCTCAAGTGTTAAATTAAGATACAAGAAGCAAACGTATTCCTTCAGAATCAGAGAATATTGAAGGATGTTTACTTGTAAATTTGTGAATTTCACTAGCGAATTTGTAACATCAGAGCAGAGTTCTGTTTTTCTGAAAAGTTTGCTTTTTTCTGTAAAAATTTGTCTTAAGTCTCAAAGACTTTTGAAGGTTTTCCTCACAAATTTTCCAAGTATAATTTCACACAATATTATAAAGAAAATGTCGTCACACATTTGTGACCTTTTTCCTGGTAAAGTTACCATCTTTTTCTTTTTTCAATATTACGATCACCTGCATTCATATCTTGGGCTACTATCGCTTTTGTCTTTTGAGTGACCCCATCATGAGCTGGCGTCTCATCCGGGGTGTACCCCGCCTCTTGCCCATAGTTTGTTGGAATAGACTACAGCGGACCCATAAACCGCAAGACGGATAAACCGACGATTACAATCGTGAGTAAAACCAGAAGCGACATCATCTGAGGAAAGTTTGGAGCGACCAGCCATCGCTCACGAAGACCTGCGTAGCGAGTGCTCTTCATCATGACTCTTCTCCTGAGAACGCGGGGAGCCGGCGCTACTCAGACGGCGCTGCCAGGCCCAATAACGCAAACATAATGAGCTGCAGTGCTCGAAAAAGGCAACAGCCAAGTGTTAGATTCTGCACACGAGCCTGTGAGCAGACGCTACCAATGACAAGCAAGAAAGCAACGCTGATGATGAAAAATCGATTCCCGTTTTGAATTCTTCTGCTTTTATTTTGTCATATTCAACATGCTGCAAAAGGAGAAGCTTGTCGTGCAGAAGAGTTTAATCATGCTTCAGCCACGGGAACACCTCGAGACATGCTACACGCATCATTCTAACATCAGAAAAAAACCTGCTTGTTTAGGCTGAAAAATTCAAACAGCCCTTTTGAGTTATTCCGCCTAATGATCTCGTTTTACCGTCAGCGGTTTTTGCTTGCATTTTTCCACCCAAGAAGGTGACTTAAAAATAGCTTTAGGTAAAAACCGTGTCTCTGCATAATAATGGCCACTCACTCAGATGGAGATGGTAAATCATGGCGGGCGCCTAGACTTCTCTTTCCGGGCCGTCGTTACGACGGAGATGGATCGTTTGTGGCTCGATTTGTGATGTGAAAGCGTGAGTATGGGTGTGTTCAGGTGCAGCTGGGGATGAGGGTTATAGGGGTTAAACAAATCCAGCAGGGTGAAAGTTCAGGGAAGGCAGGGGGGGCAAAGGACAACATGTGAGAAGGCAGAGAGAAAGGAAGAGGTCGACTACTGCACCTTTCTGCAGACTCATGTCTACCATGCGAGGGCTGGCCAGCTCCAGGAAGAAGTTCTTGTTTTTCTCATACTCCTCATCGTCAATAATTTTCACGTGAATAACTTTGCTGCAAGAAGGAAGGAGGGGAGGGGGAAAAAAAGGAAAGGAGGTGTGAAAGGAAAAGGAAAAGGGATAGAAGGGGGCAGATGGGGGGGGGAGAAGAAGAAGAAGAAGAAGAGAAAGGTTAATTTATAATGGAGGAACACAGGATGTGCACTGTAAGTAGGATTAATAATCAGCATGGAAGAAAAGGTTAGGAGGTGAAAAGGTCAAGCTTGCTGTCCGTCACCGATTCATAGAGGGCTGTTCTGGATGTCATGGCAACCATATATATATATATAGCAGACTCCGATGGGTGGGTGGGTGAATGCAGGCCCGATAAAAAAAGAAAAGAAAAAAAGAACACAATGGCCTGAAAACAGCAGCGTGTGATCAATCAGGTTGTAAAATGTGTAAGCGGACGTTTCACAAGGGCAAAAAAGGTGAGCGCGCGATAAATGAAAGAAACTGTCACCCGTCCGAATCGATTTTTATGGCTCGATTTTTCAGTCAGAACACTTTCAATGAGACGGGTGACTGGACACTATGAGGATCACACACACCCCCCCCCCTTCCCCATCACCAACTCTTCCTCCTCCTCCTCCTCCTCCTCCTCCTCCTCTCCAGGCAGAGGCAGCTCATCGCTGAGGTTATTGCTCCTGTTTGAGGAGAACACCCCCCTTTAATGAAGTCAAACGCCTGGAGGTACGGGGCTGTTTCTCTTCAAAAGAGCCGCGTTGTGACATCATCTCACAGAAAAACGGCTCAATATGGCGCCTCGGTCCCGGCGGCGCTCTCACCGCTGATCGCCCCTAATTGATCTTTTTAAAGAGTTATTGACGAGCGCAGGCAGTTAAGTGGTCAGAAAGGTGCCCAGATGTCTGCCGTTTCATAACTGGAGGAAATCCTGGAGGAATCGCTCCACTGGATTCAATTGGATTCGGTGTAAACAACAACAACAACAACAACAAAGCAACCAGAACATGTCACAACGTCCACCCTGGCTTGATCTGATCACAAGCCGTCTGCACAGACATGGAATACAAAACAGAGACATTTAAATTCCTGCTGCGTCTCACCTGAATTCATTTAAATCAGTTTTATGAGAGGCAACATTTTATTGATGGGAAACAGCCAAATTGAAATGTTACAAACACGATCCGGCGTGTTTCCTAAGTCATTTCTTTCTTCATCAGCTCCTCTCGTCTCAGAGACGCGTCTATATTTACATGTTGATTGGTGTATGCAGATCAGATCACAAGTGGAAACACATCGTCGTGCCGCCAGGTGTGAACTGAAGGACTCGGAGCTCTTGACGGCTAACGGGAGCAGCAGACGGGTCAGCAATAGTCAGATGAGTTCAACTAACCATGAAATGGGGGATGTTATACTTTATTATGTGTCTGCCGTCTCACGGGACGTCGATTTTTCCTCTTCGTTCGAGCGTTTTTTGTTTTTTTTCTCCAACATTTGTAAAGGCAGGAGTTTGACTAATAAGATAAGTGGCGTGTGGAATCTACAATCAGCTCGTGTCGACAACCTGCAAATTCACCTCCAGCACCGTGACACGTGGCGAGACTCGTGTCAGTCGGTCACACTCGCACGAAGGTAATCACACACACTCTACAACGCACACACCATCTCTATAAACGTATTAAATCCTAGCATCTGTGAAGAAACTACACAGCATTGCTGTTACTTCTGTAATGCATTTAGTATATGTATATGTATAATATATATATATATATATAGCTACTAAAGTAAACTAACTAAACTAACCCCATGAATCTGTTTTAAGTACACGATCAGCGAAAATTCGCCATCTCTTAGGATTTCTCCAAAATCCACAATGCTTTCAGTTTAGAGGTTCTACTGAAAAGTTGAGCATAAATTAAAATAAATAAATAAATAAAATAAAATAAAATAATATCTTTAAATCAATCTGGCTTCTCACGACTCTCAGTTGCAGCTGTATGGAGACATTTTATTTTTCTTCTGAATTATTTATGTGCGAATCCACCTCAAAATCTAATCACGTCTTCTCCATTTCAACGGCCGACCCCCGCACAGAAGGAAATGCGAACTTCTCCTGTGTGCCCCCGATAGGTTAGAATGTACGCTTAACATGAACAATGTCTTCCTCAATTAACTCTCAATGTTACTTCGCTTGTTAGCTCACTTATCATCCATGCATAAATGCACAATTCCCTCCGCATGTGTGAAATGGAGAAGAAAGTAGTTCATACATGAAACTGCTCTCAGTGTCTAGAGATTATGTTACAGGGTCATGATTTCTGAAAGGAAAAGCCTTGAGTTAAATCATATTTTATTAGCTCCACATGCTAGCAGCTATCCAGTTCCATTATATTGAAGAGACGTCTCCACACCAAAACAATCCAGATGGATAAATAGAAACACGGCTAAGAGGAAAAATATCTCTATTTTAGATGAAACGTTCCTTTAACAGAATGAGTTGCTGTGTTGAGTTAAGAGCAACTCAACACAATGAGACATCATTAAAGCATAATTATACCTGATTTAGTGCCACAATTTGGTTAATTAAAGATTAATTCAAGTCAATAAAAACAATCATGTCACAATCAGCAGGTATGTTAACATCGTGAGAACACTGGAGCGACATATTCATCTTTGTGTGTTGTTTCTTTAGCGCCTGACAGCAGAAATTTACTCATCAAACACACTTTATACACCGGTGTTCCACTTCAACAAGACTGAGGTGCCTGTAATTAATCCTCATGATACACAGCAAGCTAACGCTGTGAAGACAAGAGTTCCCTGTAATGTTAACAGATTGCAGGAAGAAATGAGAAAGATAAACGCCATAAGGTACCACGAGAGATTATTTTATGTAGGCTTGACATTTAAAATGTTAATTTGCTGCAGATTTAGGTCAATGTTAGTTAAAAATAAAAATAAAAAGTATAGAAGACTTCAGCCTTGTTATTTGACATATAAACTCTTCCCATGCAGCTGCTTTGGGGTGTTTGTCACGATGGTGACAATTCCCACGCGCCTTGAACGCAGCCTTAGCTGGTGTTTCATTTCTAAAGAAAGGAAGTGAGAATAAACAAATAGTAACGAATTCAAACACACACACACACACACACACACACACACACACACACGCACATTCTTGAAACACTGCCAAACACACACTGTGGTAAAAAGTATGAGGAAAAAAAGTGTAAATAATGATATTCGTCAATAATTCCCCAACAACATCTAGCGCCCGCTTCTATAGAAAGCCACTGTTTGTGTGTGTGTGTGTGTGTGTGTGTGTGTGTGTGTGTGTGTGTGTGTGTGTGTGTGTGTGTGTGTGTGTGTGTGTGTGTGTGTGTTTGTACATGTGTGACAGGGATGTAATCAAACACCCGCTGTTCACATCAACACCAATCACAGCGAAGGCCGTCCTGTTGGCGGTTCGGTGGATGGCGGCGTGGTTTAACCATTGTTGCGTTGACAGAAAAGACAGACAGGGTGTGACATTGCATTGCATTGGATGATGTGTTAACGCACAATCTGACTCACAGGTACATCCATCCACAGCCCACCTCCATTTTTAGTACCTCTGACAAGGAGGTTGCGTTTCCACTCGCGTCCGTCTGTTTGTCAGCAGGATTATGGAAAATCTGCCGGAAAGATTTCCATGAAATCTGGTGGGAATGCAGGTGTTGAGAAGGAATATCTTCAGTGAACGTCTGGATTAAGATTAATGATTTCACCTCATTTAAAAATCAACTTCTTTTACTTTTCAAATTTGATGTAGACCAACAGTGTAATTTAAAGGAACATGTCACCTAAAATTCATCTTTATCTACAATGAGCGTGAGCACGTAATCGCTGATTAAGGATTTATTTAAAGGCAATGAGCCCGGGATAAGGATAAAGACTGGAATCAGGAGGAAACAGCTAGCAGGGGTCTAAATCTCACTAAATATCATGTTGTATCTGGTTTAGTTAATTTGAACCTTACCTTTTGTTTTCAATCTTTGTGCTGAGATACGCTGGCTAAAATAACACCATCCTTAGTGCTAAGGAACGGAAGTGTTCTCAATCATCTCATCTGACAAGCAACAAAATCAATCATTTCCAAAAATCTGTTCTTTGTGGATGTTATGTGTCGCATTTTATTGTTCTTTTTTTTTTTTTTTTGCAGAGAAGATGTTTCATCTCTCTTCCTCTTTGGCAGCCAAGTGCACGATGTAATATGAGCCGGTGCAACCCCATAAAATTCAGCACAATGAGCGCACATAAGGTTGAAACTACATCCTTTTATAGCATAAAGCCGTCTGCCTTTGTGCTGCGAAGAATACGGATGGCCACAGAAAAAAAATCCCTCAAATAATACGACCTGCAGGAAAGTAAAGCAAAGTCAAACGGAGGTCGTTCCTCTCTCCGATGTTCTCATTTGCAAAACCGAATCACCGTAATGTGTCAAAATTAATGTGGTAATGATTTATTGATGCTAACATGCATCAAAAGTATAAGTGAGTATAAGTGTGGGAAGCGCCGTTGGGGGAGCGACAGCCGATTAGAGGGTTCACACCTCTGCTGCACTGGGCTGCCCACAGCCAGGAGCCGGGAACGAACAGATGAAAAAAAGGGGGAAGGAAGTGTGACATGAAAGTGTTGCAGAGGCAGATCAGAGCGTTTCTTTCTACCTTCTGTTCTGCGCTCCCCTCCCCAAAACCCCCCCCCCCACGCTGTGGCTGAGATTTGCCTCGTCTCCGCTTTCCAAATGCCTCGGCTTCAACGGCAGATTTACTGTTTTGGTCCCATCTCTGGCCTTTTCACAAACACTAAATAACACTGTTAGAAGTGTGAAACCGCTGCGGTGCAGTAACACTTCAGAGGAAGTGTTATCCAATCACTGCTCCCAAAAAAAAAATCGTCGTTGGACTAGGTCTGACCATAAAATGCCTCGGCTTTCGCTCCGTAAAGCCCTTCTGAGAGGATTTTCACGCAAACCAGGAAGGAAGCTGGAGCAGGGAAGCAGCTAAAAGTGCTGCAATTAAACATGACCTCTCTTTTCTCTCTCTGTATAGAACACCTGATGCCAGCTGATCCCAGCCTTAAGCTCTCTGATTTGAACTAAACACAACCTTTCTAAATTCTCCTGAAAGCCTCCAACTGCCTCCCAAAGCCCCATCCGGGTGCTTTCAACCGGGGTGCATGACTGACTTTAAACCACCGCTACACTCTGTGTGAATTTACTTACATCTATAAGTTACATCTGGCCCCTTGAGGACAGTCATTATACCAATGTGGCCCCCCTTGCTTTAGTATCATACGTTAGCTGTGTCTCTCTCTAGAAGGCGACAAATAATCTGCTTCTGAAGAACAAAACGTGACATAAAACCAGCCTGCAAATCATCAGCTCTGCTTTCTCCCACACCATTTCAGCCTTGTCAGATCACAGCTAACGCCTCCACTCAAAACCAGAATATAGTTGAGCAAATAAAGACGTGAAGAGGACAAGGGAAAAAAAAAAAAAAAGACCCCGTTGCCTCATGGGAAATCAGTGCCTTAATTAAGCAGGCCTGGTTTCTGTCACCGAGCGCAAGGATTATGTGCCTCGCTCATTATAGTCCTGATTATTGCTTTTCCCCAGCATTCACAGAGAAAAGCCAGCAAATACATTTGTCAATGATTTCTTGTCACTCTGATGACAAATTCAGATTTAATATTCCACGTGCGCGCGGCCTGCGTGGGGCGTCGAGGGGCACGATTCCCCTCATCTTCATCTTCTCTCTTTCCTGTCGACTTCATTTATTTTCTTCCAACAAGGCAAACAAGTTAAAGCACATTTGACCCACTTACAAAGAGGTAAAACTTTTTAAAAAAACTAGAATGACACTCCGCAGAGAGAGCGCAACTCCGACGAGGCTGAACAAACGTACTACCTTTGACTCGTGCCCTTGATTAAATCCGTTCAGCAGTTTTTTTTTGTGTGTTCAAATGACAGCAAACATTTTTTTCCCCCGACGTCCCACTCAAAAGTTACGACAACAGTTTACCTCGGTGTTGCAAGTCATCTATCTATCCATCCGTTCCATCATGTTTATAGGATTTATATAGAAAATTTTGCAGTGGAAAAAAGAAACACGCTGTAGATTTATGTAGTCATGCTCACAAACTAATCAAAAAACAAATGCATAAACACCTAACCTCCTTGGAGATAATAAAATACCCAGCAAAGAGACGATAGAGATGCTAAAGTCAGACGTGAATAAAGCAAGAAAAAAAAAAGGAATCTCGAAAACTCTCCACATTTCCTGCTGAAGCTTCAGCTGTGATTGAAAGATGTTTAAGGCCAAAGCGTACAGCGGCTCCAGATGCTGTTTGAATAAAACATGCCTGCCAAAGTCGGTCCCAGTTTGCATACTCAACCTAGAAAGAGACACATACACACATTTACCAATATCTGTTATAAGGATCTCTCATTATGTTCAATCACTCCATGATGGCGGGGGTGGCCTTGTGCTCAAAAGAGGCCATCTTTCATTCAGAGGACCCAAATTCAAGTGGCTGTTTTTGGCAAGCGTCCGCGCCCCCCCCTGAAGTGTCCTTGGGCGGCTCATGAATGCTGCGATCGCACTGGAAGTTTTCTTGCATAGAGAGATTGATTTGTGAGCCGCTGCCCTTAGACTTTGAAGAAATTAATCAATTCACAATCATATCAGGCGACAGATGGGACTTGTGATAAGAAAAATGGAAGGCAGACATGGAGTTGCTGTTAATGATGATGCATTAGTGACATTAGCATTAATTTGACTAAATACCAAGCAGTCACTTCACAGAGTTACCGGGAACGAGATAGCAGCGGGCACGCAGTCGCTGTACATGGAGAATGTCTTGTAACGCTGGGACATAAATGAAGGAGAATTAATAAAGAATTTGTATAATTTATGTCAAGTTTGTAATTACGGTATTCATATCATGGTAGAATTAATAACTATGTGGCTTATATGAGTCGGTTTTTTCCACTTCAGCTGAGGAAATTTAACACTAATGATGACAAACATCTATTTAATTTGAAGTTTTATTCTAAATTAAACTAATTTCTGTTTCATTTATGTTATGTTGTGTTCTTGTGTTTATACATAAAGAAATAAATAGGGACAAAATTCAATCAGCAATGGTAGAAATGATGCTGCATCACAGTGGACATGAGTATACATGCAAAGAATTCAAAAGTTGTCAAGTTGTGTCACCGTAAGTACAGTTAAGGCTTCAAAATAAGAGTGAATAACACCTGGATACCAAAGACGGACGTGACCAAACGTAACTTTTTACTATTTTTTACAAAATATTAAATCATAGCTCATATTTTAAATGTATTTTTGTGTATTTTTGTGCAGTGAATACAACACGATGAAGGCATTGCTGAAAAGCACTTGAAAGGATATTCACATTAAATGTAAAGTTGAGTGTTTAAACCCTATCAGCAGAGGAAAAGGAACCCCGAAAAAAACGCACGCCAGTGTTTTTGCAGTTGAATGATTTACCCATAATGCATGAATTGGAATTAAGCAACAAGATTTCTAAAATTGTGCAACACACAGATAATAAGACACAGGTGCACACCATGAGACAAACAGGACACAACAAACTAAATCTACACTGTGACACCACTTTCTGTATTGCTGCTGGTCTTAAATCGCCCAGTTAACCAGTCCTAACCAGTGGCTGACATCCCATTAGTATTTCCTGTCAGTGGTTCACGTGTGTTCACCTTTCTGCTTTAGAAACCTGCCCTTTAATCACTGTGAACTCTACAACACAGAGCTGCAGATGACTTTGGCGGAAGGTCAAGAGGTCAAACCGATCAATTTAGAGTTATATGATTTGTACAATATCAGTTAGAGGACGCAGCAGCAGACACACACATCGATACGCAGGTGCAGAAAAAACCAGATGGAAAGGTGGTGCCTCGCTGTGAGGAGCGAGGCACGAACGTGTCGCTCATGATGAGAGCTTCCTGCGAGCGCCAGGCCAGCTTTATTAACACGGCTGCTATAGGAGGAATCATGGGTAGTCGCATAGCGAGACAGCACAGGACTGCAGCTGTCCCTCCTCAGGCTCGCGGTCTTACATGATCTGCACCACAGGGGAGAACAAGAATCTTGCATTTTCAGGTCCAGGATTCAAATATCTAATGTAGCCGACCCGCTCCCATCTGCTGCTCTTGTTCTCTCACTTGTTGTCATGGATACAAAGCCCCTTACACCAGACCGAACTCACTCTCTAAACGCAACGCATGACATACGAACACCTTCCCTAAAAACTTTTTCATTTCTATTTATTTGGCTGCAGATAGCCAAACGGTACGAAGAATCCGTCGCTGGAGGAAATAAAGTGTCCTAACAGATTTACCTCTGTCTACTGACACACAGTCTATTACTTCCTGACACACACACACACACACACACACACACACTTCTCTGACACGTATAAACCTCAGCAGACACAGGAAGAGGAAGAGGAAGGAGATCTCGGCAGGAGCTCTCTTCCTGTGTCCTGTCAGATTACACACTGGAGCTCCAGCCCTTAAAGCCATTGTTCAAACACGTCGACAGTAAGGTTGTGCATGTGCTGCCTTTGTACCGCAGCGCTCTCCTTGGCCCAACAGGGACAACCTATTTCACCTCAAAGATGGATGAACAGTAAAAAGGATGAAAATGAAGCCCTCTCAGCCCAGCAGAGACATCACCTGTAGTCTGTGACCTGATTTGGATCACAACTCCCAATTAGCTTCCTGTTTTCCTCACTTCAAGATTAGTCCAGTGTCATTAGCCGCCTCCATCAAGGACGTGATGCTGTTCATTTATCTGGTGGGCGGTTGATTCCTCTTCAAGATGACGCAGCGAGTACCAAATCCGTTTCCAAGTTGATTCCAAGGTGACTGTGACCAAACCATTAGAGGTTGTGTCACATTCTGATGCATCTGTTTTACGTTCGTCCTGAGGGGATCATCTTCAGACGAATTAATCTGTGAGTTCTTGGATTTTGATGAAACACATCTGGGATATATTTATGGGTATTGAATCCACAGAGTGAACTCAATTTGTTGTGGATCTAAATAGAAGTCTTGATCCACCAGATTTAAATATGTTTTTAATTGGAGTCGTCCTCATTAAATACAGTTACAGAGCTATGAGTTTAATTTTGGATAAGGCTTGATTGAATTAAAGGAGACTGCTGAGCCTTAGCAGAGTTACGTGCTCTAATGAGTGCCATTCTAGATCATCAGTGATTACTTGATTCGGTTAAAAAAAATGTAACTAGCACAAATAATAAAAAAGCATTCCTCATTTTATTTATTTATGAAGCACAGCTTCAAATTCAAGGTTGAGAGCCTTCATAAAAAGGACGATGACAGGATTTTTATTTTTTATTTTTTTGCAATATTATTTATCTCCTTGAAGGGGCAAAAATTTTCAATAGTGATCATTGGGAACTGCCAAAAAATTATTTGTGATATATTTTCACAATCAAAGCACTTTAATAATTTTTTAAGCCGAACATCACATGTTCTTTTTGCACTACTGGTATTGATATGTCACTAAATCTCTTTGGCTTTTGGATTACTGGTGAGACAAAACACTTCAGGTGTGATGTTATGGGTTGGAAACGAGAGAATTTTACTTTTTACTTGTATTTTATGGAAAATGGTCATCAATTAATCGAGTAAATAGTCAGAAGAATAATCTATAACGAAAATAATGTGGCCCTTGCTGACTGTTTTGTTCCTCTAGACATTCCTGCCTTTGAGCAAATGCCTCCCACCTGCAAACTTTATTCATACAATAACAATTATTTTCCAATGCAATTGAAAGAAGATGACCAGAGTCAGAACGGAGACAGAGACAGAGAAACAAGAGAGCTCTGTGAAAGCAGGAATACTTGAATAGAATAAAATGTTCTTCAGACAGGATAGAGACTGTCACTGATCTAAACAGAGGTCTGGCTGTGGGAGAGGAGTGGTTGGTTTCACTTGTCATCCACCCTTCCAGTGCTGTCTCTATAAAAACACACCGACTGAAGGAGGAAAAAAAAAAAGACAAAAGTAGAAGATATAAAAAAGGAGAGGACACTCAAAGGGTGGGGGAGCAATCGGAAAGAAAAAAAAACAGAAAACCACGCTCCGGTTTTCCCAAGCCAAGAGTGAGTCGAGCAGGAGAGAGAGAGAAAAAAAAAGTGTGCTATATTTTTTTGGAGTGAGCCCAAAGGTCTTCCTCTACAAGGGCACAACGCAATAAAACACTCAGAAATGAAGTGTCTGATAAGGGGGCAACAAGGGAGGGACAGAGACGAAGCAATAGAGGATGGAGCCACGCCTCCGGTGTGAAAAGATACAGTTCCACCCTGGTGGGGGTGAAGGAGATGTATGTGCTGAGGGCAATAAAAAATGACTTGATATAACTTACGTTTTGATTTGGAACTACATACAAATAGATTGACTTGAGTAGAAGACTACAGATAGCGGTTTCTAGAAAACTACACAACATGATCACGATTTGATTATGGAGGTTACACAAAAGAGAAAACCTATTCGATGTTATAGTTGATCCCAAAAAAAAAAAGGCAGATTAAGGAGCTTCTTCATTCTTTTTTGTCAATTATAATAAAAGACTATACAGATTCTAATCAAACTCATTGAATCATTCTGTCCTAGAAGGCTTACTATTGCCCTTTTTTTTTTCCAAAATCTATTTCTTCAAAACTTTATTTATCCTTTTTTGAAAAGATAAATTGAATCAAACTTTCTATGTGGCTTCAGGTCTTGAGTCAGAAAGCGTTCGATTTCTAAATCCACGTCTTTACAAGCTCTGCTGGAACAGTCGTAACATTCCCATCATTCATTTGCCTTGAAGCTCCATCAGCTAGTTTAATGTATTTCATTCTGCTACGTGTAGATACCGAAACACTCCACTTCATGCGGCCTCGTGGCTGAGGAAATTGCCATTTTTCACTCAAACAAAAATGGCACAGCGTCTGATTTCACTAATTAATCGCTTTTTTTCTGGTTGAAGGTGTGGCGATCAGCTAAATGAGCTGCTACGGTGTTTGGTTGGTTATACATTTTCAGGCCATTGAGCCTCAATTCCAGTTGATTGAGAATCACTTCTCCACACTGTCGCGGTCACAGTTGTCACACCAGATAAAATGGAACATGCTGCCTTGGTCTTCATTCTGGCTCTCGGTTCTTCCTTTCAAATTGACCATAACTGTCTATAGTTATTAATATTATTTTACAAATATATCTGACCACTCCACAAATCATAATTTACCAAACAAACATAAAGGTCATGCCCGCTTTCAAGAGGGGCCTTAATGTGGTAGGTTATTGATGCCTGTACAGAAATATTCTTTTCACCTCCCCTCCACAGGGGACGGAGTCAGCTGCAGAGAAAGTGATGAAATGTTGACTTACTCGGGAAGATCATCATTCTGTTTGTGTTTTTCATTCTCAGTTTTCACAAAACGCAAATCGATGATTTTTGTTGAAATGCGATGACATTTTGGGGGGAAAAAAAATAATGCTAACATGTTCCTGGATTCCTAGCCTGTTAGCTTGAAGTAAACATAGTATGCCCCAAACTCTCTGGAAGTAATGAGGATTAACAATGTCAGGGCTGATTCCCAGAGCAAACACGTAAATACTGAAACATATTCACCAGTGGGTCGAATCACCATTAGCTGATTTGGTAACAGTGATTTTTTTCAGACATTTATTGCCACAATTTAAAAGAAAAAAAAATCTACAATGAGAATATTCTGTAGGAATCATAATCCTATCCTTATCTGACGTATATAAATTCTATCTAGACACATCACCATATGTATATATCGTAAATACTGGACGCATGTAATGCTCTCTCCCTCTAATCTACTATTTTACTCCGTACACGACTCCCCCCTACATGATTTCCCTGCTCTGCTGTGCTCGTTGGTGTCACTACGCTGCACATGCCTCTATTATTTCTGCATTCGCAGACAGGAGTGGAGGAGGGAAACAGAAAAACACAGACTCACGCCTCAGCGAGTCTCTAATCAAGCAACAGAAAGCCTCATTCCTGAGCGCGAGTATGTGTGAGTTGGTGCAAATGTTCCTGTGCATTATGTCTTTTTGTGCGTCCCGTGGATGTCACCGCTTTTACAGATGCAGACGAAGAAGCAGATGTTTGTGTGTGTGTGTGTGTGTGTGTGGGGTGGGGTGGGGTGCATTTGCATGTTTTATTGTGCAGCTGCGGTTTAATGCAACTAATATAGTCCCAATAACATCCAGGAGAATGGCAAGACTAGCATAAAGGTGAATTGATGAAGAAAGAGCAGAGATCAAGTTAAGACAGGAAATGTATGGGTCACAGGACAATTAACGCTCAAAATAAAACAGGAAATGACAAAGTCTACCCGAAACCATGAAATTCTATCCCTGCTATTCATCTCTATAATGTATGTTGAATTAATTTAGAAGAATCATTTACTTAAATTAAGATTCCACAAAATGACACATGAATATGAATGTATGATTAAAATATAAATGAGATACTGAAGCGCACGTAATTGTCTTTATATATGGTATTTTGTTTTACGCCTGTAGGTCTCGGTTGGTGGTTTGAAGGACAGCATTTGGGTTCCCACAAGAGCAGCATAACAGCGTGTTTTCAACATAATGGATGTGTTATAAGTGCACGTGTGATTGGTTGGCAGCAGGGGGTACATTTGATTTGCTGCAGAGACAGTAAGACATCACTGATTGAGAAGTGGATGGCACAGGGAGGAGGCACTAAAAATAGAGGAGCATGGGTTTTCTCTGGAGGGCACTCCATGTGTGTGTGTGTGTGTGTGTGCGTGTGTGTGAGAGAGAGAGAGAAAGAGAGACCTCAAATTCTCTGACATTTAATGGCTGCACATAATACAGCCAAACACATTTGAACAGACTGACACAAACACTTGAAAACACACCATGAAATTATGATCGTCTTTCACAGCCTGGGGTCCCGTACACACAATACTCCTGCAAACGCTCCACACACACATATGCTTAGCTTTTACACTGCAGTTCTCTACAGCCCCTCGGCTTCCCAACCTAAGGGCTGGCAACAAATGTACTGCATACTGATGTTAAAATGTGTCCCTTGATCAAATCCAAATTATACAAGAAATGACTGTGGAACGTCTTCCAATGGCCTCCAGGCTGCACAGAACCACCATAACTGTTGCGCTGCTTGCCAAATTCAGCCCTCTTCACGTCTCAAGATTCAATGGAAACACTTTCCTCTATAGAAACTGGCATCTACGTACTCACCACAGGGCTGCCAGCTAAAAATAGGTTGTGAACTTCATGAAATTCTGCTCCCGCTGTTCGGAGATGAAACTGTAGCTCCCTGGGGCAGGTGCAAGATGAGCTGGTGCATCAGCATATTCAAGTCTTCTCTGAGTCAACATTCAATTGACTTGAATGGATGTTGGTGTTCAATACGGTCAAAGTTGCAGATTAATTGTAAATTCATGTGCGTTTGAAGAAAAGAATTTCAGTGAAATGATTCAACGGCACAGTGGGTTGTTCAAATTCAGATTCAAAATTCAAAAAAACTTTATTTGTCCCTAAGGGGCAATTGAAGAGTTGGATCAAAGCTAAACTCTCTGAGTTTGTATGTTCTCCAAAAAACATGCAGCTCAGGTGAATGGGCGACGCAACAATATCCGTAGGTGCGTTCATGTGACCCCACGATGAGCTGGCGTCTCATCTGGGGTGTACCCTGCCTTTTTTGCCCGTAGCCAGCTATGATAGGCTACAGCTGTGGATCAGACGATTGCAATCCTCTCATTTACAAGAAAATGGATGGATGGAGTCAACATAGCATATTTTACATTTTATTTTTCAAATTTTAAAATAGTATTAACTATAATAAAACCATCTGTATTCATTTTAGTTAACAAAAAAATCTGTTAAATATGTGTCTTATTCACTGTTTGCCGGCACATTCAACGTTTACCGGAAAGAAATTCATTGTGAATAAATGTGTAAATCTTCACACCAATTAAAGTAAATTATCCCAAATCATGCTTACTTTTAATTTATTGATAAGAACTATGCCTGGCTGTCCTCACAGTTTACCGTTCATGCTGTGACACGCTGTCAGTTCCTTCACACTTTCACCTTACATGTCGGCAGCACATCTGTCAGCTCCCGTGACACATGACACCTTTGTTAAATGCATGCCAGGATCCAAACACACGCTAAGAGGTGTTCGCCGAGCATGCTCACACAGCGTCACACCCTCACTCACATCTTGAGGTGGGGGTGGGGTGGGGTGGGGTGATTTGACATGTAAGGGAGGAACTCTCCTCCATCACAGTCTATGTCCTCTGGTCTCTGATGAGATTATTGGACGGCTCCTCCCTCCCTCCTGGCCTTCGGCTGTGTTGTCTTAAAAAGATTAACCACACCATTGTCTCAGCCAATAATGATGGGATAAAAGGACCAGTGCCTCACAGGGAAAGTTGAAATGCTCTGCGCTAATTCCTTCCCATGGAGCGTGTTGCCATCATCCATCCTCCCGAATCCTCATTACCATTAGCTAATAGCGCAGGAGATCGGATTGGACACTGGAGTCGTGCAATCTGTCCGCTAAGCACAGACCTAGGGGGGGAAATTTGTAGTATTTTACCTCTTTAGTAAAAAGTGAGAGCCTTGTAGCTTATCATTAGCAGCAGGTGCAAGCAGACAGACAACAGCATCACTTGGAAACTATTGCTGATTAAAAATAATGAGCTGCACGGGCTTGATAAGCTATCGGTATCATTAAGGGTCGTCACAGTTTATCATAATGCCATGTCAAATCAGTAGCAATTCAGTTCACCATTTAGGTCCATCCATCTCCAGATACATTAGCATATCCTCATCTGTGCCTGAGCAGCGCACGCAATATGTTAACTAAAGTCATCTGGAGACCATACATCACGAAAAATTTCTACAAAAAATAAGAATAAAAATGCATGAACATGCGGCACATTCTGCATTCTTTTACCGAAAGCACAGCCGTGGATGTGGCTTCAGATCTGCGCTAGGAAGAGGATGATCAGACATCTGAGATTATTCACAAGAAAGTCAGGTTATCAATGGAATCGATCAGTCGAGATCGATGTACAGACGAACTTTTAACGCTGGCTTTTTATGGCTGGTGGGATAAAAATATCATTCATTGCCTCATTGTCGCACTGCTACTCAGTCATGATGATCATTTGTTGTAGATATGGTGCTTGATTATTATAATTTAGTAGTTCTTTCTGACCCAGATGATGTGTAGCTCTCATACATCTAACCACTCTTTTGGCATTTTGTTAGTCTGTGCTTCTTGTGCAGGATAGTGTCTTCTGTCAATCTCTGGAAATATACAGAATGACTTTTGGGCATTTTTGCACCAGAATACCTGGTTGTTGACCTCTGATTACCAAAGCTGCAGTGACATTGAGTAATGATCATCTACAGACTGTCGACCTGATGTTAAACAAGCAGACACTATCCAGAATGTAAGACTTTCATTCACTGAAAACCACGCCAGCACTGCATGGAACTTCTTTTTTATTCAAAAAGGTGCAGAATATGAAATAAATTCATGTCCCTTTAAGGATCAACTAAACGCAGGATATGCAAATTGTACAATGAATAAAGCTTCTGCAGGATTTGATTTCTAGCGTGAAGCCCAGTTATTCATCTCATCATTCCTCAATACAGATCTGATGCTAATCCCTGGGCATAAAGCATTTAGATTTGTTTCTTTCTCTGCTAAATGAAAAATGAGCTAAAAAGGCTCGATGGCACACAGCTAGGAAAAG
This sequence comes from Antennarius striatus, assembly GCF_040054535.1. NCBI lineage: Eukaryota > Metazoa > Chordata > Actinopteri > Lophiiformes > Antennariidae > Antennarius > Antennarius striatus. The sequence goes on from NC_090792.1 coordinate 17,482,702, forward strand.
GGTAGAGACTTTGGTGGAGGAAGTGAGGGATGATGAAGAGCTGCTCTCCTCACCTGAGGGAGGAGGGGACACCCTGATTGGCTAGTCGGTCGGTCAGATGGGGTTCTGGCCGCGCAGTTGAGAAGTCCGACGGGGCGTAGAGGTGGAACAGAGTGAACTAAAGCGATCGATCCCGTCCTCCATCACTCTCCTCATTCACCATGACATTTGTTGAAAACCTCTGGAGGGTGATCTCTACAGCTGTACATGCCTCTTCAATTACGTTGGTTGTGTGATCTTTGATTCTGCCCGTCATTCCTTCAACATACTCTGTCTCCATGTTCTTTGTTCGACTCCCTCGGGTCTTTTAAATAAATCATTCCCTCACCTCAGGAACTCTAAGTACATGCCTTTTACATATAGTTCTTTGCATTTCCACAACATCAGAAGAAGCTAAAGTAAAAGGACTACATTGTCTTTTCATGAAACCCTTCTCCATAATAATGAAGTTTCTTTGATAGACGTCCTTCGGTTTTACACAAAGCTGCCAACAAACATAACAATTTAATTTTGCCAAAATACTTTTTAGAAGCAATTGAGCAATAACTTTCTTTTAAAAAATAATTTAAAAAATAATTAAATAAGTGAATAAGTAAATAAGTAAATAAGTAAATAAGTAAATAAATAAATAAATAAATAAATAAATAAATAAATAAATAAATAAATAAATAAATAAATAAATAATAATTTTTAAAAAAGAGAAATATTTTGGAACAAAATTAATTTGCTTTCGAAGACTGTGGTGGTTTTTATTTTCTGGACAGTAAAGTACTTTGCCAGTTTAGCATAAAAGTTGGATGCAGGCGGAAAAAAAATACTCAAAATAATGTCATTATTACCTCCACTATTGGGGACGAGTCGTCACCTGTGTCTCTGATTATTCGGGTCATTTTTGGTTTCAGTTGTCGTGAGGTTGGATATTCTTCAACATCTTCCCAAATATTACAAAAAGTTTGTGACCTTATTTCCAGTAAGGTCAGGGGGTTAAGTAAAGCACCAACAAGCCATAACAAATGCAAAGGGACATACTTCTGCCCTGTGTCATTCTAGTTTCTTTTGGAAATATTTTTTCATCAAGGAATAATCAAAGCAAGAATTACTCTTCTTATAAACCTCTATAAAACCCCCAAAAAATTAAAGAATTTCCCTAAATGTCATTTCTTCATCCATTACTAAACACTAGTCTCGATTCTATTATTGACAGCAATGGCAGTCAGAGCTTGTTTGCAATTTGCGGTGACCTTGACAAGCACGGGACGAGTTGGTGATGATGAGCGCCGCGGCATTACTCTCGTAAAGTAGGCAGTTCATGAGCTTCTTGTAAAGCAGCGGTGTTCCTGGAGTAGAAAAGTGCAATTTGAATTTTATGGTTCAAGTTACTGGGAGATTTCTCATTGTCATGCAGCATCCCCCCCCCCCCCCCCATCCATCACAGAAGTCAGAGCAAACACGGATAAGTTTTTACAAAAAGGAACTGATGCAGGTTTGAGTTTATTCCATATTCATCTCTCTTCCAGACTGTTTGAGTCTCTCCGTCTTTGCCGCCTCTGTCTACATCCATGCTGTTCTACCCACCCTGTGTGACTGTGTGTAATTCAGCCTCAACAACACGACAATGCCTCCTGAACCCATTCTTTCTCCATTCCTCGTGGCCCTCCCCGCCGTGTTTGTCACAAACACAGTGTGTCAGTGCTCGGGGAAAAAGGAAAAAAAGCAAAAGGGGTTGGGGAGTGGGACCCAGTGGGACCTTAACAAGGTGTGGCAGGTAAAATCATGGTGATGTGCTTTGCCCCATCTCGGTACCATCTTCAATCCCTGCTCATTTTACCCCTGCCTCCTGTCTCATTTTCCACTTTCCCTCCTCCGTATCTGTTTCTCTCCAGGCCACCCTTGCACTCATCACATCCTCTACTTCAGCAAATGCTTCTGCTTTCATTTACTTTATTTTCCTGCCCTAGCCCCCCCACCCCTACCCCACCCCCATCGGTGACATCGTTATTTTTAGACACTCTTGGCAGTGTGTAGCCTGTGTTTGCGTGTGTGAGTTTTGGGATGCTGACCTGATTTCCCAGCTTTATTCCCATCGTCTCCTTAAAGTGAAGCCCTTCAGAAGAGAAGAACACCTGTTCATTGCCCCCCAGGTGTGAGGGACGTGTCACATACAAAAGCAGGGAAGGGAAGGAGGAAGTAGGACGTTGGGAGAAGATGAGGAGAGAATGTGCATCTCCTACAGCTGCCCCCCGACCCCCAACAGTGAAACTCGTCAGTCACATAAAGGGCTCAATGTCAGAACCACTGGAACAACGACAGGAGTTAGAAATAGACCCCCACCGACAGAAATAGATACGTCTGTTTTTAGACTGATTTTTGGAACAGAAAATTAAAACCCTCCACACAAATTCAGTGCTCCATCCCACAAGACTTCCTCAATGATTCTGCGAAAGCGTGATTTCTTTTGCCATATATCTATATATGAAGATTAATGCACCAGTTTAAACCTGATTCATCAGTGCCCGTGTAATTCCTTGTAATGATAGGAGTCAAACCTTATAACAGATGGTAGAAGAGGTCATAATATAATAATAATAATGTACCAAATCAACTAAAAGCAACAAAATTGTTAAGTTATGCTTGATTTAAAAGCTACACTGACTCCAGAGGTTTCTGTTGGCATTGTTCCGTTTCACCTGTGTCCTTATATAAGCTTTGAGAAAACGTGCACAAATAGGATTTAAATAGTTTCCTCATACCACACATATAAATTCATTCCTTTACCTGTACATGACTTTATTGTGGCGCAAACACCATTCTTATGGAACACATTGTCTGGTTGTTGTTGGGTTTTTTTTGCTAGTCTCTTGTGTTTCCAGGAATTCAAATGGAAATGTCAACCAATGAATTGAAACCATCAAACCGTGACGAGCGGCACTAAATTCAAGCAATCAAACCTCCGAACCCACATTGTCGTCTCACGTAAAGAAAGACCCCTCCAGGCTACCGTCCCCTGACCCACCCCCACCCCCCACCCATCATCCTCTGCTCAGCACTGCATCCTCACCATCATTTAAAACCCTCTTTGTCAGATCGCCGGCTGTTCACACATGGAACGGCCGCTTGGATTCTCTACTCCTTGCACAAAGAACCCACAGCCATTAAAATCCACAGCCCGGCATCACAAGTTAGCCACTGTTAGTTATCCGTCACCCGCCGTGAAGAATGGCTGCCAGATATAGCCTGATGCAAATCAACACAAACAGGGATGACACGTGACAAAGAGGGGAAAGGGGGTGACATAGAAACACGGCAGGCAAAAGCGTGGCCCACAGGGAAGAAGTGGCTGACGTGTTTTTACATGAGTGTCATCTGATCGGACCGGAGCGTTTGTCCTTCAACATCCTTCTCTTCTTTAACACAACAGAACCGTGGATTCTGCACAAACACAGTTCGTCAAGGCATGGAATAGTGCTCACAAGATGGTGAATCGATCAGCGCGTTGTTACCACACAATTCACTATGAGACACGGTCACGTTTCTACACGACAGTATGAGACAGGAACATTTTCTTTCTTTTTTTTGTCACATTAAATATGTGTGACTAGAAAAACAGTCTTTTTTTAACGGACTGCTGACTTGAGAATGCTGTGTATGATTGATGTAATCAATCCGCTTAATCACAATAGCTGTGATTAATCATGAGTTATCACAGATTATATAAACTTCTGAAATCATACACACACACACACACACACGCACACACACACACAAGGTCTTTACATGTGTCTTATTCATCTTTGCATCTCGTCCACCTCAGTAACAGTAACTGTGTTTTGTCTGTGTGTGTTTTTTCCCCCCCCTCATCTTTTTTTACCTCGTGTCAAGCATTTCAGGTCCATTCTTGTGGTTTTTGGATTTGTTATTTTGTTTCCCTCATCCTGTTTGGTTTTAGATTGGATTTTTTATTTTTTTTTGCCAGCTCTCTGCTGGATTAGTTTACATGTTGGACCGCCTTCTTGTTTTTCTCCCTTGCCTGTCGTTACATCCCTCAAGACTCGTGTTCTTTTTTTGTTTTGTTTTTTGTGTGTGTGTTCAGAAAATTCAAGCTACACCAGCACAGTGCTTCTTTTTCAGTATCTGAGTCCAAATTTCACATACATGACATTTGCTTCACTTTTAATTAGACTGTTAAAATTAGGTAGACACTTAAATAGACCCCTGACTATGATTGATGAGTTGTTGAAAGCATCTTCGTCGTGGTTCTCCAGGCCTTGATTCTTCCTGCTGTGATGCTGTAGTCTCACCCGTTACAAAGGCTGCACATCCAGGGACACGATTCCACTCATTCATTCAAACAAGCCCGGTTATTCTCTCTCTAGTGCACACACGCTCCACATTTCCTATCGTCAATATTCATGTCAACCTTTTTCGGCTTGACAAAGCAAAAAAAAAAAAAAAAAATCTGTGGTATAAATTGTTAATATGACCAACAAGATATGAATGAACATTCAGCTGGAGTTTCCCTCTGACAGCGGAGCAAACGCCACCACCCACATGACCAGGATCCACACGAACCGCCACAACTGCACAGACGCTACCGCCTACAATTATTTTGCTCTCTGGTCAGCAACTTACCAGCTCCTGTTTAAGGCTAAGCAGGTCTATCCATTCATCTATGCAAAACAATGAAAACTCTAAAATAGTCTGTTTTGTCCGTGTTTTATTTTTTATCCTCATCTGAATGTGGTTAATTCTCATCACTGCTATAACTCCGTGTTTCAGCCTGAGGAGCTTGAAGACAGCCGTGCTTCCGTCTCACCAGCTGTTTCTTTTCACGCACCAGTGAGGAGCTTTCACCAGTAGGATGTAACGGGCTACAATAGTCCAAATTCCTCAAATAAAGATAACCTGATCAACCGGGAAGAGTTGTAGGAGGATCAATCAATGGCTTCCCACCCACAATACAATGATGTTGAGTAAAAATAGTCCCAGAACAGGAAGTGGACTGCATCAACGAGAAAAACGCATCACACCTCCAACCAGTCTGATCACAGGGATATAGTGTATTTATACGGTGTAGTAGATTCGCAATAGATCACGCAAGAACTATGATTTAAAACTTAAACGGCACATAGAGCCAAAATAGTTTCACATCTTTCTGGCTGAACTGGAGATTTAATGCAAACGAAATGGGAAACTGTGGAAACAGAAACTGAGTCAGTATTGGTGAGATTTGTGTTTTACTGTAATTACTATAAACACATTTTAATTCAGTTAAACAATATAGCTCTCTTTAGTACAGAAAGTAGGTTAAAATTTATTCCCTTAGCAATGTTTCTTCTGTTTATTTATTAGACTAAATGCTAAGAGAGAGTCTGAAGCTCACGACTGGCTTACACAGTACATCCCCATGAAACTGTGAGAAGTCTGATTAGCATGCTAAGTGCAAAAGATATCCCTGAAAGCCATCACATGATGCAATGTCAACACAATGGAGTCAAATGTCACTTTCAGTTTGGGGATTTTGCACTAAAATATGGGTGGAGTGGAAGAAATTACGTAAAAAAAAACTTTATAATCTATGTAAAAAGGATTGTTTTTTGCTCCTGACCTGGAATAAATCTGGCTTGGGTTTGTATAACTTGACTCACAGAGATGTGACCAACAGAAAAATGATGAAGCTGAGGAGGAAGAGGAGGAGGAGGAGGATGATGTCACCTCCAGTGACTTTTCTATTAAAAAACATGAGTAATAGATGACGTATCTGATTATCAGACGTATCTGATATGGAAATGGGGGTGGGGGGGTTGGAATGTGATGTGGTTTCTTTCGACCAAAATGCTGTGCACCCATGTGGAAGGTGTGCATCCACAGTTATATAAGTCTGTCTGTTTGGGTCTGCGTGTGCTTGAAGATCTTCGCCTGTAAACACATGCAGGTACTCGTACTGTCTCCTGCGTGCAGCGACGCTTCATCCTCTAAACGGGATCGGTGACAAGCAGCCGCGCCATTAAAGGACTCGTTATCATAATGCAGGATGCACCAAGAGATGCACTTCATATACCGATCCTGGGTGATGATTTGTCACACGTGAAACCCACCCTGAAACACTTCCAGCTCCTCCATACCTCTCCTTTTACCTCTCCTATCCAGCAAGGCTGCTCTCCCAATAAATTCATACTTCCTGGTTTCAGTTTACTGTAAATTTATGACATTAATATCTTTGGATTGGATTATTGACTTGTTGAATGGACAAAGCAGCTCCAAGCACAAATAAGTCACCTGAAGATGACACATCCTTCAGTCATTTTATGTCAGGGGGGATAAGAAGTGTTGCCTCCAGATGGATGCAGGAGATTAGAATATAGATTTGGAGAGGGTAGGTGTTGGATGCAGTATCATCCAGGCACTAAGTAAAGTACAACTACCTTAAAAATTGTCTTAAATAATGCATCGGATTGCATTTGAGAAAATACATTAAATCACTTCCACCCCTGGTGACAGATGAATCAATAATGAAAATTATCATTAGCTGCAGCTCTCGACCACCTGCCTCACCCTTAATTCCAGCCCATTGCTCTCTCTCCTCGTCTCACCCAGGGACACTTCCCTCATCTAATTTCCATGCTTCCTCCTTCGCCTGTCATGACCCATCTTTGCTATTAAAAATTAAAATGTCTGCCTTTTTTTGCTCTCCTTAGATAATGTTCAGTGGAAAAACACTGTAGTGAAGGAGGGGAGGTGGGGGGGGGGGGCAGGATGACAAACAGCTGGATGGATCTTATTTAAACACGCGACGGCGTACGTCGGGACAATCCGTCCAATTTCCGTTGCTTCCTCAGCTGCCTTTCTTGGCCCGTCGTCGTTATTAATCCGACACTTTCCTTCCTCCTGAGTCAACACTTTCTCAGCTCAATATTGCCTCACCTCACAGTGAGACGACAAGAGAGAGAGAGAGAGAGAGAGGCATGAATGTGCTTTGAATTTGGACAAAGGTTTCCATCCCAGACCACTCCAATCCAAAATATTAGGTCAGTGCTGCTGAATGAATGAATGGAGGACATGAAAAACAGACAATATAACGTCCTTGTGTGAAAAACCAGAGCAAAGAATGACTCTAAGGGAGAGTGGTTCATGTAGACATCAATGTGTGGCTATTTATACTGGATGTTATGAAATACTCTTATGTGGGTAATAGTCCAGAGTTAGATGAGGATGTTCACACCTTCCTTATGGTAAATATGAAGTTAGCGGCTTCTTTTCCATGAAAGACCCACTACAGCTGGTGTTGGTACTATTACTACTACACCACAGCTTTTATTTGTACTATTTCTGCTACGCAACTTTTATAAGACTTATAACTACTGCTCCTCATGGTCAAAAGTACCACCACAATTTTTAAGAAATGTAAAAAAAATTATATATATTAAACACTAAAAATATTTTAGCATTTTTGTATTTACCGAATATTATCGAACACACATTCACAAATAGAGTACAGTACAGAATTGGGAATGGTTATCTTCAATGTAGCCTGGAAACAAGTTAATTTGACTTACGTCTTTTTTCAACGTATGTCTCGTCTCCTTGGAAGCAGTTAACAACGTAAGTCGAGGTATATCTGTACCATAAATGTTTTTAGGGAGCATGCATGTCGTATGCTGGCTAAAGAATTGCACATCAGAACTGTCGCCCATGCATTGAATGCTCATTTCATTAGCATACGCCGCTGTTAGTGTCATTCAGAGGATTTGAAAGTAGCCTACTTGAAAACAAACAAAAAGACATTGTTTGTAGCGTTGCTAGGGTGACAATGTGGGTAGAATGGCCCACGGTGGAACCCTGGAATTGTCGTGCCGTTCATTTCCTGTTTCACCTCATGTTGCAGCACTACAGTCCTCAGCCCCATGTTACAAGGATCAGGGCACAACTCTTGGAAAACATCCCAGTTGCTGTCCGGCCTGCCAAACATGTCACCCACCGAGAATATCTGAGACGCTCTGGATCAACGTGATTGACAATGTGTTCCCCTTCCTGCAAGTATGCTGCAACCTGATCAGCTCTAATCAAAGGGGATGTGGAACACACGGAAAATGATGCTCAAGTCATAAACTTTTAGTGATAAAAACAAGATTACAGACGTTACATGTGTTATGTCCTGGATTAAGAAACTGATGATCATCTTATGCTGATACAACAGAGAACAAATGCAAGCACAAGATCGCCAATTCCTTTCAGAAACTTGAATTCTGACGCAAATTGCCCAATGAGTTATTACGTTTGCAGTCTATTGATTAAAAAACAAATTAATCAGAGTGATCAGTTGTGATTAATCACCATTAATTGCATGTTTGAAGTGCTGGTGTTAACTTTCATATACTGTTAGTGGAGTTAAAACAAATGAAAGCAATGTTGGAATAAAGAACCACATGATAAATTGGTTGTGGGGATCAGAATGTTGTTGTTTTTTTTACTAAATACCATCTCAGCTTAGTTCTGATGATTTCTTAATTAGATGTAAAACTGGCTCAGTAAAACATCTCAGGGAGCACTTGTCACGAAGTGACTACTGTATTAATTGTATTTGTCGGAGGATAGGGACTTCACCATACCTGCACGGCTCCAGCAGCATCTCTAACTTCGCCAGCCTGTCATATTCAGCTGAGTTTAGCATGGATAATTTGTGCTTCTGCTTAGCCAGCGATGCCTTCAGGTGAAGTACAAAATGTGGGTAAATCCTGGAAGAGCAACTTCCTTTCCTGACCATGAGGTGCATCTTGAACTTTAAGCTTTGCTGTATTGAAGGACAGTCTTTGAAATGTCCATTTGCTTTGCTGCCTTCAGAAAAGAATAATGTTAGGGCAACAGCTCCAACGGTAGACCGCCATGTTTTGCATAATAGATGATATATCAGATTTCTTGTGCTTCAGATACAAGACAACTCATTACTGGGATACGTGCACAAGTTTCATTTGAAAGTCTCTAAAATCATCGTGTTATTGGCATTCAATACGATCAGCTGTAAATGTGATACTGAGGAAAAACTTGATTGATCTGCATTAAATTAGCATTAATATGTCTCCAGATTAATCATGAAACGTTAATGTTAATAACCCTGGTTGTCGCAAGACAAAATTATTTTCCACTTGTTCAGGTTTTTAGCGACATTGGAATCTTCTGCTGTGATGCTTCAGCATCTGATTAGATTGTGCAAACGCAAAAGGGCACCAGGATACAGTGTTTGTTTGTGCACACATGACCAAACCATTCATAATACGCACAATCAAAACAGTGGTGAATGTCAGGGGAGGTAGAAACCGACAAAGTTAATTAAAGAGTAGATAGCACACACATGGATACACACAAACAGCACCGTTCCCACACATAATAACACGAGAACACATGTGCATAGAATTCAGCAGCAGCATTAAAGGTCACCGCTGCTTGCACTGCCTTGAGCAATATGTAACGATGTGTCACTGAGCTGTCAGGGGGAAAAAAAAAAAGACAGCCAGCAAAAAAAATCTTCACTTCAGTCCCTCCCAAATAATACACATTGCTTTTCACAACACGAAATCACACACATACTCAAGGAAATTGACTGTATCACATGAGGTTCTGCTTGACTGATTTGCATGATTAGACTCAAGTTTGATTAGACTCAAGTTTAACCCTAACCCTTACCCGATCCACACCAAGAAGGATTTCTGCTTTAATCCATGCACATGAAATATGCATAGAAATATGAAACAAAAAGAATATTACTCTGGCAGCAAAGGGGATAAAAATGAGATGATGACCTTGACCTTCCGGAAAAGTAGGTCAAGGTCAAATTTCAACTTTTGTACACTCATGAACCGGATATGATAGAAAGACAAGGGAGAAGGCCAGTGTGAGTAAGACCATAGATCAAAGCTAGTGCTTTGATCTATGAAAGTAGGTCAGAGCACTAGCTCTGATCTTTGACCTCTGCAAGTAGGTCAGGGTAAAATTTTGATTTCAGGTGTGTCGCGGGATGTTGCAGTCTGTGACTGCCTTGGTTCTTCTCGTTGTAAACGTCTAAAATTTTATTTCTATTGCAGTTGAGTCACCTGAGTTTGTCGATGATTAAATTGAGACTAAACAAACAATACACACGTTGTTATTTTTCCAAACGACACAAACTACCTGGGAAAATTGCAGTTTGACCCGGCGGGGCATTTTTTTGAAATCCCTGAAGCGTCCTCGATGCCTCGACCTCCCATGCATCACACACACACATCACCGTGCAGCAGCAGAGTCGTCCCTCCATGACGCTCGCTAACCGCCGGCTTCCCTCCACTCAGCTGCAACACTGAACGTCACACCGACTTCACACAGTGACTGAGCCGAATGATACAGCAGAACCCCGTTACCGAAAAGCTGTATCAACAACAGCACGATAGGTCACCGCTCTGCTGCCTCTCGCTGTAATCCAAGACCAACAATAATACACTCCCCTCGTCCTCGTCTGCGGTCGTAATCCCTGGACCGGAGCCAGATGTAATTTCCTGATTGACCTGAGATACTTTTCCATATTATCAGATTTGAGAGCTTGCAAAGGTTTGAACATCGAACAAGGTCAAAAAAAAAAAAAAAGTACAATGATGACAGGCAGGTTTCCAAGCCAGCAACTCGGAGGTTTTGGCAAAGAGACAATCACCATGTGCCTGGGGTTTTAAACCAGCTTAACTGAATTTACTGAGAACAGAATAATGAAAAAGATGAAGACCAGAATGCTGTTATTTACCTCTCTAAAGGCCTAATCGATTACAACGCCATCCACAATGTCTGTATGCAAACACAAGCTGAGTTCCCTGGATTACACGCAGCGTCTCACCGTGAGGTTCTGATATTTGGGTGAGGAAATGCCCATGAAAGCGAAGAAGACATCAAACAGGAATGCAAAATATGTTTTCATGCACCTAAAAAATGTAATTCAACAGAATGACTGTGGATTGGATTGGATTTCAGCTCAGAGTTGGCGTCTTCCTGGGATCTAGATTAATTCATTTCCACCAGACAATAGATATATGCACCGGTACCTCCTCCGAACAGCTTATGTTTGGTCTCGTGTGTTTGTTTATAGCAGGATTACAGATTAAAAAATGGATTTTTCAAAAACAAGGCATCGTGAGCGGACGTAGCTTGTGCGTTTCTTTTCATACTTCATCATTGTTTATGTAACTTATATATAATTAATTAGTTACAGTTAAATTCTTTATGTCCATTGGTTGATAAAATATGTATTTTTTCATAATTTCGGGGGTTTGGGACGTTTTTAAAAAAGCTGAATTAGATTAAAATGAATTTAGTTATTCTAAATGAGAAAAATTTGTTTGAGTTATGAGTTGTTTAACTTACAAGCTCAGTCAGGGAACAAATTAAACTCCTATCTCCAGATACTACTGTATCATAAAGACACTATTAACGTAGATAATATGAGCATGTCACTATTGCTGGTGCACACAAAGTAGTGGGGGTAGAAGAACTCTCCCTACACAGTGTCTGGTCGGCCATTGAGGTAGAAAAGTGAACCCCACCCCCACCCCCAAGGTGTCTCCGATCTGTTAAGCGTTGGACAAAACGACACACTTAAGCACAAACGTTTGCACGCAGACATCGAGACTCATTTGCTTAAACTCTATGGTGTGGATACCTGTGCACACCTGCAGCCACACACACACACACACACACAGGGGGGTATTTACTGCCTGCACACACACTTATGCCCTTTTAGCAGCAGGATCTAGTTTCTTCAACAGAGCAGCAGTTATCTAGAAAACATATTCATCATTTTCCATTTGGTATTCTTAGCCTGTTTTGGAAGCAAGTGAAACTGGCAACTGTACTCAACAGAATAAAGAGCACAATATTTCCTTATATATCTTCCGAATATTGTTATCTCACATTATAATTGCACTTGTCCCTCTACAAGGACCGTAGATCAAAAGCACAGGCTGTATGATGCAACAAAGAACCGTAGATCAAAGAGCAAGGAGAGATCAAAGGAGAGTAGAGTTATTGTTATTAGTAGTAGTAGTAATAGTAGTATAATAGTAATACTATAATAATAACAATAGTTATAATAATAATTTACTTCAGACTAAATGCTGTTTAAAATCTAAAGGTGGTGATATTTTATATTTTCCTTCTCGTCAATAAATCCCATGAAAATATCTCCGATAAGGGTTTGATTCTACTTATCCTTATAGATGTTAATCCAGTGTGACGCAGAGCTCTGCTGTTAAAAACCTATTAAAAACACATCAGTGAGCAACGCTGTAGCGCCGGATGATTTATCTGAAGTCGGTCCCACACACTCTGTCCTGCTGTTGGAAAAACTCTAAAAAGTGTTCATCCGCAGATGAAAATAGTCCTTCATTCACATTTGCGTCCTGTCTGATCTAGCTTCTGGGTCTGTTTCACTGTCGGATCGCATCTTTTTTAAAATTATTTTGGAAACTGTATGGATTAATTAACCAGTCCAAACCAGTGAGGTTGTTTTAATTCATTGAATTTTCTGGAACTACTTTTTTTTACAATCCTGGCTAACATGAAGAAGCTACAAGCTTTAGATCACAGATAAATTAGACCCACAGCGGCTCCCTCCAAGAAGCACTGACCTCTCTCTCTTTTTCTTTTTCACCTGATGCAACTGGTATGCAATCTAGCCGTTTTAAATAGCGGCTCACAAGCAGCTGCTTGAAACGTTTCCCCAACCGCAGCAGCTGTCAGACACTGACACTGCTGCGTGTCAAACTGAAGCCATTAGAGGTGATGGCATAAGCGATTCACCACGGCGGCGGCGGCGGCGGCGGGATGCTTGCTCTACGGTTCCTTTTTTTTTGATGACTCTTCAAATGTGACATTCGGCTTGTGTAGCGTTTGGGCCACGTGAAACACTTCCTCTGTTGCACCGGTGCGGTGTGGTGTTTGCTCCTCCTGAACATAGACATTAATCTAGGGGAGTTAATGTATAACACCGGGTTATTCCCACTGTAACTGCAGCGGTATTCCAGGAGCGTTTACTGCTGTAAGTAATCCTGACATGTCATCAATTCCCAAATTACCTTGAGGAAAGGGAGGAGACGGAGGAAGAGCAGCAGGGGGAGGAAGAAGAGAGACTAAACTAGAGCATGGAGCAAAGCCCACTTGGGAGCCTGTATGAGAGAATCCCTGCTCTCCTTTCGTGCATTCCTTACATCACTCCATCTTGAACTCTTCACTTGTTTGGCTCCATCTTCTCTGCATGTCACTCTTTCTATATTTCCTCCTTGCTGCCCTCCCTCTCTCCGTCTCCCTCCCTCGTTCTCGTTGCCTTGGCTTCAGAATGAAGGGGAAAGGAGGTAAGGCCAGAGAAGAGGAAGATGAAGGAAGAAGAGATGCAGAGGGAGCATGAAGGAGAGGAGACTAATCATGACGCATTGAATTGGAAACAAGACAGCGAAGATGGAAAAGAAGAGAAGGGGAGAAACAAAAAGAGGATGAACCCAGAGAGAGAGATAGCGGCAGATAGAGGGTAAAGAAAAGGGGGAGAGATGTTTTCTCCCCTCCTTTTATTTTTCCCCCAGTGTCACCCTGATTATATAAGCACCACGTGCTAAAAATAAAGCCTGCAGCACAAACTGTGAATGTGAGGCTCGAGTGTGTGTCTCCCTCGAACGCACACACACACACACACACACACACACAGAAAAAAAAAACATTTACACACACCGCCTGAATGGCAGTGACGCATCAGAAGGAGGCACACACATGCAGCGTTTGCGCAAAAAAAACCCAAAAAAACACACACACACACATTCACGCACGCACACGCATAGATCGGGCCTCGCGAGCTGGGCGCAGGTTCTCTCCGGTTGCCATGGCGACGTAGCCTCCTTCAGACAGGAGAAGGAGAAGCAGGGTATGACTTCCTGGAGGGACAGAGCAGAGGCTCTCCCCATCCTCCCTGCTTCATTTCTCTTGTGTGTTTACTCAACTCCACATCCAAACCCCCCCCACCCCACCATCACACCCATCATCAGCCCCCTCCAGGGAGGTGTCGGCATCTCAGGCCAGGTGCCAAAAAAAAGAGGTAAGGATGAGGCTGCCGTTCACCCCCCCCCCCCTTTTTTTCCACACCTTCATCAGTAATCTCCTCATGCGTCGCCCCCCCCCCCTCCCCATCCGTCTTTATAAGCACCTGGCGGGCAGGAGACAAGGGCCGCTTAGAGCCAGTTTCATCTGTTAGCAGCGACGCTCCTCTGCAAGCCGAGGACCCACATCACATCCACTTCCATCAGGAGGATGCCGGGGGGTGTGTGTGTGTGTGTGTGTGGGGTGGGGTGGGGGGTGGGGGGCTCACCACAAACACTCCGATCCATCCTGCTGACATTTGGAGCCGCGGTCACAAAGCAAAAACACCGGTCGGGGGATCAGGTGATTTATGTTTTTAATTGAAAAGCAGACACGAGCAGCGGTGCAAACGCTCCCGTGGACCCCCAACCGCAGCAGTCAGGCGTGTGCGTGTGTAATAATAGCCTATATTTACATACACTCAATATATGGAGGAATTGCAGTTACGCCAAAGATTCCCCTGGCAAGAGCTGCTGCTGCTGCTGCTGTACCGCTGCCACCGCCGAGGTCCGCTGAATAATTGTCTGCATTGGAAATAACGTCTAAAAATAGAAAAGTGTGGCACGAAAAAACAGGAACCTGTAAATGACTGGAGTAGTGTGAGTATTTCTACGGCTTTGCCTTCAGCCAGTGGGACAATATATTCTACATTTTGAATGGATGGATTGCTTCACAATGCTCCATTTAGAGTTTTAAGAAGTGCTGCACCCTAATATGCTCAAATTCTCAAGAAAAACCCCTGAAATTCCATTATTATTAATAATTCTTGAAAAAAAACAAACACACACACACACTTGGCACAAGAGTTTCCTGGATCTTCACCTTGAGCTGGATAAAAATCTCCTCAAACCTCCTCAATTCCCAGACTTTTAAACCACCGTTTGGAACATTTTCAAGATATTCAGCAAACTGACAGACAGAAAGAGACTTTAATCTGTGACTGTTGGTCTTAGTTGGCTGTTTGCTAACACCACTAACAGCGTGAGATGAGCAAATCAACTCCGATCATGTGTGTCAGTAGCTAAACGATAAGCTCCAGGCTAAATTAGCCATGTCAGACACAATTCTCTCTTCAGACACATTTCAAGTCGTCGTCGTCACAAAACGTGACTCAAATTGTAAATTATGACATCGCCTAACCTGCAGGAAGTTTCACTTTCTCAACCATCGGAAAAGTAAAACATCACCAACCAAAAGATCATGTTCGTAGATTATGATCTATCCTTGTGTGAAATGATGAATCCACACTGAGAACTCATCCGCATTTGGTCAGGGGCCGACACGTTGTAAGTGCATCTAAATACTCATTCACACGCGTGTCCTTCGTCGTGTAACCCTGAAGCTCAGCTCGAAAAAAAATTCGCTTGAACTCTCGCCAAGTTCAAGACCCGCCAAATGCGTCTCAGATTTTACTACTCAACTTAAATGTCTCTTACAGTCTTACAAAATGCTGCCGCGGCAGTATGAGCAGACATAGATACTCATAGACGACATAAGATACGGCAAAAACCTCCATGATTTACCCACGCGCCGAACAATGCAGCCTGTTTATGCATGAGCTGATGCGGCTCGGCTGACATCATGACAGTCTGACAAACACAAATGAAAAAGGAGTTTAGATTTTTATTTGCAGATCTAAAAAAAAAAAAAAAAACTGTCTGATTCAGTATGGATGCTGAGGACACTTGTTCCCCCAGCAGCAGGTTCTTATTTTCCTGTCTGTGTGCATCGATCACATCACGTATTTGACTTTACAAACCCGTCTCTCCGAACCAAGTCAAGTAGCCGGAGGGTCTCCTGTGATTCTGTCTCTTTTGTCGAGCTCTCCAATTATATCCACCTTCAGAACGCAGGACGCTCACACAAAGAGCACTTCATACAATTTCATTTTCTTTTCTTTTTTTTTTTTTATCCGAAGCCCTCTGAGGCCCATGAGAATTGACAGTCTTGCATGTTTGTTTGAGTCTTATTATATTCTGCGATGTAGAGAGAGTGGGCGTTCAGAGACGGGAGGAAAAAGACATACTGACAAAGTATAATGGTTTTTTGGGGGTTTTTTTTGTTTGTTTATGATGTGCGGAATCATCATCATAAGAGATGCCATGAAGGATGAATTCATCCCAATTTGTGGATGGCATAACATCTTTTTAAACTTTGAATATCAAAAAATAATAAGACATTTGTATTTTTGATATGATTTCTGCTCTCGATCACAGTATATACATAATTATGTTCCAAAAAAAAAAAAAAAAGCTTCAGGCGTGAAACGGACAGATTAGCAGTAGTTTTCTGTTGTTTCCCTTAGTCTTCATTTGCTGGCTGTATCTTACCATGTTTAGGTTCTAATTTCTGGCATTTGGATGCTTTAATGAAAGACATTCCACTTAAAAAAAAAGAATACTTATGGAGGGTTGGAGGCATAGGGTGACATAGGGAACTACAACATTTACAAGCACCTCCTGAAGGTTCCAGAAGATGAGAATGACGTTCTCAGAAACCCTTCGAGAAGCAGAGGAAAGCTCTCATTTTTAAAGCAAATGGAATGAAAACTCCTGGATCTGACTTTTTCTAATCCAGATCCAAAGCAAAAATTCAAGAGAATATATCCTTTTACAACTTTGAGAATTTATCCACTAGTTTGTAACGTAATCCTGCTGACAAACAACTGAATGCTTGAGCTAATTCTCAGGCTTGCAGGAGATGAACTGTTGACACTTCAAAAAATAGCTTGTGTTTGCAGTTCACAGTGAAGATTAAACCACGCCATCACTTCCAGCGCTGACGGTGGTATTCATCAGCTGGAGTATTCTTTAGGTGGTAAACACCTGCACTAATCCAGGCCTGAATGATGTCCTCCATCCATTATACGATGATTAAATCGTTAACCCCCCACCCCCCCCCCACCCTCCACATCCCTCAGTCACCTCGCTGTTATGAACCAGACATTCATCAAGGTCCCATTGCTGCTTTTTTGGCGGGGAGGTGAGTTAGCAGGAGGCTGTGAACAAGGAGGAACATCCCCGCCACAGCAGAGCAGCCCTGGAAAGTGGGGCATTATGGGTAAAGGTCCAGTGACCCATCAGGAGTCCGGTCACATGCATTGTCCCAGCTGTTTCTAGAACTGAACAGAAGCCAGGGAGGGGAAGGTCATTGTCAGCCTACATCATAAAATTTGATTTATTCATTCATAAATTCTGCCCTCAGTTCCAGTCATATTCAGATATTGGTGCTGTAAACACCCTCTAGTTCCTCCCTCTGACGCACGACTAAAAGATCATTCTTTTTCCTCCTAAGGAAGACTATCAAATGGATTTGCTAAAATCAGGTCAATATTATTGGCTGTCTGCAATTGTGCGCACCTTGCGAGCCGGCCACATCACTCCAACCTTGCCAATAGTATGAATAGTATGAGTGGAACAAACTAATGAAATCATATTAAATTTGAACAAGAAAATTATGTAGAAATTATTTTAATCTGAAATAAGGAAATGCTATTACTTTGCTTTATTTATAGTATAAGAAATGAACAGCGAAGATGATGGTCACCAAGAAATTTTACCAAGCAAACACCAAGAAATGGGTCGTCTTGTCTTTTGACTCCACAAGTGGACTGAACTCCCAATGACCGTCTGTAGGTCGGACAAATTGTGAAATTTATCCAAATTTCAAGTAATGAAAAAATTACTTATGACAAATCAAGTCGATTTGTGATAAATAGCTGAATTTTTGACGTTTAGAGATAGCGAGGGTTCCCTTGCAATCTTAGAGAAATTGCCTCTGGTGCGTCACCCTCAAAGGAAAGTGAGAAAAGATCGAAAGTTTTATGAGACAATTTTTTGGTAATCGACTCTTTAAAGCTAAAGCGTGGATTCTCCCGTCCACCTTAGTTGAATTTCAGGTGGTAAAAAATATAAAACATTTTGGATGAAGCTTTTCAGCCGTTCTGGCTCGTCGCCACTTCCATTGCGCCGCTGACAGCAATTAAAGCAACCAATCTCACTGTTCAATAACCACTCTTCCACAAGGCACTGCTTTGAAACTGTCACTTTTCTGTGTGTGTGTGTGTGTGTGTGTGTGTGTGTGTGTGTGTGTGTGTGTGTGTGTGTGTGTGTGTGTGTGTGTGTGTGTGTGTGTGTGTGTGTGTGTCTGCAGCTGACAGAGACAGACAAAAAAAAAAAACCCTGAAAGACATGATGACGGGCAGACATAAAGAGGAGATAAAGGAGTGGAGTCTCGTCAAAAAAAACCGGAGAGATCTCTGACTGAACCGGTTTGTTTCGGCTTCACTTCGGGGGGGGGACGCAGTAATGGAAATGGAGTCTTTACGCTGCCAAAGGTGAATCCCTATTTATGGGCTGCAATTATAATTACATAAGATCTCAATTATTCAGCTGCAGTTCTTTCAGGCTTTCATCTATTAGTCAGAGGCGAAACAGCCCGATCAGCTCTCACATGTAAACCAGAGAATGTCTGCGTCGAGTCCTGTCGGTGTTCCTGAACGGTAAACATCAGGGCTGCGTAGGCGGGTTGGCAGGGGCTGAATTACTTGCTCTTGTATCACAACTGTGTTTCATACCTGCAGCTGGAGGGGGGCAGATCTTATGAAATCTCATTCCTAGCAAACAATCCCTCATCAATCTACATCCAGCTTGGTTGTTTTCCCCTTTTTGCTGTCACCACTGTTGGATTCATCAGTTGGCAACAGATTTTCTCCACTACCGTTTTCCCCTTATCGGCACCAAAATAAAACGGCCTGGTCATAGTTGAGGATGACATGCAGACAAGACGTTCAACCAGCAAAGGCACCTCCACCTTCAGCCGTCACACACGTTTCTGCTCCAATCTGGGCCGACAAAGCAAACCGGACTTCAAACATTAACGATTCAAACATCACACGATTAAAAAGTTTCCGCCTCCATCTAAACTCCAATTTGCCTCCACAAACTAGGCTGGCAAAAGGATGTCCTCTCAAATGATCCTTTCAAACGAAATATATATCGGTAATTTGGACGGATTAAAGTAGCGGTAATTGCTCAATTAATATTATAAACAGTGGCAAAGGGAATTAAAGAATTTTGTGGATGTCAGAAAAAGGATGGATTACACAAGAGGATAGATGAAACAAGACGCCGGGCTTCAAATCCAGCTGTTTTAAATATTTCAGAGGAAACCTGAGTGTCGAGAGTGAGAGGGAATGTAAAGGATGAAGGAAGAGGAACGTGAGACATCCCTGCATGCCTGCATACTTTGTTCTCCACGTCTAGATGTCAAACGCTTTTTATTTTTTTATCTTTGGCGATTGATTTTCTTCCTCTGATTCGGGTCTTTGGATAATAATCCTGGAAATGCCCCACAGATTATATTTCAAGATATGTTTTGTCTTCAATCCCTGCAAGTTACAGTTGGAGAAAAAAAAAATTGGAGCAGTTTTGAGGGTGTCGTAACACAAAAGGGGGTAGATGAAACACATCATTTACATAGCGGGGTCTCTACTGTACTAAAAAGTCTTTTTGTAAGATAATGTTAACAAATCAAAAGCATGAATGACCTTCTGAAGTATCTTAAAGGTTTTTTTTTAACTTGAAAATGTTGACCAAAAAGGTAAAATAAATAAATACTAAGCAATAAACAGTTTTAAACCAATTCTACAAAATAAGTCATATTATACTAATGATTTTTTTTTTTTTAAGAGAGAAACAGAGAGAACAGGAATACTGGTTTACAGGCAAAGGGGAACGCGACATTGGAGCCCCTCCAGTGGGACTGTATAGAGAGATCAAACAGAATACATAGCATTGGAGTAAGTCCTAATTAGCTCCATCTAAAGACTCCTGCTTTCTCTTTCCGAGGTCTCTGACAAAAAGCAGAAGCGCTCGCTTCTTGTCCTTTTCTAGTTTCAAAGCCCCGACTGTTTCCTGGTGGTTTTTGTTACCGTATGGTTCAATGTGACGCACGCGTTTCCCACTGGAGCCACTTGTGGTACAAACGAATGCACTCGTGGTGCACGGAGATACTGTGGATAATTGTTTTATGCTTGTGCAAACATATGATCAGCAAGGGACCCTTCTGGTTTATGCACCACCAAGTCCAACATCCTCACCGAGCGGTTTGGAAAGAAACAGCTGTCAGCAGATGGAAATGGAAAGCTAGTTTTTCGTCCATGATACCACTATTGACATGAAGAAAACAGCTGTCTGATACCTGTTAGTATTCATTTTATCCCTTCATCCAAAGGAGATATTTTGGCCATTATGATCAATACTTGAGAAAACTCAAGCCTATCCCCGGTAACTGGATGGGATTGAGTTTCCTCAGCGTTTTTTTTTTCTCCTTAGGTCTCATTTTCTCTCTCATTCTGTATTCATTGCGTGTCTCCATCATTAGCTTTCTGCGCCCAATTCCCTATCCACCTTCACCATCTCTCCCTCCCATCTTTATCCGTCTCCGTATCTCCCTTCTTTCCAGCATGTTTCTTTTTTTTTTTAACTCCTTCCTCACCCCCCCGTCCAGTTGCTGGTGTCATGTCAAGCAGGGTTGCTACACTGAGTTGGAAGAAATCTGACATGACAGCTTCCATGACTGTGGCAGGAATGCAGAAATGGAGTTTACATTTATTTAAAAATGACATGCTCTCATATTCGTTGGCGTCTGTGT
This sequence comes from Antennarius striatus, assembly GCF_040054535.1. Lineage (NCBI taxonomy): Eukaryota > Metazoa > Chordata > Actinopteri > Lophiiformes > Antennariidae > Antennarius > Antennarius striatus. The sequence goes on from NC_090792.1 coordinate 17,503,528, forward strand.
GAGTGGTAGAAAGGTTTTCTTACCTAAAAAAAAAGCTCATGGCATATTAAAAATAACCAATATGGACATAGCTTGAGAAAAGCCTGCGTTACTTAAAGTTAGCTGCATCTTGTCAGTTTGTATCAGCAGCTTTATTCTAGTAAAGTTTCCTGGAAGATGAAACCAGAGTCTTGCCGTATAGAATATGTATAAAAATCACATGATAGTATGAGATATTTGTATAACATAACAGTTCTTCACATTATAAGAGGATCTCCGTGATGCACTGGCGACGCGTCCCGGGTAGATCCAGCAACACCCACGACTCACAAGACGGAAAAGCAACAGAAGACGAAACAATTACGACCATCTCGTCTTCGAGAAGTAAATGGATGGATGGCTGCTGAACAAGATATTTTAATGTTGCACTGACTTTTGCATTTGTATTATATTATATCAAAAGTTCCATTGTAAAAAGAAAATATATTTAAAAAAAACCTGAAATGAAAAGAAATACTTTTCTTTTATACAAAGTTGCTAGTTTATATGTGTGGGAAAAGGCAATACAGAATAAGGTGGTTTAATATCAATATGGGGAGGGTTCATAAACGTTTAAATTACGTTTAAATTCGGTGCTATATCGCAGAATTGTGTTTTTCTAGGGGGGTCCTGGGACGCATTAACCCCAAGGAACGAGGGATTTCTGTGTTCATTTACATTTATTCATTCATTCTTTTTCAATGCCACTGTCGTGGGTCGTGGGGGTTGCTAGTCTATTCCAGCCAACTGAGGGCGCCGAATTATTATTACGGTTGTGAAAACAAACCATACAAGTTGGAATTACCATTAGACAGGCTTTGATCTCCCCATGTGATTTACACGCTCTCTAACCCGACCCTAACCCACTCACCCAACCCTGTTTTCTTTGATGTAAACAAATTCTGTGTCGCGTTTTGAACAACTATGAGTTATACATAGCGTTTTTTTGAACGACTATTGGCGTTGTGCCCGGAGTGTACCCTGCCTCACTCTGAAATTTCGTGCTCCAAATGGACCATTACGCGTCTAAAGCGCATGATCGCTTCTATCACGTACGTTGGATTCATAGTTATCGGACCATCACCATGATTGTTTATATATGTGTGCATTTCATAGAGGACGTTTATGGGTATCGGAGGCTGTTCATCGCGAACGTCTCCGCGCGCTGTGACAAGCCTCTGCCTCATGTTTGAACCTCAGGTCTGTCAGCTCATTAATATAGCCTCTGTTCCTTTGATGTCTTTCATCTTGTTCAAAGATCTTCATGCTATGAGCTGGCGTCTCATCCAGGGTGTACCCCACCTTTCGCCTGTAGTCGGCTGGGATAGGCTCCAGCAGACCCGTGACCCACAAAGCATACATGCGGTAGTAAGAAAATGGATGGATTAGAAAGAAAACTCGTTTTTCTGTATTTATGGTGTGCCTGTGAGTGCATCTGTAGAAAGTACGTGTCTGTGGAAAGAGTGACCATCCAACAAGTCCTCCTGTCCAGGAAAAGGAACATTCTTTTTGCTTTGGCTGGGCAGTAATGTCCAAACAGCTAAGCAAAAAAAATAAACTATTTTTTGAACTAACTTGGTTTTAAACTGGCTTTGGCTGGGCAGTAATGTCCAAACAGCTAAGCAAAAACAAAGAAAAAAAGAAAAGAAATAAACTAGTTTTTGAACTAACTAGGTTTTAAACCAACTACGTTTTGAATTAACTAACCACTAGGTTTCGAACAAACTAGATTTTAAACTAAGTAGGATTGGAACTAAGTAGGTTTTAAACTGATTAGGTTTTGAACTAACTAGGTTTTAAACTAGGTTTTGAACAAATTAACTAGGTTTTGAATTATTATTTAACCTAAACAGTGTATTAATGTTATTATTTAATTATTATTTATGTTTACAATGTTTATGTTTATACTGTATGTTTGCACTTCTACACCAATCCTGCTTTATATGCTTTCAATTGTCCCTTGGGAATAAAGTTTTTTGAATTTGAATTTGAAATTTAAAAAAATAAAATAATATAATATAAATATAAAATAAAATAAAATAAAATAAAAACAATAAAATACTTCACTGACGTGAAATGAGGTTTAGGTACCTGTAAAGGGAAAAAAAGAGAACTCTCCAGATACAGTCGGGCAGTAATGTCCAAACGGCCAACCAGAGAGTGCTGCTCAATCCATGACCACCCAATCTGCTCTACACCCACAATACCACAGATCCCAGAGAATATAATACCAACACCCATGAAACTAGACGTGACGCTAACATCTCCTTGTCCTTATTGGAACTAACAGTCCCTTGAGAGGACCGTACGGAGGACGGCCAATGAGCGTAAGCAGCTGGAATACCACAAACTCACAGATTAACGCCGGAGGGGAGACTGGAAAGCCCACTGTGAACCAACCGAGGTGGGATCTCGAGGCTTTCCTTTCCGCTCCTTTTGCAATTTCTGCAACCAGTTTGACATCACCGGAGCTTCAAAGAAGCGAGCCATCAAGTCCACCACAGCGGCTGCAGAAAGAAGCCTCGAGGTGGATCTGGATTGAAAGGTCAGAAAAATCAGACAATGCTACTGGGACCTGAGTCCGGGGCCTGATCAGAACCGGCTGGGTAGCCTGAGGGAGGTTGTCTGATGTTGTGAGACCCGAAACACCCAATGATCTCGTTCATCAGTCATGATGTTTCCCAGTGCACGGGTGTTACTGGAGCCTATCCCAGCTGGCTATGGACCAATTCCAAAACACTCGCACTTTAAACAATTCACTGATCCTCCACGCTTTCAGCAAGAAATGACACTCAAAATTCCAGGTTTTCAGATAGTCTCCAACTTTTCGAAAACCATTCAACTAATTCTCTATCACTCAAAGCTATCCCACCTTCTTTCCTTAAGCTACATGAGATTTCATGATATTAGCATTTCTTAAGTACACTCGGATAGATTTCAGCAATACCCACGACTAGACAGAAAAGTGACTGAAGACAAAACAATAACGATCATCTCATCTTCAAGAATTTTTGTTTTTGTTTTTTGACAATGCAAACTGGAGCACCCAGAGTAAACCTTTCCTAATTAGCAGTTAGCATTAGGTTCTTGCCACAGGACAGCACAAGGAGAGTGAACAAAAGGGAGTAAATTCTACGACCGATTATACAGCACATACAATCGAAGGAGAATAGATCAAAGGTCAGTAGAGGTCCTGATTATTCATGGCCCCCAATTATTATTACGGTTGTGTGAACAAACACAACTACTATTATGTTTTAGATCAGGGGTGCTGAACACGTTTGCAGCATGCGAGCGACTTATAAAACAACCAAGATAGAAAAATCTCCCCTGAAATAAATATGTATAAGTACTGACATTATACAGTATGTACAATGTACGTCAATGCACCTTGCATAAAGGAGGAGCCCATATTGCACACAACACAATTAAGTATGTACATTGTTTGTCCACTGTCCTACTGTTCATTAAAGTCCATGATCACCTCTATAGCATATGGTAAACCCATTATTCTAGAACCATCACCATGATGGCTAAAGTATGTGTGCACTTCATTTAGGACAATGTCATGTACTGGCAGTTGTTCATCGGGAACATCTCCACGCATTCTGGCAAGTCTACTTACCTGTTCAGGGGCTGAGATGCAGCTCTTTATTAAAGTCTCTCTTCCTTTGATGTCTTTGAACTGTAATCTACATAGGCCCTGCTAGAAAGTACAGTACTATCTTCTTTGACCCACGAGGCATAGATGTGGTTGTAAGAAAATGGATGGATGAGAAAGAAAACTGTCAATGTGTTGCATTTGTACTATGCCTGTGTGTGCGTATTCATTCATTCATTCATTCATTGCATTGTCAGTACCTGCTTCTAACGCTGTCACAGGTCGCGGGGCTGCTGGAGCCTATCCCAGTGGACTTGGGGCATGGGGCAGGGCACAAACCAGGTGCAATGCCAACGTAACACAGAGCCACATGAAGGACACACACACACACACACACACACACACACACACACACACACACACACACACACACACACACACGCACACTCCTATGGATAATGAGACAATCTCTCTCCTGGAAATCCACTGGGAGAGGTTCCAGCAACCCAAGTGACCCGTGAAAGCGTAAGAGGCAGGTAAGAATGAATGGATGGATGATTGAACGAACGAATGTGCACTAAATGTCTGTAATGAACTTCAAGCAACCTTAAACCTGTAATCACTTCCATCTCTTTACGTTTTTAAAAACCTTTTAAAAAGTAACATTGACAGAAGTACAGTATTTCTAACCAAATGCCTTTTTATTGCACACTATCAGTTTGTTACACCTGACTGTTATTGAGCATACTTTAGTGTGAGCGTACATGGTGCGTTTTGTGTCCTTGTCTTGGCCTTTATGTATTCTGTAAGTCTTTACCATCCATGTTGGCCAAAATTCCCCTGGAGAAAAGTTATTGTAACTGAATGGGATCCTGGTTAAGTAAAGGTTAAATAAAATAAAATTCACTTCACACAGTGCTTGATTTTTCCCTTGCTGTTCTTTCTGCCACGCCAATTGCATCAATCTACACTGTAGGGCAGTGGCTGTAGAGAAACTAGCTTAATACTTGTGAAATTATCTATCTATGAAAACAATTTTTACAGATCAAAGATTTGAAGTTTGCTAACCCCGACCCTGACTCTCAACATTGTACTGATGGAAGTCAGTATTCTATAAAGTGACTTCAAATCTGTAGTTTGACACCTCAGCATTGATGCTCCGGCACCATCAATCCAAACAGCAATTATTGGTTGAGACAGAAATAGGTCAGCATCAATAAGAAGGTGAGGCACATACGGAGGACTTCAATAATAAATAGGAACAGCGGAAGAAATGGAATAAAAATGATTCAAATGGCAAGAACTGAAGACTGTGATAAAGGCGTCATTATTTCACAGGATAGCAGTTCAACAAATGTCTGTAAGCTGGGGGAGATAAACCAGGAGAAAACTGCAAGGTGGGAAGACTAAAGGCATGCCAGGAACAAGACTCCCTGACACAATAAGAGACAAGAAGAACATGATAAAAGAAAAGGGGAGGGAAAAGAAAGGAGCGATAGTGGAGATCAGGCTCAGTGTAGCAAAGAGACGGAGGTCCCAGAGGCCTTGGCAGAGCTGTGATCCAGGCAGTGTAACCTCTTCATCTTCTGCCAGCTCCCTCAAAATGATAGCATGACCATCTCTGGACCCTTGAGGGGCAGTATGGACATATTTTTGCCAAACGGCGCTGCTGCCATCCTCTACTTTTACCAAGTCTCCCAACCTTTCTACGTATGAATGAACCAAAACAAGTCCAGACCAAATGCGGAGCACTAACAATGTCCGATGAAAGGTATCTGACATCCAGTCACAGATAATGTGGCACAATCTCTTTACTGATTTGATGATCGAGCACTACGAACACTGTAAAAAGCATTTGTTTTCATTAACGATCCAATCATTGAAGGTGAAGAAGCTTCAGAAACACCTTAGAAAGCCAAGGACAGCAGCAAAATAGTGTGACAATCACCTTTTCTACTTGAAAGCTCGACTATTGAAGCAAATTTATATGTCTGGAAAAAAAATAGAGGAAGAAAATGACTGCATGCCCACCACATCGCATTATGGCTTCTCTGGTGAGATGTCTCTGGCCATGATTCTGGTCCTCACCAGGATGGAGTGAAATAATCTAGATTTTTTTTTTTTTTACTTAATGTGGCACAAATCTGATTTTCCTGCTCTGGGCAATGGAAGATTCGTCAGAGTCTTTTTGAGGTTATAATGTTTACAAGTATAAAAATCTAATTTAATACACACTGTTAAACTTTAGCAAAAAAAGATTAAAGCAATGAAAATGAGAGGAATATTTATCAAACAAGCAACATAATTAGAAATTTTTACTTGCCAACGCTTTTGAAAACAAGTAAAAAAATACCTCTTCTCCAAGGACCTGCAGATATCAGACACAGAAACCCTCCAGCAAGACGGAGAATATTTGTCTGGCTGCAGTGAAAAGACTTACTTTCTCAGTTTATAGGAAAATATGAGTAAATTCAACAAATGCCTGTTGTTGTATTGAGATATGGAAATACATATCTTAAAACCAGTACAGATACACTCGAAAAGGGAATTTGTTTATTGATCTATAAATCTACTTATCACCACTTTGGGGGTTCACAGGTGACTGGAGCTGATCCCAGCTGGAACTGGGCGAACAGCCACGTATCCTGTCCACAAATTACATTTATATGCAACTGATTTTAAAAAATAAAAGCAAACACATTTCTTTTTAAACATTTTGTTTTCGCCTCAAATTGAATAGAACAGCTTCAGATGTGTGACAGGAAATTGGAGAGAGACGCTAGAAATTCTGCCAGCAGCCGGACCCAAACCCACACAAACAGCAGTGTGTTGGTGGTGATCTTGATCATCGTATATGTCCACATTAAAATGTTTCCACAATCTTGACCTGGATTCCATCTACTCCTTCCAACATTTTCTTACAACTCCAGTAATATATACCTAAATTAATTCATATATAAATGTAGTTTTACCACTATTGAAGATTGGTTTACAATCTTGGATTGATTGGTCTATTGGTTGGTTGGGTGCTTAGTTGATTGATTGATTGATGGATTGATTGATTGATCTATTGTGAGAACGCCCTATTAGTGCGACAGAAGTCAGGTACGTTTTTCACTTACAACCAGGCTTTCTGAAGGTAGGAATCCTGGTAGAAAACATGATAGTAAAGTGGAGCAAAATATCCCCTGATGCTTAACACGTCATAACTGCTTGGTCAGAGGAAAAAATGCCTTGGTTTATGATTATTAAATCTTACAATTGTTTTATAAAGTTTTTAATACAAGTTAAAGTTCAGAAATGTCCTACAGGTGCCCAGATTCAGGGCATGTTCTTCTTCTGAGCAACCTTTAACCTCGTCAGCACTGTAGCCTCTGCCTCCACCAACTCTGTCAAGACACCACCATCCTCCTCTGTTGAACTCACTTCGCGTTGAAATCCTGGAGACTTGAAGATATCGGATGGCATCCCCCCTGTTTGAGTATAAATAGGAAGGGATTGCTCTACTGTTACCACATTTGCTCTTCGGCCTCCTCAAGGACCCCTACTTTTATGCTTTGAAGTAAATGTGATCATCCAGAGGGAAGCCCTGAGAATAACCCTTCCTCTGCTGCGAGAGCGTAAGTCGTCTATTAAGTCTGCCACTCGAGTATCAACAGGGAGGATTAGCTGGAATACAAAAGGTCCATTTCCTCCCCTGAGTGAGCAATCCCCTCCCACCAAGGCGTGGTGTATCGACGAGAAACAACACGCACCCAACACATGTTGGACATGCAGCCCATGATCAGCTCTGCCCTTGAGGCACAGACTTTGGCTTCGCAGCATCTCAGAGATTACAACTTCCTCTGGGAGGCAAAGGCAAGAACAGAAGTCAAGGATGGAGGAGAAGAGCAAAACAGAGTTTCCTCATGTGACTTTCTTAAATCTTTGTCGATGCTGCCTTGACTCTCTCCCACCTTGCAAAGTCCAAGTTGACTCACCTCCACATCTGACAGCAGGGAGAATTTCCTCCGTGACTTCCCTCGTGTAAGGGAAATATCCCTCCGCTGTCAATGACATCTAAGATGTCAATGAGAAAATGTTGCGGTTAAATTAGTTATTTTAATCAATATAAATTGATAATAGAGGGTTGAAATACAAACTTCCACAAAATAAATATCTTTCTGAACTATAAAGAAGAAAAGTTTGCGATCACGATAGAATATTGCTTCATATAAAATGGATTTTTTGGATTAAAATCCAGTCAAATTGTTTTATTTTAGGGATTTAGCAAAGACAAGCCGAAAGGAAAAGAAGAAGAAGATGTTTTTACCCTTACTTCAGACACATCATCACACTAACTCCTCTAAACATCATAATCAAGGACTACCTTTGAGGATGGTGGATGTCACATAGCAAAAACAATAAATCCATCATTAATGCATTGGAATCTGATCTAAATATAGAAACCACATAGAGACAAAAAGCTTTTGAAATAAATTTGAGAATTCTTGCTGACTCTTCCCAATTAATTTAGCCGTGAAACACAAATTAAGTGATTTCTTAAAATGGCTGATACATGAATGTTGAAGTCCGCTCCTGCTTTCCTTACGACAAAGCTGCTGCCCCGACAGAAAACTGAAGAGAAAAAAGAAGGGAAAGGAGAGACAAGGAGGGGGGGGAGGATAGAGAAGGGGAGCGTGGAACTACTGATGCATTGTGGTGCATTTTTTTGCTGCAGCACCCTGGGAATAATATGGACAAGCGAGATTCCCCCCAAAAAAACGAGGTCCCATGATCCGGGAGAGGAGAGCTCCACTGCAGAGAGGGGAGGGCAGAGGAGAGAGAGGAAGATAATCAAAGATGAAGATACAGACGTCTTCGCCTCTGCTGGTTTACATTTAAACAAAACTGTCCGCAAATCACACAAAGAAAATAAAATCGGTGTCATCTCCAGGGCTGAATAAGGGGAGATTCCTAAAACGCCAGACAACCAATTCACGGCTGGGCAGCGCTCTTCGGGAGTCAAACCCTGATAATGCACATCATGGACTGACTGAACCAGAACGCTGATGGATTAGACACGACTGAAAAGAACAAAGTAGGGCTTGCTTTTTATCTGGAACATAGATAAGGCTGCAAAAACTGCAGCTAAATGTGATAAAATATCTCAAATCATGGCAATACTTGTCCAAGATGTTATCGGGTAGTTTTCATTTTAGAACATTTCAAACTAATGTTTTGTATCCTGGATGGTCTTCATGGATACATGATGGTTTCTTGGTGCTCTAAAAACAATAAAACCCTGGATTTATTCAAACCGCTTTAATTCTCACCCCTCAAAACCTTCACCAGCATCCCTACATGACTCTGCAGAGTCATCAGCCACAACCACCACCCTGTCTGGACTCCATGAGACGTCTTTAGTCCGTGACGGCATTAAACTTATTTTTTGCAGTCTGTACCCTCTTACATCAAATACTTATTTCTCTCATTTAAGGAACTAATCATTTAAGCACTGATTAATTTGATTTTACTTTTATAATAAACTGTAGAGGTAACTTTATCAATAAATGCTTCAAATAATGATCATTAATCATAGATTAATTGACTGTTTGACTAACAAATCAATTACAGAAACGACTGCATCCACACTTTGTTAATGTTTAAAACATTTACAGTCAAAAACCTTCTGAATGATGGTTCCAGCAGCTTCAGTGAACACATTTGTCTTTCTGGGTTTTAATTAAATCCATTTATATTTGTCTGTCAAAACAACTGAAAGTTAAAAAAATTGCAAGTTCTTCAAAAATCAAACTTTTTCAACACCAACTTTAAATTAATTTACAGCGTTTACTATAAGATAAGGAAAAGATACGTATCTTTTCCTTTTGGAAGATGATGCAGAAGTGCATTAATGCATGAATGACAGGAAGAATAAATTCATATATTATCAGGAAGGCGGATGAAGTTACTTCTCTACTATTCTTGTCTGCACAAAAAAAACACGCAAAAACCAAATAGACGAACACGGTAACCAGTCATATCCGTGAATTCATTCATTCAGCTTCCTGACTCCCACCGGCCTTCAGGGTTGCTCACTGAAGCATCGTGTACATCGGTCAGACCTCAGTTAAACCATGAGCTGAATTCACCCGCTCGATTCACATTTCTACGTCAGAAAATTTGCAAACACAACCAGGAGTCACATACGTTTTTCTACCTTAGCTTCAGGCATGACAAATAAAACAGATAAGACAAATAAGACGGCAGCAAACAGAGATCTGGCGTATTTCAGGCGTGCTTTAGCCGTGAGCGCCATCGATTTCTAGCCTTAACGCTAGCTGCGCTACATGTGGAGAACGACGCTGCGGAGCAGAACCGACCTTCATCAGACGATGCGGCTCCTTTGATACCCTAGACTGTAACCCTGATGGGCAAAGAATGAAATGAGAGCAGCGACCTGTGGTGAACACTTTCGCCTTCATCTCTATTTGAAGTGTAAACCTTCAAGTACAAACAGAATGAACTGCATGTAATTTGAAATTTGATTTAAAAATGTATACAAAGATTTTAAAAAGTTCTAGAAAAATTTTACAGTCGTGGACAGTGGACTATATTCTGCTTCATAAAGTACTGATTGATGTGTTTCCCCATTATTCTTTCTGTAATCCTGCATTTCCCATGATGCAACACAAGCTTCTTCCACCGTGTAAACACTCGTGTCCTTCAAACGCTCAGAGTAAGCATTCTATTAATAACAGTCTGAACCCAATGACATCATCGTGACATCATCGGTTAGTCTTCTCAGCGGTTGTTGACACACTTCCTCCACCAAACCGTAGATCTCACAGCCAATAAAAAAAAGCCTCCAAGAGACAGACGGGACAAGATTTTTCCCAGCAGGCAGTTCGTATTTCCAGCACATGTGATATGACTGAAGGCAGCATCAGAGCATTCCAGTCGTCTTCACGATAATTAAAGACACATATCTAATATTTATGCTCAGGTTTCAGGCTGTGGATGATGACAACGCCGGCTGTAAGCGGAACCCCTTCGCGTTCCAACTCGACATGTTTCATGATGTTTGGTTTTTGCAGCTTCACAGACAAGAAGATTTCCTAGATTTGCATTAGATGACAAGAAAACAAGATAAATAATCCAAGCAATTAGATTACTTCTCTCATGAACAACCAGTGATAGCTACTTCTAAAATGTCTGCTGTCTCATATTTCTAGAATAAGTCGGGTGATGCTCACAAACCACAAACCACGCGGCCCCGTCTCTCTGGCCTGCTGCTTAGAATTAAGTTTTTGTGCAACTTGCAAAGAAAATCTTGGTTGTCCCCCATCGGATAAAGATAATTTCCCCACTGAGGAGGGATCAACAATGTAAATTTAATCTTAATCTTTAATCTTCACCACATCTCCGATAGAAATTTTTCGAGTACTTTTGATGTCATCCTGCCGACAAGCAACCAATCGATTGTAAGATATTAGTGGAAACATGTGAAATTATCCATTTTTCAACACTTCATGAATGTACTTTAAAACTTGACTTGCTTCCTAATCATTTACTGACGGTAGCATCATATTTAACCGAATCAGGCATGGGTGGAAACATCATTTTCTTGGACCACCTTGGCAAAGGTTTGTCCTGTGAACACATTGCAGTTTTTAATTCTTTAAACGCTGACACATTTTTACTGTATTTTGAGGGGAATAGATTTTAAAATCAAAGCTCCGGTCAGTGAATGCATTACCATTTTGCCTACTGAGCATTTAAAGTAACTCAGTTCGCAAACAAACTATTTAAAAGTTTTGCACCATCAATCATGTAAGGCAAAACGCAACCTTTTTTTTTTTTTCCCCCAGACTAAATCTGAACAATAAAAGGTGTTCATTATTAAAACATTGTAGATTAACAGTCAAACAACTCAGACTGATGCACTAACCTCTGTTCTAACTCTATTAGGCTGGAGAGGCTGTCAAAACTTTTTGGGAGCGCTGAATATATGATCCCCAGTCAGATTTACACACAAACACTCGGCGCTGGCGACACGCCCTGCGCTGAGCTGCGTTATAAATAAGCTTTAAATTAATTGCATTTCCCCAGCTGGGAGGAACAAACACGGGGCCAGCATATTTATTGCCACTCATCTTGAGTGTGTGTGTGTGTGTGTGTGTTCCTGCACAGTATTTAGTGAGCAGCAGCCACCACGCGAAAAGTTTTCTGCGATTGAGAAACATTTTCACGAATCTTCTGGTTCTGTATTTCCCTGAATCCTTCAAATAAACTGATTTCTGATCAGTTAATGGTACAGAAAACGTTTTCACGACCTTCTATGGTTTGAACTTCACGTGATTGACGTGGATATTCATCAGCTGATCCGAAACCGTAAAAGGCCGCGTTTGCCTCGGCGACTGAAGGATGTGGGCGTCTGTTTCCTTTGAATCAGTGAAGATAGCACAGCCGTTAGGTGGAGGAGCGTCATCCCTGGGGGGGCAGATGTTTAACCAGGCGCTGATGGATTCATAAACAAATGAGTGGTGTGCAGCGGACAGACCACAATCGGATCAGTCAGTTTGCATGAGTGCGGCTCCGGTAAACCTGCCGTACGTTCTTATACATAGCATCACATGCGAGATTACTTTTGCCCCATCCCCCTGCTATCTACCCCCCACCTCCATCAGCTGACGCAACGCCTCCACCCAACCCATAGCCGTCACCCCATCTGGGTGTCATCATGACTGACAGAACACATGTCCATACTGATCCTGGACCTGCTGGCCGCATAATTTTTTACCTCCCCTCTACCAGTACTTTCCAAGACACCTCTGGAATAGCCCCCCCCCCTCCAACAAGGTTTTCCTTACTGCCATAAATCCAGGATCATCTCGAGTTCAGCTAATTATAGCCAACGCTGTGCTTCCGTTGTTTTATTCATGCCAGTCTCACGGTTTGTGTTGTCTCAATAATTGGTCTTTGTGTTTTCAGGGTGCCTCGGGGTGCGGCTCAACTTTGCTTTCTTTGGAAATGTGAAAGAAGTTTGCTTTGTAGTATGTTTTTCTCGTTGCTTCGTTACAGCTTCTATATGGTTGTTTACAGCGCTTGTAAACAAACATCACTCCGACACACATGTGGCTTTTTTTTTGGAACGATTTTGTGATCCACTCCAGATCTGTGGTTTTTTTCTCAGCAAACGGGGGATCAAACTAAGCGAGACATACTCAGGATCGCCTGCTTTCATTAAAGTTAAGGTTTCCATGTCGATAAAAAAGGCAAATTTTCAAAATAAATAAAGAAGATGTTTTTAAATTTGAGCAGGCATCATTCTGGGTACATGATGTGTCGTGGAAAAAAAAAAAGAAAAGAAACATTTGTACCCTAGAAACCAACATTTCTCACACAGAATGAGTCTAAATTTAACTTGTAACTATGGAAACTAAACAAACAATTATGAATTGACTAACTTTCTAGGCTCAATCCTCGTAAACGTTGAATTCAAGAAGCTCCCTGGGCCCCATGAGGTTCATATCTGTTGGCTTGGAGCAGAAGAAAAGCTTCATCCAATCATGCTGAGAACTCTTGTGCAGCTAAGAAGTGAAGTGATGTATTCCAGGGCTTCAGATTAGGACTTTAATAAATTCCACTCTGGTTGATAACAATGGGGCCCGAAGTGTGTCAAAAGAGATTGAGAGTCAATGCCTCCTGAAACAGGGGCGAGACAGAAAGGAAGCACATGAGAGCTGCGGCATGATGAAGTCTAATTGTCCTGTAGGACATCAGAAAAAAAAAAAAAAAGCCCTTGCCCTTTACGCGGCGAGGAGACTCTCATTTAGTCGTCACAATTAACACCGAGCAGGCAGCGAGGAGGAAAACCCGTCGCCAAGGAGGGGGATGCTTCCATAATCGCGACGCAAAAATGCAGCATTTCCATACGGTTGGAATACGAATGTGGCGGCAACGATGGGATCTTTTTTTCCCTGTGAGTATTAAAACTCTCCCTGAGGAGAGCTTCCCGAGCAGAGGAGGAAACATCTTGGGTAATTCTAAGGTTTTTTTTTAGTGAACATTCGACATGTTCAGCCTCTTTGTTTTGTGCATGGAAACGTCCTCATGAATCTCCTAATATGCTTCTGGATGAAGCTGTCACTTCCACTGCTCCTCTTTGTCTCCTTCTACGGATGCACACATAATCTAATTCATCTTATTCCAGTGTAATTATGGAAATTTTTCTGTGAATTTGTTCTGGAGTTCGGTAACAGCAGCCATTTCTACATACAATCCAGACGTCTCTGAAGGAAGGAGGAAAGATTTTCATATTAATGCTCCTGCGTGTTCATGCATACCAACAGTTCTCATTGTTTCAGCTGCTCAACTGAATAATGTCCCGCATGTTTGGAGGAATTATATTATATTTATCAAGACTCTATGGCGGGAGCTTTCATCAGCTGACTTTTTTTTAGTATTCGCAACAAGAAACAGCTCAACCCAAAATTAAAATTCAGTCATTATCCGCTAATTCCAATACTGATGGAAAACTGGTTGAAGCTAATAGTCCACAAACATTTCTGGGACATCAAAGCAAAGCAATATTTAAATAAAGAGATAAAAAATATGTAAATATAATAGATATACAGTATTTCTGCACCTGATTATGTAATGAGATGTGGCGAGTTATTTAGCGTCTATTTTTGGTCTCCGAAACGTGTTTCTCCTTTGTATTCACCCAGCTTCTTCTTTTCACTGAAGATGTCAGAGGTTGTATTTTGCAGCTGATTTGAAAGCATCGTGATGACTTTACCCCTCGCTAAAAGGATTAAACGCCAGCCGTGATGACCTTTGACCTCCGTCCTTCCAATCTAATAATTCATGAATGCGCAGTGTTTTCACTAACCCTTCTTCCATGTTCGAGCGAGATGATCAATAATCACAGATAAAAAAAATAAAAAATATTAATTTCTCCACGTAATGTCAAATTACTATTCAAGAGCTGTGATGACTTATTCGAACACGGCTTGGAGATTAATGTTCTTATTGATCGTTTTTCAATTTAAGAAAAGTGTGAATGATTTGACTGGACAGAATTGTTTTACTGGTGATAAAGGAGAGGCTAAATTACATTCATATCTGTGTTTAATTGCAAATTTTATATTCTTGTGTTGTTGTTTTTTTGACATCACATTTGGCTAATTTTTGTGATGCCTCTAAAAAAAAAAAGTTTAAATTAGAAATCCAACAAATGAAAACTTTCATAAAAATAAAACTTTAATAAAAATAAAAACTTAACTTGAATTTTAAAAGGTCTCATATTAACATACACAGTGGAATATTTGCATAGACCTGAAGATAAATGGATGATAAAAAATAAAATGACATTTTGTAATGAGCTTTCCGTGCAGGAAGGTCGTTGGATCCCAGCAACATTCAAACCCATTTCATCTCAGTCATGTTATTATAAATACCGACTACATGCCCACAACCATTCACCTCAAAAGGTACCAGCACAAACATGCAGTATAGAAACAAAAAACAATGTGCATTCAAAAATAATCTACAGTCCTGCCCCTCAATGGGAAGAGAGTCAAACAGGTTCCTTGGAATAGAAATAATAATTTGACCATAAAATCTAAAGATTCTTCCATCAGATGTCCCATGGTATTTACCAGTTCACAGCTGTTTTGCTGCACTGCAAGACTTGCAGCACAATATTAAATACAATAACTGGATCAATAGAGAGGTATTGGCTCATGAACATTGCTGATGATAGTCCTAAACATTCCTCACCAGCCCTGAAAAGCATCTCTCACATAAATCACGCAAAACCCTGAGAAACTCCGTCGGTCCCAAGAGCTCGCTGATCACCCCGCCACCGTTCCCCAACCCCCCCTCCCTCACCGGTTTCCCGTCCCGCCTCGTTTTTCTTCAGGTAGGCTCAATTTGGAGAACTGACTCCGGCATGGAGCTCCAGCAAAATGGAGAGGGTCGTGATTGTTGGTAGTGGTGGTGGTGGGGTGGGGGGGATGTCACTTTGATTCAGTGCCTTCAGACAAACGCGTGAGACGTGAGCAGATGCATGCTCTGGAATAAACAAATCAATATTTCTCTGGAAGCTGAAGTTCTGCACACATGATCATATCGCTGCCTTTGGTATCAAACAAAACTGCAGCCCCCGATGCTATTTTTACTCCTGTACAGTCTGAGGCTGTTGATACAACACGGACAAATGTGCCCACTCAGGTGTAAACCTGTGTTCTGTGCTGCAGTGCTGCACACAGATGCTCCAGCTGACAAGGCTACAACGACAGACGCAATTTACATGAAACATCGGTATTAGTCATGGATGTTTATCGCCAAAATGCGGCTGTTAAGCAAGACTGCCGCCACATTCGCCGTCACGACGATCACCTGATCGACACGCCAGCCGTACTTTAGCATTCCTGGTCTGATTCCAGCTTTGGAGGGGTCAAAGTAATTCAGTCTGGGCTTGTTAATCACAGTCTGTCATAGTTAAAGTATACCGGTACTTCACTATATTATGAGGGTTATTTTTACTATAAAATAGCATAGACCAGTATGGCCTTTACAAACACTAACATTTTAATAATAATTAGAAAATACCATCAAATTTGGGCTATCTCCATCAGGGAGGTCGTGTTTTTCCGGGTACCAACCATTCTAAAGGAGGTAGGAAATAGCCCAAAGTAGGATTGGTTCAATTTTGGCAGTGGATGCATCATTCCTAGAGGTCAATAAAAACAATTTTGTGTCCAATTTTATTGATAATGATTGAATATATCCCAATAATCCTAATAATATCCTGTACATATCAGCAGACCTGGATCCAAGTTTCTTTGCCCATCAACGCTATTAAATCTATCTTCAAACAAGACACATCGACTGCATGACACACACACACACACACACACACACACACACACACACACACACACACACACACACACACACACACACACACACACACTAGTTGTGTTGCAAATCTGAAGAAAACAATTCCAAAAAAAATTCTGAATCCATTTCTCCATCCCTTTTCCTGCCTCATCCTCCGCACAGTTTAAATCAATTGAATGTCTTTTGCATAATCTCATAGCAAGCAAGCAAACAAACCAACAAATGGACGTGGGTGTTCCCACCTCTTTCCAGGATTTCAGTTTGGCAACGCTTTGGGGGAGGGATGGAGAATATTCATATGAACTGCTGTTAAATGGGGCAGCATCAGGAGTGCTTGTTCAGGGGTAGGCACAGATCTCAAGGGTGTTGTGAGACTTCTAAAGATCACATCTGTTCCCAAACTACCTCCATAAAGTGATGCTCCTGTGTGCTTTCTGTCTAAACTGCTTTATTTCAATTGGAGAAAACATGACACAGAAAATAAAAGAGCAAAGAGCCAGAGTTCAACTAAACAAAAGCAGCAGGGATTAGAGGAGCAAGGAGGGGTTACTTAAAGATGTCCTGTTTCCACAGTTGTGTGACGAATCCTAAAGTTGAATCCCTGTTGCTTGCCACACACACACACACACATACACATACACACACACATGCACACAGAATCAATCTGTAATGAAAGCAAAATCTCTTGACAGGAAAACAAAGGGGACACAGAGTGCAGGCTCAGATGAAATGGTAGGCTGTCTAACCATGTAGAGAAAAAAGTATGTGTGCGTTCAAAATTAAACGATGTCAAGAAGACAACATCTTTGTATTGAAGAGCAAAATGAGATGGGTGTCTGGTCTAGACGGCTCAACGGCTTTGAACCAAGCGATCTGAACTTTCTTGACAGTTTGTCAAAATCAAACTGCAATTCAAACACAAAACACGCAAATCAAAATGATATATAGACAAGCCCACAAAAAGGACTATTTATGACCGTTTACACTGGCTTTGGTCGACTGATAGTTGATGAGTCACCAACAATACAATCAATAACTGCATCTTTCCCATAATCTTGGCAAAAAAAAAGAGTTGCTGTCTTACCCGGTCTCGTCATTTTTGAACTCCAGCTCTCCGTAGGTGTCTTCAAAGTCCTCCCCGCCTCCTTTGGCGATTCCCTCCAGGGTGCGATAAGGCACGATGACTGTCCCCCTTGCTCCAGAAGTCCTTAGCACTTTCACTTCCATAATACCGATGCTCTCACTGATGTGGACGGAGTTGCTCTCAAAGGTGAAGATACCAGAATGATCGTCATCCAGAATGGTCACGGTCGCCACGGTGGGGAAACCCAGCATGGCCTTGGGGTACGGAAGACTGTTGGCGGACAGTACCTCATCCTCAGTCTCCAGGACACGCAGATTGCTGAGTCTCACAAAAAAATGCTCGTCCTCTTCAAAGATGTCGTCATCAATGATGCCGATATTTATTTCCTTGAACATTTCTCCGGGTTTGAACACGACCGTACCCTCCGTGAACTCATAATCTGCGCCGGCGTTGGCAGAGCCGTCCTCTGTCTTGTAATCCACGTAGATGGTCTTGTTGATGTCGCCGCCCTTCCTGGTGATTGTCAGAATTGCAGCACCACAGTTTTCGAGGCACTGGTAGACAGCAGGGTCAAACGCAATTCGTGACACGTACTCTTCTGGCTCGTCCACGTGCACTTCCTGCACGCTGGCACTCTTCTTCGCTTGCTCTGCGACATGTTTCTTCAGTATATTTCCCGCACCCGTCATCATGCGTGTTGCCTGGATTCGGTAGAAGGCACGGCTCTTTTGCTGGTGCGAGAGAGCGTAGTAGTTGGCCATCTCAACCAGCTGGTCCATCTCTTTCTCTGGGTACCTCTGTTTCAGATCTTTCAAGATGCGGATCATGTCGCGACGGGATTCGTCCACCTCTTTGCTCTCGATCAAGCCAATGAGATTGCTCGCCGCACCCCCGTCCATGAAATGAGAGTTGACCATCTTGCCGTCCATCTCGATCCCTTTGGAGCGTTCGGCCTCCGTCTCGATGATGACACCCCTGTGCTTGTCAGTGCGATACTTCTTGTGCATGAATTTGTAGAAGAGTAATCGTCTGTCTGCTACCCAGGCGAGAAGTACGCATATTGGGAAGAAAGCCAGTGTGAGTAGACCCTCCCAGACCTGGACCTCGTTGGGAGAAAACACAGCCAGAATCATGTATAACCAGATGTAAGCAAAGATGCTCCAGCCTGCAGTGACAAAGAACACTCTGAGGTGTTTGACCTTGCGTACCTCTCCTTGGGGAATGACAGAAACACAGATGCCAATGATGACAAACATATTGAAGGCTGCACTGCCAACAATCGTGGAGGGACCGAGCTTACCAGATTCAAACCCATGTCCACAAACCTCGATAACAGAGAGCATAATCTCAGGCGCAGAAGATCCCAAGGCCATGAGGGTGAGGTTCGAGACCGTTTCATTCCACACCCGGATAGTAGTGGTGGTTGTTTCGCCATTGGGCCTTTTGATGACAATTTCTCTCTCCTGGGAAGTGATGACCTCGATGGCTGCCATGAAGCGGTCAGCAATTATGGACACGCCGAGAAACATGTAGATCATTGCCACAAAATACACAATGACCCGTGCAATCTTGTCTCCCATGGAGGGATCCACGGGATACCAGATGGGCAGGATGATTCCTTCATGGCACTTGGAGTTTTCCACACAAGTCTCATTGTTGGGGCTGAGCAGAGGGCTTGGAGTGGTCTTGGCCTCTGCACAAAGGAACACCACAGCCAAAGAGACCAGCCCCCACCAGAGGCAGGCAGACAACCCTGGCTTTACAGGCCTTGAACCCTCCATGCACCCTCCTTCTTCTCAAGGGTTCTTACGACGCAGGGATCCAGCACTGGGCTATGCTTTTTATCCACGGATCACCTAAAACACACAAGACGGAGGCATCCATTACTTTTATTAGACACAAAGAATTGACTGTCGTATCACAGAAAGAAACTTTCGAATGTTGGCAACGGTGGTGAAATAAATCAAAGTAAAGCAATAGTTTCACTTTGCTCGATATTCACTTTTACTTTGATAACAAACGGCTCTATATTTAAAGTACCAAGGTACCTACTTACAGTTCATTTACTCTTTAATCAGTTAATGAATAATTATCACATAATTGAGTGCTTGTCAAGTCTTTTAAGAGGAAAAAAGAGAGAATTCAGCCATTCGCTAATCACCCTGTAGACTGACACAGAATTGGGTTATCTGACAAAATGATTCTGGAGCTTTGTAACAAAACAGCTTTGCAGAAATCTCCTGCAAAGATGAAGATGGGCTTGTTTTATTAAAAAAAAAAAAGTATAACAAAACTTGTACTGAGTAATCTAACTCGATTGAGTCTCTGAAATATCAAAAAGTGTGGAAAAATAATTAGTTTTTTACTCAGTTAAAGCTGTAATGTTCAATGTAGCCTCTAAATTGAAAACCAGTACATTTGCAAAAATCAACATAATTTTCTGTTTCTACTTGCTTTAGTGTTTTGGATCTTTTAGCATATAAGTTAACAAGCATAATTAAGCTTTAAAAAAAAGGTTCAGTTTTATTATATCTACAGTATCTATTTTCCTCTAACAATACTTGTACACATATTTGTTGTGCTTTCCTCAGACTGGAAGTTCACTCATTCTTTTAGTATAGAAGCAACAGTGGAAACTTAAGCTTAATTAAGATTGTGAATGTTTTTAGAAACATATTTGGGATCTTGTGCCTACTGGAGAACTAGGTTAAACTATAATCTGAATGTAATGTTGGTAAAAGGTCTAAATTCATCGTCTATTGTAGATTAGGAAAATGCTGTAGAAATATTTAGTGACTTTTCATTGGTGCAAGGTTAGTATATAATCACTTTTACCTTTTTGGGTGAACTATTCCTTTAAGGTACATCTACATTCATAATGTATAAATCCAAGAGTTTAGGACTCTGTTTGTATTTCTGTGTAAAGCAAGGAAATAATTTCTGGATTTTATAAGAGCGCATGAATTTAAATTATCCCATTTATCAGTCTGCAAGACTTCAATGAATCTCTGCCTCCTTGATCGGCAGCACTCATGAGATTTCTATGTTATACTTCACCAAGCTCAGAGGTCCGCGAACTAATATGTGAACAATGTAGATAACATTTATTTAATGATATTATAGCCTGTGGGCTCATTTCCAATCATTTACATCTATTTTTTTTTTATTTACTTGTGGATATTTGTGCCTTAGTAATGTTAATTTGAGTCTGAAATCTCAAGGGGAATACACAGCTCTGAACCAAACAGCTCGCTCAGCAGGCGTAGCAATGTTGCCAAACTAAGCACAGTCCAAAATGTCGCATTGGCAAAAAAAAAAAAAAAAGAAAGAAGCTCAGTCGGACTATTGTACGCACCTCTTCAGCTCTTACGAGATAGGGCTTGACAATTATTTTGATGCTAACAGCTAAGACCACAGACAATAGTCAACCACCTTAGGAAAGAAATTCCTAGCATAATAATGCCGAGGCCGTCTCGGGTACCTGTGATCATTTAGGAGGATGTGAGGGGCCTCCAACAAACCTTCGGACCCCTGAGACTAAGAGGCAGTTTAGTCTGAATTAAAATAATCTTTTCACAAGAGATACAGGCTGTGTAATCATTCTGTCCTGAATTCACTGGAGGATTACAACTTTTCATTACTGTCACACTTGTTTGCCTTGGCTTTTGTTGAGCTATATGTAGTCCGAGGGCTTTTTACACTTTGGTAAAAGTGCATTCCTATGTTCCGATTCTTGATTACCTCTGGGACTGCCTGTTGGAAATGTGTACAGTACGCGCTCACGGCACTTCAAGCCACTTTGGATAAAAGCATCCATTGAAATGGCAAATATTTAATGCAGATTTTTTTTTTTTTTATATTCAACTGTCACACATTACACTAAATCTGAGGACTTTAAAAATAACCCCAACTACTTGAAATAAGAGATGATATTTTTGGAAATTATACCTGTCATCCTGACAGACCACTCCCTGGTTTGAATGAAAGTGTTGATAGTCAAACAGGAGCGGACATACTTGAAGCATTCAAGCAGCAATTTAAAATGTCAAATATTTTCTGAGCTGTGTCAACACACACCTGTCTGCAAAAAAAAAAAAAAAAACCAAATTCAGGCATTAGCAAAACCAATTAATCTATTCAGGAATAAATGATTATTACTATTGTTGAATTAATCGTTCATGGCTACATATGATTGCATCGCTGGGAGTATTATCATGTTTCCGAGCAATCATTTCACTAATAATATCAGGATTGCTATTTTTTTTCCAGATTTAAAAAGAAAAATTTTTTTTTTTGAGGTGATAGAACTCAGAAAAGAGGCAGTATCTCAGTCTGAAATGAAATTTCTCTAACGTTAAAAAAAAGATTGCCCAGCAGCGGGCTGATCTGTGGGATAAAAATGGGGGATGACAGCAAACGGTAGCAGAAGCAGGAGACAAGGAACTTAAATTTAACTGAATCAGCAGAGGCATTTACATGGAGGGAAGCCAGCGATGCAATCCCTGTGAGAACTGACAGCATAAACAATCACCTGAGCGATAAAGTCGTACGTTAATGAGAGAAAAAGTTACATTTGGAAATTATAAAATGTTACCATTCTTTCTTTTCTTTCATTCATTGTTTCTTTCTTTGTATTTATTTTACTTTCATCAAGTCCAGAAACTCCTGTACTATAATAAACTTCTAGGAGCTGTAAAATTTCTTTGGCACCGCTACCTGCTAGCAACTATCTGTCTTTTTTATTTCATGTTTGGTAACTGGGATGAACAGAAAATGTGACGACATAGAAGAAGTTTTTGTCTCCATAAACTCTTTAAGTAAAATATAGCTACTAGTCTGAAGCAAACTCAGCTGCAGGTCAGCTGCAATTCCTATTTATATCGCGTGTACATTGACTTGTTGAACATTTACTTCTTTCTTAAAGTACTTTTTCCATCTAAAAGTATTTTTCTGGTAGTTTGGCTGCAATATAAATATAAATAAGTTTGCCTTTTATGGCTATTTTGGGCCGTAAGTAGAAAACAAATATTTCATTCATATTAGGTGTCAATTAGTCATGACTAAAGGACATTCCACAAAGGACCAGAAGTTGACATTTCGGGCCCTTTTCCGTGAAAAAGGACCGAATTTATTCACTTGCGTAGAAAAAAGAAAGACGGGCCTCAGGGCTCTCTTCAGGCACGTTAAAATCAAGCTGAAGGTATTGTCACAATATCCTTATTGATTGGGGAATATGTCAGTGAAAAATCGAATAAACTGATGAAAACACCAGCCGGTTTTGATCCACGATCTCCTTCTGGGAACTCATTTTAGGTCAAAAACCAGTTGGAGTTTTCTTCTGTCTGCCCTACGTCTTCAAGCCATTTTTGGAGGGAAGGGGGGGTTTGAGATAATTTGGCATTTTAGGGAAAAGCGTGACCTTTTCCTAATATAACAAAGCGTTTCTTGAATCTAAATGTGTCTCAAAGTGTCACATCATACAACAGAAAACTGAAACTTTCAACACAAACGCTGACTAGCAGAAAGGTACAGCATCCAGTGTATCAATAAAACCGCAGCATGACAACAAACGCTGGCAGCAAACCCAACAAGGAGGTATTGATTGATTGATTGACTGATTGAATGACCAATCGGTTGATTTATTGACTGAAAAACAATTCAAGAGACACAACCATACTGTCTTTAGCAATAATGTAAAGTTCACAAAGTAAATTACATTTGAGCGCTCAGACTATTCAGGAGATGTCCTCAGACGGATTGTGTATTTGAATAATTGATTTTTTTTCGCAACACAAATTGCATTAAGTGCCTTCAGGTGAACAATTCCATTTCTCCATGTGTACCAGCATTAGAGCCATGACCCCTAAATTAGGAGCTACACAGAACAATTTGCATACTAATTACCGTTTTAGGGATCGTGTTCTGCATTGTGAACATTGGGGCACACAGTCACTGGATTTTTTTTTTTTTTTAATGTTGTTCAGCCACCACCAAAAAGTTTTCACAATAACGGCTGAAGCTGACAAACCTAAACCCAGGTGAGGTTCAACTTCGGTCTGTTCCAGTTGAATGGAAATATTCCAATACAGTAGCTGAGCGTGAATACATTTAAACTCTATTTATGTAGTTCTAACCACGTTTAAAATTAAATAGCAAGTTTGATTTAGTAACTCTGCTCCATATAGTTTTCAGCATTATTAAGAAGTTGAAGCAATAAGGTTGAAAGTTATTTGGTATTTCATTGGAATCCATTTTCTGTGAGTGTTGCAAATTTTAATATTCTGGATTAATACACCAGATTAGAGTTTATCATGTTTCATCCAACATTATAGACATTATTAAATAGATGCAGTAATTGTGCAGTTGCTCTTTTCTAATAATGATGTACAATCCTTTTTTTAAATGGTTGTGATCTACTGACTTGTAAACTATTTGACTATCCTGACTTTGGTAAATCTCGATTTTGGTCATAATTTCCCCCAATTAAATTAGCATCTAATAACCCAAAACAAACCAATCAATACAAGAACAGAGCATCTTAATCTGATAGCAGCTCTGATCGGTTAAAATATGGACGGATTATGGTCCAGGTGATCATCCTGTCCGAGGTGACAGCAGCTCGGTCCCTATTTCTGGACCAAGGACCCTGTTGGAGGAGGATATTTAAGATGCTCGTAAACACGGACTCAGCAGACCCACGGCGAGCCTCAGCTGTTGCTGATTAATCATCATGAGCCGATCACTATCCCGATGCTACCTGGGGGGGGAATCCCTGCTTGGAGCACCCATAGGCCCCGCAACTCCAAAAGGCTGCGTGCGGCGCGGGGGGCCTGCGCGCACGGATACACGGATAATATGTCACCATTAACTGATGACTGGGGGGGGGGCAGGCAGTGAAGGGTCATGCAAAGAGAGGCTGAAATACTTAAGACTGTATATTAAAATAAAATCCAGATGTTCAGCCAATCAGCAGCAGGACGGTCTCCTGGCTGCAAGGTATCCCAAATGCGCGCCGACAGACGCCGGTTCCACTGCCGGCACACCCACCAGACGGGACCCGGTCCGGCCCCTGGGTCCTATCGGTGCGATGATGGAGAGGTGCAAACAGAACCAAACGCGTCGGGTTTAGCGCATTTAACGCGCAGGAAAGAAGTGAGTTTGCGTCATGCGTCTCCCCCCCACCACCACCCCCCACCCAGAAACCTACCTGGATTCGTATTCCGGGGAGTTTCTGTGTCCCGTCCCGTCCTGTCCCGTCCTGTCCCGTCCTGTCCTGTCCCGTCCTGTCCCGTCCTGTCCTGTCCGCAGCCTTTGTGTTGGTTTTGCCTCAATAAAATCTTTGCATGTCTTCAGTCAAACGTGCTCCTCGGACCGAATCCCTCCCCCCCGGTGAAGCCGAACCGGCTCCTCCAGCGATTGGATCAAAACCGGCCAGAGGTGATCGCCCTCCTCCCCGGATCCTCACCGTCTGATGGATTGACCGGGTCGCAAAGCTGTCAATGGCGAGTGAGGAGGAAGAGGAGGTGGTGGTGGTGGTGGTAGTAGGGGGGGGGGGTGTGGGGAATGGAGGGGGGAGTGGGATGATGGGGGGGGGGGGGTCGGTATTTTAAGATAAGAGATGTATCTTCTGAGCCCGTCCGAGCGGCTCTCCCTCCACCTGCGAGCCGTGAATCAGCGCTCTCCTCCTCCGCCTCCGTCCGCCGCGGCAGCGCAACGAAATCTGTCGCCGCTCCTCGCGGACACGGTGGCGGTTCTCCTCCTCTCTCCTCTCTCCTCTCTCCTCTCTCCTCTCTCCTCTCTCCGGCCGTCTTTTTCTTCAGGAACGACAGCCCGATTCCAAACGCTGTTTAGGTCAGAGACGCGCTCAGCTGTGCGCTCCGGACTTTGCGCACCGTCAGGATGAAGGATCGTCTCCTCTGAGCGGGCTGTGAATCATCCCGGTGATCACGGAGGTGAATCGTCATCCTTACATTATTATTATTATCAGAATTAGGCCTTTTCTCACGCCGGTAGAGGTGTGTGTGTGTGTGTGTGAAATGGTTGCGCCCTACAGTCCTCCGCCCCCCATTTTTTAAAAGTCACACCGACAGGCTCGCTTAGGCGCGCAACTACGTCACCAATGGCTGAGGAGAAACCTGCACCACAAGCCATGAATATTACCCAGGCTCTTAGTCCACCATGTCAGGTGCTCACAATGGGAGGGGGTGGGAGGTGGGGGGTTACATACTAAAACTGAGACCTTCTTGGTCAGATGTTGCTCATACAGAAAGAAAATCACTGAGTCACTGACATTTATTCCTCACGCCCCACACAGAAAGAGACGACAGCCGTTAGAAACCAAGTGAGGACACGGATCTCCTCCTCATGAGGTGGATTCAGGCTCTTTCGTGCTCATGGAGGAGATTTTCCATCCATAAATTCATCTAAACTGGAAAATACTTTTAAAAAAAAGTCTTAACCTGAGGCACTCAAATGAGAACAAATCCATCCGTTACCCCGGAAACTCACCTGGACTGATGTGTTTATGTGACATCAGGAGAAATCACAGCAGAGCCATTCATGTCTATAGATGCTTGAAATCCATTTAATGACTTTATATCTATGTGGCAGCATCAGCATCTCTGTCCTCTACTGTGACCTAATATGACCACATTTCTCATCTGAGGATCATTTTTCATAATACTAGAAGTGAAATGTTAAAAATAGAAGGATGCCGAAGACGGATTCAGAAGGATTGTATGATATTTATAGTAATATGATGTAGGGGTGTTGACTCAGCAGGTCAACAGGAGTTCATATTGTTAGAATTGACCTTTTCTTTCCCTCTTAAGACAAAAGAAGTCAGAAATTCTTCCCATCTGATGTGAATTTAAAACTTTTACCAGCATGGATGTATTTTTTTGGTGCTTTAATTCGGTTCATCCTTTCCACAGAGGCAGTGGAATATTTGAATATTACTGCATGTCTAAAATTACATTTTTAAAATATCTTTTTATTTAGTGTCATATTGTCCATCAGGAAAAAAAGTTAAAAAAAAACTGGACTGAATAACGACATCATATATGGAGCTTAATTTAATTTTCAAATTGAGTACCTCACAATAATAAGAAGGTTCTGGGTTCAATTCCTTTCTGTATGGAGTTTGAAATCTACAGAAATAAAACGTATCTTTATATCTATCTCTATAGAAAAGAAAAAAAAAAGTATTTACCGCCTAAAAATTTGAGAAATTCCTTTTAACCAGATCCAGGAGTGCAGGAACAAACTGACCAAAGGCTCGTCACCTCTCCTGTTTTGCATCGCACGGCCCAGAATTCTTCCAACCCCAGTTAGATGCATTATAGATAATGAGCTTCACTGGGCCCAGTGATGTTGCACCATCAGCTATAACGCTGCTGACAAGACAGATGAACCCTGAGAGACGGGAACAGAGCAGGAGGATGTTGACACTGCCACCACCTCTAATTATAGAATCACACAGGCCTGAAGCGCCTGCAACAAAACCCTGAAAAGTCCCAGGGTAAATTAAACAGTATGTAAAATTAATAGAAGTATTTTAAATTAATTAGCAATCAATCAATAATGAATTAGCATTAATCCACCCACAAAAAAGAAGAAAAAAAACAATAGAGATACTGAACAGTCATCCTTTTTTGCAGTATGCAAAGTCTTTTCTTTTGGGATGAGGCCTACATGCAAAGCAGGAGAAAATCAATTGGATCCGATTTTAATTAAACAGTCCGGCACTGTGGTGCAGAATCTTATTAGCCTGTTCAGATTTCCATGCTTGTTAAATTTAAATGTGAAATTCAAAAAACAATCTTTTCCCAAAAGAAAACCAGAAGGAGAGGATAAAGATGAGTATTCTGGTCAAGAAGCCTCCCTACCCCACGCTCCCCGGCCCCTTCTCAGTGCCACGCTGTATTAGTGTGGAGAATATAGTTGGATTAATTAAGTTTTCTTATCTGCAGGGGAAAGGGTGGAGGCAGAAAATCCAGATTGGTGTGCAGGAACTTTAGGAGTACCTGCATCCAGGGTGCATCATGTGATTGGAATTCAATGTCTGCTCCTGCCTTTCGCTTCAACGTCCTCCATCCGCTCGGCGATGATTAATGGATTATACTTGTAATCAACACACCAGAACCCGCTGGTGCTTCCCACCGAGCAGAGGCAGTACTTACACTGCAAAACATGAAAAAAAAGGAGATGCATACTTGATTGGAGAGGACACAGGCGACAAATAAGTGAATTTATCTGCCGGTGCCTTAGGGTAATTGCACTCGCTTAGATTTCTTGACATAAGAAAAATAATTTAAGCTTCAGAAAAGCAAGAAGTCTCTTGACAAACCACTCATTCTAGACACTTATTGAGTCAAACAAATTCAAAACCACTTTGTTGGTTATTTCCTGACTGCGTCTTTCTGAATTTGAGTGAAAAGATGCTAAAGCAAATGAAACAAGATGTCACGGTACGTATGAGAGCCAGATGCAGAGGACAAAATCAATGCAGATCTATAGTATTTACAGCAAAGTTATAAAAAAATCTTTGGGGGTCACTGCCCCAAGTGCTCCTGCTACCACAGGGACCACATTAACCTTGACCTTCCACATCTGTTCCAGCTGTTCTTTCAACCCTTGATACTTCTCATTACATATATATATATACACAGTATATTCATACATATATACACACAAAGTAAGAACTGAAGATCACCACAAGGGGTGAAAGTAACAAACACCAAACAAAGATAAGAAGATAAGCCTTTATTTATTTATATATTCATCCCACATTCATCCCAATTTCCCTTATTGCAGCAGCATTATTAGATATAAGTTAAAGATATAGAAAAATGGACACTCAACAAATAAGATAAATAAGTAGAGAAGTAGCACTATATAAATTTGAAATTTTACAATTTACACTGGTTATACAGATTTATACTCGAAGTTTGGTGTGTGTGTGTGCGTGTGTGTGTGTGTTCTACTGGGAAGGGAAATACTTACCAAGTAAAAAAGGAAATCCAGGAGCGTATTCATGATAATCTAATAACATAATCTAATTCTAACCACAAGAAACCTGGAGATCAACTCCAGAGGGGAACACGGCAGGAAGTAAAGGGGAATCTTCTGGAACAGGGACAGACCTGAGGCTGGTTTCACTAACCAGATGATCACAACTAGGAGCAGGTGTGTCTCCTAGTTGATGAGGAGGAGGAGACAGACAGGAACAGGAAACAAATACCCGGATCCAGGAAGGGACATCTAGATCAGGATGTCTCCAAAGCGGTCGAACCCACGACCCTCTGAGAGTGAGGTGATGATGTTACCTGGGAATATATTTATGTGAAGCACAATAAGCTGTTACAAAACATCACCATGTGTTAGGAATGAGTCAATCTTACTCAGGTCAATGCTTCTCTTCTGAGATATTGTTTTGTTGTTTGGGAGAGAAATAAATTAACCTCAGGCAGTAATGAAAATGTGAGCTGCACGGCCAGATGTAACAGCGCTTAAAAATAAACAACACAGCCGTCTGTTTATGAGAGATTGTCCCATCAGGCCTCGGATCAAACGATCCACAGTTATTCATTTTTCTCTGATTTCATTTTATTTTTCTCTGGATTTTATTATCTTTAGGAGAACATCACTTTGTCTGGTATCCTAAACGTATCTTACAAGTTAGGTCACATTTTGAAAAAGGAAGATTTTAAGAACCAAACTGGAATGTTGTGATAATATAATCACAATGTTGTGGTCCCATGATGAGCTGGCGTATCATCCGGGGTGTACCCCACCTTTAACCTACAGCCAGCTGGGATAGATTTCAGCAGACGTGTAGCTGGAGATGAGATGATTGCAATCGTCTCATCTATAAGAAAATGGATGGATGGATGGATGATCACAATATTATGAGAGTAAAGTAGTAATATTATCAGAATAAAGTCTTAATATTACAAAAAAACTATTTTAACGGCACATTGATCCAACGGATAGCTATCAGTTCTCCCCTTTATTCCCCATTTATTATAAACTGTAATTTTTCTCATAATTACAATTTATAGTCTCATATTTTTATTTCACAACATCGTTCATCTTCTAAATGCATAATTTATCCAAAGCCATTTTCTTTACTTTTACATGCACATTTTTTAGATGTTGTTTTGAGTATTTTAGTCAGGTTTCTTCCATGGGCGTCATGTTTTTATAGTGTTTGAGGGCAGTTTGACGTCGGTGGGCCTGAATCTGGCTGGTGGCATCGATTCTCTGAGAGGAAAACAACTTCATTTCTCCTCTCCTTCCTGCTGTGTTTCATTTTGTCACAGAGACTTGGCCGCTGCCACGTCTCTGGATACGTTGCATTAAAACATCCGGAGTGCGAGCAGCAGAGAATCTGCAGCGCGTGATCATCTGCAAGCTCGGGTTGCAACTGCTAAGGCGGGCGATGACACAGTGGCCCTGCCAAAAAGGCAACGCCACATCGCCCTGTGGGCGACTTCCACTTCTGACGTTCAGAGATGATCAGAGAAGCCGTGAAACGAGAGAGTTAAAGAGTCCCTGTGGGCTGGTGGGTTCTCTCTGGACATCAGCTTTCAGAAGACACGTACAAACATGAATGAATGATCAATAAATACAAATTCCTGACAAATCTTTATCGGTATTTAACACTGAGCATAAATACGCCTGTAGACTCCCAGGAGAGCTTCTCTGCTCCTCTTCCTCTCTACATATTCATGTTACAAACAGACTTCATGCGTTCTCAGCTTGGTTGGTTTACTTGTTAGCAGCTATGAGCTGATTTACACAAATCTTTTTTGAGAGGAAGGTCTGAAGAAACAATCCATTTGATTTTTGGTGGTGGATACAGATTTTAGAGGACTTTCTTTAATCGTTGTGGAAAAGCGACAGGATTTTGGCAAAATTGCAAAAACAGCAAAAAACTGCAGAGGATTTTCATGAAATTTGAGCAGAGAGGAGAAAAATCCACTAAATACGGAAACGGATCCAGATAAAGCGAGCATTCACTAAGTTTTTAAACATTGCCAGATTAGCATTTTTAATGTTTTCATTCCTGTGTTCTGTGTTTACAAGAGACGGCAGTAAACTTAAACCCCGTCATGCAGAAACGTTGGCGTGTTCCGTGTTCATACATGTCAACTCATAACGAACCCTGTGCTGACAAATCCCATCAAATGAAACCCTGACAGTCTGTAAATATGAAACATGCAAAGCTAAAGTTTTTACAGCTCAAACCACATCCGTAGAGACCGGTCTTAAATACGTAAAGCGCCGCTCGTCTGTGGAGAGAGCCCCTTCTGCAGCTGCAGCCGCTGGAGCTGAGCATTCAGTGGTTCACTGGTCTGGAATATATGTGCAGAGGAAGATGAGGGTGAGAGAGAGGGATGCCCACTCTGACTCCATTACATCACAGACAGGAGACGAGCGCAGGGGCCCCGGACTCTACATCCACCCCCCTTAAGGTGCAAAAAGAGGAAGAACGAAGGAAGGAAGGAAGGGAGGAAGAGAGGAGATCCGGGCGGAGATGTCTCAGGGGTTTGACCCCTATGCCCAAAACAACCCACCCCCCTCGTCTCCATGGCGCTGCGTGGCCCCTGCCTCCCTTCCAGGAGAGAGTGGAAGTGACAGTGGCGATCTGTGTGCGTTGTGTCGGGCTCGTTATACGGGGAATGATGGGAAACGGCCGAGGGGTGCATTTGTTCTGCGTGGACTCCCCCTCAGCTGCCAAAGCCTCCGTCTATTTATAGGAATCAAAAGAAAGGGAGAGGAAATAAAATAAGCACAGAGGCCATACCCACTACCCCCCTCCCCCTGCTGCTGCTCCTGACCCCCCCCCCCATGTGGAGTAAGTCTATTTTTGATTCTGCAGCTCCGTAAATGACATCTGACATTGAGGCTTCTAACGTTTCCCATCAAGGATAAAAAGGGTTTCAAATGGAAAATAAACACCAGATTTTATTATTTTTATTATTGTTGATCATATTAATTGTTGCTTCTAATAAATGAGAAATAAATAAAAAGATTTTTTTTATTTCTTATATTTATTTTAAAAATACAAATAAAATAAATTAAAAAATAAATGACACCTCCATGCTATAAGAATCTTATAGTGTGAGGAGAATGACTCGATATCTCAAAAAATATCGAGAAACCTTCACACAAACCATGACTCAGGATCTCAAAGCATGACTCAGCATTCCAGAACACTGTGACATTTCCTTCAGATGGAATCCGCTGACCTGCACGAGCTTTTAAAACCTTTCAAAGAGGTTTTAAAGCTTCCTGTGACAAAACACTCCGTCTGATCGACGCACCCTTCCTGGAGACACTCAAGAGGTCAGAGGTCAACCACCAGCCAGGTCGTTCACGCGGAATCAGATGGTTGTAATAACTTTAATAAGGATATAAAACACATTGCATTGTGGGGCAGCTAACAGTAGAGAGGATGATTGGAAAGAGCTCCGCTGCAGCGTTCAAATGGAAAGGCATTGGTTTTAATGATCCATTCTGGCTGCAGTTTACTTCTTCTCGGATAACACTTCCGCACCGTTAACAATCTGAAAGTCCAGCCTTAAAACTGTGGTTTATCTTAAAATACACCAACCGCAATCACAGGTCATCAACCCTTTGATTTATAGCAGCTTCCTCACTGCAGCCTCATCCTCATCCACAAGCTGCAGATGTCTAATCATAAAAAATAAAAAATAAAAAGCAGGAAGCAGCCGGAGGCGCATCCAGAATAAATGTGATTGACCCGTGTGATTGCTGGTGCACCAACAGGATTCTGCACGAAATGCAAAGAGGCCTCTTCAGAAAGAGGAGCACACAGCAGACAATTTAATCAACAGTCAACGGCAGAAACCGAATGAAAAATTACTTTGATTGCGTGCTTTGTGATTCAGATGAGGATTAGAGGCCGTTTCCACAAGCGGACAACGGAGCAAAGATTTACAACTGGGCGACCTGTGCATGATTCCTGAAACACCGAGTTAAACATTACATTTAACAAAAATATCCCGAGATGTTTTTATACAGACGTCCAGACCTGAAGAATAATCATTCCATCCTATTCCACAAACTGAAAGCAGCACAAACATCACGCCTCAGTCACCCAGACATCCCAGAGTCGTGTTCTTTCGTTTTGCGGGTCGAGGGAAAAAAAAAAGGTAATACCGTTTCCATTAGGAACGTAATAAATCCACCGCCATGCAAAGTAATAACTGTCAGAGAAACGGATTACTGTCGAGACGTATAAAGCCCGAGGAAACGCTGGCCTGTTGTGTTATTTATTCTTTTATACTTTCGGCTGCTAAATCAATGCGATACTGTTGTAAACAGAAAGCGAGTCAAAAACAAAAGAACAGCTCGGATCAATAGAACATCATTTATTGAAACATGGTCATCGTGCTTTGATGGATATTACCTTGCTGATAGGTGGGGCGCAGTAGGACACTTAGTGCCCCCTAGTGGTGGCTTTTTAAAGTGGCGAAGTTTCCACTTGGTTCCACTTGAACTTGGTTGCATAAAACTATAAGATGTTAAAACCTTTACCTTCTGTCAGGGTTTGTGTGTCGCAAACAGAAAACAAAATAAAAACAGAGTTCCCTACAGATCCGGCCCCGGGGGGCCTCATTCTCTCACTTCCTGTCCGTTTGTGCCGTCGATTCCGTTTTTGGTGGTGTGTTTTTGGTCCAGCCTGGCGCGCTGCTGGTTCTGGTACTCCCTGGAGTCCTCCCAGGGACGAGGTCCACGGATGTTCTTCCACTCGTCCAACTTCTGAGTTTTCATCTTCTGCAGGGGGAGGGAACACAACGAAACGACAGGAAGTTTCAGGGATGCAAATTATTGGCTTTTTTTTTTTACGTGAACATGATTTCAAAGTCTATTTCTGATCCTTGCATCAGTTTACTTTGTGAACTCGGCAACAGCGTCGTGTCGGAGTAACGGTTAGCATCGGTTTGGCTTCAAGTTTGGTTGTTAGGGAATGTTAGAACCTGTGTTCCATTTGCCTGGGGTCAAATGTTGATGCGCCGACTTAGAAGTCGGAGCCAAAGGAAGCGTTCAACAGTCGGAACTAGAATAACATTCCCATCGGAAAAATATCACAGACACACCCCATCCAGAAATCTGAAGGGAGGGAGCATCTCCTCGGCGACGATCGCATTTCATCTGCTTCTATTTGGGTCTTGGAACGAGAGGTGAGGAAATAGTGATGCTACTTCACGCAGGTGGGATTCATATCAACTTGTCAACAGTGATGGGTTCTGACGGAAAACCCGGTCTGACCCGCTGGCGGGCGCCGCCATGTTTAATCAGCGCTTGGAGATCTCTTAGAAAATGACATCCATGATTAATGATAAACACAGACCACATTATGTCACGTGAATTAAACGTTAATTAACACAAAACCGCCCGAAGCCTCTTCTCTCCCAGAATCCACACACTTCAGTTCTATGAAGCTACAGATAAAATCTCCAAGTGTGTACACGTGAGTCCTCTCACGGCAGATAAAATGTCTGTGTGATGAAACCCTATGAAGCACATCTTGTTAACCAGCAACACTTTCTTGCAGAGAGACCGTTATCAGTTTCTTTTCATCTAATCCCTTCCCTCAGGAGGCCTCGGCTGTCTCCGCTCACCTCGTACTCCTCCTCCAGCACGACCGACTGATCCCGGACGTTCACTCTGGCCTCCAGCGAAGGATCCAGCTGAGACAGAGCGAGGAAAGGTGTTAAATGAAGGTGAAAAGCATCACGTCTTAGAATATTTCTTATTATACTTTATCTTTTTTCTGTAGATTTGAGACTTCCAAGGCCGAGATGGAAGTTCGAGTGTTTCAGTTTTATGAATGTCTTTTTTTTTTTTTAAGACACCAAAGGAGGTGGATGTTCATCACAGGTTCTGTCTCAGTAACTCCTCGTCTCCATGCATCGCTTCTTAAATCTGTCAATCTTGCAGCATTTCAGAACACGTGTAGCATTTATCCAATCAGGCCTGACGCCTCCAGAGAAAAACTATTTCTCTCAACATGAATCTCTCGAACCGACGGCGATTTTTAAAGGATTCTGCCGGATTCTGCATCGACGCCGCCCGGTTTGGTAAGAAAACCGAGAAACACGAAGCGTCGCACAGGCCTCTGGGAGACGGAGTCCGATTGGAACTATCTGTGTTTTGCAATTCAAATTGATTTTGGCTGGAGAATAGCGGCGAAATGAATCCCATTCTGAATCATTACTTTTAATGAGCTCTAATATTTCACAGCAATAACGCCGCAGTCGCTCGGCTGACTGATGAGTTCCATAATTCTGTGATTGATTTTTAATTAGACCTACATAACTACAGTAAAGAAATGATATGCTGGATATTTGCAGCCTTTGGTTGAGGGGATTAAAAGGCAAAAATAATGAGGTGTTATTAGCTTTTCTTCAGCCGACACTAGTCTGAGCTTCAGGAAGGAACCGGGAGCACCGGAGGGGAGGGAGATGCTGCTCTGAGGTGGTGGTGGGGGGGGCTTCAGGTTTGTCTCTACCTCCAGGCGAAGTGAAATCATTGAAGAGAACATGCAAATTGGATCACACAGTGACTTAACTCTCACACGGTGGTTTTAATCCTTTAAATATCTCTGGGAACCACAAAACAGTTTAAGCTCTGGAAGACTTTAATCAGCTGTTTAGGTCGGTGTAGTAAATTTCACGCCGGTTCACCGGATCCAAATGGTTCTAATGAGGGGCTGCTCTTCTGTCGTTTGATCCGACGACAGAACGGATCCGTCGTCTGAAGGGAAGCTTTGCACTTCTTTCCATTTTACCAGAAATTTGAGACACCAGATCACCAAATCCAGGGCTGCTGGTTTCAAATAGTTTTATTCTACGGACGGAAACAGTAGAGAAGCAACATCCAATGTGAGCCGCCCTTCTCCAGCTCTCGTGGACTGAACTCAGATCAGTAACCAGGCCGACTGAGGTATTTATCATTCTGAGAATGTTTTCAAAATACACATTTATTCACTCTTTGTCTATAAACAGAATGTTTACAGACAGACTGCACAATATTGTGAAAATTGAGTCATAAATCCTGGTTCAAACTGTAAGAACACTAGCTCAGAAAATGTGAAGCATGATCCTTTTCTTTCCCATGTTGTCCTAATGTGTCACACTTTAGCCGTGATACGAGATCGCTGCCAGACCCATAAAACCTTGTACTGACTGTTGATTCAAACTGCATTTGAAAACTGCTGTGCATTCTGGTTGCTGTGGGTTCTATTTAACATTCTAAGCAAAAAAAACAAACAAATACCACCGCCCTTTTCCCCCATCATATCGCACAACCTTCAGGAAAAATTACATCGTCCTGTTTAACATTCCAGCTGTGAAACGCTTCTTTAAGCGATTATGAGATCGTTCACTTCCTCTTCTTGTATCGATGGGGTAGAAGCAACCGAGTTTGAAATGTTCCCTGAACAATGAGCTCAGCTTCTGCAGCCTAATGGAAGTAAAACATCCCCACATGGGAGCTATAAATAAACTGCTGCTCAGACAAGTCACGACTCAAGTGCAATTACGAGTCACACCACCAGGGGGCGACAATACACACTGATTGAGAGGCTTCCACCCTGGTGTCTTCAGATCACGGAATTGTGAGTTTAACATTAATCTCCAGTCATATTTATGTGTAATATTACATTATCTCAACACCTACCCTTCTATTTATCCTCTGCTCATCATAACGGATTTGAGAAAACTCTCGCAGACCAAAGGAACCCCCGACTACAAGCACCTGAAAACATTCAATGCACAAGAGTGGTTAGTAAACATCAGTAAGGATGGTAACAGTCATTACTTCATTATAAAACTTGATCAATTAGTTAGATTAGTGATTAAAGTTTAATGCTCCTCCACAGTGAAGGTCCGCTGACATGAGCACCTAATTATCACCATTAAGTTATTAAATATGCAACACTTTGCACAACAGAACCATAAAACCTTGTACCGACTAGTTGATAATGAAGGACAGTCTGTGGAAACATGAACAACCCTGAATTTACCCTTTAGCACGAATTTTTATGCCCCTGTTACACAAGATGTTTTTACGTGATGCAATAAGTAAATTAACACTTGTCTTTATCGCTGAGGACAACATGCGACTTTAATTTTGACGCTAAGTGACGTAACAACTCGTTTTCGTGTCCTTGTGTATTATAAAGCGCTAATCTTCTAGCAGCTGCCAGCTAACAGCCGAACCAAACTTTAAAACTACACGTATTAAAACTCACTTACGAGCATAGGGAGTCCATACTTCAGAGTTTTGCTTTTTTTCAGCGCCTTTAGGTTAAACATGACTTATTCCTCGCTAAGAGTTCATCCTGTTAATGCTAACACGGCGATCTGTGTTGGTCCGGTGCGTTAATATGTCCGTAGGAACGTAGCGATCAAATTAAGGTTCCTATGTAAAATGTGGACACATGTAGTGTTATTTTGTTTTGACAGTTTTCTTGATACCGGCCCCAAAAAAATTGTGATGTAAAGTGTTTTAGGCCTTTGAAGTATTAAGTTTAATCACATTTTATTTCTACAAATAGAAAATTTAATTTTAGAAAGGTCATTTCAATTTTTATAAATTTTTTGCAACCAGAGATGATTAAACCGTGTTTTGTTTGCTTTTCACTTAAAAAGAAAAATGCAATAATGTTTTATGACAAGTGACTGTCACAACTAGATCAGTTTTTACATTAATACCACCCATGATTTTGTTCCTTTTATGCAAAACTATTCATTTACAGCTGACTAAAATATGACAGAAACGGACACATAGCTTGCATAGCGTGAGCCTCTTCCCCAGACTGGATGAGTTTTTGTGCCATTAATGTGTGGTTTCTAGTCATACCTGCTTTTCCAGGGACTTCAAAATCCTTTATTAATACCCAAGGAGAATTTATGCAATGTTTTCATGATATGAATTTGCTTTTTTTATTTATCGGAGAGCTGACTAAATGAAAAAATGTAAAGGTATATCCATAAAATAGCACAACCCCTGTAGTAAACAGAATAAGAGGGGAATGTATAGCAATTTTTCTTTATTACAATTTCGGTCTCTTATTTTCAATCAGGTGAAGAAAAATACCTTTTTTGTTCAGTATAATAAAATATGTTAACTTTATTCATTTTATGAAGAAAAACAATGACAACAAGAAAATAAAAACAAACATTTTTTTCTCTCTCCATCTTTGTAAACCTGGAGAGCTGCTGCAGCGTATGGTAAGCAAGTACAGAGACAGAGTGTGAGGGAGCAATGACGATGATGAGGATGATGAGAATGATGATGAGCAGCAGGAGACAAAGAGATAAGGCCAGAGACATACAAAAATTGAGCATAGCAGGATGGGGTGTGGTGTGGTGAAGGGGGCGGTCAAAGGACATGGCGGTGATCGGAGCAGGTAGGCCGGCGGTGCCGAGTCGGGACGATTGACAAAAGATTGTTCAGAGGTCGCTCTCTCCGTACAGAGCAGTGGAGAATGACATGTAGTCGAGGGCTCCGGGTACAGCATCAGGACCGGTGTAGGGCGCCATGCGCGCTATGCAATACTCCGCCTGGTCTGGAGGAAGCTCCCGGCGCAGCTCGTCAGCTAAAATGTAGTTCTGTTGAAAAGATGAACGGATGAATCACAACTGCCTCCATTTTCTTACTATTTAAAAAATAAAAAAACAGTACGATTGTGTGACTGTACCTTATCCCCCGCCAGAACTTTGAAGGACGCCACCACCTGGTCGGCCGTGTCCGTGTCGGCCGTCTCGTGGGACATGAAGTCGACGAAGGCCTGGAAGGTGACGATCCCCATCCGGTTGGGATCCACTATGCTCATGATGCGGGGGAACTCGTTCTCTCCCTGGAGACAGGAGAGGGAGCTGTGAGGCTCAGTTGTCATGGTGACCATCCCACAACATGCAGCAAACCGACAGATGTTCTGCATGCTGATGTTCACTTGTGTTTAAAGTAAATCGGAGGGGAGACCCCCCCGCCCCCCTCCTGGAGGGGGGGTGACTAGAACACGTTTTGGATTCTTCTCACTAAATCAGAAACTATTTCGACTTGAACAGTTTGCTCCATTATTAAAGTCATCTGTCAGAATATTTTGAAATCATAATGATCTTTTTGACGTTAGGCCACATAAAAAATAATGTACAGAAAAAAAACAAAGATTTCCTGGGTCAAACACATCCTTAAAAAGGTTTGTCCTCGTGTCGCGTCGTTATCTTCCATCTCTTCAGTCAACCTGAATACCTGAGGCATCTTTGCAGAAACGGTCTTCCTGTTTTGTCTCTACATTCACGACAAAAATCAGTTTTAGCAGGAGATAAAACAAGACGATTTGTTCCTTTAAAGATGAAATCTGACTTCCTCTTTCAGATATTCGACCCTGTGAGCAAAAACATGCGTCAGCATGTCAGCTAGTTTATGGAGACCCTAAGGATTTAAAATGACTTTTTATAATAATTACTTTTTATAATAATGTAAATTATTTTATTTCTATTATTTTAATAAAGCCAAATGATAAATACGATTTTTTTTTACATTTAATGTCATGACAGCATCCAAAAATACACCAAAAATGGAAATATTAATTTTTACTTTTGCTGTCCACGTGAGTGGACGTATCTGGTTTCTGATTGGATAGAATTCGAGGTGTTCCAGCAGTCCCACCGCCGCTGGTCTCCCCCTCCTGCTGAGTGAACATCTTTCATTTGCTTTACATAAATGTTATAAAATCCTTAAAAGATCTATGGAAAAATGTGGAATCGTTAAAAAAAAAAAAATTTTTTAAAAAAGAAGTGACATCTCTCCGTTACCGTGTCCGGCTGCTGGTGTTAGTCACACACAAACAAATATTGGTCGAGTGTTTCGTGGCTTTACCAGGTTGTAACCAACGGAGATAAGGCAGGTTTTGAAGTCTTCAGCATCCATGATTCCTGATCTCTTCTACGAGGTCAGCGACGGACAAATCAGGAGGAAGAGGAAGAAGAAGAAGGGGGGGGGGGGCAGGTCGAGTGAAGAGGAAGAGGAGCAGTAAAGGATGAACAAAGTGTGGAATCGAGGCCACAACGATCCACCGTGTGGATGTCGTGACGTCACAGGAGGATAACAGTAAAGGTGGGGATGGAGGGAGGAACAGAAATAAAGGAGGGAGGAGTGCAAAAAAAAAAAAAAGAGGAAGTTAAGGTCTCTCAGGGGGCGGAGCCACGATGAAGTACCTGCGTGTCGTTGGCGATATCGAAGCCCAGGCTGATCAGGCAGGCCTTGAACTCCTCTGCGCCAAGAGTGCCCGAGTGGTCCTGGGGGGGGTGTCGTGGGGGGTGGGGCCAGTGCCAGGCGTCGAGAATGGGGGGGGCCGCAGGCCATGCAGCAACACATACAGCAAGGAGGGGGGGGGGTCAGTGAGGGAGGAGGAGGAGGGTGAGGCGGTGTCAGAGGGAGGGGGAGTGCATCATGCACAAGGGGAGGGGGGGGGGAGTGGTGGGGTAGGGGATGAGGTGAGGGAGGGGTGAAGGGGGGGGGGGGGGTCATGCAGGAGACAGGACACAGAGAACACAGTGCATATTCATTAGGAACGTGGCAGGTGAACACACGGTGGCAGCGGCGCTGCCATGCTGGGGGGTTTGGGGGGGGCATTCAGAGGCGTTAAGGTGCAGTGGGGCAGGCAGACTACCCTATGGTGGGGTTATTCATGTCAACATACTGGAGGCTCCTCACATGATGCAAAAAGTACCTTTTGTGTCGCC
The DNA here is from genome assembly GCF_040054535.1 of Antennarius striatus. Classification (NCBI taxonomy): domain Eukaryota; kingdom Metazoa; phylum Chordata; class Actinopteri; order Lophiiformes; family Antennariidae; genus Antennarius; species Antennarius striatus. Next base: position 17,543,915 of record NC_090792.1, read on the forward strand.
ACAGCAAAACGTTCCATTAAACAGTTCTCAGTCAATTTCCCAGAATTCACTTGTGATTTAATTCATGAGCTGGTTTTACCTGTTTGTTTGTTTGTTTGTTTGTTTGTTTGTTTGTCAGCAGGGTCGCTTAGAAAGTTTCGAACAAGAGTTTGCAAAAAAAATAAAAATAAATTTTGCGGATCGGACTCGATGAATGTTTTTTTTTTTTTTATTTTACTCCTCAACTGGAAACATTTGTTTAAACAAATGTCTTTGAAATGTAATATTGCAAGGTTTTAATGGTTTGATACCAGTCAGTAATACCATGTTAGCAAACATTAAACACAAGCCTAATGTTTTTACTGCCGGGTCGGGAAAGAACGCATTAAATTTGATGGATTTTGGGGGGGAAAAGTCGGATCTTGAGGCTCAAAAACTGATTAACAAACAATACAGAGGATATATGAGCTGCAGAGCTATGATGGTGAGGAGGAGGAGGAGGAGGAGGAGGAATAGGAGGAAGAGCGGGTGCTGAATAAAAACTCCTCCATAATTGGTTCTGTTGTTGGCGGGTCGAGCCTGAGCATAAACACCAAGCGGGGGAACGTTTTCCAGCTACCAACAGGTAGCTGGAAATGTAAACGCTAAGTTGACGTCGGCCTCCGCATTTAGCACGACACACAACAGCGATGTCATCTCAACCTCCTTCGCTTGACTGGCGAAGTCAAGAGAGAAGTCAAATTCCTGGGTTCTGAAAAATACTGGCTCCACCCCGATTCAGTGGTTTCTTCTTGGGAACTGCTGTTCTACAAAAATTCATAAAAATCCATCAAATGGGCCACTTGTAATTCATGAAAACTGGTGGAAAAACACTTCATATGATCACAAAGTTAATAAAAATGAGTCCATCGGCCTTTTGTTGCGGATTTACTTCAAATCTCAACCGGTTGTGTGATCCTGCTGCCAGACAAACAAGCGGTGAAGACGTCTGATTGGTGGAGGTAATTAATCACGGTTGGATTTGTATCTCCGGACGCCGTTGCCCGTCTGCAGACGTGTCGGTTTGGAAAAGCGAAAGCGTTTCGCATCACAGATGGCTTTTTTTTTTCCCTCCAGCTTAGCGGTTTCAACGTGTCTGACGGCGTCCTGCGGCGAGCTGGGTAATATTCCTGAGATGCTTTTACATCCCGCACTAAAACCACCGCCTCCCCACTGAAGATGAGTAGCTTCACTTAGCTTTTAGCATGCTAATAACCCAGAAAACCCCAGGAAGTCACAACCCATGGCGAGAAATAATCAGGTCAGGAATACTAACTAGCTCCTTAGTCTCCATCTTTCTTTCTTTTCTTTTTTTTTAGATTCTAACCTCACACATGAACCACAACGCCTCTCGTCGCCTTGGCGACATTGGTACTGACCCTGTCGAAGTGGTTGAAGGAGGCCCGGAACTCGTTCAGCTGCTCCTGGGTGATGCCTTTGGCGTCTCGCGTCAAGATCTGGTTCTCGATTTCATTGATAGTCCGGGCGATGGTGGTGAGCAGCTGCTCCCAGCCCACACGGATGTGCTGCAGAACAGAGACACACGGTTGAGGGGGGGGGGTGTCATAAAATATGACTTAATAAACACTGCTGGAAATTTAAGAGGAAAAGCTCACTGAAAATGAAAAGTTTAGTCTCTTTTTTATGCACGATATTTCTGAAAAATCGGGAGCGGTTTCTACGGTTATGTTCACGTTAGACAGCTGCAGAACGGAAATCGTAATCTTTGCCTTTTTTTTGGTGGGTGCCTGATCAACATAATCTGATCTCTTGAGTCGCTTTCGACAAAACAACCTCAAAGACGACAAAATCAATGCAGATCAGCTGTTTCCATAACCTTTTCGATACCACAAATATATTTTCGTGATGCAAACGAATCGAACTTTAATGCAGAATCACTAAATCTGGCTTTTTTTTTGTGTGAACTAGTCCTTTAAAAAGCCTTACAGCGGTTCTGTTAAAGCAGGATCGGTGCAGACAGAGCCAGGACAAAACATTTGCAGGGACAAATTAGCAAAAATTGCTGGTTGCACTTAAAATACGGGGCATTACTAAATACGTAGCGTAGATTCTGCGTTCAGCAGCGTTGAAAACGGGTGAGTTGATGTCCTGAATTTCAAAAAAGAAATTGTTTTGTTGAAAACCGTTGGCAGAAACAAAGTTCATTACGTAAAACCTGAGGCTGGACGGTAAATTACACGTCTGAAACGTCCCGTATTAAGACTCTCCGGGACTTTCCTGTGGCGGTCTCAACATCCTGCCACCCTCCGTGACAAATCGCAACCATCCGACGCAAACTCATAAAAATGCATCGACGCCATGAGAACTGGAGGAAGCAGGAATCCCCCCCCCCCATCCTCCTCTTCCTAGTCCTGCTGCTCGCTTCCCGGTTTTACCTCCATGGTGTACTTGGTGTGTTTGTTGTCGAAGATGAGCGCTTCCTGGATGAGCTGGTGGTCTCCCTCCAGCTGGTCGATCTTTGGCTTGTAGTTGCAGATGCTCTTCTCGTACTGGCGGAGGTGCGTCAGCTGGTCCTCCAGGGTTCCGTGCATTTCGATGGAGATGCGGCAGATTTCCTGCGGATAAAGTTTGAGATGAAACTAAATTCAGCTTTTTTTTCCCCCCACAAGCTGTGATTAAAAAAAAAACAAAGATTTTGATTCATCAAATGGTTTAAAGGGGTTTCAAACGCGCTCGTGCTCGCGCTGACCTCCATCTTGGTCTGGATCCAGGGTCCGATGACGTTGGCCTGGTTGGCGAACTGCCGGCGCAGACGCTCGTTGTTCTGCTGCCGGGCGTGTTCCTCGATGAGAGCCTGGTCGCGTTGAGGCACCAGCTGAAAGACCTGGAAGAGGAAGAGTCACAGAAACACGAGAGTCAATACGTGTCAGTGAGATTCAAACCAAAATGAACACTAAACATTTCCTGTTTGATAGAAAATCACGATGAATCCACACGTCTCAAAAAATCTTTATCCAGTGCATCTACTTTTTTATTTAAAAAAAAAGTGGATATTGGTCCTTTTCTGAACAAAAAACTTTCACTAAACAAAGTTTTTGGCAGCAAATATGAGGTTTACTTGCAGCAGCCAGGGTTATTTTATTGAGCTGCAGCAGAGCAGAACAGCTTCCTGTCAAAACACGACAATAAAAAAAAGAAATAAAACTCATAAAACTTGACATTTTCAGAAAGGGTCGGATCAACGTAAAGAATCAAATCTGCTGCAGCAAATAAATGTGTTGCTGTCATTAAAATCTGTTTTAATGACTTGTTTATTGATTGTTTTCTTGTTGTTTTATTACTTTTTGCTTCATCATGATTCACATTGGAATTTTTTTTTTTTAACCTTAAGCATTTTAACACATAAAGCCGAGTCGAAGTGAATTCACATGAACTCCTGGTGTGCGTTCATCACAGATTTTTCTGATCACCTTCTCCCACTTGGCGTTGATCTCCTGCGGGTTGATGGTGGTGTAGGGGTTGGTGCCGGCCATGTTCACGTGGTAGGTCTGCACGATCTTGGCGATCTCGTTGTGGATGCCCAGGATGGCCTGGCGCTCCTTGTCCGCCTCCGGCAGCGTGGCTTTGAACTGGTCGTGGGCTGTGCTTAATCCCTGAGACACAAGGCGCACAAAAATAAAAAGAATAAAAAAGGCAAAAACCACAAAAACGGCAAGAACACAGGCTATTCTTAATTTTAACAACCTCCTTTGTCAGAGCTCAGACGTAGAACTGCTTTGTGAAAGCGTCAAACAGAGCAGACGGACGAGACTCTGCTGCTTCTTATATCATCCGAGTAGAAAGTCAGACGCGAACAAGTGATTCCAACTTTTGTTAATTTAGTTTTGTGATATTAGTTTTTATATATTTTCTTAGTAAAAAATAGTTTTATATTTATTTATAGCTTTATTCAAACTACAGTCATAATTGCACTGTGACCAGTTATCCAATAACTTTTAGCCTTTTATTATTTTGATAACCAATTCCATCGATAAGTAAAAGAGAAGCAACATTTGTGTGCTTTAATTACTGAAAATCTTTAAAAATTAAAAATGACTGACATCTGAAAAAAATTACTGAAATCTTTAAAAATTAAAAATGACTGACATCTGAAAAAAATTACTGAAATCTTTAAAAATGAAAATTACTGAAAATTACTGAAACGTTTGTGTTTGTTTTTTTGAGAAAAAAATGAATGACTTAAAAGATTTTCAGTAATAAAAGCACAGAAATGTTGCTGTTGCTGAATCTGAACTCCATCTGATGGTGTGACCCGGTGTCGTGGGCAAAACAAGGACATTTTGGGGGCAATAGCGTCCTTAAACGGGAAAACGACGTCTGGAAAAGTAAGCCAGAGTCGTGGAAACACAGCTAAAGCCCTCTGCTCTCGTTCGCTCACCTGAATCTCTTCGATGGTGTGGACGATGAAGGTGTCTTGCAGGTCCTCCATGGCGCCTTCCATCCAGTTATTGAACGGAGCTGCTCTTTTGGCAAACTCAAGGTACAGCTGGTCGATGGTTTCCAGCAGCTTCTCGGTTCTCTGTTGAGCAGAAAAACACAAAACATCAGTTCAACGGACGCTTGGGGAGAAAATTCAACCAGCTTTGTTACACTGGAGAACACTCCTTTCTAACAGGCACCAACAAGGACGGAGGCGACGAACAGAGAAACTGAAGATCTTGATGCTTTAAAGTTAAGAACTGACTTTGACTTATCCCTTTAACACCTCCCTGATTACCCCCCCCCTCACCTGCAAAGCCTCGCTGCGTTTCTGGGTCAGAGCTCCCAGGGAGTCCCACTCGTCACAGATCCGCTGGCAGCGAGCGTTCACGCTGGGGGAGTCGTAGTAGTCCAGCTCGCTGGAGCGCACACAAACACACACTCGGTATTATTCTACACATTTAAAGCAACGTCTTTGAAACATTTTTACAATGTAAAGGTTTGTATTTTTATTTTTTTAAATTTCCTCTTCAAAAAAAAAATTTTTGAATTATCAACTAGAAAGCATTTGCAACGTTCTTCTAAACTACTACTGCAGCGAAATGACTTCATTCTGGGATTTTTGTAAATAACTTGGAGAGAAATATTCCCAATATAATAAGTCAGAGTCGTGCTGTAACCGATCTGATGGGAATATGGCGAATTGAAATGTGGAAGACTATTCAGCTCCTGAAATCTCCACTTTAGCCGCTAAGCTAAAAGTGTTAACACTCCTCACACTTGAAGTGGGTGCACAAGTGTGCCTGTGCTGGGAGACAGGAAGCTACTGCCAAGATTTCAGCTTAAAAAAAAAAAAAAAAGGTTAAAAATATCTTGGATGACATCATGTGAGCTACATGGAGCTTTTTTAGTCCTCATCTTCTCCCGTTCTTTAGCAGAACGCCGTTTTGCTCCTTTCATGGCTGCTTACTTTAACTCCTGTGCGATAGCTGCGATTTGCTCCACGCGGTCCTGATGTGCAGCCAGGTCGCTCTCAAAGGCCTCGTGTTTCTTCAGCAGGGCCTTGATCTCCGACAGAGACGCCGTCTCGTAGTCGCTCTTCTGCAGCAGCTCCTCTTTACCTGCCGCGGGGGGGGGAAATGAACATTTAAAAACAGTTTAACGCGTTCAAACGCTTCAGGCGAGTGACTGTTCTTATCTTAATTCATCACCTTCGGTCCAGGCTTCGTGAATGGCTGCTTTCTGGCGGAATTTCGCCGCCAAGTGATCGAGTCTTTCCAGCCTGCGGATCTCGTTGAGGAGCCACTCCTCGTAGCCTTTCTCTGCTCCTTCCAAATTCCCCCAGGCGTTGTTGATGTCCTGCAGGAGGAAGAGTGATCAAATTAATTATTGGTGAACAAAAACTGACCACGAACACTGAGAATGTAAGTGTTTTAATACTCCTGACGTCAGAAAAAAAAAAAATTCGCTTAAAACTGCTGCCTGTTGCACCCTAAAGCAACGACAACCCATTGATTCTTGGGGATGTGAAACCAATTTGATCGATTATTAACGTGAACAATAAGATTTCTGATTTGCAAAATGAATATAAGCAAAATTGTTTAAAACGACCAAACTTTTCTTTAACAGTCTGCGATTTCGGCGTCACCCACCGAGACCATCTTCCCCTCCGAGGGCATGAAGGCGGGCCTGTTGCTCAGCCTCAGTTTGGTCTGCAGGGTGTTGAAGTTGATCTCCAGCTGGCACTTCTCCTGCACTTTGGGCGGTTTGTGGAGGCGGCGGTAATCTCTGAAGTCCTCCAGCTTCTGCTGCATGGCCTGCATGGTGTTCTCTGGGGCGCGGTTCTCCAGCCAGGGGATGGTGCACCGGATCCACTCCAGCAGCTGTTAATGGTGTGTGTGTGTGTGTGTGTGTGTGTGTTGATGGGTGGCACACAGGAGAGACGGGACGGAGAAAAATGCAATCAGGATGAAGGAAATGAAGAATCGTGCACAGAAAGGAAAATTTAGAGGGATATAAAGGAGGTGTAGAGGATTTATTAATGTGTGTCAGCATAAATAAAGAATACTGATTAATATTAATGTTAGATATTTGATCCGTTTGTTGTTTCTGCAAACTAATGTAGCTCTAAGTACATATTATGTTTCCTCATAAGATTTATAAGACCGTGATATTTTTGCAAGCATTATCTACGTCTTTCCATGGCTTCCATTCCTATGAATTAAATCTGTATAAACAGATTTTTTTTGAAACAACTGCCAACATTGATATCTAGAAAAAAGTCCAATTAATATATTTCATCTATACTGAGTGATTTAAAAAAGAAAAAGGTATATCACACAAATATATCACAAAATTTGTGGCTCCTTTACTTTTGCATTTGTCTGCAGGTATTTATTTAGCTGCCAAAAAATTTTTACAATTCACAGCCGCAGTGCACTTTACATATTTTTATATAACACAGTAATGCACTTGGACCAAGTAGAGACAAGTCAGAGTTCAGTTTCCCACGGAAACTTAAACACACCACATGGAAGTGGAACCAAACCACGGAATTGTAAATGTAATTTTCTGCTGATGGGCATATTATTTCAGGTGTAACACTAGATTTAAAAAAAAATGCTTTATAAAATATCTAAAGAAAGATTCTTGTCTTGTGAAAACTTTGTCTTTCATGCTTGATTTACATGCTGTCCTGGCTGCCTTTTAATCTCGACCCTGACCCTACATGGAGCACAAACCCCCCCTCCAGGTGGGGCAGAGAGGAGAAGGAGCAGCTCAAATAAACAGGGAGACAGGAGGGTTCAGGAGGTGCAGAAGAGTTGTAGGAAGAAGTGGGGGGGGGGTGCTCACATCACTGGCCAGCTTCTCATAGTCCTCCATCAGCTGCTCGTTTTCCTGGTTGACTGCCAGCACCTTGCAGATCCTGTTGGCCGCCGTCTCCGCCTGGAAGACGAGAATGAGGGGTAAACCGACCCATTGATTAGAGAAAGCCCAAGACAGTTGAGGTGACACGTCTTTAGTGGTACTAAGAAGTACTTCAATTACACTTCTGCTGAAGAACATATTAGAGGCCAGTACTTTATATTGTGTAATATTTCAGAGGAAAAAAAAAATCTCAATTTAGCCTAATTTGAATAATTTTAATTTAAATATGGAGCTGTGATGTATAATAATCACACCGATCATCAGCAGAATCTGTCATTTTTAATCTGGTGCTGATAATATTGATCTACCATCGATCTACGCTGCCTTCACTCCCTGACGTCTGACAGAAGTGGGAAATCGGGTTTGGGGAGGAAGTAGAGGATCATCAATAATACCAGTCCGGTCCAGTCGGACGTTTTTGACACCTTTGTGTCGCGTCTGGACTCCTGTGTTTTCTTGTGAAGCTGACCTGAGATCAGTAACCCAGTATTCCAGACAGGAGGGAGCATCACGCTGTACCTCCTGTCAGACGTCTCTTTTTAGGACACCAGCGCCTCTTATTTTAGCCGACGTGAAGGTGAAGCGTCGGATATTTTTGTAATAATAGACTTCACACGGAAATAAATACAATATATGGCTCCGTTTCCAGGACGACAGCGCCTGTAACAGTTTAAACTGCTGCTGCTGCTACTATTACATCACAGCTGTTACGATCACCTCCACCGCCAAACCTTCACTGCAAAGACGTCACGACGACTCATCAAGCAATCAACTCCAGCTGTCAAGGTTGCTAGGCAACAGGATTTGGTGGATGGTGCCGAAGGTAAAGGCGGCACGAAGAGGATGACAACCGGGCATCTTTGGGAAATCCCAACAGCGACAGAGAGCGATAAACTTATAGAACAACCGCCCCGACACACTCGTCCTTTACGCGGCCGGTCAGTCTTCCTCGCTGGACTCCTCCATGCTTGGGTTTAAGCGGCGTTACCATGACAACGTGTCATCACTTTAACCTGCTGGGATCACAAACCGGGGAAAACAAGAGACCAACACACACAGACAGAAATTGAAGCAGCATGCAAAAAAAAAAAAAAAAATTGAAGTGCTTCCAGCAGAATTTGAGTTTTTAAGCGCCAGAATAGAAATCCATCTGCAGCAGCCGGGCATCAACTTCAGCATTATTGATCAATTATTGATCTGCTTTTTAAAGACGAGGGGATTTTAAACCAGTGAGATTTGAGAGTGCAGAAGAGAATGGAGTTCCACTCAGACGACTCCTTTCAGTCTTTTGTCTACCAGATCATTGAGGGTTGGTGGTGGTGGTGGTGGGGGGGGGACTTGGCTCGGTCCGAGGCGGCTCCGGGGTCTCCTCCAGGAGCAGCAGGCGAGCTGCCTTAAAAGGAGAGCCAGGATGTGCAGGTCATGCTTCTGTGAGCAAAATGTTTGCACGCTGGGTCTGTTTACTGCAAACGCTGACGGCCAGCGGCTCCTCACGGATGGCTTTGTCCTGACGTCACCGAGGGGGGGGGCTGGATGGTTAACAGGAATCTGTCTAGAACGTGTTCTTAGATTCTACTTCTATCAAGTTTTGGATTTTATTTCTAATGAAAATGGATTCATTTTCATTTTTTGTTTTAATTTTACCGCCATTATTCTTCAGTTCGGTCCTAAAATCGAGAGTCGATAACGGCAGCAGCGACAGGTTTGTGTAGAACTAGAAATGTTTTCAAACCAGGAATCTGATCCCATTTCCAGCAAAAAAAAAAAAGGAATCTGCTGCCAAACATCTGCGTGTGTGTGTGTGTGTGTGTGTGTGTGTGTGTGTGTGTGTGTGTGTGTTTGAGGGGGGTGGGGGACTGCTGAGTAAATGTCTGTGATAATGATCTCAACCGGAACGTAACTCATCTCCTGGCGGGCAGACGAGAGGCGGCCCCGTTCCCGAGGTAAGAGGTTTTTCATTCTCACCGCTCCTCGTAACACCTTTTCAGGGGGTAACTCGAAAAACAGAGGGGCGCTTGGAAAATATAAGGGCATGGCAGATTTAGGATTAGGCCTTACTCATGTGTTTCAATATTTGTTGGATTATCGGCAATTTTACATAAAAACCACATGAGGGCCTCACATGAAACTTTGTATGATGTTGGGGGAGCATGGGAGACAGAATCCACTACATTTTGATGCAAATCCACACAAATAGGCAGAATTATAGAATTATATGCAGATTTCCTTGCTTAGCTATTTGATAGTATGCATTTAAAAAGGGCTCGTCTTAATTTAAGGGAACATATCGGATTGATAAAGTGTGCTATTTTCAGTTTAGCTTCCCTAGAAAAAAAAAAAGTAATCTGGGAGCGACGGTGTCCCGGAGGGTTCAATCTGAAGTGTGAAACACAACCAGGCAGTAATTGTTTCTCCTTCCTCCTTCGCCGTAAAAACCCAGAGCCAGACGGCAGCTTCTGTTCTCCTCAGGAGGTTCTGGAGCTCCATTAAGAACGGAATCCTAATAGAGATTTTAAGTACAGGAGACTTAACGGATATCCTGTGACGAGTCTCTGCAGAGATCTTGGATACGGAGCATCTTTGACAGAATGAGAGCGTAAGAACTTTGTGCTGGTAGAGGAGGAAGGTTGAGCGGCGAATAGAAGATCGATAATCTGCTGAAAGACGGCAGATAAGGAAGGGTTGAACCGCCCTCAAGAAAAACACATGAAGTCACGGCACGTAAAAGAAAAGAGTTCATCAAGTCTGCTCCGGATAACATGTCATCCGTGTGTTTGTGTTTCCAGAGCTGGTTCATGTTTTAAATATCAGAAAAATCCATGATTTGTTGGCTAACGGGTTATTTCTGTCGTCACTGGACATGTGCGAAAACATCTACTGATGATGGACGCAGAATTTTGAGAGCAAATGAAATAAAACGGCCAAGATAAAGTATGGGATAAAAACCAAAACAATGAGCTGAAAGGTGCTAAAACGCTCCTCATAGCGGTGATAACGGCCTCGAGTTGATCACAGCTTGTTCATTTACTCCTGATGATTGTAGCTTTGAAATAAAAAGTCAGCCCTCAACAGAAGAAAAATTAATTTAAAGAAAAAACAAAACAAAAAAAACTTTCAAGCTACTTAAAAAAAAAAGTTTTGTTTCGTTTTCGTGTCTCACCTTCTGCTTGCCTGAGAAGGCGTGGTAGTAACACGACACATAAGTCATGACGGCCTTCTCATCTGGCCTCAAGGTGCTAATGATATCTGCCCAGAGGAAGAGAGGAAGAGAAAAGGAAGAGAGAGGAGGAGAGAAACGCATAAGAGTAGAAGAGTGCAGAAACAAAAGGTCCAGCAGGGGGCGCAATCACAAGAGGAGGCCACAAAGAGGAGCGCCAGTCTTCTCCAGTCTACACAAGTTGGGTTGACCTTCAAATGTTGGCGTAAAATATGATGAAAGTGGGAAGCGAGTGGTTGAGGTGGAACCTTATATATTAACAGATATTTTTTTTTAGATTTACTTTTAACTGTAAAACGGATTAACTTATGATCAGTTTTGGATTTTCTTCGCATTACTAAACCAAACGGCTAAATAAAGAAAAATCCGCCGCATCTTTTCCCGCTATGACGCAAACCGGCGTCCAGCTGGAGCTTAAAACCTCACCAGTCGCTCCGCTTCTAAACAGAGTTCCTCAAACACAGCTGTGTTGAAACGTTCTCGCTCTCTCTGCTGCCGATCCCGGCTCTTATGTAACCTCCTGACCTCCTTCCATCCTCCTGTAATTCTAAGAGGGGGGATCAAACATCTCAACTACCCCCTTTTTAAAAAATAAATAAATAAAAAGACGGCTTAATAGAAACTTTATAACAACAACTCTTTAAAGATTCATCTCGTTTCCGGTTGTATTTAGAGATTTCTCACTTTTTCCAAAGCCTAGATTTCATACTTTATTTTTAAGAATTTTATTTACAAGTTCATTATCTCACTGCAATGGCAGATAAATTCACTTATTTGTATTTAGGATGTTCTTAAATCAGTATTTCTTATATTCGTGGTGTCGTAATGAGACTTAATGGATGTGGTCTGACAGTCGATCTTGGAGTTCCTGCTGTTCTACAAGCAAACTAATGATCCATTATCCTCCAAAGGAAGTCAAACAACAAACATCGTCATGTCAGGCCTCCTCATTGAAATTAAACGTTGCCTTTCTGCTCGTTTGCGTTGCCACTTTTGATTTCGTTCATTCTTCCACCCTCCATTTAAACCGTCGCTGTCAAGCCTGAACGCAAAAAAAACGCCCGTTTGAACGGCTGCACCTCCCCCACAACGCCTAGACTTCAGGCTAATTTGCCCCCCCCCCCCCTCCCCATCAGCAGCTATGGGTTTTATCGCATGCAATCACCATCATTTATCCGCCGCCACACCTCCCACTCTGCTTCCACTTAGCAGAACCCTAATGAGGCCGCCTGCGGCGCCGTAACAACGAGGTAGACTGGAGATGCACCGGCGCTCGTTGCTCCCGTCGGAAAAACAGAGCGATCCGTCATCCCGTCGTGCACGTGGAGGCGTGAATCATGCAAACACAAGGAAGGAGAGTGACCCCTACGGGGGGGCGGTGCGCACTGCAGAAAGAGAAGGAAACCAGTTAGGTGAGGAGGGGGGAGGCGCCGCGACCAGGATACCTTCTGGGCGCCGGAGAAGGCGTGGTAGAAGCTAGAGACGTAGGTCATGATCGCCTTCTCGTCCGGACGGGCAGTGCCCACGATGTCTGTTGGGGGGAGAGAGGCGGGTCGGTCAGGGAGGGGGTTGTTAAACACACGAATGAAAACACAGGGAGAAGAGCTGGGGGGGCGGGGATTCAGCTCGTCACGGAAACAACATCCAGAGTGGGACGTCCGGCGTCGCGGCTCAGATGTGCTAACAGGAAGCTACCAAGGATTCAACACACAGATGTTAGACGGTCACAGATTTACATTTATCTATTCATAAAGAGATATATACAGCATTTTTCACACTATAAGGCGCACTGGATAATAAGGCGCACCTTTAATAGATATATTTTATAATTTATTTAATATATAACGCGCATCGGATTACAAGGCGCACTGTAGTTTTGAGAGAACATAATAGGCTTTCAGGTGCGCCTTAGAGTGCAGAAAATACTGTTTATATTTTAGTTAATATACATTTATATTCATCAAACGACGCTAACACTTTTAGCATACAAGCTACAATTTAAAAGGAGGTTTAAAAAAACCATTCAGATCAGGCTGTAAGGAGTGTCCATCAGCTGTTTAAGATAATGCTGCTTAGCTGTGAAGCTAAACCAGAACTGAAACCAGATTCACACCGTTTCACGCCGATGACATCACAAGTTATAACAGGGTTATCTCAGTTCCGTCTGAACGCCACTCCTCACATCCTCAGCATCATTTCACCGCTTCCCTTCCTCTTGCTGCTCACCTTCTGCGTCCAACATTTTAGGGATGTCCAGGTATTTCTCCGCCACGTCGAAGGCTGTGTTCAGGTTGGTCATGGGGTCGTCCTGTCAACAGCAGACCAAACAGACGTTAGGTGTCGCGCCGCCATCAAAACCAAACCCGCCGTACGTCCGTCGCGCTCGTGTCTCACCTTGCGCAGCTTTCCATAGTCGATGAGCTCCGGACGGTGTCGATGAATGAGCGCACAGAAACCCAAACCGTCCTTCCAGCTGTGATGGGGAGACAAAGAGAATGTGGAGAAGGAACAGAAAAGGAGTCCCGTAAACGATTTAACTGACATTCAGATATAGCGTCAGACAAGACAACGCTGCAGACTGGGAAGCCAAAATAAGCAGACGAGTGAAAATACTAAATTATTTCCAAGGATCATGATTCAAATATGAATCACTGAGGCCTTTTTTCTCTCCAGATTTTGGAACGTGTTGAGAGGACTTCAGCTCCTGATTTGTCCCGTTCCTACACTGACCAGACGTGGGATTTTGCTGCTTTACACTTCAAGTTTCCGCAGTAAATTTTCTTGGCAAGCGGTCCTGCTCTGATTTAACAGATGTGGTCTCGTTTTCACACAGCGCTGCTGTTCCAAACAAAACAGAAGTGGCTGCAAGAAGGGAAAAAAAAAAAAGATTTCCTTGAGCCATGCATGTTTAACGAAAAGGCAGCAAAGATCGGTTTGACAGGAAAATCAGAACGTGAATCCAGATTATGTTCCAGATGTGTCAGATTAAAATCTATCCAGCTATTCCAATAGATTCCATCTATGAATGCTAAGAAGTACCTGGATGAGCAGATCCACTGCTGACATTATGGAAACCCCTATTTTATCCACTGGCTCACATCAGCACGGGGAGATGCAGCTTTGTACTCTTCCTCATCTGCCTTCATCTCCCGGCTGAGCTCTCATCCGTCACATCAAACGCCCGACCTCTACCTTCCCCTGAAACGACCTCCTGTCCACCTTTCTTCTGGGCCCAGCTTTCATCCACAGCTCAGGATCACAGTGGGCTCCTTCTCAATAATTCAACCAGGTGCAGAGATGCCACGTGATGCAGACCGAAGCCCGACTAAACCCACATCCCTGCGTCTCTCCATCTGATAAACCGCCTCTGTTTAGAACCGTTCAGACGTGGAGCGAAGATTTTTTTTATTTTTTTTGTCTGAACGGTTTCAGGCATGTCCGGAGTCAGCCGTGCACAAAACTGGGTGAGTTAGGCCGACTTTTAACAAGTGAGAGAGCGAAGGAAACGCATCAGCAGCACCCGACTCTACAGACAACCACGTTTACTGAGGACTGTTATTTGAGATCAAGTTTTTATTCTGTAAATTACAGGTGGTTATTGGTTTATACATTATAATACGGAACTCTTCATGTACATGAAAGTTAAATAGTAATTTATCATTTATCTGACCTGATATGAAAGTTCTGGATGTTGACGTTCTTGTAAGGCGCCGTCTTCCTCTGGCACCACAGCAGGAGGCCTTCTTTGGCCGAGGTCTCTGCAGGCGGGGAGAACAGATCATTCTTCCATTGCTTTTACTCTGACCGACTCCCAGCTAATCCCCGTGTACTGCTGGATTAAGAGGATGTGAAGTGAATGGGAGATACGCCTCAAGGAGGTCTGTGGAAATGTGTTGATCCCCGACGGTAAATACTTTAAAAACACACTATGCCGAACAAATCAGGGCTGATCACTCCTGACGTTTAGATTGGATCACGTCGTAAGTGTGTTATAAGTGCAAACCGAATGGAGGAACACCATGCTAGTATTTCCCAACTCTAGAGCAAAGTCAAAGCTAACATTTAAATTCAAATCAACGCGAATTAGCTCAAGTCTGGGTGAGACGCTTCAACAAAAGGTGAAAGGAGTTTTCAGTTGCAAATGAAGACAGTAAGAAGGAGCTTTTTTCACTCCGTGAATGAGGAGCATGAGGAAACATTTACGCGCACACACACACACACACACACCTTCTACAGAGATGTCTTGGATGGCGAAGCGGAGGATTATGGTCCAGATCATTCCCAGGGTCATCTTAGCGTTGCCATCTACGATCTCTGAAAGAGCGGAAAAAATAAAAATCTATACATATTAATTTTGTAGGATTTTCAAGCAGCAATGAGATTAAAGTTGTTAAATAGTTTGCTTCTTATGTTTTAACTTTTATTACAGAACATACATTCATTGGAGCATTAACCAGACATATCGCGTAACTTCTACAGTTTGAAAAAATAATTATCGGCAAAAATGTCGAGTTTTGTCCGTTTCTAATTTGTTGATGGTTTTAAATGCTGTTCAAAATTCAAATTTAGATACGATAGAACACACTTTTATTGTAATGTTTTAAACTCAAGGTGGTATTCCTAGTTTCAAAATCCTCATCAGTATTAAAATTATCTGCAGGTGGACGCTGCGAATGAAGCGCCTGTCGGGTTCTATCTCTGCTGTCTGTCATGAAAATCCCCTTCAAGGCGTCGGTGTTAGCCCGCCTTCAACAATCAGCAGTCATTTCTCCTTCTAATCCAATCAGGCGTCGACACGGCAACCCCCACCCCCCACCCCCCAACACTACCGTTAAGGACGGCTCGGATTGAATCAGCTGATTGGGTTGACACACGCAGATACATGTCGAGATTAGTGTTAATGAACATGACTGATCGACCTGGGGGTGGGACTCAAATCCTGTTACATCCATTTGAACCCCCCCCCCCCTTTGATGAACCTGAGCCTTCAGCTAGCTCCAGCTAGCCTCAGCTAGCAGGGAGATGGGCCTCTTTCACATCAGACATCAGATACAAAAAAAATATTCAGATCCATATGAAAAATTTTATATTTAAATAAGCATAGTAGAATCAGTCGAAAGAGCATTTTTGACATGTAATTACACGTATTGGAGCTGATTGTAACACAAAAGAAGTGTTCCGTTTGGTCTAGAATAGTGACTTTTGTCATGGAACCAACAGTGAAACTCAAGAAGTTTGTAGAATAATCTAGATAGATACTTTATTAATCCCGGAGGAAATTGCATATATCCATATATTGCATATATCTATTTATTAAAAGGTAAAGCTACTCATCTTATATGTAAAGAATAATGGAGCCAGGCTTGTCATTTTGTGGTTGTGTTGATTAAAGAACAGGACGGCTGGAACAATGAGTTGATTGACAGACACGATAAACAAATCACAGGTTTCCAGATCTGAACGCTCGCTGCTTTTCTTTGTCTCCTTTGATTGGAGGAAACGAATAACAAAAAGACGTGACTCCAGGAAGACGTGACGGCCGTTTTATCGTTATTTCCCAATGATTGACTGATGGCTGGAGAGAATAATAGCTCGTAGCCCTAAAGTGTATATTTTTATTGTGTAAAACGCTTCCATCAACATGACGCCTGAGTTTCATTCGCTAGAGAGAAAACTCTGCGACTAAAATCGGAAAGAAACTGGGAAATAGTTCCTAGAATTCAAACACAATCAGACCATGGAACACACTATTTGGAATTGTGTTCATCAGCAGTAGTTTATGAGTAATCAAGTAAAGTATGACGATGTTCCTCGGCGGATGTGTTTTCTTGTTCCTGGTTGGGAGTTGTTTATTCCAGAAAAAGCCAGAGGGGTGTGTTCTGTTGTGAAAGAGGGAGTCGGATCCGTATCCGGAGGGGAGGAGAGTGTTTACATGGTTAAAGGGTTGTTTACCCTCTGAGGGGCGGGGGGCGGGCATCCCTGACAACGAGCTGCCTCTGTCCCCGGCATGGGGAGGGGAGGGGGGGACGCCGATCCTAAGATCTGCTGTCAGGAAAACGCATGACGAAGCACAAACCTGCGGCGCGGCGCTCCACTCCGGACTCAGACCTCTTTAGACTGCACAGCAACATCGCCATGGCAACACAAGACCGCGAGGAGTTTTGCCAGAGACCACATTAAGTGTGTAATCATCGGAAATGGAGTAAAATCCATACCAGACGGAGATTTAGAGAAGGTCAGGCGACTTTTGTTCCCGTCTTTAAGAGCGGCGTGACGTCACTCACCCTCGGCTCCGATGGACACCAGCTTCACGCCTTTGCTGGCGATGAAGCCCAGAGCTTTGTTCACGTTGGAAATCTTGTGGACTCTCATCTTTCCTCGCTCCGGTTTGGCCAAACGTTCACCTAGACAGGTTGAAGAGAGAGAAGAATTGGTCCATCACTCGGTTCTGGCTAAACGCTGGGATGCAGAACGCTTCGGCACGACATGATATCGTCTGAGATGTTCGAGAAATAGTTTGACCGATTGGGGAACCCGATTTCCAGTCCCTTTGTTTTTCGTCTTATACTGTATTTACTTTGTTCTGTTCTGCCTGTCGTACTGCCCGTGTCGTACTGCCCGTGTCGTACTGCCCGTGTCGTACTGCCCGTGTCGTACTGCCCGTGTCGTACTGCCTGTGTCGTACTGCCTGTTGACCGTGGGTCAGAGAGGGCTGCAGGTTCATCTGTGCTGTATGTGGTTTATGGTACATTTGACAATAAAGCTGACTTTGACTTGATATGTAGGGATTGAAATGTAGGACTCGGTCTGGTCTAGACCTGAACCACTCACCAGTGGTAAGCTTTGTCCATACCGATTCTAAGCTAGAAATAATGCTAAGGTAACAGTGCCAACAGGCCAGACATCTCAAGCAACTTGTCTGACAAAATTACATGATGATGCCCATTAAACGTTCACCACTATCATTAATTAATCATTCATCATCATACACACCATTGTTTGCCTTTCAAGTAATGCTAGCTGCAGATGTGCTAACTTCAGCTGCTGCAGACAACTTGGCTTTTTAGGATAAATCAGTTTTATATTTGACCAGGAGTCTCACGCACCAACTGATCAACCTAGAACTAGTAAAAACTCGGCGCTACTCATGCCAGCAGTTTTTGTTCAGGTGATCAAAGCTGCCACTCACCTGAGATGACCTCCAGCAGCAGCATGAGTTTCAGTCCATCCCTGAAGTCCTCCTCGATGTTCTCGATCTGCGTGCCGACTTTCCTCAGGTGGGAGTTACACCAAGCTGCGAACGTCTACAGAGGCAAAGGAAGAGAGAACAAAACCGATTTCACAGTTAAAGTCACGACGATGGGCCAACAAAGTTTTTTTTGTACACTTAATTTTAATTACAGTAACAGTGGAAAACAACTCCGCTTGTAATGAAGTCCAAAAATTCAATTTTTTTCATGCCGTCATCTGTAACCAGTGGACCAGGAACTCCGCTGCCTTGCCAAGAGCCCCGTTACACCTGAACAGCCCCGGGGTGTTGACCGTAACACGGCCAGTAGGTCATGTGATGGGGGCAGGTGGCAACCAGCCCGGCCTGTGTGCTGCTGCCAACCTCAGAGTGTTAGGAGCTGCTAATTCCTATCAGGAGGAGGCTGGTCGCCCAGCCCACAGCGGCCAATCCGACCCTCCTTCCAGCGCATTTAACAAGCCAACATTCCTCTGTTCGAGTAAAGAATGCATATCCCAGAAACCCTTTGTTCCCTTTGCACCTATGGAGGTGTCTTTGTTTTGCTACCCATTGGTTTTCTAACATTTTATTGGAATATCAGCAAATTAATGTGAAAAATCTTGCTTTTGCCATTTTGGAGTTGCTGACTCAGCCATATCTCTTTTTTTTCTTTCCTTTGAGGGTATCTTAGCGGCAAGAACATGGACAAAAAAGGGAAAAGAGTGTGAAGGGGTTGACATTAAAATTACACCCTGTTCTGTTTTTTTTTTTTAAAAACACACACGCTTATCTCAACCCTTTGATTAAATTTTCCATTATTTACAATAGCCGCTGACACCACAGGCTTTTCCTCAACAGCTTAAAGTCTTTGCCAAGCCTTTAAAAAGTATTATCGATTAGAATTAATTGAAATATCTAAGTGCCTGCAGGAGCTTGACTTAAATCATGACTAATTTTAGAGGAACACTATCTATTAGAGGGCGTGTGCCTGCCAGTTGCACATAAATCAGCGCTGGTTTTTTTCCTGTCAGCTTTACCCTTGGAGATAAAAGTCTGTTTAATCTGGGTTCCCTCCTTATATTCAACAGTATCTTTGGGTTTTTCCTTCGCCTGAACCGCCACCACATGCCAACAAACCTGTACGCATCTAAAAAAACCAGCTCTTTTTCACGCTCCACTTTATACATCACCATATAAACCTCATGCCACTCCAATTTAAGAGTGACCTCATCGTAGAAGTGCCCAAACCAGCCGTCAGTGACTTTTAAGTGGCTTTTGTTCCCCGGCAGTGGAAGGCAGGCCAGAGGAAGACAGTGTAGGCTTTCATAAAGCGCCTGGCTCTGCTCCCGCCGGTCCTCCCTCGACTCTCTGGTGGAAACATGGTGCCTGGTGTTTCAGCCCAGGGTGGAATTAACCCGGGAACTCATAAAGAGGCGTTCACAGAAGGGTGCATGGCAGCCACTCCTCATTCCAGCTCCTGTTGGGCAGCTAAGATTCTCCAGATGTTTTCCGTTAGCAGGTTTGCATGCCAATACCTAAGAAAGCCCGATACACCTACTGTATACACTACACAATGCTCCAGTGTGTTTGAGTCAATAGACTTGTTAGGAAAGGCTCTAATGGAATAAATCAAAAGGAAACTGATCTGTTGATCATTGGGTTTGATTCAAGACAAGACATTCCCTTTGGGTGTTGATAAAATTCAAGAATTACTTAAAACTACGGAAACAATTTCCACAAAGTTTTGTAGAAGACCGTCAAATGCAACCTTCCAAGGAAGTGGTCCCCAAATGGGGGAAACAACTCATCACAGATCGTTCCCTTTCTGAAAAGACCCTGATCTCGTTCATCTTAACACCGTGAAAGCGTAAAACCTTCTTCTACTTCTCACGGTCCTCCATCTTGTTCCATTTTGTAAAATAGTCACAAGAAATCTAAAACGTTGTCTCTAAGACACCTGATCCAGACATAATCTCACAAAAAACGTGATGCCATCGACCAATGAAGAACTACAGGACAAGTTGTTTCCCGCCGTCTGACTGGATTTGTCACAATCGGAGAGAATTTTCTCGAGAAAATTTAAGGAAGTCTGCATTGCATAATAACAAAGTAAGCAGAGCCCCTGTTAAAAACCCTTGCATAGCAGTGTTGTATGATCCCGATCCCTACATGATAGTCTTGC
Source organism: Antennarius striatus (assembly GCF_040054535.1). Lineage (NCBI taxonomy): Eukaryota > Metazoa > Chordata > Actinopteri > Lophiiformes > Antennariidae > Antennarius > Antennarius striatus. The sequence continues at coordinate 17,563,928 of NC_090792.1, forward strand.
TCTGGCACGATATGTGCTGTGAATATCTCGAAGCTGTTAACGTGCCTGAAACAAATTCCTCCCCATCAACACGATGCCAGTGAAAGTTACCCCCCATTACTGTGGCTTCAACACAGTCTGCTTCCACCTCATTGCGTGCCTTGTAACAGAGGCAAAGTGGAAGCATGACAGCCTTGTGTCTGCTGAAGGAACTGGAGGACTGTAAATTTTGAGGGGCCTCCCTCCAATCCTTTGACTTCCCTCAGCCTCCCAGAACTGAGGCGGACTATAAAAACAACGGGGGGTCAAGAGAGGGAGGAATCTGCTCTGCATCAATTCTGGGGAAAGATGCCAGCCGGCATCATTACAGCCACCCTTTTCCCATGGCAACCCCTGAATGCAAAGCTCAGCAAGCGAACTACCCAAAGCCAAGTCGACCTGCATACCGAGGCAGAACAGGAGCGTAAAGGCAAACGAGTGGGTTTGACTGCGCTGACAGATTTAAGTCCCACAATGTAAAACAAAAAGTGAAAAATGACCTCCAGCTCTGGGAGTTTTAAAATCCTGATTCTGAAATGGAGTCTGAACGAGAAATTTAACTGAGCGAATGCAAAATTTCAAAATAATGGTGCAAAACAAGGTCAGTAACTTGCGTTAATAACATTTTGTGTTGAGAAAAGTTGGACTGCATCCACCAGGTAGTCAACAGGGAATGGCATCTTGATGATTTATAACCTCTGCCAAGACAGGAAATGGTTTTCCATTGGTTTGCTTTGCTAATCACTGAGGAACTAGAAGCGAAATCAACAAACGTACGTTAGCCAACATTAGTTGATCATATCCATCAGCCACTTATCCAAAATATGGGTTAGAGGTGGTACAGAGGTGGGGTACCCCTGAATTAGTCACCAGCTCATTGCAGATATTAGATTTTTATATTGTAAATATTAAACATGTTTGGAATTATTCACACACCAGATGAGTTTTCAGCAGACTAGAGGAGTTTATTAAGACCAGATCTTATGTTGCGAGATCAAGACATGTCATAGCTAGAACTGAATGAAAAGTTAAATAATAAATGTTGGTGTTTCACATTAAAATCCTCGTCAGCGGTTGTCAGTTTCTAGTTGAAGTTCATGAGGGTTTTTACCCAGAACGGATTCATCCCCAGACGTGTCGCCTCCAAAACAAACAGGCCTGGCAATAATAACGCCATATATAACAGTTTATTAATAACATCTCCAACAGACTCGGGGCTTTCAGCGGGGCTGCGAGACGAGCTGCCGCTAACATTAGTTTGGCTCATTTACGTTTGGGCGGGCTGAGAAACGAGCTGCTGTTGCTTGAGCTCGGTTTGTTTCTCGGACAATTTAAAATCCAGATTTCAAAAAGTCTTTATTTAGTTTATATATTTAGCCTTTGTTGCAATTTTTTTTTCTATCACAATGCTAAAGAAAAACGAGGCGCTTAGAGGCTAGGTAAGAAAGTCGATGGTGTAATTACTCTTCCTGCCAACGGGGGGAGATAAAATCAGATATTGAACATTTATAGGTCAAACAAAGACCTCAAATTGTTGATTTGATTTTTAAGACTCAACTCAAAAGGCCGAACAATCCACAAGTAATAATAGGGCTCCTTTTCTTTTCCTCACCCCTCGGTCTGCTCCTAGTCTCCCCTCCATCCCAGTCCATTAATCACCCTCCGTTAGGAAAATATTTCCTGCTTCTTTGCCAGTTCCATATTAGTACAATCCTTTCTGTGAAACAAGCCAGCTCATGAAGGCGATCCTCTGCCATATCCGAGCACACAGGCGGGCCGGCGGCTCTGGTGGAGAGAGGAAAGGCAGATACTGCTGGCAAAGCGTCCCGACACAGGAAGGCGCATTTCAACGCCGAGCCCAGTTTCCCAAAGCCTGAAAGTAGCCTCTGGTGTCCCGATGAAACCTCAGGAACAAGAAGATCAATTGCAACAAATTACTTTAGAGAAATACCCGTCTTCCTGAATGTTCAACAAAGCAGGAGAAAGGGGGGGAAAAATGTGTTCTTTAGAGTTTAATCCACGATATAAAAACCTTAACACCACCCACAGTCAGGGCCGTGATGACATTTTAAAGTCTGGATGAGTTGGGGATAACGGACCTCCCGTAAATCCCAGGGAGAACATCTCCGAGCTGGATGGAGATCGTTTGCGATGGCAGGAAAACGGCTAACATCTCCAGCACCTTCCTCCATCTCAGACTCTCCCATAACCTTCTGATACGTGACGGATAAGACGGCTATCCAGACCAGTTGACCGCTTTGACTCATGTTCTGATTCCAAATGGCACCCAGGAGGGTTAGTGTGTGGGGGGGTTACGCAAGAAGGAAGCCAACACTCACTTGCCAAAAGAAAAGGAAGAACTTTTCTAATTTGTTTCTCTGACCAAGACTTTCCAGACAGGTTCTGTCCTCTCGTAGCATCCAAATCTGTTTGATTGAAGAATTCTGAAGGACAACTTTGCGACGGTACCTCAAGGAAATCATCTTTACAGAGTTAAATGTTTTTGTGAATGAATGAGAGCATTGAAGACGAAAAACCGACCCTTTTGAACCCTTGTGAAGCTTCATGTTTGTCTGATTTTTAATCACGTTTTCTCTATTGTCCGTGAGGTTTTACCATCGGACAGTTTCTAGAGTTCCATGAAAATTCATCAAGTGAATTTGTGCTGATTTTTGGAACAACAGAACCGAGCGATGACTCAACTGACGATTCAAGTCCGTCGGAGTTAACATTAACATTCAGGGTGCCGCTGCCTTCGGTTTGGAGGCGAGGGGCTGCTGATGGGATGCTCTGCAGACTACTGCGCTGAGTCTCTGTGCATCTGGCGAGCAGAGAAACTCCTGACACAAATTCCTTCTCTGCAGCTGAGTGGGAGGAAGAGCAAAACACATGATGCAAAAATTGTAGAAACATTATGGCAGACTGGAGAACAAAGAGTTTGGGTCCAAAAACGGACGGAGGAACAAAATGAGGGAGACGAGACAAAAATAAAAGGTCTACCCAACTTCAAATTTTAAAATGAACTCTACCTGATCACAAGTCACCTCCACAAAAAATTGAGACGTTCAAACCTGCAGCACAAACACAAACGACGACGACGCGTGAGCAGCAGCGCCGCTCCGTCCATCCCGCAGCCGCCGAGAGGAGCGACCTGACCTTTACCGATCCTCATCCTTAACGGGGAATATCTGCCTCCCTCTCTCTGCAGCCCACAATAAAACAACGCAGGATGGACGGGAAGCTGGGGACCTGCCAGCCGAATAAGGGTGGAAGAGTGCTCAAAAAAAAGGTCAAAGGTCAACTTTTATCACTCGCTCACCTCCTTCCTCTAAAGCTCGTTTGAGAATACTGAGCAGCTTCGGTTTCAGTGTGTAGAAGACAATATGAACAAAGTTCAGCATTTAACTAATTCATCCAGTTTTTATTGATTTATCAATTTATTTTGATATTTTGGTGCCGATAGAGGATTCCTTTATTTTATGCCATTTTTTTCTCAAGCTTTGTACATTTTTTACATTTTTTCAACAAATACAAGCTCAAAAACATCTCAACAAACAAAAATTTATGACCCCATGGGTCCACATTGCATTTCCATGATCAACTGATTAATCCATTGATCGATTGGTCCATAAAATAGAAGAATACGCTAGCATCTTCCAACGTGTCTTTTTCGTTCCAATCGGGGAGTTCAAAGCTGAATTTTCACAATAGGATGATAAGATAAATATGAAACAATGGAAGAAAAGCAGATTATATTCATTAGAGGAGAAAAAGAACACAACGGGTTCGGACTTTTGTAAAAATAATGAAGAGGATGAATCGATTATCCTCTGAATGCACGACCTTCTATTTCCAGGAAAGCCTGCATCCGTGACGGAGTGCGGCGGTCTCTCAGGTGTGGCGTCCGTCCAACCACGCACTCAATTCGCCGACTCAGCACAGTTATCCCATTACATTTATGTATCGCCTTGGCTGCTGCTTCAGCATGAGGGAGAGTGTGTGAACCAGCAAATCCACCCCGGAGCGAGAACACATGTCCAAAAAAAAATTTAAAAAACGCTAAAAAACAGACACACCTGCAAAAAAATACTGATGCACAAACACGAGCAGGCAGACACGCGATCAGCAGATGCATGAAAACACACTTTGACCCGTGCGTGTGCACACACACACACACACACACACACACACACACACACACACACACACACTCACACTCCAGTTCAAGCAGACAGAGCAGTGAGTCTGGATTGGGTAACAGCACCGGCCGCCGTGACCAGTTCACTAATATTTACTCTCCTCTGGCCCTGATGCATATTCATGTGTGTGTAGCTCTCTCCTCAGCAGATTTCATTCAACTGGCGAGGGGGGGCTCGTCTGCTAAAGTGCCGCAGAGCGCCCGACTCTGAACCAGGTTGCTATGACAACCGCGAAAGCCCGGAGAACCACAAACAAACAGTCTGGCTGCAGCGAGAGGCTCTTCAAACCCACGTCGACGGCTCGCTGGGATCCGACATGGCAGCTCTCGCGTTCACACGCGCCCCCCACCCCCACCCCCACGCAACACATGTTTGCAAACACAAAAACATCTGCGACGGAGACGGATCACCATCACCAGACCTCAGGGATGAAGAAAGGGATGGTTTGATGGAGCAAAAAAAAAAAAAAGAAGATTTAAAATCATTTCAGAACGGCTTCCGGAACAGACGACAAACATATTTAAATTTGAATTACTATCCAACGCAAATATCGTCTGCTTGACAGCTTGTTGTGACTCCTTGCTTTGCAGATTTGCAGGCGGAAAAAGTAGTTTGTCATTACGACAGAAATAACACGTCATTATATGGAATAGCTGCTGCAGACTGGTTGCATCGACAACAATAGCACGCGTCAGGACATATCACTCCACCGGGAGCCATTCGACATGATGACTCCTTTTAATTTGATGCCTGAAGCACATTTTATTGATGACGCGTCATTTTTATATTTTTTTTTTTACAGTTTGTTATTGTGCTCCACAGTTTCACTTCCTCCAAGTCACCTAAACAAATGGAAACACTCCTGTCAGTGGGATTAAAAAAAAAAAAGAACCAGTAAAAAAAGTTTATTCCAATAAAACTTCCTCAAAATAATGAGAAACTAAATCCGTCTTTTGAGAGTTTCTCATTATTGGTGATTATTTTTGAAAGATGACAAGACGTTCCTTTTTTTCTGATCGGATCGGCTTCTGCGTCGTTTTATATGAAGGTGCAGGATTTTCGATGACCTCATGTTACACAAAGTGGATGCAAATCCAAGCATAAGTATTCAAATAAGCGTTGTAAAGCATCTTCATCACTTTTAATCCTCTTAAGATCTGAACTCTTTATTCATATGCATTTTATTTTATTGCTTTATTTCCCTGAGGGATCCCAAAAAGGTGATCCATGCATGTGGAGATTTCTGCAATGTCATATAAACCAAAAATATATCGATTGGAATGTTTCACATTTAGCCATCCAGGACGTCCAACAGAACTTTCTTCCGACACAGGAATCTGCTGTCAGGAGACAAGGAATCTCTCTGTGGCTCCACAGGAATTCACTTATTATCACAGCGACTCAGCGCGGCCCTAATCCCTGAGTCATGCCTTAAGCGGCGGTGCCCTCTGATAGCAGTTAGTCTAAACAGCGTGACGGGAAGTACACTGGCCCGTTTCAACCCAGTGGTGACGCGGTGGTCATGAGTCAGCTCCGGGTCGGTTCGTTCTACGTTCGTCGCGCCGCTTTAACGCCAGAGACGCCGTTCGCTTTGCTGACCCGTCACTTGAACTCAAAGAAAACACTTCCGGCCCCCGCCGTGAGGCTGTGTGACTTCTTTAGGGCTCAACTAGATGGAATCAGAAGCTGTGAATCAGATTGATTTTATTAATCCATGGAAAAATGTACACGTTCAAGCTCACGCACCCACTTCAGCTTGAATCCATGCTAACGCTGTTAGCTCAGAGACGACAGTGAAGGCCTCATCAGCATCATTATTAAAACCATTTTCATTCAGTGTCTCTTGAGACTTTCGTGGTCGAAACGTCAACCGCCGTTCCATCAGTAAAGATCCGAGTCGATCGTGAGAGAATTCCCACATTTGCGGGAAATTTAACTTTAATATTTCCTAAATAAATGTTACCTCTTCCACGTGTGATTCATCGTATCTGGTTCCTCACTTCTCATTGGTCGATATCGGGTCCCACACCTCATGGATTGAAATAAACATCTAATCTTCTTTGCTTTGGCTTGTTTGAGCAGGCAGGACTAGATCTGATATGTAGGAAAACAAAACCTGTGTGTGTGTGTGTTTTAGTTGTTTTGTCCTTAGTGTTTACATGTGGGAAGCCTTTGAGAAGCAAACACACACACACACACACACACACACATACAGAGAAAAAAAAGAGCATCCTGATTATCATCATTTCCACATGGGAGTCCAAAGAGGAGAGAAGCCACAACAGTTTCAGATCAGCCAATAAAACCAGACATGAAAGCAGGTTTAATGAAACAGGATCACAACAAAGTCGGGCTCAAACAAGCTGCAGATTGTTTAGCTGGATGCTCGATTCATTCTGAACTCAATGTGAAAATTTTATCCAGAGTGTTCACGTCACAGAAATAAATGCTTCCCAGTCCTTACAGGTCAGACACAATTTTTAAAAAAAAAGGGGTTTGCAGAATATTTCAGCCAAATAAGGCCAGACCTTGAATATGAGTGACAGCAGTAACATAAGAAAAGAAAGAAAAAAGTGTGTGTGTGTGTGTGTGTGTGTGTGTGTGTGTGTGTGTGTGTGCATCTTTGGTTTTTCCTGGTGTTCCTCTACTGGAGCAAAAAGTTCACAGAGGGTGTAATTACGCTGGGTAAGAAGAAGGAGAAACGGTTCAAGGCGAAAGAGAGAGGGAAATAGTTCAGGAAGGTCGAAACGGAAGCAACTGGAATTTTGTTCGTGCAGCAGAAACGAGGCCTCAAACTTGAAATTGACGTAACAGAACCTCAAGTTCCGAGCAGAGGACCAGGTCAACCGCCACGTAACGTTTGGAGCAATACCACTGGGGACCAACAGAGGCAGCGTTGCCATAATCGATAAAAAAAAATTAATTGCTTTTAACGGCCTTGCAGACCGGCAAGTGTGACGTCGACTCTGCTTTTACTTCATTCGATTAACTAGATGCATCAAAACCTTCGCTACGTCGCCAATTTTATCGCAATCGAAAACTCCCGACTCTCCGCTGCCACCCGGTGGACGAATCGATGCCCACGTAAAGGTTGCACTGAAGTCGAAGCTTACATTTGAAGCAGACACACTCATTTTTGTACTTTTTTGGGGGAGAATAAACCAGCAGACTTCATGACAACAGTGCGTCTTTGAGTCGGGCAGAGCTGCTGATCTATCCTTCTCATCCGTCGCCCGGCACCCCCCCAGCACCTGCCGCCACTTCAGACGGCTCGCACCACTCGGCCCCCGGCCAAGTGCTCTCCACTTCAGACCGGCGGCAGCGGCGGCCTCCTCGCTTCATCCCTTTGTTGCCAGGGGTGGGGCTCTCGAGGAGAGGTGTGCATTACGACCTGTAATGAGATCTGTTGTGAGCGCTCGCCTACCGTCACCAATGAGGCAACGCCGACGGCGTGCCGGCTAATCCTGCAGCGGGAAAGCAGCGTCGGAAAAAGAAATGTCGGTCAGTGTTGACTTTAATTACGCGGACCGTGTTACAAACGGCGCAGAGTCATCGGAGCGTTAGCGATTAGCCTGCAGGGAAGTCAACAAGTGGACGAAACGATCAATGGAAGCCACTGATTGAAATTCAGATGTTCAATACTTGTCCCACTTTAGAACCGTAGGTACAGCTGAAAATAAAGAAAAACAGCCCCAACATCATCATCATTACAGGAACATCGTTTCCACCTCTTCTAAGCTTTTCACTCGTGACACCGACCGCTTAGGTCGACCGATTCTGCAGCAATCTCCTATTCATTACACGCCAAGTAAATAATGGTCACACACACACACACACACACACACACACACACACACAGCTCTCTGTGCAACAGGCTCTCTGACGAGGCTGGGGGGATTTCAGCGAGATAAACCAAGGAGAAATATTTTTGGGAGAGTTAGGAGATAAACGCGTTTCATCCGGTTGAAAAGATGTTAGCATAAATTAAATAAAGTCAATGTGATGTTTCAGTGTGATGACTGACACCAGAGATCTGAACGCACATGATGGGCCGTGTTTGTGTGTTACTCCTCTGTTCAGCAACTCATTATTAACAATACCTGATTCGCTTTTTCTGGTTTCTTGTCCAACAGGAGTGTGTTGGAGGAGGGGAACCCCAACCGATGGAACAAAGAGTCACCTGATAGCGCTCGCAGGCCGGCGATGATGAATTATTGACTCCCGGTTGACAGGACGACAAAGAACAACCACCTGAACGCTTTGTGCCGAGGCCTGAAAGTTCCTCTGCCTCCGCCGTTCTTCCTCCCGCCCCTCCCTCCCTCCCTCCCTCCCTCCATACGGGGCTCCGCCCATATGGCGTCTTGAATGGAAAGGTGCGTCTGCTTGTGCAACGGTATCTGTTTACTCAAAAGCCGTTTTCACTTGCGTGCGACGCAACGCAGCTGCTCCCGCGAGCAGGATTTACAGCCAATAACGTCACGAGTTTCATACGCGCCACCCACCCCCCCTCCAGGCTTCAAACAGAGGTATCGCAGTAAGCGCTTGTACTCGAACGCATGTGGTTTGATTAATAGCATTAGCAGGGGAAAGACCAGACTACATCCTTCCCATGTGGTACAGGAAAATTCCTTGGAAACATGGGGACAGATTGGCAATAAACCCCTGAGGTTGTGTCGTGTTTAAGTCATGTGACCATTAAATGCATAGTGGTTCCAGACATGGTTGGACCAGGAGCGGGGCGCTTGTTCCTCAACAGGAAATGCACCTTGACCTTTAATCCCACGGTGGATGTGAAATCCCAAAAGCTTCTCGTCTGGGGTTTGAAGTCTGCCACCGAGATACGGAATAGAAATCCAGGCTACGTTCCCAATTGTGGATCTACACAGCAAAACTACTCCAAACAGGTGGAAATTGTTTAAAATAAGTTGTGGAAAAGGACTTGAAACAGTTTGATCTGGAGGTGATTTTTTGTGTTCTAAACTCTTTTGGAGAAACAAAGCTGTGGAAGAATTTGCTTCAGAGCCTTGGCATTTGGGAGCCGTTCTGATAAGAGCATCATAATTGCTCGGGTTTGACTTTTCATTCAGAGCCTTCTTAAATGGTTTGTATGTGACGTTCTGCTCGATGAGGATGAATTCACCTCGCTCAAACAAATACAGGAGAAAATGCTCTGGCTGCGAGGAACTTCAGGTTAAGCATAAAACGCGTTTCCAGATTCAGGAAGTTTAGTTGAGGTTCAACCGTCCAGGAGAAAATCGAGCAAACAGCAACGGATGTTTGTCATATTTAAAATTAATAAAGCTGGAAATTTTATCAACAATTCATTCTGAAATGTGGAGGTAAATTGTTTTTTTTAATCTCCCTGAACAATTTTATATTCATGCTATTCTTTAAAGGAGATTTACATCCCTCTTCAACGCGGTGATGTATTGCAATCGTCAGTGTTCGTGTGTTCATTCGTCCGTTAGTCCACCAAATATCTTCGCAACCGTTGCAGATAGAAAGATGAAACAAAGAACACATTACTCGGGCAGCAAAGGGGATGAAAATGAGATGATGACCTTGTCCCTAGGAAACTGGGTTAAGGTCAAATTTAAACTGTTGTACACTCAGGAACCGGATAAGATGGAAAGACGAGGGAGAAGGCCAGTGTAAGACCATAGACCAAAGCTAGTGCTTTGATCCATGCAAGTACGTCAGAGCACTAGCTTTGATCTTTGAACTACGTAAGTCGATCATGGTAATATTTTGAAGTTAAATGCTAACACCAGTCTCAAAAGAAGGCCTCTGGACTACAAACTAGACAAACGGAGACTATCCACATCGGCCTTGTCTTGCATTGACTTCGATATCATGATAAAAGCTAAACGGCAGCAACGTCGTCTCTGTTCAACCAAAACCGCCCATGATTTACTCCACTTTTTTAAATGTCACAAGCTGTTATTGCCTCGGTTAATGTTTCATGCGGGTTTTTATGACGGTGCTGCATGACTTCACGTGTTCCAAGCAATCCAGTAGTTACTCAAGACTATTCCGTCTTGACAAACCCAACTAGCGCTGGCAGGTTAGTAGCTTAAATTCAAACAACCAGGTGGATCGTTCCATTTGATCGATCTCATTGACGTTTCTTGAGTACACACCGCAATCGGTGCTCAAACAAGAGTCTCAATAAACCGAAGAGCAGCGCTTCCTCTCTGGGGCGGGTTATGTAAGAGTCATTAGACGAACGGGTCGCCACCCCCTGACACACCATACATCAAGATGGGAGCTCCAGGCTAGGAGCAGTTGGTGACGGATTCCTCCTGAGTGAAAGGTCCTCATTAGCAGCAGGTAACTAGATGTTTCTGCTGATCCCGGAACAACACTGACGTGTTCACACCAGATGGGTTCGCCGTCAGGAGAGACAAGGTAGCGTGAGGAGAAGTAACAGAGATCGTGACACATTTATAAATGGGTTTTCCCCACATGCCGCAATTTCAGCAGCCATTTCATCCATACTTTGATGCTAAGGTCACGCTAATTAGATCAAGTTGAAATTGTGAGCCGTGATCGATTGAAGGAGGACGGTTTCTGAATATTAAAAACAGAGGCTATCCACATCGGCATTGACTTGGGGTACAGAATTGCTGAACCCCAACCGAGCTGAGACAGCATGTATAAAACTTGCTGCGACGGGCCGACAGGATGCGGCAGCGACCCCATCAATCAGGAAAAAAAACGACCCGGGGGCCTGACAGGGTGACTGGGCCCGGATGATTGGTCCGTCGGGGAGCTCCTGTTGGGATTTATATCCCAGCTGTATTGACCAGCGAGTGGATGCAGAATTATCAGCACCGACAAGTACTTAAAAAAAAAAAAAGATACTAGACGGCCGCTCTGACATGCCGGAGTGATGGAGAAATGGATACCAAGTCGTATCCTGTGGAGAACAAGACAAAGACTTCACCAAGGCAAACTCTTTTGCTGATATCAACATAAGGAAATTAACATCACTTTCATATCTGTGTATACATTGAGTTAGCTTAGCATATGCTTCTTATCGATAACTGCATGATTATACAGAGACAAAACGTTACATTCTCATGACGGAGCAGAATTTAAACGTTCATGGCGTCATCCAAACATTCCAAACCTTTGCTTTACTGAACAGATGAGATGAAAATACTGTTATGCTTTAATTTAAGAAATATTGAACACTGTTGGACAATTTAAGCATCTGTTAACACAGTTAATGTGTTTTTGCGATTAGAAATATCCCAAATTTTAACAGGATTACTTAAACCAGAATAAACCTGAGTCGACCATTTGTGAACAAACGAGCTTCACTACATCTATAGAGCTCCACGTATGGAATAAAAAAAAATTTTTTAAACTCTTGTGAGTTTAATCAGGGGCTCAATGTCAAACTGGAAAACACATGACACAACCAGACATTTTATCCAACACGGAAAAACAAAGCGCCCTTCAACGCGCTCGTGTTTCCCACTAAGAAAAACGCTCGTGTTTTATGGAATGAAAAGAAGCAACATTTCAGCACATTAACGCCTTTATCAGGGCAGAGAGAAGAGAGAGAGAAAGAGAGGAATTCATTCTTTCCACATTCCCTGCTTTGTCACCGCCGGTTTGTGACGCTCTTCTCCTTTTGTTAAAACAGAGCGATGCAAGGTGCATGATGGGAACAGAGGAATCTGATGACAGGAAGTATTTTGTGAGGTGTCCGGCGCTGACATTACACATCCTTTTATGGACGTTAACCGACAGCTGCCATTGTGAAACGCACGGACGGTCTTCCATTCGAGCACCGAGTCCGTCTGCAGGTTCAGACTTGTCGGACACGGGAAACAAAAGTCGTCTTCCTCCCTGACAGTTTGTGTCCATGCAGTTACAGAAACCTGCAGTTTTGCTGGTTTGGATTATTATTATATACTTTCATCACTTACTCAGCGTTATCCTGCTTCTCATCAAACTGCAGTCGACTAAAGTCTGGGCATTTTAGTCTTCTTTCAGTCGTGCATGTTTGTTTTGAACCACACCCAGATCCACAACAGTGAGCCGGGCTTCTTACCCATTTAAGTTTCAGCACCGAGACCTCTAATCATTGGCTTTGGCAGATAGAACCGCAAGACTGAGCAGCGACTGTCCTAAAGGAAGCAGCTCCAACATGGTTCTATTAGACTTGGGACCCCAGACCCGGGTCAGACCATCGGTCGGCCCCTCCAGTGCGTCCCCTGTTCACCAGCATTCAGGATTCGCTCCTCCTCCTCCTCAGGCGAGACCATCCAGTGATCGAATCCAGAGCAAACAAAACCGCTGCACACACACACACACACACATCCAACAAACAGAATATGTGGTGGCAGATCGTTTCATTGTGAAAATTTTGGTTAAATCATGTTTTGTTTTGACTTTTTCTTGTCATTTTTTTCCCATCATCTACAATTGATTTTGTCAGTGTTTATCAACCTGGTCTTTTCTGGGTCAGTTTTCATCTTGGTTTTCCTAACGGTAGTAACATTCAGTCAGAGGGTGGTAAAATAAGGAGTGTCCGATGACGGATTTGCTTCTTGCATACCTGTTACACAAAAACACAAGTTCCTGCAAAGCCTTCTCACCCGCGGGGCGGATTGACTGGGTCATGATTAGTGGAAACGCGTCGACAAACACGACGCTGCCATCGATCTACATGAGTTCATTCAGCTCAAACACAAATTGAGGACATTTCCAAACGCATTTTATCCGCTCAAGGTTCAAAAATCAGTCGGAACAGGCAACATTTTTTTCTGGCACACGCGCACCAATCAGTGGATCTTATCTGTGACCTGGCTTGTACAGACTGAGCAGGGGAATGTGGGTGTGGGAGGTGGGACATTTTAAGGCAGGGCCTGATCAAAGGTACTGCAGCTTATGACCTTATAAGGGCAAACCTGGAGAAATTTGCTACACCTGAACTCCACCCTCCGGTGATGAAAACACACACGACACAGGTCTGATTCACCCACCGACAGGTAGATTCAGTCCGGTGTTGTTAAACAGCTGCAGGTTGGAGTCACATCTCTCCCCGTGTACCTGTCACACCTCGGTTTGCAAAGACTCCATGACTCAGGAGTCACGTTACGACTTGCATCGGACTCAAAATATTTCAGGCACTCTCTGACATGTCGGGCTTGCGTGCGTCAAAGCGTATTGTAAAACGCAGACAAACTAGAAGGGAATAACTCCACCAAGGCACAACAGTCGCAACATAAATTCCAATTATAAAACGGCAAAGATAAGTTGTGTGAAAGGCTCTGAAGCAGAAGCAGTAAAACTCGCAACTTAAGAGCAATAGCAAACACCGATGAGTCCTTGTTTAGCGCACGGCCCGCCCAGTTTCACTCTAATCGGTTATGAGGTCAAAAAAAAAAAGTTTCTTTTGGATTGTTTAAAAGAATTGGGAAACATTCCTGAATCCACTCCTTTACTGAGATCCACTTGATTAAGTTTCATCAAAACTCCATCGGGACGTTTTTCTGGCGTAATCCTGCTCACAAGCAAACCAAAACACCAAAAAAGTCCTCACCTTCGCAACATGTTTTTTATTATAACTCACTTTTTGTGTATAACATCAAACCTCAGACTCGTGACTCAGAGACAAACAGGACGACTGTGGCGACCACATATTTGCTGTCAAATTATTCGTGCGCAAATAGATTAGCTTCAGGGTGTAGAGATGGAGTCATGGAGTCCAGCCCTCACCAGAGGGGACAATTTCCTCCTGCGACCGTTTCCCGCTCCTCCAGAGATAAACAGTTGGTGGCGCTAGAGGCCAGTTAGCTCTCCATTCACAACAAAGCACGATTATAATCGCGTTTTAACGCAAATATAAGGGAACAAATGTTAACAGGTGTCAAACTTGCCTTTAAAGCTTGTATATTTCATCATCTACTGCTTTCTACTCAGATGGGCGTGGCTTTCAGGGATCGACTGTTTCTATTGGAGCAAAGAAACACTGGGAATAATTAAGAATTCCAGATATAAGTACAGAATTGGTGATTTCAACAAACTACTTCTTATGTCGTCGATCGAGGCGGTTTTATTCGCTGGATTCCACGACCTCCATTTGAATCGTGTCACGGATAAGGAATAGATAAAAGGTTTGGACGGAGGATTGTGTTCTCCTCCCACTCATTTTATTTTACATTATGAGCTTGATATTAAAAAAGAAAAAGAAATACACACGTGTCTGTTAAACGTTTGTTTTGTCAGACAAAAGGTGTGAATGCTTTTCTTGTCATTCCACATGGCTTTTTTAAACGCTTGAAGGTTGCAGGAATCAACAAAAAGGTGACGCTGGTTTATTGACTAAAAAACACAAATATTCCAATAATAACATTTATAATAGTAACAGCGTCCTTCTCGGCGAACAAGATCACATCCTTGCTCACCATCGCCACAGCTGAGTGTGTGTGAACATATGGATGGATGTGTGTGTTTGTGTGTGACAGTAAACTGCACTCATCCTGTGGCCACCAACTACCAGAGGAGGTTCTACATCGTTCTATTAGGCCTGTAATTGTGTGTAGAACCGACTCCCGACGTGAACGTTTTCCAACTCGTCTCTGGAGAGGAGCAGATGAATAAAACCGTCCTCTGATGGATGATCAGATCAGTGAGAGGGGGGGGGGGGTGTCACCCAAGGTTTGCAGAGTTTTATCATGATGGACTCCTTCTGGAGGCTGGAGGAGAGGTGTGTGACTGACTCTCAGGTGTTGGCTGCTTCCTTCAGGTCTTAAAAAAAAAAATTAAAAAAAAAAAACCCCAGAAATTTCAAAAAAAAAAGAAAAAGAAAAAGACAAAAGCAGCATGAGAATCCTCGTCACACCTGACATCAGCCCTTGAATGCCTTTCTCGTATTTCCTGAGCAGCAGCCATGCTGATGACATAATCCAGGAAACCAAACAGAGGAGCTCCGCGGCGCAGGAACAGAAACTTGGGGGGGAAAAAGTTTTTCCAACGGCAGCGAGAGAGGGGCTGATTATTACCATTTTTGGGCACGCTTGCTCCCATGCAAGCCCAGCCCAAACCACAGCGCTTACTCAGATTCCACACTGCTTTTTCTTCCCCGCTTTTCAAAGCGGAGGAAAAAGTATGGGGAGCAGAAGAGTAACACCCCTCCTACTCTCTCCCCTCGACACAGACCGTTCTGTGCGTCCTGGAAGACGCGCCGGGGGATGATCCCGACTTAGTTCAAACCCGAATTTTTCAAGTCAAAACTGAGATATATATATATATCACCCGAGGAGGAAGTGTAGAACCCATCTATTCAGCATACTTCTAGATTGTTGCTATAATCCAGCATAACTTCTACCGCGGAGCCAGAAATCCTCTCTAGCGCGCCCGTTCCGGAATCGGTGCGTAAAAATCGGCCTTGTTTAAAAAAAAAGGAGACGCAGCATGAATTATAGCTGTTCAACCCCCCTCCTTTTTTTTTTTTTTTTCAGTGAACACCCAAACACACACACACACATACACTCCACACGGTTGTTTAAGCACAGCTTAATCCACGTCGCATCATATGCCGGATGACAGGAGGGGCCAGTCGTACGCACCCACCCAAGCGCATGGCTGACATCTGTTGCGCTGCAAAAAGGTGGAGATCCTGTCCGGATCGTAACCGTTTTCTACCCCCATTTACACACACACACACACACACATACACACACCTCCTGGGGCTAAGATGATGTTCGGGCCTACTGCGTTAAAAGTGAGTTTGGAGATCAGGAGAATAAAAAAATAAATTTAAAAAAAAAAAAAAAAGTTTGGAGCACCCCTGGTAGCAGAGAGAGACGCGCAGGTGATGGTCAACGCGATAATCAGGAATAATCAAACAGCTGGGAATAATCATTACGGGGGTAAATCTGTTTCCAAATGCAACCCCCCCCCCCTAGACATCCTGATGGATGGGTGATCATAATATTGATCACCTTTCACGCTGTTGGCATCATCAAACCCACTTCCGCACCTTTCCACCGGAGCAAGACGGAAGTCGGACTCACCTTTCTCTGCTGCTTCTCCCATGCAGGATCCAAGAGAAGATCCCGATCCCAGTCATCCTCCTGGTGCATATAGTCATTTTCCCCATCACTGTGTTCCATATTCATGGTGGTAGATGTGTGTATAGAGACGCTTCTTCTGGTGTGTCCCCCGGTCTTCGGCGAGGTGCTGTTTCACAGTCTACTCTCGGCCACGCATTCAAGACGGTGTGTGGATGAAATTAACGGTCCACCCCCGGCTTCCCTCTCTCAAATTTCTCTCCCTGTCTCTCTCTTCACCCTCCAACTCGGGCTTTTTTTTCTGTCTCTGTCTGCTCTAGTCTTCTCCCAGCAGGAGAGGCAGCGGTAGGAAGGCAGTAGGCAGGTCTACTGGCGACGGGCGACAGGCGCAAAAACTTTGCTTCAGACAAATTGAATCGATAGGCAGACGAGGGCTCTGATTGGACGCCTCGGGGCATTCAGGTCCCGCCTTCTTAAAGGGGATTGGCTGACCGGGCTGTCCCTAACGAGGCTTAATGTCCAACTGATTAGGTTGATCCAAACGCCTGTGACCGTGAGGCCACTTCAGGAAGTAATCTGCGTGGAACGAGAGTAACGCGTTACTGTACAACGGTGTAGAGAAAGCTCTAATTACGTTCAAAAACGTTTGAAACAAAAGCAGTTTTCACTACATCATTTGATTTGAAGGCTATTTTAGCTATCATAAGCTATTGCAAATGGTTCAGCGTGACGAAGTAGGCTAAAATGCCTTTAATAACTTATACTTGAGTACAATTTAGAGGAACGTTACTCGAGAATTACCGCTACTATTTTGTTCTTCTTATACTTCACTGTAAATCTGATGTGGAGTAAAAAAGTAAAAAAATTTCCATCTTAAATAAAATAAGTCTGACAATAAAGTACAAAAAATATTAGAAACAACACTAAATAAATAAATAAATAAATAAATAAATAAATACAAATAAATACTAAATACACACACAAAAAACCTAAGTTAAAGTGCTCATTATGTATTCTGACCTATTTGAGAATTACAGTACAGTACATACTATTCTAATGTGCAGATAATTATTGAATATTTTATTTGCTAAAACATTTCAAGCAGGTGATGTGAGCACTTTTAATCCTTAAAACTAATATTAGCCTCACCCAGTGGTGAGATGTAACTACAAAGCCTAAAACTATCTCAATAATTTATTTAAATTAATATTTTCAAGCTTTTCATTCTACGTTACTGTACTCGTCTAATCAATAACACATAAGGTTCAAATCAAATATTCTATATCTTTGCCTCAATATGTGTCCATCAATTCAATGTAATTGACTAATAGCTTTTCGTTCAACTGAATTTAATTGACCTGTACTCTAGTGACTAGTTATATGTGAATATGCGCTTATTCAGCAGTTACATACAAAGATTAATGCACAAAAACAGTGCAGTGTTCCCACAATGTGACATGAGAGCTTTTCCTGAAGTATCTGTGTATTTCCTTCACCATACAATAAATACAGTAAGCTCTGGCATGAAACACACACCTCGTGTCATTGACAAAAGAAAAGTGAGTCAGAAAGCTGCTCCTCCAAACAAATGAAGTGAAGGCCAAGTCTGTCTGCCTTGTAAGGTAAACTCTCTCTCTCATTCTCTCTCTCTCTCTCCCTCTCTGTCACACACACACAGAGCAGGAAAGATGTCGACACGGGATAGCCCCGACAAGTCAGGAGAAAGTAGAGCGCTCTTCCATATATGGACAAACTTCCAAGAGTAAATGTTTGGGAAAGTGATGTCACAGTCAGGGAACAGGCTGCCAGCTCACTGCCTGGTCCCGGTTTAAAGGAAGCATGCCTGTGGCTCCTGTGCAGAGATGAAAACCGATGATAGAGTAAAAACCAAAAGTAGCTGACTGCAGAACCGGAGCGCACCACAGACTGGATTGTACGCTCTCTCATTATTCTAAAACCCACTTGAAAAATAAAAGTGGTTTATTAAAAGGATCGTCAAACATGAAACATACAAACTCTATTACAATGTCAGATGTGGTAAAAATTTTTTTAAAAAAGCAAAGGTATCCTCCTTTGCTGTTACAGTTGGAAGCAAAGTTATTCTGCTGTCATTGTATTTATTTATTGGGGGAGGAAACATTCCATTTAGGAGCTGTTTGTTAAAAAAAAACCTGAAGCAGGAAGATTAGTTTCAACGTCTGCACACAGTAGATCATATGGGTTGGGATTACAGCCGACAGACACAAGAATATTCAACTTCCTCATCAGAGAATCCAAAATGCATCAACTCATGACCCGGATTCAGATACGTGGCTGAAGATGAGATTACTGATCGTATCTTCCCCAGGAAAATGAATGAATGTTAAAACACCGCCTGTATTTTAACATACGAAGGAGTTTGAATGAGTTTTGCTTCCATCTGAAAGTCTATTCTGGGTGGATGGACGCTACAGAGACTTTGTGATATCCCACTCAAATATCTCCATCCCAAAAGATTTATGGAAATGCTACGATGGACTCATCTTTGCTGACGACTTCATACTTCCATTTGTCTGTTTATAGCTTTTCCTGAAAAGCTTGATGGGATTTCTTGCAGCCTCGGTGGAGGAATGTTCTCTCCGAGAGTCCTTCCAGTCTTGTTGGTTTGTTACCAGGGTCACACAAATAATAATTTAAATTTTTTAAAAAACCTGCTGGACGGATTTCCACAAAATATGATGGAAGGAGAGTTCTCTTAAGTCTAGAAACCAGTCTGGATTGAAGGAACGATGTGGGAATTTCATTTATGAGTTTCATTAATGTTGCAAGACAGGGCATGTTGAGGTAGGTTCAGAGAGGGATGAGGTATGTGCTCCCAAGATCCACTGCAGTTAACACATCCCACATAAAACCTTGTTAGTGGCGCCAAAATGACAAGTTGGACAACCTCCATCGTCTTGTCGGCTTCGTCCACGGAGGATCATCGATGTCTGTTAGGAATTTCACGCCTATTCATCCACTAAATAGTTGAGATATTCTATTTTGTAAAGTGAAGGTTCTGCTGACACGCCTTCTGCCACGCTGCTAGCAAAGCTAAAAAGGCTTTTATTCGTTAAATTTGGGTTTAATTTGCCATTTTAACCATACAGCAAGTGCATGGCATCAGAAGCTGACAGACGTCTAAACCTCGGAGCGTCTGCTGGAGCTCTAATTGGCCAGCAGACCAAAGAAACTTCCTTTCAATGCAGCAAATTATGGCTTATTAAACGCATCAATCGACTCATTATGAAGAGTCACTCAAACGTGTCTAATTATCCTGGTGACACACTCTGGGAGGCACCGTTGGGTTTAGCCAAACTGGACACGTCTCCCCAATGCCGTTGGGGCAGGAGGAGCGTGTGGTGGAATCGAGCTGAGGCCTGCTTTCTGAGGCGCGGGTCATGTGGGGAGCTGGTGCGTTTGGTTCGGTCTGGTCGCTGGCGAAATCCCAAGGTATTCCAGTCATGTCGGGAGTGGAATTCGAAATAGTTTTCCCTCGCTGTGAAAGCTGCACCATGTATGGGATACAGCGGAACAGCCACCATAATCCCCACTGGGACGTACGTGTGTTTGGGTTTGTGGTCGAACGACCGGAGCCAAAATACCATCTGTGAACAAAAGAGAGCAGGACTTGTCGGCACCGGATGCCGTGAAGTCCATCTAAAAGGGCAGATTTCTGCTCTTTGGGAAAATAACGCAGCAGCGGATTTTATAGAACGCTCCAGGAAACGGTTTCTGATACACCTGGTGAATTCCATGCTTAGGACATGACCTTGAAGGAAGTCGTAAGGAGGTGTGGTTGTACTTGAATCCTCCCAGTGGTGAATGTGACCGATGAAGTTGAAACCTCCTGGGTAAATAGACTTTTAAAAAAAACTCTCAGCGTAGATCAAATCTCTTCCAATCAAATTTCAGCTTCAAATTCATAAAATTGCAGACATGTGACTTCAATATTTTGTGAATTTGGCAAACTTTTACTTTCCTCATCATCAAACCATAGGCGGTCAAAACGTAAACAAAGCATACGCCGGCCGTTTGAGGACTCGTCCCAGGGGAAGCATCGAGGTTAAATTAAGGGTGTCTACTTCCTGCAGATAAGTGATGGCCACACTGGGAGGGTCTAAGAAGTGGAGGAAATCATTCTGACAGATGAGCAGAGCTAAACAAGCCGATAGCCTTCAACTACACGTCTGCCTGGCCTCAGATTAGCTCCAGGAGCAGCGCCGCCATGCGGCTAGTTTTTTTTCCTTTAGAGTCTTTGGCAGAAGAGCCCAATGACATCACGCGTCTCGTGGACAACCACGGGATCTAAGTGGGTGTGACTTATCTGCATTCGCAGGTGTTCAGTTCTATGACAAAAGCTTTTCACCTATTTGACCTCTCTGTCAAGTTTTCTGACAAATACTAGAACAGCTTCCAGGTTGGAGCAAATATGTTCAGAACCTTTAAGTAAACTTTTTTCTTCTTCTTCCATTTCACCTGCGCAACAAAACTGAGGAAGAATTGTAGGTCAAATATTGTGTTTTCACCGAAGTGAATCTTTGACTCAGAGTTTCAATGCAGGTTCGCCTGAATGAAGTGTGTCGCACGGCTCCGTGCGTCACGCAAATTGTGCACATGAATTAAAGAAAAATAACACGAATAACTGTAAAATGTGAAATTCTAGCCGTGTAAACGACAGATTGTCACAAACGCGCTGCACAACAGGCGTCCCAACCATCAGCTGTTGGACGTTTCCTCAATGAAGAAGTTTATCTCAGGGTCTTCAGACTGTTTGGATGTTTGTATTTTGTCCTGGAACAAGAACTTTGAAAGTAGGGCGTGTTTGATTTTGCTCACTCTGGTGATTAATTTTCACATCCGGTGTATTTAAAGTGGCCTGATGATGTCATGGTGGAACCGTGAGCTAGCAACTGGTTTTCACATTCAGGCGACAACAGAGGATGAGATCAACCATCGCAGCAGCGATCGACACTAGTTGTCGACACGTTCTCCACACACACTCGTAAAATGTCACACCAGATGTGAACACGGCTACGTCGTATGTAGCGCCACTGTTTGTTTGCTCCCTGTGTGTAAACACGAGCAGCGTAGAGACGGCTCTTCCTCCCAACAAAGTTGCACAATCCTTATTAAATAGGGGTAGAACGAGACGGTTGACTTTCAGATCATTGTTTTTCTGTACAGCCCACAATCATCTGAAAATAATCTATCGAAACAGATCCGACGGATGGATTGACTTTATGAAAGCCAAAGGGAATATGCATTTTGATGGGAATTTGGACTCAAAAACCTGTATTGGAAATCTGTTGCATAAATATCAGTGGAAGAGATCAACAAAATGTGATCTACCAGAAAGTTCTGTTACAGTAGAACCTCGTTCAGACGGGAGCTGAAACAAATTCTCTTCCTCTTGTGATCTAGGCACATGCCAGCGTTCCGCAATGTCAAGTCGTGTGACGTACAGTCAGTCGTGTCCTGTGTTTGCTCTCAAAAATAACAAACTACCTGTTGATTCTGCTCGTTTCAATCCTCTGGGTTGAACATGTTACTACAACATCCCAGCTGTCTTGTTTCCATGCCGTTACCGCCTCCACACGCAACACAGAGGTGGAACAAACCAACACCCTGCTACACCTTCATTGCATTGCAATAAAAACCATTGTTGGGTAGACTATAGGCGCACCAGGCCCAAAATAAACAGTTTGGAATGAGCTGTCGCCGCTTCACCAACAAGCTCCCTTTGAGTTCAGACGCTGCAGAAAGGAGTTATGCACAAAAATGGTGTAAAGATAATATTTTCTAATCAATTTTGGGGCGTTTTTAAAAAGTGGATTTGTGCAGTAAGATATTTTATGTTTGTTTTCAGTTGTTTTAAAACACATCTTCAGCTGTTTGGCAGAATTAAATTCAATCTTTTGCTCCAGAAACATTCCATCTGCATGAACTGTTCCTTTAAACTCTTTGTACTATCTGAGTCAACCGTCTCAGCTCTCCGTCAGGTCCAGGTTTTATTTAGCCTAGCAGCTGCTAATAAATGATTTAGCTTGTGGTTCAGTGAATACAATATCCACATCTGGCTGCAGCCAGATTTTTTTTCAGCAGGAGGCGTCGAGGAAAACAAAAAACACCCACCAATCAAAACTTGAAAGAAGTGACGGGAGTGTTCACTGGAGAACAAATTATTTTTTAATTGCAGAAAACAAAAAAAGGGAGCGCTGGCTGGTAATGGCACCCAGGGGCCGGAGACACTGACAGAATCAATTCAAACTCACAGCTGAAACAAACGGGGGCCCCTTCGGATTTCTAAGGAGACGCTCCTGAAGCAGTCGCAGTCAATGAAAATCAGATTTACGCTCGGCGTGAAACTTGGGAATTTTACAATGCTGCAAAGCTTTTGTCCTCCATCAGACCTTTTTTTTTTTTTCTCCCCCCCATCATGACTGGAGGAGTCGAAGAGAAAGAAACACTGATGTGCATGAAAATAAAACTATCGACAAGATTTTCGCTTCTGTTGCACAGTTTGTTTGTTTTTTCCAACTTTTAACGTCACCTGCGGTTTGACCTCGGTCGACCTCGTCTAATTTGATCAGAAACAACAAAAATTGTAACCACGGTCTCTGTTTGTTTTTTCGTTTCGTGAGTTGCGATGATTACAAGACGCAAAAATGGGGGGTAAAAAAAAGCCAATTTGTACAAACCCATACCAAACCCCCCCCCCACTTTCCTAAATGTAGTGCGATGAAGGTGAGAACGAGCCGTTCACTATGTTTTTAACTTCTTTTCCGAGGAGCCGGACTCGCCCTCCTCCGACCCGACGTGAGTCCGTTTCTGCGCCGCGCCCTTTTCGCTCTGCGACCTCCTGTCTTCCACGCCAGTCTCTTCCTCCGAATCTGAGGCGAGGAGGTTCTCACTCAGACACGGGGTCACAGTCCGGTGCCGGCCGTTCACCCCTCGGCCCCGCTGGGAGTCTAACGCCCCCGAGCTGCTGTGGGCGTCTCCGCTGTCGGAGCTGTCCGAAGCGGCTCCGTCTCCAGTCCTGCCTTCGACCGGCGGAGACGCGACGGGACGTCGATCCGTCTCAGTCCTGTCGCTCCGATCCTCGTCGTCGTCGTGGTTCTCGGGGGACATTTCCGGGCTCAAACACACAAAGTCAGAAGGGCTCAGACACTTCTCCTCGTCTCTGCAGCCCGGCTTGATTTGGAGAGAGTTTTGTCCCTCGCCCGACGAGGAGGAAGACAGATCGTCAATGAGTATCGACGGGTAGCTGCAGGAGTCGATGGCTGAGAAGAGAGCCTGGACCGACTCGGGTCGATCCCCGGCTCTGGAGACCACGTGCATGCGTCGTCTCCTCATGACGTTGCGCCGCCTCACCGCGCTTCGACGCTCCTCGTCGTCGCTGCTGGAGCTGGAAGTGGAAGTGGAGGAGCTGGACGCTCCGGCGGGAAGGGAGGGAGAGGAAGTGGGGCTGGACAGCGTGGAGTTGTCCCTGGGGCTGGGGGAACGAGGCCGCGGCATCGGGTCGAGCCAAAACTCGCTGGAGTCCGAGTCCTCGTTGACCAGGAAGCCAGACTGATTCCGCTGATGTCTCCCCCGTCTCCTGGGCGGCCCCTCCGTCTCGGCCCCGGCCGGTTCTTCCCCTCCTGAGGCGTCCGGTCCGGCCAGAGAGGACGACGTCGAGTTGTCGGAGTCGCTGTGGTGACCGACAGCTGACGCAGCGGCGGCAGCTGCGGCGGCAGCAACGGCGGACGCCATTGGCGTGGCCCGAGTGGTGCGGCGTCCTCGGGCGTGAAGCTGCATGATGGCCTCCTCGCTGAGGTCGCTGTCAGAGTCGGAGCTCCAGCCCTCGATCTCCCGACGCACCAGCGAGTCGAAGAACGCCATCATGCGCGGATCCTCCTGGATGGACTGGCTGACGTAGTCGTGGGACAGGCCGCTGCCGCTGTTCAGCACCAGGCTGATGTACTCCTCGTGGGTGTAGAGGCTGCGTGATTTGTCCTCCACGCGACCCTCAAGGTCACCGAGGCTGTCGGGCTGCTGGTAGGGACTCCAGACCTGAGATGGATGGACGGACAGCAGAGGCAGGGGAGATGGAAGGAAAAGAAAAGCAGACGGTTCACGGTTATCGATAACTGGACCGATCGCCTCTCAACCTCTACAGTAAAATTTGAAAATTCAGAATCTTGTATCCATGAAGAAGTGTCTGAACTTCCCCTTTGAGCTCCACATCCACACTCTACCGCACATGGGTCAGACTAAAAGCCCGGGGGCCAAATGTGGCCCCCGGGTTATAATTCAGTTATTCATCATTCAGGAGTTACATTTATTTTACATCACATTTCATTTAGTTACATTTATGAGTTACATCTGGCCCTTTGAGGTCCTTCTACTGACCTTGATGACTTTCTCCACGCCCGAGGAGCAGATCATGTAGGTGTGAGGGTTGAAGCGAACCTGGTTCACGATGGAACGGTGACCTTTTAGGACCATGAAGGCACCGTTCACCACACGACCAGGACCTCCTGGAAAAAAAGGAAGAACATGACGCGATGAGAAAAGACCGATTCAATCCAACCCGTTCAGACAGCCGTGATGCTTCTACAGACTCCGGGACAGAAATAGACCCAAACACACGGCAGCAGCGTAATCCTTTTAATTAGTCTGAGCGCATATTTTCAGAATGAGTAACTCCAGTGATAATAAACTCCACAGAAGTGTCAGGTGGTGCGACAGACCGACAAACATTCATGGATTGTTGCATTTTTGGGATTTTTTTTTCTTTTCCTCAGGCTAATTAGATTTGAGTTCAGCAGGAGGATATGTGGAGCATTTACTCCAAATGTCTCTGCTTTAACTTTATTTTAACGGTTATTTTGGTCGAGTGGAAAGAAGAGATTAAATCTCTATTGTAGACTCGAAGCTGACCAGGTGGCCGCTAGCGCGTTTAGCTTAGATGCTAAAGCCAGGATTTTATTTTATTAAAAAAAAAAAAAGTTTAAAACGCTCTTGTTTTGTTGTGTCGCACCAGATAAGTTTTTTTTAATCGGTCGACTTAACAGATGATTATATAATGAGACGGATGCTGACATCCGATCGACACTCCTGCCTGGAGGCTTTATTGTGACCAGATGATCCGACGGCCGGACCCACGTTTGGAAATGTCATCATCCTTTCCGGAAACTCGATGATTGGGTTGTTTTGTCTTCACGGACGCCAAAGAAACCTTTCAGCATGCAGGACGACACCGACGCGTCCTTCAAACTATTTATAATCTGACATCAAATTACAGCCTTGAATTCCTGATGAGCGCAGCAAACTTCAACCAAACTTTCAAAATAAAACAGGCATAGTTAGCAGAGCACAGAAGGAAATAAACCACTATTTGTCGTACGAAGAAATCTCAAATCTGCGGCGTGGACGTCAGGTCGGATCGATAACTCACCTGCTTCCGGATCCTTGGGGATTTTCCACATGTAGAGGTTGAAGTCGTCCGACCCAGACAGGATGTACTGAGTGAGAAAAACAGGAATGTTTCCAGATTTAATGACACGTTCCATTTCGATCACGGGGGGGGGGGGATATGTTTATACACTGAGACAGAGGTAAACCCTGGGGGAGTCAGTATTTGGCATGAAATCACCAGATGTTATCTCAGAGTTTTGTCTATCCTGTGGATCCGACACGACCCTAACAGCTCCTGCTCCACATCCGAGCCGTTATTAGATTCTGACCAGATGTTTCCACTTAAACCTGTTGGTTGGGGTACATTTGGCCGGTGGTGGGTACGTTTAGTTCTTGTATATACACACCATATATTTTAAATTAAATAAACCAGACAGTTTTCGTCCACCGACCCCCACGCTGACGGAAAGTCAAGGCGAGTGTTTCCATCGACAAAACGTTTCTGGGTCGGCGCTGCAGGATTCTCCCAAAACAACTGATGGGAATTTGTTAGGTGAAGACAAATAGAAACACACTTATTCCAGATAAATAGTTCCGTCTAGACCTGCCCTTTTTTGGAACGTGCCTTGTGATAAATAAAACTGACTTGCATTTTAATTTGTGGGTAAACTGCTCTCTTCAGAATATTACTGATGTTTTCTTTGGCAGCTGCTTACTGGACATGTTTGTGAGTATTTATTCTACAGTCACAAACGCTTGTGTTTCATTTACAAAGTCTGCATCGCCTCATCTCAACATCTGGAGGCACATATTTGCAAAAAAATAAAATAAAAATTGAGGTTTATTTTTAGGCATGGTCATGTGCTGCTTCTGGCGACTTGAATTAGTTTTGTGTCGTTTTATCTGTCGATGACTTGAACAAATGTCTTTAATTTCCTTCTGTAAATATTCTGCTGATCCATTTGTCTCTTTAAGCTGCTTCTGGGATTCGTTCAAGAATGTTTTCCAGAATGTCAAAGCCTGGCTGGTCTTTTCAAGTTCAGTACGTTAATTCTTTCTGGCTTGGTTGAGGTAAAAAATATATATATATATACATATATATATATATATCAAAGGCTGGATCCAGGAATCCTTTAGACACAGATTGGGAGTCGTCGGATCCGGGGCACATGAACGCAGCCTGAACTGGACACCTGCACGCTCCACCTCCGCCTCCCAGAGGACACGTCAAGCAGGAATGTCACACCTCTGAATCCCTCCCTTTCCTTTCCACCAGTTTTCTTACACCTCTACGTCTCTGCTTTCACACAGTTCTGACTAAATGTTCTGTCGTATCTGGATCCGAGTCTATATTAGGACATTAGAGTGGAGGAAATCATCCAGTTAAATGTTCAGGGATGGCAATGGGAAAATATTTTTTCAGCTGAACGTTGAACCAATGATGGAGGGGCTGAATGCTAAGAAGGCATCCGAGTAGACTTCATCCCTCTCTGCAGTTCAGGAATTGTTTTCTAGCTTTAGTTTATATTCATATTTACAGTTCATAATTGGTACTTCTAGTTTGGTAACTTCCTCTTCTTTGCCGCTGATTCTGAAATAATAGGATATATTTTAGAGATAATTTTAGATTGGAAGAAAACATAAGATTTAATACAACTGCCATAGCCACGAAATAGCAGCATGCTAACATCAGTTGTTTTAGCTAATGACTTTCAATTGTTTTTTCTTGAAAACTTAAACTGTTTTTGATTTGCGTTTTTTTTTTTTTCCTTCAGTTGCAGTGAAATAACAATTTGAATGATTCCTCCTGTTTTAGCAACTTACAAACAGCAGTATGACATTTTCCCAGCCTTGACGTTTCCCATCCCGAGTGTGACATGACAGGAAATATCTATTAATTTGTCTTTCTGAGGATATTCAGCATCGGCGGTTTCCATTAATTGTTTTCAAACATAAACAAACATTTGACAGGAATTTCTCCCACTTGTCTGAGACGCACATCCGATAAACATCGAGCCGCTCCACTGATCATTTTAAGCCTCCGTGGGCTCGGCTGACTCGAGGATAACGTTAACACAATACACATGGCTTCAGGATGATGTCATGTCTGAGGCGGACCAACGGGAGGACGGACGGGTGAGAACAGGCGCTTCTGGTGTTCCTCCAACACTCAAAAGGGAACTAAAGTGTTCTATTTATAATCATTCTGATCCCACATGTTTCTCATATTTCTTTGAAACTCAGATCTGCTCACCGTTTCATATCACTTCTATATTCTCCATCTTGAAGTCAGTATTTTTGTGCGATGATCACCAACCTGGTCTTTGTCCCCGGCGAAGCAGCAGCTCTTCATGGTGCAGGAGTTGAAGTATCCCTGGTTGTCAAACTGGAAGCTGGGCAGACGGGAGTGCAGCTCGTAGAGGACGGGCGGCAGGCGGCGGCGCAGCGCCAGCAGCTGAGTGCCGGTGCTGTTGAAGCGAACGCTCATGGCGCTCTGCAAGGACATGCTGCCCCCGTACCGCAGCAACGAGCTGAGAGAGAAGGGAGGAATCTATTTAACATGTAGTTCATTTTCACTGTACGTTCTTAGCCAAGAACATGAACACACACCCTATTGATGAAGACGTTGCATGAGCTCAAACACATTTTCATGCGCCGCTAGACAAGATCAATGCACGTTTACTTCCTGTGTCTGCCTTGAGTTTAGTTGCTAGAAGGAAGTCAGGTTGGGCACACACAACAAAAAGATCTCAGGTGAGGATTATCTCATCAATTAGAAATGTACACATCCCCAATCTTCCTCAGATCTGTTGCATCTTCACACCTTAGCTCAGAGGCTACAGTGAAGATTATCGCTCAAAACGTGTACACAATGTTCTGCTTTTTTTTTTTTTTTTTTTTTATTATTATATCAGGTTGTGCAATTAGGGCTTCTGGAGACTATTTTATGACTAGTCCTCTCCATATTTGAACCACTCTTGAGCACACTGTTCCTCATATTTATAGTTAAATGAAAACAACAAAAAAGGGTATTTCTGTAAATAAACCCACACTGCAGAGAGGCAGTGCCAGCTGTGCAGCAGCAGAAGTGACTCAGTATTTACTTTTATTGGAAGTGTTGTCATTTGTGTATTAATAAACTGAGCACACACTCAGAATATCAGAGTCGTTCGGTTTTCACACCGAGATGCTTCCACGCTTGGCAAACTGACAGCGATATTTACGTGAAAAGGAAAGCAATACTAGCATCTGGTGGACATAAGTAGGTACTACAGGCACTGATTGCACAAACCCGTAAAACACGACAATCCTTTTAGTCTGTATGTTAAATGCTTTTATATTTTATGATATTGAATTGCTTTAGTCAAATTTCTTATTTGAATACGTATTTTCCTCTCATGAGTAAAGATGTGACGGCTGTTCTTTCTAATGTTCACCTCACCTAATTAATAAACAAACATCACAAACTGCAACAGAGGAGTTTGCAATATTTCCATGTCTGAGCCGTAAGTGTCACTATTAATCACACTTCAGGAGTTTTTGCCACTCATGGTTTCCTTAGGTGAAATAAATTCAAAGCAGAAAAGCGACTCTGTTGCTTTACGATTGCACAACCTCTCTTTAGAGATCAAAGCCACCATAATGGGCTGTTACATCATTTCGATTTTTCCAAGAGGCGACGTTAAGGCTGTAGTTCCTGCCTTTTGCCTTCTCGCGCAATTTGTTTAAGAGCCGAACATTTTGATTTGCCTTTGAACAGCTGAATAAAGTTGAGTGGTGGAAATACGTCTCACCTCCGTGGTTTGCGGATGTCCCATAACCCCACTCCCTCCTTGGAGTTGGCGGTGGCGATCAGCCGGGGCTCCACGGGGTTAAACATCACACTGTGGAAGGCTGATGGGTAACTGGCCAGACAGAACGGCTCTGTGGAAACAGAGTCAATGAAATATTACTGATTGTTATCAAAGTTTCATCACCAGATAAAACACTCAACTCAGCAGCCACTCCCACTAAGCCCATATATGGGCGTGTGGTCGAACCACAAACCATTAGAACACATCTTTTTTTTTTTTATTTAAGCCACAACTGAAGTTAAATTAGTTTCCTCTGAACCCAAATGTCAAAACAATAAACATGATTTGTCTTAGTGTCACTAATGCAAATGTGGCAGTCGCTGGATCAGTTTTGTCGTGTTATCATAGTGACATCATCATAACAGTTGCTACATGAGGGCATAACGATCTCCACTGTTACAACGAGCTTATATTTTAAAGTATTTTCACATTTTTATACAATCAAATGTATAATACAATGTATTATTAGGTCAACCTGGTCACAAGGACGGCTTCTAAAATAGAAGGATGCAGACATCATGCAAGATGAGCCATTGAGTTTAAAAGCTATAAACAAATCCTGTCATGAAGTTCCCTTTTCAGACACATTTACTAATGCTCTGTTTATTTAAACAGTCTGAACGGTTATTAATCATAAGGATTCATTTTAATGGAGTAAAGCAAACAAAGACTTAATCCACATGTCATATGCAGCACGTCTGCATGCCTTCTATCTTTAAACCGGAATTTAGTTTCAAAATCACAGACCAATGAGCTCGACAGGAAGCCACGCGACGCCTACCTGCGTTCGGTGGCTCACGGGTGTCCCAGATCAGCACACGTCCGTCGTCGGACGAGCTGGCGAACACGTTGTCATTGACCGGGCTGACAGACAAACTGTACACAGCATCGATGTGCAGGAACACGTTAAGAGTTTCTCGTCTGTAGGAACAAATAAGACATAAATGCAGTATTCGAGTACACCGACGCTGCATAAAGAAAACTCTTTGCTATCTTACCCACCTCTCAACGTCATGCAGAATCACCTGTTCATCATTTCCTGGAAGACAGTAAATAGACAGAATGAGTTTCTGATTTTTATTGTAATCTGCAAATCTTTTAATCTGGAAACCACAGCATATATATACTGGAATACACAAATACATAAAATACATAAAATTAAGATCACTTTAGTTCATGGTTACTAAATTATTTCATATTTTAATTCTTTTTTTTTTCTATAAAAAGTTACTTTCCTCAGGGTATCACAGAACCAGATCTAAAGACTCAATAATGTCTAGGAAAGAGTGTAGACCTCATGACATCATGGATCAGGTTGAGTTTGTTCCTACCACCAGAGAAGACTTTCTTGTTGGTGCTGTCGAAGGCCAGACAGAAGATGTTGGAAAGGTGCTCTCCCTTCAGCTTCACAGGCTTGGACCGAGCATGGATGGCTTTCTCCATGTGCCAGAGGAGAACTCGGCGGTCGTCTCCTCCTGAAAAGAAGACAACAGTTGTTGACACCATGAACTTACAGTCTCAGAATCATCTAAAGTGGACGTTCCCAAAACGTTTCCCCTTAACTTTAACTAATATTTACAAAGAAGTGGGGTAAAAGCAAGTGGCAAAACCTTTCAGTAATTAATGACTATTTAGAACTCCAATGAAAAATCAGGATCTATACATAAAAAAATACTTTAAAAAAAACCTAATGTTTCAGTGAATCCTCCAATCATTCTATTCATTCAGCCTCAATGTGATGCTTTGCTGTTTTGACTGTAATAACAGAGTAAACTGAGCATCTGTATTTAGGATTACAGGCTAGACAAAACAAGACTGACGATGTCATCCCTATTATAAATGACACAACTGTGTATTTCATACAATCCGTGATGACTGATTACTTAATTATCATTTTAAAAAACATACCTTCCTGATGAAGTGGAGTGACACTAGCATTCTGGAGTTAGCCACAGCGCAAAGTTAACATCTTCATCAAGCTAGGTTGTTAAGCTAGGCCACATAATGTTTTAACGAACTCATAAATGACGTTGTTATTTCAGGAGGTGGTCATAATTATAGAGGACATTTTGATATCAGCATAATTCTGTGGGCCATGGTGATTATCTTATAACCTGTCATACGGAACAAGTCGGGTTTTTCTGCTCTCTGTTACGCCTGTTAGGTGATTTGACGTTAGCTAGCAAGAAATGTAAATGCTAATAGGCGATTTTACAAATCCCACTATGGCAAAGCCAAGACCCGCCCTCCTCTAAATCTGATTGGTTTAAATGATTTTCCTCGCCGTACAAACAAAGTTAAGACAACGCATCCCAGCCAATCGGAAGAAGAGTGGCGCGGGTCACGTCTTCTCCGTAGTATTTCTAACTGTCTGTTTAGCTAGTTAGCGTTAGCATGCTAACATGAGAACTGTCTTAGCCAGGTCAATGGGGGATTGGTCAACTTACCAGAAACTAGCCATTCCCCGCCGTTGTTGGAGAACTCAATGGCGTTGACGCAGCCGAAATGTCCGAGCATGTCCTTCTTGAAGAGGCTGGTGCAGCCGGCCAGCCTGCGTCTCTGGAATTCCTCCTTCATGAGCGGATGCCCAGTCAGTTCTCTGCGGGACAGAAAGCCCACGGAGGAGCGCATACCGCAGCCCTTCAGCTCCTTCATTTTCTCCACGCAGGAATTAGACGTCTCCTTTCGGCGTGTGCTGGCGCTCCTGTGTCGACGCGGGGCTTCCCGGCTGGGTCTACATGCTGGTGGACACCCCGACTGGCTGATGTCGACGTTGTTTAGTGGCTCCCCTGTCTGCTCGGTAGTCCCAGCAGCAGCTTCCTGCTCCGGTGACGGAGGATCTCTCTCTCTCTCTCTCTCTCTCTCTCCCCCTGGCTGTCAGTCAGCATCATCTCCCGGGGCTCCGCTCTTATCTCCAGCCGGAGGCGCCATCCACCTCCTGCAACAAGTCGATTCTACTTCATGCTCTTGTTCCAATCACAGTATTTTCCGCACTATAAGGCGCGCCCCAAAGCCTTTAATCTTCCCATAAACCGACGGTGCGCCTTATAATTCGGTGCGCCTTATATGTGTGGAAAAGGGTTTTATAATAAGACGTTTGTTGAAGGTGCGCCTTATAATCCAGTGTGGAAAATACTGTAAATTTCAAATAAGATATTGTAATTTTTACTTCCCTGCATTTTTAAGTGATAGACTAGTTCATGTATATATTAAAATCATTTGCACAAAATAGGGCATCCAATAGAAGAATTCCCCTTTTACTACTAAAAGTTGCATTTAGTTAAGTTAACCCTCAACCAAAGCTACAGAAAGTCATTATTAACCACCAGATAGACAAAAATGGGAAGAAGAAAAAAAAAAAAGTTCTGTCCAGAATGTTTAAGAAATGTAAAAATATTTTCATTACACAGATCCATTTCTTCGTTCCCTCCAGGTTTCACTAGTAATTTATGTGTAATTAATTATCTGTCTATCTAAAGAAATAAACTAGTGCCATCAAAAACAAATTAATTCCTTGATGGAGGTAATAATTATTATATTATTATATTAGTTTACTAGTTCTTAAAGAAAAGCTTAATTTCCAAAATCAACAATGGTGGTTATTCTCTTGGACCAAATGCAAGTGAAGACAAATTTAACATCTGACTGAGCAGCGATAGCTACTATTTGATCTTCATTCAAGTCTGTGATCAGATAAAATGAAACACACATTTTAGTATGAGTAGTAGTTTTATTACTCCAAGTTTTAGGGAATAACAGTGGTAGTATTCAGGGAACATTCAGTTTTAACAAGCCTTTCTCTGGAACACCATGAAAACAAAACATTTAAACACCGTCTGTACAGAAAAACAAATATATGCAGAAAACAAATGAGCTGTTATCTTCCAATAAGCTTGTCTTAATGTGTTTCAACTGCAAAATCAATGCAATGCGTTGAGATACTCCGTTAACTAACCACAATCAGCACCATGTTAGCCTGGGATGAATGAATCCAAATGATCTGTCAAAATTTAAGCTATTTAGGCACTTATCAAGAACGAGTTACAATAAACTGGTACTAAAACAAACTTCATAAGCAAATTATTTTTTGATTTTAAACAGTCAACAAAGAAGAACAAGGAAAACCTACAGATGGAACTTTTTTTTTTTAACATCACAAACAGAGAACAACCTTAAAGAACATTAACGAAAATCTAATTGTCCGTTGAGGCCTCATACTGAGCATCATTTGATATTACACAGCACAGATTATATACAGGTGCTTACCTTGCTGTGCATAAAAAAACTACACCATGAAAACCACTTTTGTGCTGTTGTTCAGCTCAGATATAAAGACAAACACACATCTGTCCATGTGCCTCTGTGAACCAGACATACCTGCAGGATCCTGTGTATTTATACCTGTCTAATCTACAATGGACAAACATTTAAAAGTGCTTTACATTAAGGTACCTTCAGTACATTCACGTCTACATTGTGAAGTCTTCTATAATACCACACAGGTAACCAGTGAGCTGCAGTCTATGGGTAATCCTTTGGCAAAAGAAACATTTGCGTTCTGCAAAAGATATGGAGTGAGTTCGAGGAGTGTGGGGTTCTAAGACAAATTGTTCTTTCAAAAATAAACACCGATCAACTCTTTGTTTTATATAGAAGAAGCAAAGCTTTAAAAAAAAATTGGGGATATTTTTTTTGTGAATAAAAGTTTCTATTTTCGCCAAATGTTAGATGGAAAGATCAGAACAATCTCTAAAGTGAATCTACAGATAGTAACCATTAGCATAGCTTAGCAGAGACCAGCTAGCTCTTTGCAGGCAGACTTCAACTTCAACCCAACTCAAATCAATTTTTGTACAGATTAAACAAATAGAGTGTCAGTTAGACTGGATTAGATTAACACAAAGGCTGGAAAGAGTGAAAAAGCTCGCCAGTATCAATACAGGTCACATAAAAATAACGTAGATCGGTCAGTGAGCTTTAGCAGCGTTGCTTCCTGTTGATTAGAGGAAGGCTAGCTGTTTGTCTGCAGCTCAACTTCATTTAAAAACTTGTACCTGAGAAGCAGCTAACATGTCTCGGTCCAAATGAGCAAACAAAACCTTTAAATTTTATGTCTGTTATCGCGTTAATTAATGCACCTTTGGGACAGCTCTAGCGTGTGGATCAGCAGCGGGCTAGCTGTTTGCTGGCAGCTAGCGTGGCTAACCAAAACGAATCGTCGACGGGAACTAGTCAGTTTTGTACAGATTACACAACGCAGATATAACGTGTTTATCTTGGTATTTATCTTTACAGACGTCACTATCGATCAAAGAGAGGCTAGCTGTTTGAAAGCAGGTAATTAGCTTAGCTTTGCACAAACTGGAGACGGAGTCAGGACAGTCGTTGGTATTTGAGTACAGAGAGATTAGCGAGGCGCAGTGAGCGTAACAAGAAGTGAAGCTAGCTTGGTTGCAAACCGCCACTCAGCGTAGCTAGCTCAGTAAAGACGCTGAAACTAAGGGAAAGAGCTAGCCGTCAGAAAATGGCGGGAAAAACTTTTTTTTAATTTAAAATAATTGTTTTTGTGGGGGGGGTATATAAACAGATTAATCAGCGAGCTTTAGAGGAGCTGGTAGGTACATTTTCATACGTTTATAAAAAGTTACGCTAATCTAGCGCTGGCTCTAGCTACACATTTACTGAGCAGACATTAGGGTTAACTTGATCTTTTACAAAACTTATCAGGGAAGCAAATTAGCGGAATACCCCTAATATTGATTTAGTCCATAGTAGTATTTCCAAAGAACCCCATTTGTGCTAAACTTTGAAAAGTAGGATTTTAACTGGATTTTCAGAGCAAAAAAAAAAAATTACAGAAAGGTTAACAGACTGAAAACAACAACTACCAGATTATTACTCAGAATGATGATCACATTCTCTTCACATTAGACGTCTATTGCACATTAGATTTCTTCACTGAGAACCTCAGCGACAGCTTACGTTCTTCATCTCCCAGAATTCCTTTCTCGTGTTGGCGACGATCTTCATGTCTTCCATCTCATTCCAAGTCGGCTGCTTTTTTGTTTTTTAAATATTCATTTGATTAAATCGGAGGATGAAAAATGGGAGCTTATACAATATTTTAAATGTTAGAAGTCACTTCTAATTATTATCTTATTAGGTTGTTTCTAAAAAAAACTCTATAAAACATAAGTAGTTTTTTATTTTAAAAAGCCGAGTGAAGAAATATTCCCTTGGCAGCCTTGCTTTGAGAAATGCTTACATAAATAGAAAATTTTAAAAAAAAACAAGCAAAATATTAAGTAATCAGATGCATGAGGTGAAAGCAGGATCTTAAATTAAGACAGCAGGACAGTGTTCATGGGGAAAGTAGGGGGTTAAATGCAGTTGGCACAAGGGAAAGGGAAGAGAGGGGGGCTTGTCCTCAGTGGTTTAGTCTCTTAGGTGCTGCTAGTAAGGGCCTTTTGTGTGTCCAAATATCCCGATGGGGAAGTGCTTGACGTGTGACGACCACTGTGCTGCCAGCTGGAAAAACTTAACATCATTCCACTCGACGCCGTCAATCAGGACTGCAGGGGAGAAAAACAAATATTACTATTTAAGAACGCAGTTACTGTTTAACCGTGTCGTCTCTGAGGGAGAAAAGTCCACATTGCGGGTTTGACAAAGACAGATGAGAGGTATTCGTAGTCTGAAATCCAAATATATTTTAGTTTGATAAAGAAAATGTCAGATTCCCCCCCCCCCCCCCCCCCCAATTTTAACAATCAACAATAAAATCAAGAGAAACCTATAAAAAACTTCCAATATATGTATTGTATTTATGTATTTTCTACAAATTTGCATCATTTTTATCCACTTTGGACCAGTCAGGAGCTAACCATTCTACAGGAGAACCCCGTAGAATGTAGAACTTGTACCTCTCAGCATGGTTTGCTGCTGCTTGGCGGTGCAGATGAGTCGGCTGATGCCCTCGATCACTTGACTCTTTGACTCCAGCTCCTTGTCTTTGCTCTTTTTTGGCAGGAACATGACTGGAAGGAGGGAACAGAGACGAGTGCAGTGAGGAAGTGATGGATTGAGAGTCTCTCTGATTTGAAATTTTTGCTTGTGTGCAACAATCGTCTGCAGAAATGGATTCTAAATATAAGGCATAATTTAGAGGCAAGCTACTCCTTTAATAAAACATGCCTCACCCTTCTTATTCTTCTCCTTGGTCACCACAGTCATGGACATGATGGGCTGGGGGCTCAACTCAGCGCCACCCAGTGGCAGCCGGCTGACCTGCAGCGAGCGGAAATTGCACTTCAAAGTGTTCTTGGAGGAGGAGTCCCGCTTCTCCATGTCCTTCTTCCTTTCCAGAGGAGCCACCCAGTAGTCGACCTGAAGGCCCATCAGCTCAGCCTGACCCACAGAGCTGCAGAAAAAAAAAAAAGAATTTGCAGAGGTGGATAATGTGGACAGAACTTAAAAAATAAAACAAAATTTTGCTTGAAAAGTCACGCTACCAGCTTGATATCATACAATAAATGTTAGCATATATCAACACAGCAAATTATATTATATTATGTTATATTATATACACTTATTATATATATATACACATAAAAGACCCAATAAGAATTTCATAAAGAAAAAGCAAACCAAATACGGCACAATTCAGAGCAAGTGTGCACTATTTGTAATAGGTAATATAATCTGTGTCATAATTTTTTATGTATGATTCACGCTGGTAATGAGATTGTCTCCTTATTGAAAGCAATAATTTTAAGATGCTGTGCCTCAGCATAAAAGTGTACAGCTTCTCTCCTAATGTACAGATGCACTTCCGGTGTTTGGAAACTGGTGCAATTAGGGTCATTAAAACAAAACGGGCCCCTCGGGGATAATAAAGTTTGCCTTGATTAATATTTTTTCTCGTCAAAGATGCGTCTTTTCACCCACCGACCACAAACCCTTCACGTGAAGATGAGTGCGGCTGTTTAAACAGCAGAGCATCAGGTGCATCTTTTAAAGCTTTTAAAGGAAATGGAAGACGACACTCACGTTGTTTTCATCGATGTTACGACCTGAACCACTTCAACCCAGCACATTTCACTTTCAGATTATGCACCATTCAACAAAGGCTAACGTAATTTACACCGCTCACTTTAGATGCTCTAAATAAGTCACAAATTGTCACAAATTTCCCCACTGTGGGACAATAAAGGTCTTTTATTATTATAAGGTCATAATTTTTCATAGATCTTTTATGAGGTCACATTTATTGCTCAGTCTTAGTGAAATAATGCAGTCACCCCATTATACCTGTAGGCACAGAAGCTGGTGTTGACTGAGGGAGAGGGGGGCGGGGTGGGCGATGCTTCTTTTAGCGCAGGTGATATTTGTGGAGGGGTGGATGAGAGCAGCGAGGATCCAAGTGGTGCCGCGTCGTCAGAGTCTCCTAAGAGAGGACAGCAATGCTTCTGTCAAAGGTGTGTGTGTGTGTGTGTGTGTGTGTGTGTGTGTGTGTGTGTGTGTGTGTGTGTGTGTGTGTGTGTTGCACATTAAGGTGCACTGACAAATAGAAAGTTATTGCTTGCCTGATGCTGTAGATGTTTGCTCCACGATACCGACTTTAACCATCTGCGAAATTAAAAATATGTTATAATAATAATAATAATATTAAGTGATTATTACCTATATCTTAACTCCTGGCTGAATATCTTTCTTCAATGATATTCAAACACATGCTGGAGTGTTTTATGCTAGTTAGGTGGGTAAAACCACTAAAACTAGTTTGTTAGAGAAGCGACTTACCCCAATGAAAGGGATGAATTTCTGACATGAGTCCTCATCAGGGCTGTAGCAAGGTAGGTCAGGTCATAAAGGAGGCAGGAAAATACTGATCAAAACTAAGTTATGATGAAAAAGAATTGCACGTGTGATTAAAATGAATCTACGGGGACTAACTTCTACAAGCAAATATCCATAGAAAGAAGTAAAACGAAGTAAAATCTAGTAAGAAGCAGCTTGTAAATTTTCATTTCCAATGTTTCACATCTGGAAATATTTTGTAAAAAAAATTACAACCCAGGTAGAATCAACAGAGCATGCCGTACATGCTTCTGACCTCAAACATCTCTAGAAACCGCAGGTCCATTTTTTTGGAGCTGGAGAAGCAAAACATGCAAGCTAGAGGTTGATTTCCTGACAAAGCCATCCCAGTTAATGCAGAGACAGATCGCTTCTACCGGATCGGAGCTGGAAGAGCATTCAAAAGGCAGCAAGTCCATCAAGCTAAAAGGGAAGTGGATGAGAAGGAAGAGCACCAACCTACATCCAAAAACTCCTGCAGCTCTACCTGTGAGCAGGACTGCAAAGCGACACCTCTATGAACTATTTTCCCGGCAATGACCAGAAAAATAGCCAGAATGGTTCTACAGCTCTACGTTTTCTACGTGTAACGGCATTTTAAGGCGTGAAAGGTTGCTGCTCTTGCCTTGAAGACACCTGCCATCGCCCCCCCAGGGAAGAAACAGAGAGACTATATAGGGTGGGGAGAGGGGGGAGGGGGAGAAGAAGAGAAGACACTCTGCAGAAGGTCAACGTTTGCAAATCAAGTCCACACTTTGTTTTCCAACACATCACTGCTGTGATCAGAGCAGCCAGAGAGAGAAGCCAATGTCTGCCTGGTATGTGAGTGACTTATGGGTAGTGTAGTCTGCATGGATGAGATCTGATTGGCGTCTTGTCTGGGGTGCACCCCGCCTCTCACTGAATGGGATAGGCACCAACAGACCTGCGACCCGCATGGCGGAAAAGCGGTTGAAGACGACAAGATTGTGATAAAAATGGATGGATGGGATTGATCAATACATTAGATAAAATGATTGATTATATGATATCAATCACTGTAGAACTACGCATACTGTTCTACATAACACGCGACACCAACATGACAAAATTAGATTGTGTATTAAAGTATGATAAAATATGATATAGTGCAAATAGCATAATAAAATAAAATTCTTTGCAATTGTTATTAATTTATATTTAATTTAGAACTCCAAATTATTTAATTCTCTGATTATTGATGAAGGCGCCGCCACAAACTATTTATTTTTTATTTTTTTGTACCTTTGTCAAGATTTAGCCAACTGGCTGACCAATTGTAAAGTGACATTTGTGAAATTTTATAAAGTGTTCATGGATGAGCTCATAACTTTTTTGCATTGGATGAAATAAAGATGTAGATTTTTGCATCAGTCTTTACAATTACTTCAAAATTGAGGAACAGCATTTTAACATTTTGTCAACATTAAGAAAAATAAAAAATAGGTCGATCAAAATTAAAGAATACCCAGCATGGAGAAGTAATGACAAGTAAATTCAAATATCTGCTGCACCTGGAGGATAAATACGTAACGGGGGGTAGAGAAACAGCACTGCCCCCCCCCAATATGCAGCTGATTTCATGCAGATTCAGAGTCATTCAAATGATTCCTGGGAACGGTTAGTGAAATCTAGATGAACCGACATCGTTGTTTGTTAATCGTATTTGTTTTACTGATAATGTACCAGTTTCTAACTATGATGGGACGGATAACAGACAGACATGGATGGCCAAAGCCAAACAGCACATGAGGATCATGGACAGGAAATTGCAGGGAGGAGGAAGATGATGAAGACGAAGACAAATCTGAATGATCTCTTGCCACTTTATCAGCACATTTTACCCTCCAAGTCACCCCCCAAATTTATTGGGAGTAAGGATTTTTGCGAGTAAAATGGAGATGTCAAAATTATTTATTATTCATCTAGGTGATGTTAGACTTTTATGGCTAACTTGATAAAATTAAAAATATGATGACAGATATTTCTAATTGACACTTCATCAGATTTTTTTTTTTTATGAGAGAGATACATAAAATATTAATTGGTAATTGAATTTCTTTATGAAATTAAACTATTTTTTTCATTTGAAGAGATTTTGCTTTTAGTTGTCCTTTCTTGCCATCGGTTTATCTTCACATAAACTTTTTCAACATCAACAGAGCGTCTCGGTTGAGTCAAACGGCTCCAAGGTTTACTTCTGAATAAGGCCATGATGAGTGCAGCTTCACTTTGAGAAGTCTCACACTTGTGTAAGCCAGGACTTGAATTATGGAGTTGGATGTTATCTGAGAAATTTATGGTTCAAGCTGTTAATAAAAAGAAGAAGAAAAAAAAAATCTCAGCAGCTGTTAAAGTGACAAGATCCTCCAAAAGGCTGAAAAAGGTTGAAAGGGAAACGGCTGAACGCACAAAAAGCTCATGAATCAACAAGCTACGTAGGAAACCAACTCAATAGACCACAATACCTTACTGCAAAATCAAAATGAAAGCTCTTTTTCCTTTAAAAAGAAAGACAAACAACAAATGGTAAAACATGTTATTCACACACGGCGATGGAAAGACACAACGGACCCCACTTTTCCCGCAAGAACCCCAAAAAGTAAGCCGAACTTTCACATTTCTTTCAAAAGGGGGTTGAAAATATTTGAATCACGGATTTTTTTTAATAATGATGATGTCAACATGATTTTTTCAAAATTAATCAACCATGGTAACAGTTACTGATTAATAAAATATGTAAATATGTCAACCTCCTTTTGAAAAAGAAAAAAAAAACACATCTGGAAGCTTTGGATTAGAAGAATTTGTTAGTAAAAACCTTCCTGAACCCACATCTGAACTTTTATGGCATCGCTCAGAAAATACTTTTTTTTTTTTTTTTAATTCTCGCTGAAATTCATCCTGAAAGCAAACAAATAAATAAATAAAGGCACCTCTTTTGTTTGTAGGTGAGCATGGCCTCCGCGATGGGAAGCTGGTGCGCTCCGTTTGCTCCCACCATGTACTGAGTTACCCTCGACACCACGTCTGGATTCTCCTGGGCTGCGCAGAGAAACAAGAGGTAATTATCTGAACTGAATGAATGCAACTCAGAAATATTTAACTGTTTATTCACTAGTAAATAAACATCAGAGCCCACCAACAACAGGAGCCTCCGGCTTGTGGAACAGATCCCTCCAAGCAGCATCTTGGAACAAATTGTTGTATCGATAATCAATAGTACCGAGATATTTGGAGACTGGATGTGCGCCTGATTTGAAGAAGACAGAGAATAAACAGCTTTAAAAGTAAATTCTGACTTTCTTTTATTTATTTATTTTTTTTAACCGAAGAAACAAACCTAGAGGGATGATGAGGAACCTCATGTAGCCGAGCCAATCAGGGGTCTTGTGGGAAAGGTGGTCCACAAAAAGCCTGAGGACGGCGCTGAGGTAGTGCTGCGCTCCGGCCACCGCGATCTTAATGGGGACGGGCGTCTGGGAGTTACAGTTGCAACTGGGTGAAGGAGCGAAACAGACGGTTTACGGTTTTTGAAAACGATGCAGTTAAATTTTGACGCGGACGACGTCGGCGGGCGGGAATCCGTCTCACAATCTCTGTATGCGAGAGACGATGGTGTTGAACGCAGCCTGGATGTCGGCCGTGGTGCAGGTGCAGACCACCGGGAGGTGATGGTTCTGAAGCATGTCGGAGAGATACTGACATAATGGAGAGAAGAAGAAAGTAAAATCAGAACAAAATCCACTAGAGCATATGTTCTGAGGGTGTAACAAATGTTGATGGCGTTCGTTTTCCTCACCTGGCCCTGCCAGTCGGACGTATTGATGAGGATGATGCTGTCGGGGAGGTGGTTATCGGACACCAGGATGTGGTTCAGTTGGTCGTACACCGTCTTTCGTGGAATCTGGCGCAAGGTCAAGTAAGAAGAAAACCAGTCAGCTGTAGCTACACCTGCTGCTTCAAGAGGGTCCAGACCTGTCGTGTTGCCTCCCCACCTGCAGGTGGCAGCGTGTGTCCAGGGACCGCCCGTTGTCCAGGCTGTTTGCCCTCTCATTCTGGGGCCTGCTGGGTTGGCGTTCCTTCAGCGATGTGCTCCTACCTCGCCTCCCTGTCAGCTTGGGCTCCTGCCTGGAGACAAGGAGGGGCGGGGGGTGGGTGGGGGGGGTGAAAGTGATGACATCATCAAAAACAGGAAATTGAAACCTCAATCT
Organism: Antennarius striatus; assembly: GCF_040054535.1. Lineage (NCBI taxonomy): Eukaryota > Metazoa > Chordata > Actinopteri > Lophiiformes > Antennariidae > Antennarius > Antennarius striatus. The sequence goes on from NC_090792.1 coordinate 17,606,542, forward strand.
GTTAAATTATTTTAAAAAAAAATCAGCATCAGTACCTGTTGGATGAAATGATCAGGGACTCCGTCTTGGTCATTTTGCCGCTGGGTGGTAATCTGTCTAGAAACGTGTCCATGTTGTCCATCTCCAGCTCCGTGGTCGGCGTCACCGCCTCCGGTTGCTCCTGGGAGGGGGGGGGGGCAATCAACAGCAAGAATTTTTGGGAAAATCTTTGCTACTTTTCCATTTTCTCGCCCAGCATCGGTCACTCTGAGGCACATTCATGGGACATCAAGCTCAAACTGAAAGATGAAGTCGTCCTTTTTCGGCCCCCTGACTGTCGGGGAGTCCGTACTCACGTAAGAGACGTTCTCGCAAACGCCGTCATCAGGAAATTTGGCCGCCACACATTTGGTTTTATCTGGGTCAATCTGGAATTAGACGGGGGAGAACAATGACGGACATGAGCTGGATGTTCAAGTCCTGAGTTTTACGCCACATAAATCATTGTGTCACTCAAAAATGTCATGATGGATTCTGGGTCATCGATGGGGGGGGGCCGACAGGTTCACTAAGAACTACTCAGTGAATTTACTCGTCAGTCAGGGAACTGATGCCGTCATGTGATCAGAAACTGAGTAGTCTTGTGACCTGATGCAGCCGTTCTCACCGGGCTGGGGGGCTCCTTGTGGCTCCGGATGCTGTGGATGCTGCCGATCTCGGTTTGAGAGCTGGAGAGGGAGACGCCTTCGAAATATGGCCTGAAAGACAGGAAACGCACGGGGGCTGAAGGCGTTTGAATGATTATAAATGATCGATAATTTAACTATCACATGTTTCACAAATAAAACTGCGTGCAGAGAAACTGACTTGAGTTTGGGTTTGGGGGTGCTGAGGACGCTGTCGTCGTCGTCCAGCTCCGGACCGCTGTCGCTCGGGTTCTCAAACTCCACGCTGTCCAGGTCCAGGTCCTCCTCCTCCGCCTCGGGGGCCGGATCGGCCGGGTCCTGCTCCGAGTCCAGCACCTTCACACAGAACAGGAAGTCTTCAGCAGCTCCAGGGTTAAGCTTTGGGTGGGGGGGGGGTTAACTGGATCGACACCCACCTCATCCGAAACCCTGAAGCGCTTCAGGAGAGCCACCACCCGCTGCTTGAAGTTCTGCTGCTGAAACACGGGGCGACAAACAGACGCTCGTCAGATAAACCGGCCGCGTATTGATTTGCTCAAACCAATCGATGATCAAATAACACCGTGTCTCAACCGTCCCGTTGATGCTCAGGCCTGAATTTCACCTGAACTTTCAGGGAAAATCAATCGCCAGGCGCTTCTCGTTGAATAAATCAACACAAAACATGCCTGTAGGATTTCTTTTAAATGACACAGAATATAATTATCGCTGCAAATGAAGCGTAAAAGTGTCAGGAGATGTCCAACACGGTGCATTCACAGTTGTTAACCACCTTATCATTACACGATGACCGGGATGTTTAAAAGGGAGTTAGCAGCTAACTCACCGAGGAGGAAGAGGACTAAAAATTGGAACAATTGATCAAATTTATGGATCACTTATTATTATTTCTTTATCCTTCAGTTGGGTCTCTTTTATTCGCTGGTTTCTTACTCTGGTGATGGACGGCGTCCTCACGATGGACCTCCTCTGCTTCTTCGGCTTCCTCACGTCGTACTCGTCGTCCTCGAGCTCCTGAAACCAGCCACGAAAACGATGCTCAAGCTCTCCTCAGCACGTCGATCGATCGATCTATCTATCAATCGATCACCAACAGAGTGACCAACCTGACGAGGCGTCCGACTCACCTGTCCCTGCAGGGCGTCGTCGCTGGCCTCCTGCTCCGAGGAGAAGCTCTCATACTCTTCCTCTGAGTAGTTATCTGATGCAGAAGACAAGAGGAGAGGGGGGGGGGTGTCAGCATGCAGAAGACGCCTCATGCATATTTTATATTTGACATGCAAACAGGTTCTAAATATAAATTTGGCTGAACGCCGCCTGAATTTAACGGCTTTTGCTGGACGGATCAGGAGGAACGCCCTGAACCGGGCGACACCCCTGCCCCCCCCCGCTGCTTCCACCTCGAACTCCACCTGAACATTTGATCTTCTGTCCTCCCTGCAGGGCGGCCTCCTCGTGGTCGATGGGCTGGCTGGACAGGGAGAAGATCCAGATCTCCGCCACCTTCCCCAGCATGTCCTTCTGGCTGCTGCAGAGAGACAGAACCTGGCCCCCCTCGGTCGGGTGCTGCATCACCTGCATAAAATAAATAAATAAAAACTAGAGAACATGAGGAGGAAAAAAATGATTTTCAGCATTTGAACCAAATTATGTCTTTACGTTTTTCTCTAGAACAGGGGTGTCAAACTCATCTTCACCGAGGGCCACATCAGCATAACAGCAGATGTAACTTATAAATGTAACTAAATGTAACTTAATGTAAATTACTTGTAACTACTCCTTAATGTTAAATAACTCTGAATTTTATGACTTATTCAAGTTACAAACATTATAGCAACACAGGAAAAACAGGTTTGTTTGTTTCTCTGTTATCACATAAATACCGTCAATCAAGGATCAAACTATCCAAGAGAATAAATCAAAATAACATCAAACACAAGTTAAGACATTAATTTTGCTCAAAAAGTCTTCATCAAAGATAAAATGGGCTGAATTGTTGCATTGTGGGAAATGTAGTTTTTGGTCAAAGCCTATTTATTTTGACCTTTTATTCTGTCACGGGCCACATAAAATGATGTGGCGGGCCACATTTGGCCCCCCGGGGGCCTTGAGTTTGACACAGCTGCTCTAGAACAAAGATGAGACGGTGCTGTAGAGATTTGAAACTCTCATCAACAGACGCAGGTCATTTCAGGACAACGTCGGCCCGAATCTGGATGGATCTCCTTGTCACTTGCCGTACATCGACCGTATCGGCCTCCAGCAGTCTACAGTCGATCTTATGAGTTGTTTTGTCCTCATTTGAGTGGGGGGGTGGGGGGGATGACAACCATTTCATTCTTGACACTAAGAACAACCCTGCTTCTCTTTGTTTCCGTCCCGGCGCTGAATGTTCTCTCAGCTGCAGAGGCGCGACCCTAATGAGCTCCGCTGAGGTTTGGCGGCCGTGTGGGAGCTCCTTAGAGTCACGGCATCATCTGTGCTGCAAAATAGTCATCCTTCATTTGTGTTTTCTAGGTCTCTTTAAAACACAAGAGACGGTTTGTGCATCCGATAATTTGACTGAAACAGATTTAGAAAAATCACCACAAATATTACTCGTAGATTAATCAGAGGGCTCTAATCCTGGGTAATCCCAGGTGAAGACGAGGACTCTTCTATCAGATGCAGCTCCGGTACAGAATTTAACTTTAACACCTGACATGATGGTTCAATTACAGGTGATGCATCTCCTTGCTCCTGCATGTCCCTGCAGAGGACATTCGCGCTCCCGTTAATGAACGTGTGTTTCCCGTTCACGCTGTACCTCGGCCATGTCGATAGATCCCACCGCCAGGGTCTTGTAGCCCAGGATGGTCCGGTTCTTGTATCTCTTCCGTCTCTGCAGCATGATCTGCAGCTTGTTTCCTTCTCTCTTTAAGAAGTGAGGGTACTGAAGAGAAAAAGAAAAAGAAAAAACAATCACACATTTATGGTGCGTTCTTAGGCCCAACAAGTGCTATGATGTATAAAAAATATTGTTTATTCCTGTTGGAAGTAATTAAAGTAGACGGTATAAATAGATGTATAAAAAAAAAAGCAGTGTCTCCGGATTAAATTCATTCTTTTGGCAATTTGGAGAAGAAAACCCAGATATTCACCATGTTTCTGTTGTTCCTTCATCCTGAATGGATTATGGGTCTAAAATCTATTTTAGGACTAAGTGGTGGTGGGTTATTTCTGACCGCTAGGACCAGAGGAAACAAGTTAAAAATGGAAGTCGTGACTCGACTTGAAAGTTTTTGCATGTTCAGTAGAAACCGGCGTGTTCTTTTAAAGATCCATCAATGCTCAAGAGATTCATCTCAACACAATATTTACATGATACAGGGACGAAAGCCTCACGGCGCACTGATTTTTGGGTAAGTTTGAACAGTCTCCATGGAAACAAATGTAATAAAATAAAACCCAATACCACACAGGCTTATCTCAGTAAGATTTCATTATAATAAAAGAAAAAGGAAGGAAAGCAGCTGCTCAGAGGTTTATGTGTGAACCTACAACCTCCAGCTGGGCGGGTTTTACCTGCAGTGAGAAGGTGAGAGCCAGATCTGTCTCCACGGACCCACTGGGTGGCAGCACGATCTCGTGGGACCGCAGGATACGTTTAGAGCCCTGGAAAGACAAAGAAATAAAGATAAAATTAAAAAAAATAAATTTAAAAATTTAAAAAAAAAATATATATATATATACAGCTTCTTCTGCAACTTATCAATAATTCAAACCATACTTTTATATTTATTTAAAACCAGAAAAAAATCCAAATAAAATACCTGGATTTTAACTGCTATGACCACAGAGATCAACTCCTTATCGAGTTCTCTCATCACCACCAGCTTCTTCAGCGTCAGGCTGCACAATCTGCAGAGAGAGGAGAGAAGAAACGCTGTCGGGGTTTAATTCTGTGGAAATAATAGCGTCCACGATCCATAAAAATTCAGATTTTGTATAATATATAATATGTCTTTATAGACTAATATGTTATGTATGTAAACATGCCGAGTCAAAACTCCCATGAGTGACACGGAGGTTAAAAACACGGACGTCTCTGCAGCAGAGGAATCGATCACAGAAGAGAAGAAGACAATGTCAGAATCCCCCCCACACACACACACACACACACCCTCCCTCCTCCAGGATGAATGAAGACCTTTCTCCTCTTCAGCTGAGACACGACCCAAGAAATCCCAGGCACAATGGGACACAAAACGATGAAGGCCCCCATTGTCTTCCTCCTGCTCTCACACGGACAATAAGGAGCATTCTTGTTCTCCTGGTTTGTCGTCTTTGCGGTATCCATTGGTTCAAGCCCCCCCCCCCCCCCCCCCGGCTCCATCAATCTCAGCTATGAAGGTGGCTGCATGCTGGTTTACATGAGATCTCGTCTAGTTTTTCCTCATGTTGCCTTCGACCTTTAAATGAACAAAACATCTCTGCCGAGTTATTTCTCTTAAATGCTCGACTAAAAAGTTTGCCAAACAGAACTTTCTGAGTTCTCTGAAGACACGATTTGACCTTTTAGTAAATCTTCTTTACCAAAACAAACTCATTTCAACGCCACTTACATTTTATCAGTGACTGACATGAGCCTAAATCAGTCATTGTAAACTATCTTTATAGTTTTACAATTTACACGGTGTTTATATATTCATTACCCCATTGCACATACATATATTATTTATATCGTGTATATATCTGTTTATTGTGTATTTTAGTGTCAGTGTTGGCTTTCTCTGTATTAAAATGTGCTGCTTTCTGTGCCTTCAATTGCCCCTTGGGGACAAATAAAGTTTATTGAATTTGAATTGGTTTGGGGAGTGTGGTTCTAAAGATCTATTTATTTCTTTTTTTTTTCTTTTTTCTTTTTTAAAAAAAGCATAAAGCAACTTCATTCCTGTCCTGTGGAATAAATAAGAAGAAATATTTTTTTTATTTTTTAAGTTGGCCTCGGCTTCTCGGTGAAGTTCCACCTGGAACTCTGCTGACATTCTAGAGCAACCCGGTCGCCTCCAGCCAAAAATCGAGGGCAAACGTCCTGCCACCAGCTAACACGCTGAGCTTCTGTGTTCCCAGCTGCTGCTTTGGCCCCCGCAGCACAAAAAAAACCCTGCTCCATCTTATGTATACCCAGAGGAAGTGTGTGGGGGGGGGGGTGGTGTGGTTGAGGCCTGCTGCCTGGAGGGCCGTCCTGCCAAAGCCCCGATCCGGTGGCCAGCTCGGCGCAGATGCACTGGCAAACGCTAAAGAGGGGGGGCCAACAGGCCTAGCATTGGGGGGGGGGGTGTCGTCTGCCAGGAACCACAATCCAACAGGAATCTCGTTTTGGCCACGCAGAGAGAAATCAAACCCCGGGATGTAAACAAACAGAAACCAATGACCGATTCCAAGTCATATCAGACACACACACACACACACACACACACACACACACACACACACACACACACACACACACACACACACACACATGCACACACACACACAATCTGCCATGTTAATCATTAATAATATGCCCTTTATTCTGCTGATATTTTGACTGTGGCCTGCATTAAAGTAGTAGCAGGACTCACAATCTCTGCAGATTTTAATGTTTACCTGCTGGCTTGAAGTTGTAAACATCCACCAACGTGTGCTAAAGCTATTAGCATGTAGGCTACATAATGGGTATTAAAATACATATTTATAAATCATCTTGGATTTTGCTTTTGGGGACGGGTTATGTGCACTTGTTGGATTTTCTGCACCATAAGGCGTACCTTCAATGAATGGCCTATTCTAAAAAAAAAAAAAAAACTGTTTTCATATATAAGGCGCACTGGATTATAAGGCGCACTGTTGGGGTTTTTTTTTCAATCTGTGGTTTCCTCAGCTTCCATTCCACTACATTCCACTACAGTCATGTGACATTGATACCACATCTACCTCCACAAGGCTACGAGCTGCTGCTTCTTTTAAAGGTCTGTTACTAAGGCAGAGAAAGAACTACAAATACGTCTTTATCAAACACCGTGACGCAAAGTTTAATCAATATCAACATTTATTTAATATAATTGATTTGGGAGTTTTAGGACATCCCAGATTCAGTTTCATGTCTAGGATTTACTCCTTTTGTTAATATTGAGGGGCATCCGTAATGAGATTTCTCTGGTTCACACTGTTCAGACAAATTAATTTGTGAGTTAAAATTACTTTGAAACAACGTAAAAACCTTCGTTCCTGAGCAAAAAAACAAACAAACAAAAAAAACAATGAATGAGTCTCTTGATCGTGACAAACTGATGTCACTGTAAGCCTTTTTTTTTTTAATCCAGCAGCGACTGGACGACGGTACACGGTGAACTGAAGCGCAGACATAATGCAGGATTAACCAGAGGATTATATCTCTGCATTCTTTCTGATTAGATGTCGCACTCAGTTCAAAGGTGTTACTCAAAGGGAGCGTCCTGTAATGGGATTGTTTCTGCCATTTCACTTTCGCCATCATCTCATCATGACGGACGGGACACGTCGTCCTCGATCAAACTTTCAATCACTGACAGAAAAAAATCCCATTTCTGACTCTGCTGAATTGAAAATAATGTCGATTTTTTTTACTAACGTTGGCTGCAAACCTTCAGGCCTGAGCAGGAAAAACGGATTATTTGTCCGGTATTAATTATTCATTGTTTGGAAAATTTGAGAATTGACTTATATACAAGAGCAATATTTTTGAAAGCAGTAATTTATGAAGAGTATATAATATAAATATATGGTTCCACGGCCAAATCTGTACAATTGCAAACTCTGACTACATCAGTCAATGCTAACAAAACTACAAAACTACAATACCAGTACGAACATTGACATGTTACTAAAAAACTCTTTACATATAAATATAGTCTGCTGCTAAATGTCAAAAATGTATATCAATATATTTATGCGAGCAACATTTCTTCATTACATATCTTGCAATTTCCTCCGGGATTAATAAAGTACATCTATTTATCTATAAGAGGCCCAAAACCTAATGTTAGATAAAATTTTATCAAGTTAATTCTAATCTACAAAATGATAAAATGCAAATGTTAGCAAAGTGTAACATTTAAAATCTGTAGACTGCAAATGCCTCAACACTATCATTTACAAGTTGTCTCCCGTAAGTTATGGTATGCCGACATAAGTAAGCAAACAATGGTAGAAAGCTAAGTTGAAAGCTTAGAAACTATATTTATCACAGCGCTCTAACTTCTATTCAAATTAAAAGGATTCAAACAAAAATGTGAGCTTTACAGGTGAGTGGGACAGACGAGCTGTTTTAGCCTCGATACTCCCGATCTTACAGTACATACATGAGATAGAAGTTGGATTTTTTTTTATTCTAAAGTGTATTTTTCCTGAAGAACCTCTGATCCACTCAGTAGTTCTGGTTCCTGGTGTTAAATGACTATAACGGCCACATGGAGCCCTTAGCGTGACCTTGGACAGGTGCTCTGGTTTCAATCGGCCTCACCGGTGACCTTTGGGTCACTTTGCTGTTACCGCATCTGACTTCTCCTGGAAGCCTCAGTCAAGCTCAAAACCAGCAGGAGGATCTGATTACCCATAATATTAGAAACATAAGACCAGCAGAAAATAGAGGGATGCTGCACATCAAGTCCTCCCTCTCAAACAAACTTGCTGATGAGAAAGAGCTCCGGGCTCCAGCGCTGCTTAATTCAGACATATTGTTTTGACGCTCATACGCTGCACAGATTTCCAGGGTTGCCATGGAAATCCTTTTTCCTATTGAAGGATGACAGTCAGTTCTGAATAAAGAAGGTTGCAGTCAGACGGTGTGTGTGGGAGTCTCTCTTTTTAGAATGGAATGCATTAAGCGCAGACATAACGTTGGTCATATTGATGCTCTGATATTTCCACCAGGACCTGCAGTCAGAAGAGCTGAAGCATTAACAGTGAAATAACGCCTCCATCGCGCCCATCCAGTTACCTCTGCCCAGGATGTTGATCGGTTGATTTATTTTCTTCTTTGTTTCGGTCGGTTGTTGCATTTATTTTAATTTTTTTTTTTAATCTATTGTTGGGGAGAGTTTCCTTTTGTTTGTATTGTCATCAATGGGGTAACTGGTGGAACTGGATTCAGAAGACTGACAACAAATAAACACTTCATTTTACTACCAAGCAAATATCTAATGAATGACTTTATTAAACAAATGTAAGGATGTTGATTCTGGAACCTTTCGGTTTCATCTCTCATCGTAATTTGTCTGTTAAACAATAACTGGACAGCTGTCGGCGGAAGGATACGGTCTACTGAGTGTCCCTCTGGTTATCTATTGGTTTCCTAACGTCTGACTGAGGTCTGTTGTTGCTTCTGAGCAACAAACAGAAATAATTTACCTCTGCTGAAAGTCATTCACAAATCTCTCAGGAAACTACCTCGTTATTAAGTCTGTGTTTGGAAAAAGATATTAGAAAGCATCCGACTAAAGCAATCCCACCTCACTGACAGCGACGCTTCAAAACTCAGCTTGTCGACCCATTAACGCTGAGTGGGCAAACTTCATGCCAAAAGGTCGAAGGATGATTCTTGGAATCCACATTCACAGTATGAAGAACGCTCTGCTGGGTTCTCTGCTCCCTGAACCTTGTCTGCCAGACCTTTGGACCGTGACAAAGAGGACGGTGATGCAGGCACTTCCTTCTGGTTTGCACAATTCCATCTTTTATTTCCCTGCCGTGTAAACGTGGATTGAGCCACTCACTCTGAATGGACAGAACATCCATACACACTACAAAAAGAGAGCAATCAATCACGTGGCATTAGCTTCACACACTCTGGATCACACATTTCATAAAGGCTGATTTCCTCTACGCAGTTTTTGAAGAGCTGAATGTTTACAGATTTGATCCCCCACCCCCCCCCTGCTGTGCAGCCATCGCTCTCTTTCAAACACCTTCCACGCGTCATGCAGGTCATGAGCGCACAATGGATGGTGATGAAAGTGAGTTGTTGTCACCATGGCAACCGGGATTACGCATGCTTGTAAATTACAGTGCGCACACAGTGTGCATTAAAGTCGTGAAAGTAGATCAAAGAGGACAGAAGGCGGAGTGGAGGTCATGATGGTGTGTGTGTGTGTGGGGGGGGGGTCACGCCTGAGAGACCCAGGATGAAACCTGATTCACAATCATTAGAAGCGAATATTGCATTCCAGCTTTTTTAAATACACACACACACACACACACACACACACACACACACACTGCATGGACAGGCCTGCTGGGATCCTACTGTAAACACACACTCAGGCTGGAATGACCAGCATGCATTTCTTCACCGCAGGCATCGGCCTACGGATGACAGATGCATGGAAGGTGAGTGACCTCCGGTTCAACCAGCTGCTGGTTCCACTGGTAGCGGTGGAACTGGTGGGTCTGGTTGAGGTTTCTACCAGGTAAGGGTTGGGATTTGGATAAATGGCCTTTATTTCACCTCACCTGAACCCATGAGAGAATCTAAATCTCCAAATCAAGCAACATTGCACTGATATAAATATACCCCAACTGCATTCTTTATTTCATTAAAACAAGGTAATGAATAATAAGAAGTTACAAGGTAAATAGAAAAGTATGTTCATTACTTTGTAGGTACACTGATCCTTTGTTATTTTCCTTCAGGCTAAAACAAGCCTCGTAAACTGAGCTGCTCAAGTCTTATAAAGTTAACATTTAACTTAAAACGCTCATGTGAAAAAGAGTTGAATTTGTTAAAGTTGTAAATCTGTTGGCTAAGAAGGATGATTAAAAACATTTTCTTATTTTTCTTCCTTTTCCCGTTGGTCGCGATTATCCTGATGGAGTGAGACACGTGGCGAGATGCCAGGAAACTTTGGGATGCAGGGCAGGAATGGTGGGGGGTATACGTGCTGGATCAGTGCCCAGACTTCCTCCAAACCAAACCACAGGTCATACATCCCAAAGCTCAGCAAGTTTGTGGCAGAGAAAGGACTTAATTCAAGAAGTGAGGTAAGAGATTAAAGGGAAGAAGAAAAAACAGAAAAATAGATGAAAAGGTGAGCAAAGAGACAAACTGAAGACAGAAAGAGAGCAGCAACGGTCCATTGCTGTAATTCATTCTTGCTTTGACAGCCAAACCGGCTTTTCAGGGATTTGGTTTCAAGCGCTGACATCTGCCAACTCGCCACTTACAATTATTGCCCATTCCTGGAGAGTCCCAGCAGCACCGCAAACACGGAACGCTGTTTTCTCTACCGCAAACACCCTCTTGTTTTCACCTTTATGTGTGTTTGTCTGCAAAAAATATTAAGATGGATTGCAGAAGGATGGGTCACAGGTCCAAAAACATTCCATTTCCATGCAAACCTGGGGAAAACGAAGGCATTTTTTTTTTATAAAAACCAAAAACAATTTACTGAGTTATGCAAAATCACCACAAAACACATGGTTGGGAGACATGGTTCAGATTTTTGGTTATGGTGGAGGTATACGCTTCTTTATCTCCAGGATTAGTCGTCGTTTTTAAAAGATATTTGGTGCGTCTCAGACCTGTTCAGGGGATGTATGAACTCCACTGGGTGACGCTCAAGTTGTGTGTAAAATATAGCCAGAATTAAAAAGTAGTTGGAAAAACAGTTGCAGTTTTTAAACCACCTGCTTATTGCCATCTTGTTTCCTGCAATTATCTCTATTTTGGCGTAAAACCAGAAACTCTAAAAGCCTGGCTGTCTTCAAAGGTCGGTTTTAGCTTCAAACTTTTCAGGTGTCCTTAAATCCAGAGGTAACACAGTAAAGCTGTCACTTCTCGGTCTTTGAGGTAGGATAAGTTAACAGCTCTTAACTTGGCATAGCTCTTATTTGAAAAAAATTACCTTTTTCTTTAAGTTGCTGCTGCTGTTGCAGTTTAGTCTGACAAAAATGACTATATTAGCCCGTTTGGGGCATTAACTCCTGCAGGACTGGACGGCTAACTGCTGATAGTAAGGCCAACAAAACACACACACACACAGCCAGCAGCACTAGAGTCAATCAGCGCGGGGCTCCTTCCCATTATTCCAATGCGTGCCGGGGGCCGTCTCAGCTCATGCAATATTCAGCTGTAGGATTTATCGGCCGGCTACAGAATCAGAGCAGCGAAGTGACAGTAAGAGTATAAATCTCTCAGCAAATAAGTTCCTACATACAAACACTTGAACAGATTATCACATTAAGAGGTCTTTTTGATGGGATTATGAGGTCACCAATGATTTACGGAAAAAAAATAAATGGTGCAATACAATCAGAAATGGTTAGGGGGCAGTGTAGCCACGATTGAACACATGTCTAGAGAAACTACAGGGAAGTTAAAAAAAAAAACCCCTCTCTGTCCTGTTGAGTGAATCTTTGTCTTTACTTCGTACGTCACGTCACACTCCTCTACCGTCGCCATATCAGTTGTCATTAGTACATTTGACTCTTCACTGCCCTCTTGTGGATATAACAAGTAACACCATCGAAAAAGGACTTACCTAGTTTTGTAAAAAGTAAGCAAATGGATAATTGTGATGATAATTAAAAATGAACTCCCATCACTGATGTGCATTACAAGTTTTTTTTAATGAAACACGACTGACCGACTACCGAGGCTAACCCACCCAGATATCCCCCATCCCCTGCAATTGGTTTGTAGCAAAGGTAATAATAAAGCAAGTTCTTCAAACATTAAAAAATAATAGCCTACACTTCTGTACTCATTCATATTCATCTCATTCATAATAAACAGCTGCAGGCAAAGTCTAAACTCTGTCCTCCCTTCCTATAAAACATGCTCATATTTATTTGCTCAGGGAATCTGTGTCGGTCGATCATTAAGCTCTGAAGGCCAACGGAGTGACAGGAGATGAAAACCACCTCTGCTTTTCACACCTCTCCCTCCGCCTCCGCGACAACAAGCTTTTCTCATAAAAGGAGGCTCGGGGTGGGGGACGAAGGTTCTTCTTCCACGTTGGCTCACAAAGACTTTTTTTTTTTTTGGATGGTGAGATACGGAGGGAGGAAGATCCTGCATATTTCCATCTTGAAAGCAAAGGGAGAAATGACAGCTGGAATTCAGCATCGGTCGGAGGGAGGAAGATCCTGCATATTTCCATCTTGAAAGCAAAGGGAGAAATGACAGCTGGAATTCAGCATCGGTATTTCATAATTACCTCTAATTGGAAGGAAAAAAAAAGTGCAAGTGAAGTGTGCCTGAAAGAAAAAAGTAAATGAGTGATATAATGAGCGTCACATTTGTTTATGAGTTGCATCGATTAATTCAGAGTAAAACATTTGAAAAGAGCAAATACAGAAAGTAGGAATGGCATTTTAATGCCATGCATGCACAATTAGTAACTGACTCTGTTTAAACTGCCTGCAGTGTGTGTGTGTGTGTGTGTGTGTGTTTGTGTGTACACAGCGAAAAGGTTGACTTTTAATTTGCTCAGAAGGACCATAATGAGCAGAAATGTAATTGTGTGAGCTTCAAAAGAAAAACTCGCTCCAGGATGTAAAACAGGGAAGGTGTCTGGAAATGTCACGACATGAGGAGAGAAGGAAATTTTAAAAAAAAGTTTTTTTAACAAAACAGGAAGTGGAGAAAAATCTTGCATAATGCAATAATGCATAATAAATAATGAAATAGGAACAACATCATAAAATATATTCGAGGTCAGCAGAGGTCTGTTGCCTTGGTGACACCAGACCTCCTTTAAAGAAATACACTTTATTTATTTATTTTTGGTCATTTTGTTCTTGTATCAGGAAAATTCTTTAATCGCGCTAAATAAATTCTGAACCACTGGCGCCTCGTTGTACATTCGGTGTCAAACATGACACATGAAGGTGTTTCGACGGTCTTACCTGCCAACATCCGGCTGTTTGAACACAAAACGGAGGCGTCTGTTTTCATCGCCTGTCATTCTTCTTCATCTTAATTGTTTTTTTTAATCCTCTGTGTTTTATTTTATTTGCGCCATTTCTCATTTGTTTTAGTGTCGAAACGTTCAATGAAGGTCTCTTTTATTGTTTGCTCACCCTTTATTTCGTCTGTGCTGTTCTTTCCTTGCCCTGTGAGCCGCAGGTTTGCAATAAAAATGCTAATTTAAAAAATAAATAAATAAATAAAGTTGGAGTTATGATGCCAGGTTTGGACTGGCCGTTCCCATTTCAACCTCAAAAAAACATTTGAGGAAAATCAGCTTATTATACTTGCAGCTAAAGTAAAAGAAAAAGACAAAGGAAAAAAATTACAATAAAAATAAAGACAAAGAAAGTCAAAAATATGAATTCCTCACTCACACCTCGACCCTCCCCCCCCTGGCCCCTGTCGTTCCCCTGTGTCTTGAGGACAGCTCAATAATTGACTCCTTATCTTTAATTAATAGAGCGAGCCAACGGAGACTTGTCTGGTGTCCGGCCTCGGAGACAAAACCGCTGGCGGCCATCAAGATGAGACGCCTCCTCTTTCTTTTGTGTCTCACATTCTGGCGTCGAACTCAAAAACAGACGTGTCTTCATGTGACAACATCATCATCACCGTGATAAATCACATCCGTAACACGACTACTTCAGGGGGGGGAAAGATGCTTTAAACTTGGAAGTTATAAATGTGGATTTCGCGGCAGGTGAAGACGGGAAACGACGGCAGACGGTCATCAGATCTGATCTTCCTTTAATCGATCCTGACGCGGCATCAAAGATTCAAAGAGGTCACAGTTGTCGACGTTTGTGGGGCCAAACGGGACCGAAGTAATGATGCATGGACTTAGCCTGCGGCTAACTGTCATTTTAGACATTATTTTTTTGTGAAACTGTCAAAATTTTAAAAATGTACACATTTAATTCCCCATCTAAAACAACTATTCTGGATTTAATAATGAAACTAGAACCAAGGCAGTCACAGACCGCAACATCCCACGACACCCCTGAATTCAAAGTTTTACCCTGACCTACTTGCAGAGGTCAAAGATCAAAGTTGTCCTTCTTTATGAATTCTATCACGCGACACCTTAAGAGTGTGACACTAAACATATGCACACAATGATGCAAACATCAACGAGCTTTGTTTACAACAACAATATTATGATGCTGATTTAAACAGTGGTAACGTTTACATGCCAACACTTTCAATCACAATTTCAAATGTCATTAACCAAAGGTGCGTTCAAGCAAAGAAAAACACAGACCTTCAGCTTTGCGTGTTTACTCCTTTCTGCAAAGACATGGTCTTTAAAAAAAGATTTGATCGTGAGATTTAATAAAAATATTTCAGAACAACCTTTAAATCTTACTAGTTGTGTATAGTTTCATTTAGAATGTGTGCGAATAAACTCATTGACATCAATTTCCCTTCTTTCCAGAAATGCATGTTCATTTCCTGGCTACTGCTTTAATACCTTTTCTGCATGACCCTTCCAGAATGTATACAGGAAATTAAATTTTGCTAAAAAAAAAAAATATTGCTCTGTACTATCAATATGCATCATATTTCTAACTATGATGGCAGGTACACCCAGAATGCCCCAGGTCCTCAGGTGGATTTGAACCCAGGATCTTCACCGCTGCGAGGCAGCGGTGCTACCCACACGATTATACATATCATAAATATTAACCCACTAAATACGCTTATTTTTATCAAGGATAGTTTATTTATTGGATGCTTGAAAAATCTCAACACAATAATAACTACTTCAAATCTCTAATATTCCCAAAACTTATAATTTCTCAAAAAAAGAAGAAGAAAAAAAAAAAGATATCAACCAATTTTAGAGTTTGGCTCCAGAAACCATCATCTCACCTGCAGGAAGTGCTTACCTTGTAACCACGGAAACGTGGAAAAATCAAAACAAAGTATGTAAAGAATGCATCACTTTGATGGTTTCATGAGAAAATATTGAACAGATGGAGGGAAGGCATGAAGCAAACCCTCTTCCACTACCTGTGATCACATCCCAGCTCCACTGGGATTATATAAAAACGTACAGGAATCCCATGAAACCATGGGAACACACACATTCAATCAATCTGCAGACGATCAGACATGGGTCACTCTTCCAGCCTCACTCTTCAAAATAAACGAATTTGAACCTCGATTAGCCATAATCGAGGTTACCTGTGAAGCCCAATGAAAGCACGTCCCTGAAATGCATGTATGAAAAAAAAAACCCATCTGAATACTGCTGCTATGAAGAAGGAGCTTGATTATCAATTCATCCATTTCTCCTGTCAGTTCTGAATAAGCGTGACCTAGATATAATTAAATAAAATTATCTGTGGTCACACAAAAGTATTTTAATGTGTGTGTTAGACAGAAATGGACGTGAAGGTTTGCGGTTAAAGGAGCTAACAAAAAAACAAACAAACAAACAAACAAAAAAAAGCCCAATCAAGAGAGTTCTTCTTCCAGAGAATCAAACCGAACCTCCTTGAGGAAGGAAGGTATGAAACATTTATTCATTTAAAACTGGTTTGCGTTCCCCAAATGTTTCCTTGAAACATGAAAACAGTCTAAAATTATACTTGTAAAGGAAAAGCTCAAATAGAAACAGTCCACGTTTCGTACATTTCTGGTGCTTCACAGCACGAGAACATTGTTCTCCTATAAAACTGGAGAAGATGGGGGCTTCCGACACCCCCATCCATGATGGTGTTGGAGTTCCAAAAACATTTTCTTCTGATTATGATCAAACTTTTAACTTGAATGCAACATGGACATCGTACGTCAGGTATCTTCCTAATGAATATAAAACATGGCATAGCGCAGCGTGGGATTATGGGAGTTACAGATTAACCCACTACTGATAAAAATCTGTCGTGACTCAGGGATAAGGTCGTATTTTAAAGGTTTATTCACATTAGGTTTAGCCACAACCTATAACTGATTTCCCTTCATTTGTGCATCATTTTTTTTAATATTAGAGATAATAAATGGACAATTTTTAAATATTTTATCATACCTAATACTGAAGTTTCAGAAATTACTCTAAATTTTAAAGCATTAAAAACCACAGGAGGACAGTTTTTGATCCTTTGTTGATCGTATAATACATTTTTAAAAGCAAATACAGGATTTAAAGCCAACCGTATGTCATCTTTTACTTTTTGGACTTTCATACCAGATGAAACAGGAGTTCCGTAGAAATGTTATTTCACTTTTTTCACTAGATTTCAATTTCTGAGGCAACCAATCCATCAAATGATTGGATTTTCCATCTGTGGAATCCTGTGTTGGTGACAGGTCTCACGGCTGCAGCTCAACTCCTGGTAATTGGAGCAGAAGATTTATTTTACGTGGCCACGCGACACAACGGTAAACCCATTTCATGGAGCGAAATGAAGCCGTCTGCTCGCTAGACTGTGACCAAAGCTTTTTAATGTCCGCTTTCTGCTAAAACAGGTATGGATTAGAAAGACAAAATTCAATGCAAAAACCACACCTTTTTTGGATTTGACTGAATTTGAGTTGTGCAGGAGAGGAAAGGTTAGAGATTCCCATGTGAACCCCGAGTTCATCCGTCTGAAAGCATGGAAGAGGTCACATGACTCAGCCACCCATGAACAGGACGCCACACACGGAACAGCAGCTTTCCCAACGACCACAATATGTTAAACCTTCTGAGCTTTTCCTCACAGTTTGCTTGAAAGGAACTTGACCTACATTTCTCATCCACCCTCGGGATTCAGAGGAAGTTCTTTAAGCCTCGGCGAAGGGAGGGCTGAACTCCCCGTTCTCACGCTGGAGGAAATCATATTCTTCAGCGGAGATACAAAACACGCTGAAAAGCACCGAGGAAGACGTTTTTATGAAACAACCGTCGGCATCAGAGGGTAATTAAATTTTACAAGGGGCCCACGGGAGAAACCTGAATTGCGTCAAGAGAGCCACACACATTTAACGCACTAAATTAAATATTTTTAATAACTGGTACTGATAATCAGAACAATTAATCACTCCGTCAATATTTATATCAAGCAATTTGAAATTGTGGTGTTTAATTTATGTAATT
This sequence comes from Antennarius striatus, assembly GCF_040054535.1. Taxonomy (NCBI): domain Eukaryota; kingdom Metazoa; phylum Chordata; class Actinopteri; order Lophiiformes; family Antennariidae; genus Antennarius; species Antennarius striatus. The sequence continues at coordinate 17,624,264 of NC_090792.1, forward strand.
TATGATTGGCCTCACCCGGGCCAACACAAGGACAAAGGGCCGTATGTGGCCCTCGGGCCGCAGTTTGCCCAGTTGTGGGCTACATAATTACAGAGGCAACAAACAACGATAATTGCTGGACGGGATGTACTGAGCGCTGAAAAAGTGCAAAGTAATACAAATACTGTTATAGAAATAGAGACTAATGTATTGGAAGTATTTTTATGGATGTTTTTTACACCTTCCTGTTACTGCGTATTTGGAAAAAAAATAAAATAAAACACTTAAAATAAAATCTCTAAATGTCAGAAGATTTCTCTCCAGATATGTGCACAGATTTTAAACCACCACTGAGACGAATCCCACTCAGAAAGAGAATTATTTCAACTGGTAACCATGGAAATTTAAAAAAAAAACAAAAAACAAATGATCCGGTTCCACTTCAGTACCCAGCTGTCATGTGTAGAAAATTTAGTGGAAAAAAAATACCGAGCAGCTTTGAATCACGTTCTGGAAAGGAAATATGACAGACGTGACGGATTTCTACATCTGCTGTTTGTGGCGGGAGGGTAATAAGTCTGTCCAAAGGCCAGAATAATCAGAATGAAAAAGAAAGAAAAAAAATCAAGACGTCCATGAATAAATATCAGCACTCTGACGATAAGAATGGAAAATAAAATGCCTTAAATGCAAAAAAGAAATTCAACACAGCAACACCCACGAGAATAAGAATTTAATTTGAAGCAGAAAACAATCGTCCAGGAAAAAGCCTGTCATTAATTCCCTCTGTGCTGACGTGGCATTAAAGATTAAAGGGGTATTACTGAAATAAGACACTCAACAAATGTTCACTTCATGAGCTTTTCATTATTCAAAGAGTGGAAATAACATCAATGAGGGCTATAAAAAGAATTTAAGGTGATGAGTTTCCAAGGTGTGTTAAAAATATTCATCTTTTTGTGCTTCACTGGACCATAAAGACAACACAAACACCAGCCAGGCTTAATATAATCTGGCACCAAGTTTGATGGGTGAAGTCAGAGTCAACAAAATCTTTGTCGAGGACCAGGGTGAAAACTTTTGTATAGAACAGCAAAAAATGGCCAAAAAATATTTTACATTCTTGCTGAATGATGGCTGATCCCATCCTCTACTCGGATCATAACCAGTTCCCAAACACTGAGCTGTTTCCCCATCATTGTGTTGGAGTGAAGCCTTTCAAAATGCTGCGTAAACGTGATTAGATTAGTTTGGCGTCACTCTTATGCTGGCTAATTTTTAGCCAGATCAGTTTATATCATCAGATTGATGCAACGCTGGTTCTGTATATCAATATCAGCACGTTTCCACTTGTTAAATCATTTTATTACTATTATTAATCTGCCACCGCATGAACGAGCTATGAATACAAAGAATTATGTAGGTCACAAAACCGAAACAACAAGCTGAAAGACGCTAAAGATGCAGAGTGATAATTATTTGAGTACAAGTGAAACATTCTGTGACTATAAATATTTAATTCATAAATTTAAACTGACATCTCATTCTGATCACTCTTGACCTACATTTGGCTCGCGCTCCATTAGCCTGAGCTCTATTTAGATCCTCTGAAGCTCTATTTAGACCTGCTGAAGCTCTATTTAGACCAGCTGAAGCTCTATTTAGACCAGCTGAAGCTCTATTTAGACCTGCTGAAGCTCTATTTAGACCAGCTGAAGCTCTATTTAGACCAGCTGAAGCTCTATTTAGACCTGCTGAAGCTCTATTTAGACCAGCAGAAGCTCTATTTAGACCAGCTGAAGCTCTATTTAGACCAGCTGAAGCTCTATTTAGACCCTCTGAAGCTCTAGAACCACTGAAGCTCTATTTAGACCTGCTAAAGCTCTATTTAGACCTGCTAAAGCTCTATTTAGACCAGATAAAGCTCTATTTAGACCTGCTGAAGCTCTATTTAGACCCAGTGAAGCTCTATTTAGACCTGCTGAAGCTCTATTTAGACCAGCTGAAGCTCTATTTAGACCAGCTGAAGCTCTATTTAGACCAGCTGAAGCTCTATTTAGACCCTCTGAAGCTCTAGAACCACTGAAGCTCTATTTAGACCTGCTGAAGCTCTATTTAGACCTGCTAAAGCTCTATTTAGACCTGCTAAAGCTCTATTTAGACCAGATAAAGCTCTATTTAGACCTGCTGAAGCTCTATTTAGACCCAGTGAAGCTCTATTTAAACCTGCTGAAGCTCTATTTAGACCCTTTGAAGCTCTATGTAGATCTACTGAAGCTCTAGAACCACTGAAGCTCTATTTAGGCTAGCTGAAGCTCTATTTAGACCCAGTGAAGCTCTATTTAGACCTGCTGAAGCTCTATTTAGACCAGCTGAAGCTCTATTTAGACCAGCTGAAGCTCTATTTAGACCAGCTGAAGCTCTATTTAGACCAGCTGAAGCTCTATTTAGACCCTCTGAAGCTCTAGAACCACTGAAGCTCTATTTAGACCTGCTGAAGCTCTATTTAGACCTGCTAAAGCTCTATTTAGACCTGCTAAAGCTCTATTTAGACCAGATAAAGCTCTATTTAGATCTGCTGAAGCTCTATTTAGACCCAGTGAAGCTCTATGTAGATCTACTGAAGCTCTAGAACCACTGAAGCTCTATTTAGGCTAGCTGAAGCTCTATTTAGACCCTCTGAAGCTCTAGAACCACTGAAGCTCTATTTAGACCTGCTGAAGCTCTATTTAGACCTGCTAAAGCTCTATTTAGACCTGCTAAAGCTCTATTTAGACCTGCTGAAGCTCTATTTAGACCCAGTGAAGCTCTATTTAAACCTGCTGAAGCTCTATTTAGACCCTTTGAAGCTCTATGTAGATCTACTGAAGCTCTAGAACCACTGAAGCTCTATTTAGGCTAGCTGAAGCTCTATTTAGACCATTTGAAGCTCTATTTAGACCAGTGAAGCTCTATTTAGACCCTCTGAAGCTCTATATAGACCAGCTGAAGCTCTATTTAGACCAGCTGAAGCTCTATTTAGACCCTCTGAAGCTCTATTTGCCTCTGTACTGAACAGTTACAGCTGCCTGGGGGCTGATATTTTTATTTCCCAGGAGCCTGAAGGACGTCATGCTGAATTAAATGAAGTCCTCCATATCTCAGGTGCCACATGTGCTTGTCCATTTTCCAATTATCCCAATTTTGATTCGGGCATGCTAATCGAATGTCAACACTGTGGAATATTACCTGGTAATAATGCTTTAGCTCCTGAGCCTTAAAGGTATATAATTCCAGTTTTTCATTAAATGTTATGACTTTTATTCACACGAAGTAGAAAACTGCCTCTCCATCCAATCCAATCAGCCTGTTTGGGGTAATCTGGTGTTCGTGTCTGGATTTTACCAGCTGAATAAAATCTGCCGCTTCAGGCTTCGACTTCTGAATAGAGTCCCTGTAATTATACCTCTGGGAGTGCAAATATTCACCAACTCGGTCCTTCCTGAAACATTTTGTACCTTTTTCTTTTGTATGCCAGGTTTTTGTGTACACACAACATTTACATGTGTAATTATTTTCTCATGTGCTTCACCTCGACAGAAAAGCAAGGGATTAAAACAACAGCTGAGCGGATATGAGCGACTGGACCGGTTTGCAGAGTCACAAAACGAGTCAAATGTGTGTTTGTGCTGGAGAGGAGACGACTGCCCTTTGCTGTGCTGTCTCCTCTGTTCTCCAGAATGTGCTGCGTCAGCAACACGGGAGGAGGGAGGATGTGTTACATCACAGCCGCCGACTTAACATCGTACAAGTTTATTGTGGTGTCAAATAGGAGCGTCATTATTTTCTGATTACATGTGTTGTTAATACTTTTAAATCACATTCATGGTCATGTTGGGCTCCATTTAACCATTTATTTGACAGGACGGCCAGCGAGAGGGGTGGAATCGAATCCGCCGAACCTCCACATGAATCTAATATGTTCGTATCAAAATCCACTCATGTTTTATTCAACTGAAACAAAACAAATGAAGTGATCTTACCACCCTTTTCAATAGCATCGCATCCAGCTTCCAGCAGCACGGAGCTAACATTAACATTTCATGGCAGAAGGGCGTCACCGGACCGGAGTGTTTCTGGAGGACAAATACGACCCAATAAACCAGCAACAATCAGCCAAAACTGTACTTTGTACTTTGTGTGAATTAACAAACGAGCACGCCGACACGATTTATTAAGATGTTGAACCTGTCAACATTGTCACCACGCCATTTTGATCTCAGAACACCTCTGAGTAAACTCTCAAACATTGGCACAGACCAGACAATGAGTGCAGGACAACAAGAACCAGAAGGGGAACATGAAACAATGGCAGGCTTTAACTGCCTCTGATTCGCCCTACTCTGAATTCCCACAGTGTGAGCATCGCAGGCAGCCAGCGGACAAAAGCCCGAGTGTCTCGGCGCCGCCGATCGCCTCCAACGGGCCCAAATATGACAGCCTACTGGATCCAGCTGCCACTCAAGGGGCAGCTTCAATCCCGGCTCTGTCTCGGAGATTTTTCCTCCAATCTTTTGGCGTTTTGCCCGTGAAGAAATGCAACTGACGCCCACTTTAAAAATACCGAGATGAAACGCAGCTTCTTGCTCTCGGGCTTTTCGGAGCGGAGAGGTGATGACATTGCCCGTTTGAGATCGATATTACGTGGCTGAAGTACATTCGTTTTGAGGAAGAAGCGTGCAGCTTTTGGAACGCGTTCAGGCTTCCTGAATGATGCAGCATCAGCATCCGTTTAAATGTTTTACCCTCCTCCTCCTCCTCCTCCCGCTGAGGAAGAGGAAGGTAAAAGCAACCCTAAGCATAACCTTCTTGGCCTTCATATCCTGACGTCGTGAAGTTTACCTGCGATAGGTGATAATTAGACGCCCCGGCGTGGAGCGACACATGTTCCAAAGTGACTCTTACAAATGTGAGATCAGTGCCAAGGCAGCACTTCTAGAAGTCTAGTAGCTTTGGGCTCCAGAGGCGTCCAAAACCACAGCCGACGTGGTTAATTCAGCCATGAAGAAATGACAGGCTGCACTGATGAAATCAGGGGACGAACACAGTCTGCCAGCTAACATTTAAACACTAGTTATCGGTTAATGACGTCCAGCAGTTTGACTCGTACAACAGTGGTGACCGCACGTGAAGTTTGGACTCCATTTATCACGTTGACTCTTCTTGTGCCGCCAAATCAGCAACTTGAACACAGTAGAACCGTAGATACTTAGATGCGTAAGGAGATACAAGCTACTCAACATACAAGTTATTTTGAGATACGAGCCGCCGCTCTGTCCGTATTTTTGTTCGACATACGAGCAAAATCCGAGATAGGAGCCGTGCCTCGGGACACGACCGCTAGCTGGCGGATCTCTATGTATCTCTATGTACTACTGTACACTGAATGTGCCTCGTGTCTTATTGTATTAAACTCATGACTGACTTCACTCCCCAGATTTAAGCCTTACAAACCAATAATCACATCTTTTCAAACACGTAGAGCTAAAGAAACGAGTGTCGTCCACTTGTAACACAGCAAAAATAGCCAGTTTTGAAACTGAGTGAAAAGTCAAGAACTGCTAATTTTGGAGCGGGTTTGGGTCAAAGGGAAATGACTTTAGAGTTTTTGCTTCTCAAAATTGTCCTTTTTTATATCTTTGTTTGAGTTTTTAAAGAACAAAAACACTGCAGAGCAGTCATAGAATTTGTACTATTCTTCATTTGAGGTAAATAAATGCTCAGTCATAGGTTTCCTACAACCAAACACAGTCTATGAAAATAGAGGTTGAACAGGAGAGAGCTCTATAAAATCTTTGGGCATCACAGATAAAAAATAAAATTGTGCTTGTACTGAAAAATTCTGTATCATTGGTAAATAAAAAACCTGCATGGGATAGACTGGACCTCATTTCAGTCAAAGACATCTCATCTAAGCACGAATATTTCCATCAGATTTTAGAATCTGTTTATTGCACATCTTTGTATTCTGCCCGGCTCTCTAAAGTCCCTCTTGAGTTTTCTTATTGCAAATGTTTGGAATATTGAAATCCACCCCGCGGCTCGTATGATGAAAAACAAATGTGTTATTTAACAAATCACACTGACGCTTTGTTCTTGAGGGCCAATGAACCTACTGAAAGCATTTTACACCTGTTGAAACACGTACAGAATTTATTTGTGAAACCGTTTCTTGCTTAAATTAAAAAAAAAGGTTTACTTAAATGTAGACAGACAGGTGTGGTTTCTCCGCTTTAGGGGGCTGAAGTCGCCCCGTGGGGCAGTTGATTTTCCAAGCACCCGATAAGTACCTGCAGGGCACGATCAGTACGGAACACCCGGGTCAAGGTCACGAGGGATTGAACCGGCGACTCTTTATCCACCTGTCCTCTCGACATGACAACGGGGCGAGGCTATTCCTGGAAATGAATTAGTCTTATTTCAGATAAAAGCTATGCGATGTAATACCCCACTGAGGGTATTAACTTAAGAGGATAGAGAGGAGCTGAGGAGTTCATCAGAAATAAAAAAAAATAAAACTCACAAACGTCCCGTCAACCCTGAAAGTATTTGTAGCTTGATTATAGACTGGGAAAATCTTTAAACCTCAATGTCTTTAACTTCATTACATCCTAGTGACATCACAATAAATAACATTATTATACCAATAAATAACATCAAAGCTGCAGGGGTTACACAATCTTTTCCGTGACCCTAGTGGGGCCTAGTGCATTTACAACATCATTATTGAATATCAAGACAAACCGGGTGATCAAGAACGCCGCAAGTTCCTGGTTCGATGATGATGTCACATAAAGGGAAAACGCCCTCTCATTTCCATATTCATGCCGAACTCCAGTCACAGAATGATCCTGAGGGAACGTTTGAAGGGAACCAGCTTCACTTCCGCGGCGGAGCAGCGAGACCGACCCCCAAGGAGCCAACAGGAAGTGAAGCGGACGCAAACGCCATCCAAGCAACAGAATACTCCAATTGTAATTTTGAAATTATTTTTATTTTAGTTGATGCAAGCAGAAAAAGGCAAAAAATATATAAAAGTCATTTGACTTGATGCAGCTACAATATTGATGCTCTGGGTAAATAAGAACTGGAGTATATTTTTTTCAGCGATAAAATGTCTATATTTAATCTGAGCTCCTATTCTTCTTATTCTTCATCAAATACAAGACACACATTTTTCCGCAATGCTGTTTGAACTGCGTTCCACATTTAATCCAGAAAGCAGTTTTGTGCTTAATCTGAAAAAAGTGCGACTTAATAAAGTTATTATGACTACAGATTACTCAGAGAGCACCACCCTTCACCAGAGCAGCACAGATCACCAATTTGGTCATCAGTGACCTTCATAATGTGACCCCGTCACCATGGAAACCAGTCCCCTATCTGAAATCCTGACGTCATTATAATTATTTTGACATTTATTCAATTTTTTTTTAAAAAATTGTAGTTTTAAGAATGTTGGTTTCCTTCAGCCGCTTTTGAACCGTCACCAACTTTTATGAGGATCTTGATGGAAAACCAAAACCAAAACGGATCGTTCCTCTGAAAAGGCAAAATAACAAACTGCACGCTTTAAACTGAGAGAAGTAAATACTCTCATCCACAGAAATGTTTGTGTTTAATCTGCTTTTATCGTTAATGACTTCATGTCAAGGACACATTTGGCAAAAAGCCCGTTTTAAAATGGGGATTACGAAGCGGTGGCCCGTAGGCCAGATAAGGACAACAAGAGGAGTCCCACAAAGTTTTTTTTGCAGTATAGAGCTGCACTTTAATAGGGGAGGTGGGGGGGGGGTCTGTGTGTGCTGGAGATAAAACACCTGAGTTACAATCTAGGAGAGTAGCCAGGAGTGTATGTCCAGTAATCATCCAAACAACACATGAGTTTCTGCAAGGACCTGAAGTTAAATCTAACCACAGATCGTCGTTTCTAGGAGCAACGGGATCCTCCTCCCAAGATCCACTCGTACGTTACATATCATTTAAATTTTTGGCTGAACTTTTTGTGTTACTCTGCTAAAACTCAAACAAGTTGGAGAAGATCACCAGGGGGGGGTTCTCACGCTCCAGGGATCAACGCAAACAAAAAAGGAGATGGAGATGGAGTTCCAAACTCTGCTGTGAGATCCCAAATCCCCACCCCCCAATTTATCAGGGTTTTCTGGTGTGAACTCATCTTTTTTTTGGGGGGGGGGCATCCAGTCTTGATTAAAAATGGTCAGCTGAGTTGACATTCAGTGTCACCACAAGGTAAAGGAACTAACAGCTTTATGGGGCGTTTAAACCCCTCATGAGACTGAACCAGTGTTGGAGTTGTCTGCCAAATGTCCCCCCTCCCACCCAGGTTTCTGACACCCCCCCACCCCCCTCTAATGGCATCTAAACAATGCAGATGATGCAGAAACCACGCCGCAGGGCCTGCGTGGGTATCTGTAGGGCGTGATGACAGCCCGGATCGGTGACACCCTTAAAGTTTTTTTTGGGGGGGGGGGGGCGTCGGGCTGCAGGGACTCACCTCGGGATGCAGTTCGGGGAGGATCCGTCTATCTCCCATGTGGCGAACAGATTCATGGGAACCGGTCTGTTGAGAGCCCCGCTCCCCGGGAAGCTCAGCCGGCCACTTCTCTCCGCCATGGTCCGGGCGGCGGGTGGGACAGTCCGACACCGAGCTGGGGTGGATGTGGAGGGGTAGGGGGCGGAAACGTTCTGTCCGTTCAGAGGAGCCGCGACCCGCTCACGTCAGTCCGATGTGAGCGACTGGAGGACCGGATCATGTCCCCGTCCGGGTCCGTGTGGCGCGTCTGTGTCGCGGAGGATCCGCAGTGGGAGCAGCGGTGGAACGAACCCACCGACCGCTGGGGTTGTTGTGCCTGCCACGCTGCTCGGAGGGTATGAGGGGTGGAGAGTGACGCGCAGGACCACCCGCTGAGATCGGTGTGCCTACGCGCTGTGTATGGAGGGTGAATAGTGCCACCACTAGAGGAGAGGGAGGGGAAAACAACAGGAAGAGCCTCCTGTGACGTAGAGATTAACAGCATGAGTGTTATGAATATGAATGAATGAATGAATGAATGAATGAATGAATGAATGAATGAATGAATGAGTGAATGAGTGAATGAATGAATGAATGAATGAATGGATATTATATGACATCGATGCTTCTTCCAGGTCTGTGGAAGCATTATGATGTATTATTGTAAAATTGATCATTTCTAAAATCATATGAGATACATGATTATATTTACATACATTACTGTATATGATACAGACATTATATTAGTTTGCTCTAGAACTATACTGGTTTATATTGAGTTTTATTGCAGGTAAATTTTGCTTTGTCTTGCGTCTAATCTTTTTATTACTTAAAAACTGATTTAAAAATTTTAATTAAATTAAAAAATATTAATGACATCATATTTCCAATATTTTGGCATTTTAAAAACAATGAAAAAAGCAGGGTGAAGTAATAGCGCACTAATTTAGTCTTTCAAAATACCATGTTATAAACTCAAAATAACATGATTTTAGTGGTGCAAAGAGTCATTTTTAGTGTTTCGTAATGAATTACTATTTATTCGAGGGACAGCTTCTGCTTATCTTGAAATATAAAGTCATTAAAATGACTTACAGCACCTTTTTGAAAAAATTATATTAAATTTGCAGAAATGGCCTTCTATTATATCTCAGTTCAGAGTAATTATGTCCACCAGGACTTTCATTTTTCTCTTCTGTCTTCACATCTGATTGAAAACTGTGTAACAACACTCCTATGATAGAGTTTCTTTCAGGCTCGGCGGGTCGTGGCACTAAACACCCCCCATAGCCCCTCGGAGGAACTCCGTCATGAGGGTCGGTGTTTGCAGGTGCGGACGGTGCGGTTCTGGGCGGTTCCGTTCTTTTCAGCCTGGTCGCTGCTGATAAAACACTTTCAATTATTTCATTCAACTGGGGCTGTTGTTATTGTTGTTTACACCTGCCCTGCCGTAAACACACACCGTGTTTATTCTATTACGTAATAGTGGTGAACGTTGATCAGTCACGCAGAACGCGTCATCTCCCTGACAGAGAACAACAGGCAGGCAGCGCCACCATGTGGTGGATGCGGGAACTGCTTTGTACACAAAAACAATTCGTCGTGTTATTTAATATTTTGTTTAAACACGTTAATTTTAAAACAACCCTACCCCCAGCCCCCCTACACTACAAGTGTTTACTGGTGGTTACTCTTCTGACGTTTTTATTAGTATAATTTAAACCTTTAATTTACTCAAATATATAACCGTCAAAACATACTAACACAAAAATATATTTTTACACAGCTTATTTGTAAGACAAATGTAAATCTTATACATAAAAAATAAAAAAATATTTGTTAATGTCAAATATAAAATTTTGAATATTTAACATTTTTTAAAAAGATACAAAAATTTGTGTAGTTTTCACCTGTTCATTTCAGAATTGAGGACATGAGACGTTCATCTTACTTTGTGAAAGTTTTATTTGGTTAAACTGCAGACTTTATTAAACATAGATGAGTTAACCCACATTCACAAAATATATTTAAAAAAAAAAAAAATCAAAACTATTGGATGAACTTATGCGGTGAAAGCTCTATTTGCATCAAATTAATAAACCAATTCAGAGACGAACAACGTCACAGTCTGGATATGAAGTACATCGATGACAAAATGAATCAACACAAGATAACGTCCTGACGGGGATTTAAAAATATGAAAGAAAAAAAAAAAAGCCAGTCAACGAGAGCAGATTCCAACATCAGTACACAAAAAAAAGCTCAAATACACAGACATTTAAATTTTCTGTTCACATATCAGGGCAGTAAATCAAACGTGTTTCAAGGCGATGTCAGGAGTTTGCATTTCAAATAAAAGTTGTAGGGAATGAACGTGACGGCCACCGGACACCGAGCTGGTGGAATCAACACCGCCAGAGACGACGAGCCCGATCAAATATGAAGGCGGTGCTGAAGCGGGAATTACAAAATGATGAAATAGAAGGACAACAAAAAGTACATCCAGATTTGAAGAAAAAAAACAAGAAAGAAAGAAAATAACCCAGAACAACTCCGGGCACATTAATGATTGAAAAAATCAAAATAAAGCCACATAAAAGGCCATTTCCTCCCCTTCATTTAAAAAAAACAACAAAAAAACAAAAACCACAAGCCACTGTTCAGACCGATGGCGAGCAACTATCAGTCTATGTTTGACATCTGACGTGTGCGCCGCTCTCAGTGCTTGCTGTCGGCTGAGGCGGAGCGGGATCGAGACCGGGATCGGGAACGTGAGCGGGATCGAGACCGGGACGGGGACTGTTTGTTCTGAGCTGGGGCGGGCGAGCGTGAGCGTGAACGGGGCCTGGAGGGAGACTTGGAGCGGGACTTGGATCTGGACCTGGAGGGGGACCTGGCCTTCCCCCCTCCTGATGACCTCCTCTCTGGGGTGCGGCTGACGGACCTGGAGCGGCTCCTGGAACGGCTGCGGCTTCGGCTCCTGGAACGGCTCTTGGAGCGGGAGTAGCTCCGAGAGCGGGAGCGACTCTTGCTGTGACTGTTGGAATGAATAAATCGTTTAAAAATATTACACAAACAAGAAAAGTAAATATAAATAATTAAATGTTCAAAAAATAAGTCCGAACACGTCATATTTTAAAATGACCCTCCATTAAAAAGTAAGAACTTACTTTCTGCTGTCCTCAAAGATCTTCAGCTTCCGTCCGTTCAGTTCTGTCCCATCGAGTTTGGCGATGGCGTTCTTCATGTCACTGCGAGACGCAAACTCAACCACTCTGTAGGAAAAGACAAACTTCTTTAGGACAGAAACGACGAGACGAATCCTTCTGAGCCGGTCGTTCAAAGCAGAGGAACTCACCCTTCATTCTTGTTGGGTCTGTGAGCGTCCACAAATGTTACTTCACCTGCTTTCCTCATGAGGTCTTTCAGGTCCTGTTGCAAAGCACAACTCAAAATTAGTGCCAGAAAGCCCAACAGGAGGTGCCAGTGAGAGCCTTTTCACACCTGGAGGGAGAGAAGTGAGCAAGCAGCAACACACCAGCACACACTGACACTGTTCAGGTTATCTAGTAATGTGTGTTGTCGCTCTTATAAGCTCCCATTGCAGTGGAGGGCATGTAAACAAAAGAGTCTCTGAAAATGTTGTGTGTGGACGAGTGTTGCTTTTGTTAAAACTGTTTGAAATTCACATTAATTGGCTCCAAGAATTCAATTTTTTTTTTTTTAGCTCATGACAAAACAGACGGAAAATTTGTAAGGCAGCAGTAAGGGAGTTCATGTACTTGAGGTTGCATCTTGGGTTACTTTTGCATGTGAAATCTGATTAAGTGCCTGATTAAATGAAGTGATCCTATATATTTATTAGATATGGGTAGGTGGACTAAATCTTGATCTATAATGCAAGTCATTTGGCTTAAAAGTCTTAGTGTTTGTATAAATCTGCCCCTTCCCTCCTGCAAATGTAACTCTACACCCCTCTTTACCACCCGACCCTGAAGGAAACCCAATCACATGAGTTTTATGCTACTTACCGCTCCATAACCAGGAAGATATTAGCATAGAGCCACTTGTCCAAATACCAAATGGGAACCAATGCAGTGTTAAGCCCTTGAGAAACGACCTCAGCCTTGACTCAGCATCCGGCCTCCACAAGTAAGGACCCACCAGAGAGCAAGTAGGGGGGGAGGGTGTGCGCCCGACTCAACACCCCCCCCAGCTCCATCAGCAACAGAAAAAGACCCAAACGGGAGAGTGTAGGGACCGTGGATTTGAGGGGGGTTACAGAAGTCGGGGGATGCCAGCCCACAGAACCTCCAGACTGTGGCTACGGACCTCCTAAGGCTACCGTATCCTGCGCTAGACCACTTTCACCGCTACGGGGCCCAGCCAAGACTTTAGACCAGCGGCAACTGCGTGTGAGGAGAGGCACCAAATGGACACTATTCAGAAAAAACAACCAGAAGAGGGCGCTAAACACTTCTGAAAACCTCCGTGGAGGGTGTGCATTCACCTCTGATATAAAAGGAAACCATATCAGAGCAGCTGTTAAAAAAACAAAAAAAAGTCAAATGTTTTTGGTTAGAATGTCCATCAAAAACTGTAACTTTATATTATTTTTTGTACTTTTATCTGGAAAAATTTAGATAAAAGTTTTGTTGTAACTGGTCAATTGACTATTAACTATAGTATTTTTGAGTAAAGCTGCCCCAGCCTGATTAAATGAATGCTGCTTCATTTTAAATACATTTACCAAAAGTGATATTGAAGAAAATACATTTAAGTCAGCGCTTACCTGCCAGCTGATTCGTGAAGAAAGGTTTTCCACAATGAGTCTGTGGTCAGTCCTCACTGGAGGGCCATACCTGTCCAGTCAACACAACACAGAGAGAAGACCGGCAACTTTAATACAATATTATCTTTAATAAAATACGACAAATGTACCACTTTGGAAGCTGGAGATCAAACAGGAAAACCATCCAAGGCTCTGAATGTCAATCCAGCCGATTGTCAGCCGGTTCTGCTTCATGTTCACAGCTGTTGTATCTAATGAATGTTCTGCCAGTTAAGAACTGAGTCAGTATTTGAACTGGATTCAGAGCTGCGACAGCAGATTGATATCAATGCTTTCATTTGATTCACGTTGCATCTTTGAGAGCTACACAGTACAGCGTTTGATTTCCATGGCAAATCTATCTCAAGGTTTCAGTCCACTTCTGCAAGAGACTGGAACAACTTAACACAGAAAATACGAGATAATAAACCAGTTTCACTAGAAATTTTTTTTCTTTTTTTCACTGAATGCAACAAAATGTGAGCAAAAGCTGAAACCAACTATCACCAACGAGTTGGCTGAGGTTTCAGGAACCATTGTAATGCAAATGTACCTGGAACCACTGCTGCGAGACTGGCGATAGCCTCCACCGCCGCCACCACCACCACCACCAAAACGGCCCATTCCAGGGCCACCACCCCTTCCTCTCCTGGAGCGAGCATGCTCGATCGTGACCCTGAAAAGAAGAAAAAAAACATTCTTTGCTTTGAACAAAAAATAAGAGGCTACAAATACATCAATGAAGGACGAAATGAGTGAAAAATATTTTCCAATTTTGATTTGACGTTCCATTTAGGGGAAATATAAATCAATCTCCGATACAGGAAACAGTAAAACAAATGCAACATCATCCATAGATAAATGCTGAATGATTCAAGCAGCAGGAGTCTAATGGCTCCATAAGAACAACAAATTAATTCAATGGAATGTCTTCAGGGTCATCCTGCTAAATTTTAATTTCTAAACCATTGAAAGCAGACAGGCTGTTTGCTTAGTTAAAAAAATAAATTCAGGAAAACAGTGGCATATACCAACTGTGCAGACTCATTGTGAAATAAATTTGCGATCCTGACAACGAAGGTTGCGGATCACGGTATAAGATAACACCATGCTTACCCAAGTATTTGAAAAGCAACCACATCCTGTATGGGACAGTGATGACTGATAAATTCTGTACTTAATATGAGTTGTCAGTGTGAATGGAGCAAATAACACAAAGATACTAAAAGTAATTACCTCTCACTGCACAGTTCTTTTCCATTCAACTCATACACCGCATCATCTGCATCCCTGTGGTCATCAAACTCCTGTGAAGATGGGAATCGTGAGGCTTCCCCCCAAGAAAACACAAAAGAACAAAAACCTGTTCTAGTGGTCAGTCACACCTACCACGAAGCCAAAACCATTCTTCAAGTTGATTTCTCGAATCCGTCCGTAGCCCTTGAAGAACTTCTCCACGTCTCTCTCTCTAGCATGTGGGCTCAAGTGGCCAATGAAGACACGACAACCACTCATCGTTATTCTCTGCAATAGAAAAACACAAGGCTTTGTTAATGGTTACCTACAATGATGTAAAACATGTTTAATATTTAATGTATGATGGTTAACCTGTTGATGTCACAGGGTTATTTTTAACCACATAAATTACACCCAGTGCCACAGAAGAAATGTTTTTTAATAATCCCCTTGGGGCAATTTTTCCACCCTGTCTATGTGTTTCACACAACACATGCAGAAAGATCCCATGCTTGCAAATATTTAAAATGTGCAGCACATTTAGCACACACAACAACTCAATCAAATTTAAAATCTTCTTTGTATTATTTTGTTATCTAAAAAACTTTTTTAAAACAAATTCTGTCAATAACGCAACGATTAGAGGATTTTCATGCATCATTCTTACAGACAGAACTTATTAAATTTCGTAGTGAATCTAAATGTCTATTTCCATTGCATTGCGAGATGAGAATGACTTTCTTCAACATTTCTCTTCACAAAGCTCCAAATACTTCAAAGCTACTTTTAATTACAGTATTTCAAAATAGCCTAACTACTTAAGATCAGTAAAACTTGAGCGTCTCAAGCCCAACTGATTAAGGATGGTGATAAACCAGGTCTGGTTGAACCGGTTCAAGCTGCCATCACTGAATGTAAATGAGGCCGACCGCACGAGGTTAAACCGAATTTAACTCCTCTACACATATTCTCAATCTGACAAGTTGCAAAAAGCAAGATTTAAAAATCATACGTCAACAAAATATTACACTGATTGCCTTTTAACATAACAATTAAACGCGTATTTGAATATTTAGCTGCTGTTGAATAATCTTGTGCTATACTTAAAAGTACTTTGTCTGCGCTTACTGATGTAAGGACGGTGGGCAAAGTAAATCGCAAAGCCTTTCAACTCCACACTTTTCCACTTTAACTAATCAGACTGTTTGTTTGTTTTTTAAATACTTGTTCGGATACCAAAAAAAAATTATCTGAACCAAAAAATTATTTCAGCGACCCACTTCTGATCAAACCTTTGCAAGCTAGCTAGCACGCTGTGCGACACGATTCCCGAGATACGTGAGCGAAGAAATCTGAAAAATACGCCAAATACTTTATTAATATAACCCTCGTAAAAATAAAAATAAAAATCTCTTGGTCAGTTGCATAAAAAATAATTTCATCCAATATGTTCCGCAGTTTAGCTTGAAACCGACGTCAGTTTACGTTAAATTTAGCAAGCTAGCAATCTACCGCCAGATAAGGCTAACTTCAAACGTTAGCTCCAACGGGGAAGCTACTCTCCACCGTCTACAACGACACACAATTCATATTTATGAAAATAAGTATACAAATCGAAAAACTTTTTTCAATATTTTAGTACTTTAATATCATTTAACGAGGGTCTAATTTGTTTCTCACCTGATTTTTTTTTTTTTCTTCAATAGGTTTCTGTTCTTCTTAGCACGCCGCTGCTTGACTGCTTGGAAGCACGACTGCACTGGTATCAAAATGGCGACCGATAATTCACTGAGCAACAGGAAATGCCGCTGCTCTGGGTTGCCAGTTAAGTGTTGATAATTCATTCACTGAGTGAATGGTTAACTTTGTTCGAGTAGACGACTTTGACCTCTTTCGTTTACATAAGTGTTGAATATGTGACAAAAAATTATTTTTGGGGAATTTATCTTTATGTTACAACACTTTAATAACATAATTCCGAACTAAATGAACGGATTTTAATGGTATCATAAAGGGTTTAAAACACAAATTAGGCAACCCGATTCAGGGCGAAGCTCAAAAAACGGAAAACAGGTACAGTAAACAGGAATCAGCCCAAAGCTTGACAGGGTTTTTAATGTTGTACCAACCTGTTTTTATTTAGTACAACAAGATGTTACTACAAAATAATAATTTATTATAGTATATCGGTTAACTTTCTTTGTTGCAACAAAAATTAAACAAAACTGTAAAACAACGACAACGTAAGGCTTTATGATTTAATAGCAGAGAAATATCATGATAGAACGCGCAAAATATATTTTAGCGTAAATTTCAAATATAGCTTTCACTCTAATGCGATTTTAAAAAATCATAGTTTTTTATATACTTTTTTCTTCTATGTTCTATTTTTTTTAATATTAATGATATTTTGGTTCTATGCTAATATTTAGCACTAGTGATGCTATCTGCTATGTCATTCCAATTCCAATATGATTTCGGCATTACATTAACTTTTATATGTTTATTTTAAACTATTTAATGCATTTTTAAAAATAGTCGTCACCTGTGGTATACAGTATTCCAAAATAAATAATATGCCAGCACATTATATATCTTTTATTTGCCCACATGTACCAATATTTCAGACATTAATCGAGGACTGAAAACACTTCTTTGTTACTGTCTCTTTATTCTAGCACTATATCATCATTCATGAAATAATATTGGTTTAGGAAAAAGAAATACCAGGAAAAGTTTGACACAGTACGAAAAAATACCAGTCTGGTCTGTTCTGTAGAAAGTCAACTGTATATTATCCACTGCTAACTGAACACAAAATGAAATGTATCACAACATAAGACAGAAATCAGAATAAAGCTTTCTGTGAGAACACATAGAGGTTTGGACTTTTAACCCCATTTATGAAGCAGAAATGTGATGACTGCCATTTTTAGTCATGTGATTTCCTTCCTGAGTAAGGTTGTTGTCCGTTAACTTGTTATGGCAGGAGGGTTTGGGACAAAATTAAACTCACTTAAACTTCACGCTAAAAAATAAAAGATATTATCATTATTACCATCTGCAACACCAGAGGGGGTCTTATTTTTAATTAGACTTATCTGTGTTTTTGATCAAATCACTATGGTTACAAAAACTTTAATGACATATTTTCCCTTCATGTAAATTTGATTTGAAACAAACCAAACTTTATATGGATCAATAAATACTTAAAAAATAATTGAGAAAAAAGATTTGTTCTGCTTACATGGCGCCGTTCGTCCCTTTTGAAACGAATCAAACATGAAATGGTCTAAAAGAGAATGACATTTATAACTTAATAATGCAAGATACACATGAAGCTTCAGACACAGCTAGTGTAGGTTTAGCTTAGCTTGGCTGCAAACACACACAAAAAAAAGATCTAGCCCTACATTTTAAAAATTAAAGATAGAACCTATCAAAAAACTATGTTAGCTGTTTCCCCTTGTTTTTAGTTTTCATGTTACCTGAAGCTAACCCACGGCTAGCTGTGGCTTCATAGAGTGTATTTCCTAAAGTGTAAATGGCATTTATTTCAAGGATTAGTTCACTGAAAAATGAAAAATGTATAAAAAAAAAAAAGGGAAGGTAGGGTGTTCAGAAAACATTTCTGGAATAGAGCTTCACAGCAAAACAGCGTTGCAGCCTGGAGTATCTGAGGCCTTTAATACAACTCTTATGTCACATTTCAAGTCTCCAGGAAACTAGAGATTGTCAATTGTTTAACAGAAAAACATTATTTGTACCTTGTTCAGTCTTCAGTTGTTCAGGAGAATGCTGCAACTCTGGTTTGTCATAAATTTACAGAAATCTTTTCTAGACTCAGAAACTTTACTCGACATTTTATCTGCAAACAGACGAATAAACAACAAATGAGTTTCTATTTCTGGGGGGAAAACAGCTCCTTTAAAGACAATCATCATTCAAAGGACAATACTGATTTACTTGTTTCCATTATTTATGTCAGCTCAGGTTGTTATTTGGGTTAAAAGTGAAAAAAAAAAAAAAAAGGCCAGTCCTAATCAGGAATAATGTAATAATGTAATATAAAGACCACTTGGATATAAAAGCACGGACAAAACACACAAAGTGAATAATTGTCGGTGTAGCAGCTTGATCCTCTTTGTGTTTGTGTCTCTGAGATGTTCAGACGGAACAGGTTTTTGCTTTTGATAGTTTATAACTGTTTATGAGAAGGTAATACCGGCAGGAATGAACCAGTTTAGTGCTAAAAAATGCCAGTTTGGCGTTTTTAAAATAAGTCCGACATTAAATCTCGTACAAAAGGAAAACGGGAGAGAAACACTAACCGATGCAACCAGATGTGGATCATCTTGCTTTTACTTGGGGATTTTTTTTTGTAGACTTCTTTCAACATGCAACATTTTTTCAGAGCTCAACTTGAATTCAAGGGAAGAATCAAATCATTCTTTATCCCAAAACAGGGAAAGTTATGTACCCACACAAAGAAAAGAAAAAAAACAGCCGCCGATATCAAGGCCACATATTGAATGAGAACTTGAGGAGATTTGCAGTTTCCTGGGTGACGTCTCTAGAAGTAGCCTCTAGTTGTTCTACCGAAGCGACTCTGAAGGCAGGAAACAAGGCTGACAAAGGTTTCATGGAAAAGACTAACTATAACTTCAGATCTACACGTGGGTTTTTATCGAGCGCTCGGGGTTCAGGTCCGAGTTTGTCGTCCCGACAGCGTCTCTGCAGGTTTTCTGAAGTCTTCATGTCATGAAGAGCTCACTCTTCTCATCCTGCGTCTTTACCCAGAGCAGTAGGAGGTCAGGCGGTTGTTCAAGCTTACTCTCTTGAGCCACGACGTCGTTTGTTTGTTTGGGGGTGGGGTGGGGGTTAGATCACACCCTGGTGTGGCGACAGCTGTGGGAGGAACCGGTGGCGGCCGCCCCGGACGAGGACGACGGGTCGTCGTCGCTGGACTCGTTCTGCTCCTCTTTGTGGAGGCCGAGGCTGATGTGGCTCTGCAGGGCGGCCGGGGTCAACCACTCCTTAGGCAGGCAGCTCTGCAGGAACGGGATGCAGGAGCTGAAGTACGCCAGTCTGTTGACCCAGCGGGGGATTTCTCGTCCACACAACAGCTGAGAAAAGTCAGAATAAGTGTCATAAAACATGTTTATTTTCATATTCTATGATGTTTGAGAGATCATCTTTATCCTCCTGTCATGAAAACATTTTTTTTTTTGCGTACATAAAGACAATTTCCATGAAGACTTCAGACTCATGATGTTAAGATAATCCCACACTTGGACAAGCAAATATTTCTTATATCTCTTCAGTATTTATTTCAGTTAATTTCAGAGCACTAGATGAAGTTGTAACCCTGCTTCACACCATAAAACTTCACATCCAGGATATGTTTTCGTATTTTTGTAGTTATTTCTCAACTTTATTCTCATGTTTGACTCCTTGAAGGATGCATCTTGTCAGTATGTGACTGACCTCGGACAGCGAGGAGGAGAAGTGGTTGCAGTTTTTGTGCATTAGATGGTAGGCGTTGCCTTTGAACTCCTTCCCCAGCTCCTCCATGATTTTATCTATGTCCTCCTCTGTAAAGTCTGTGGTGCCCAGAACAATGGCCTCTCTGTTTGAATGCATAACAACACACACACACACACACACACACACGCACACACACATACACACACACACTTCTGCATGTGGCATTGATAACATCACAGTGTATTGTACGCCGCTACGGAGGGCACTCACTTGAATTTGAACGTCTCGCCCAGTTCAGCAGCGTTTCCTGGGTTGATTTCAAAGATGCCGCTGAACGGGTAAGGATGTCCCCCGTATGCAAACTCTGAGTGGAGAAAGATTTTTTTTTTGTTTAAATGTTGATTTTGAGCACAAAAGAGACATAATTGCACAGACAGCAGTTAATGAATCCCCGACACAGTGTGGTTAGGTCATTAAGCCGTGCAGCCTAATTACAGTCCTCTCTGCTCTGTATTTACTGCAGCGTCAGGGAAAACACTGATGATCACTGGAGAAGCAGCTCGCAGAAGAAACACTTACGAAGGTACGAAGTACATTTACTGATAATTATAACAGCTATTAAAGCTCAAAATCTGTTTTTTCTTATTTCAGATGAACGTTAATTATCCATATATTATATATTATAAATAGTTTTACTATTTCAACGATTTTTATTCATTTATTAGCTCATAGTATATACCTGTTTACATTGTACATTTCTGTTTATTGTGTATCTAAGTGTTAATGTTGGTTTTCTATGTATTGAGTCTGGGTTTTGCTCTTTGCACCCTGCATGTCCTTTTTTTTTGCACCCATCCTGTCTTTTGTACCAATACTGCTTTATGCGCCTTCAATTGCCCATTGGGGACAAATAAAGTTTTTCGAATTGAATTGAATCAAATTAAATAGAATATCCATGGTTCACAAAACTTCCATTTGTTTTAATTTGGACATTTTCCCAAAGATAGAGGTGGTGAGGAGGAAGTTAAATCCAGAATAAAATAACGCTACGAGCAGAAGCTTCAACAGTGAAAGTGATTTCTAGTCTGATCGTATTTCACGGCGCTTGGAGCCAGTATTTCTGGTTGCAGATCCATAATAGAACCCCCAGTGGTGTAGATTCGCGGTGGTATCTACTTCAGTCACACAGTGAGTCAACAGTGACTCAACCTGGAGAAATGGGGTCATGGGAAACATAATTCCATTTTTATAACCGGGATACACGGCTCCAACATGGGGAAGAAATGTCTCACCTCGGCCGTAGATCTCGATGCCTGAGTGGAAGACTCCAATACCCAGATTGGAAGTGTATTCGTTGATCCAGTACTGTGGAGACAAAGCAGGGATATAAATACCAAGACTTACCGTTAAAGAGTGGAATCACATTACAGCTGTGTGTACAGTATTCCTAAAGCTGCTTTATTTATCGATTTAACTTGTTATCAGAACTAGACTAGATCACTTATAGCAGTTACAGGCTAAACATATAATAAATGACATCCAACAGTTACTTTCATCTCTTCATTTCTACACAAAAGCACTCAAAGATGACAGATTTAAAGATTTAAACGTTTGTTTGTTTTTTTAATTTTGAGAAAACAATGACTTTACTTTTCATTCATTTTGGATTTATTTGCTTGTCAGAAACACATCACATGATTGATCTCTCTCACTTGTCTGTAACATTACCGTGAAGCAACAGTTAGTTAAGACTTTTATTTACTGCATTGCACATACATGTTCGTGTTTATTGCACACACATTATTGCTGAATAAACTAGTAGATTAAAAGCTGCGCTCCTCCACCCGATCGTTCATGCATGCATTTATCATC